>NC_057945.1:6757579-7460079 GCF_018555375.3 Anguilla rostrata
ACAAAGACGAGCAAAACCAATCAAGCCTTATAAACAAAGAGGGAAAACATTATTGCACGACATATTTACAACATTACAACATACAAGTAAATGGACTGCATTTATATAGCGCTTTTATCCAAAACACTTTACAATTGATGTTTCGCATTCACCAGAGCAATTAGGGGTCAGGTGTCTTGCTCAGGGACACTTCGACATGCCCAGGGTTGGAGATCGAACCGGCTACCCTCCGACTGCCAGACAAGCACTCTTACCTCCTGAGCTATGTCTCCCCCTTAATTTCATGAAACTTGATTGGCTCCTAAGGTAATGCCCGCATGCCTCTATGACGCCATACCCATTTCAGAAACGTTGCCTGTATTTCGGGATACGCTATCTCCCCCTCGGCCCGAGCCCTGCCCCGTACCTTTCATCTTTATGTGCAGTTCCCCCAGCAGAATCTCCAGCTCTCCCTCCATGACACACATGTCCTGAAAAGCACAGGGGGTTTGGGGACGGATTACCCCTCTTTCTCACGGCACCGTACCTGCTGGCTCTCAGGCGGCAGATGAAACGGAAACAGAGACACTAGGTACCTGCAGACTTTCCATCCCAGGGAGTTTGATGGGAATGCTCAGGTCTGCTCAGGCCAGCAAGCCAGCTAATGTCAGCTTCTGCACCTTCATTATTCTTATTATATATCTTATTATTATTAAATGAATACATCATTACCTACTGTTATTTTACACACCTGACCAGCCCGCACCTACGGGCTGTGCCGACGGTTTGGGGTCCGAGAGTTTGTGTTTGCGCGTCCGTGTGTGTGTGTCCGTGTGTGTGCGTCCGTGTGTGTGCGTGTGTGTGCGTCCGTGTGTGTGTCTTTGTGTGTGTGTGAGAGCATGCCTGCGCGCTTGCATGTGTGAGGAGCCGGTACCTCCAGACTGTGCCAGTGGTTTGGGGTTTGAGAGGGTGTGTGTGTGTGTGTGTGTATGAGGCCTGGGGTGGGTGTGTACGTGTGTGTGTGTGCGTGTGTATGAGGCCTGGAGTGTGTGTGTGTGTGCGTGTGCGCAGTCCATACCTCCAGACTGTGCCGGTGGTTGCGGCTGAGCTCCAGCAGGCTGTCCCTGGACGCCCGTGAGGAGGGGGACAGGGAGAAGGCCCTCTTCATGTTCACCGCTCCCTGGCACAGTCGCCACTGGATGCAGTAGGTCTCATACAGCTCCTCCACCTGCCACAGAAAGAGACTTTAAAGCCTGTCCAACTTCCACACACAACACTGCTTTGATGCCTGGCTGTATTCATATAATAACAGTAAGAAGAAGAAGAAGAAGAAGAAAAAGAAGAAGAAGAAGAAGACGACGACCAGCATTTGAGGAATACAGTCTTAGATGATTTCATTTCATTCACATAGAAAATGTGGCACATCCCAATGCCAATTCATAAAACAAATATTTTACACATGTTAACAGGCTACATGTAGCATGCTACAAGTGGAAAGCAAACAATCAGGAGATCCTATGCTTGTGTTATTCAACACACTGGAGCATTTTATTGGTCTCTGATGGCATGCCAGACCTTTCGAATGAAGGGTCTGTGTCCAGTGTTCCAGTCTCCCATGACCTGTTCTGTCTCACAGAGCTGTTGTGAGAAGGCAGTCAGTGGCATATCATGCCTGTGTTTATTGGTAGAGATCGACACCATTGAATCAGTTACCTTGCTGATGTGGAACTCCAGCCTCCGCATGTACCTCTCCAAAGCTCGGATCTCCTGTTGTCGACGAATCGAAGACAGTCTTTTAGGACTTTCCGTCTTTCGGATGAGACGTTAAACCGAGGTCCTGACTCTCTGTGGTCACTAAAGATCCCATGACACTTATCGCTAAGAGTAGGGGGGTTCCCCGGTGTCCTGGCCAAAATCCCAGATCTGGCTCTCGCAAACTTGCCACTAAAAATCATCCCCAGACTTAATTGGCTAAATAAATGTTCTCTCCCTCTCCACCTTCGCTAATGTGTGGTGAGCGTTCTGGCGCAAATTGGCTGCCGTGCATCACCCAGGTGGGTGCTACACATTGGTGGTGGGTGAGGTGAGTTCCCCTTCACTGTAAAGCACTTTGAGCATTTGGAAAAGTGCTATATAAATGTAATTATTATTATTATTATTATTATTATTAATAATAATAATAATAATAATAATAATAATAATAATAATAATAAGACACATTCCATGGCAACAGCTTTTTGGTAGTGTTTTAACAATCACACATCACAGCTCAGAAAACACAAGCAAACAGAAGACGCTTGGCTTAGATTGAGAGAGAAACAGTTCTAGTTTTTGGTATTTTTCTGAATGTGGAAAGCTTCCATACTGACTAGTGCAGTGCCATACTTTCGCTCCATGTTTAACCACTGATGTGTGTTATTAACTCAATACAGTGTCCCTGTTCTTGAATTCTATACAGTGTTCCGATTTTTAACACCACACTGTGTTCCTGTTCTTTAACTCATACAGCGTTTCTGGTCTTACCTACGTAAATATGCTTTCAGTGTAATTAGCTAGCTATCAGCACAAAGCAGATTCACAGCAGCCAGTGTTCTGAGTGAGAGAATGAACTGAGCATGTGCAGAGAGATGCTGAGTGCCAGGAGAGACAGTTCTGCATGTGAAAAGTAGATATGTGGAAGTGAGCTGAGCGTGTCAGACAGAGGTTTGAGCGAGAAGCTGCGTAAGCTCCTGAGAGAAGAGAAGGCGTAGGGTTATGTAAACACAACTTTCTGTGCCCAAATCGCTCAACTTGTGGCATTAATACAATGTGATGTAAACCCTGAAGTGGGTGTAACCCTTGATGCTTCATTGGCATTGGGAATTTCTTTTCAAGATGTAACCTAGCTGCCCTTAAAATGTGTTTTTGGCTAATGCCTTCACTTTGCTAAACGTAAATATATGTCTAAAACATAATAATAATTTTAAGACTGAAGCAAGACTGCAATGCTTATAGTACATAAGAGAACGTACCTTTTCTAGATCATATAGAAAAGCCTAGAATTGGAGAAAAAGAAAATTGATTTTCAGTCAGCAGTTCAATAGTTGACAGTTTATACACTTATATTTGCTTCAGGGGGTTGCCTTGCAATAGTGAATTAAATAACTATGGTACCAAATGGTAAATGTCATTATTCGGGTTATTCAGATTAACCAGCTTTTCATTGACAAAAATGTGTCCGTCTCCGTCTCGGTTGTATTACACCGGGGTTTCTGTAGTTCACTGTAACATAAACTCAGAGGCATAGATCACCCGCCTCCCAGTTCTGCTTCAACCAGTAGCCCCCTTTAATGGGGGATTTGCGCTGTAGACCTTAAAGCCTTGTGGGTATTTCAGTCTTTGCGTAGCGTGGGTGTTTGGCTTGAGCTGTAGACAGTGGGGAGGCTTTGCCCCCGCTAGCTCAGCGCTAACTCCAGCGTGATTAATGGGAAGCGGGCCGGGGCCCTGCTCTGGATTATCTTACCAGTCTGGAGTTCCTTCTGCTGTCCTTCTGCTGGGAGGAGAGGAAGTCCATCTCCCCCTGATGGCCCTCCAGGTACTCCCTGCAAACACAAGCGCAGATGTGACCGTGAACCCGCGGTCTAACATTTCACCTTGGGCAGTTTGGGTCAGGGCCGTCACCCCCTGATGGTATGTACTGCAAGGGCAGGGTTGTGTTTAACAGCACCCCAAAAGAGCCTTCCACTGTCCGCCCCCCCCCCCCCATCCCATAACCTTCTTCAGTGGAACAAAGCACAGTATTCAGTCTTTGGTCATATTTTGGTCACAAGTTTGCGGGGAAAAAAAAAGTTCTAATTTGTCAACTGTGATAATATATTTTCCCAGACAAGAGAAACATCATGAAATTAAGTTGACACTGCAAACCACATTTTGTGCACTTTTAGAAGTATTGACTGTGCCATAACCACACAAAAGCCACAACATCCATCAATGAAACCAAGAGGAACTTTTGCTTAAATGGTCTTTAGCCAATGAATTAAGCAGTCTCCATTAAGAAAGTTAAGCAAGTGTCAAAGTGTCCATTTAGTGAATAGCCTCTGTTCAGTTTAATTAAGCTGTCTCTGTTAAATCAATTAGACTGTCTCTATTCAGTGAATTAAGCAGACTCAAATAATTAATTAAGCAGTCTCTTAAGCTAGTTTCTTCCATACACTGAATTGACGAGGATATAAAAGAGGTATAGACCATCACCTGAAGTAATGCCCCATCACCCTATTGGCTCCTGCATAAACTTTGAAACAGTATTGCCTCCTGGGAAAATTCTTGGAGGAGTTCGCTGAACCTCATCCCTCCCAATGATAGGGAATGATGCAATGCAAACACAATGCAAGGCTACTGCAGTACCTTTTCGGATGGAACTCCCTGCATCGCATGCATGTAATGGCTCATATCATTCCCGGATTTTTTGCGTTTTTTAACGGGGGTTATTTTATGACCAGGACTTTAGAAAGTGAATGGTGAATTTGAGTGGAATAACCTTGAGAAATGTTTCCTGGCACAATGCTAGATATTCATACTGTAATAGTAAATTCAACATTTTCCCCCAGTGGTTTCCCATATAAGTCCTTTAATATGATACTATTCCTGGAAGTATTGAAGTTTTTATTAAGTTTTTTTCCTGTTACTGTGATAACACAACCACTGTAGATGAACTCGCTCCTTCCTGTTGAGCTGAAGTTTAAGACGGACGATTTCACCTCTGAGCTACATGAAAAGTCCTCTGAAGATATGTAAAAGTTATGAAAAAACACTGCAAGAGTGTTAAGAAAAAAAGACATGTAGTGTATTCATTCTCAGCAAAAAAACACTAAAAGGGATTCAATTGAGGTTTCTAAATTCATTAAAGGATTTATAAAATAGTCATCTTACTGAGCAGAAATGTCAGTCAGTAAAATGTTGATGCCGTGTAGGGGCTATGTAAACTGTGAAATCTATCTGTCTCACTCAGCACAGTTGTTAATGTGAACAAATGATGCATTTACATTGCACATGTTGTTCATGGACGAACGCTGCATCTGCAGCCAGTACAGTGAGGCAGTATGAGCATGCCAAACAGTTGTTATTAACCAAGCTTGTACTTAACCTCATTCATTTTTATGGTACAGTTCATTACAAAGAACTGTAGCCAAATGTGATTCACAGATGATAAACTAACAACCATGAAGGACTAGCTATGTCCTCAGCACACAGAGAGAATTAAAGAGGGAGGCAGTAATGGAAGAGCAGTGTTCAGTCCTCACTGCACAGAGAGAATTAAAGAGAGAGACAGTACTGGAAGAGCAGTGTTCAGCGAGCAGTGTTCAGTCCTCCCTGCACAGAGAGAATGAAAGAGGGAGGCAGTAATGGAAGAGCAGTGTTCAGTCTTCACTGCACAGAGAGAATGAAAGAGGGAGGCAGTAATGGAAGAGCAGTGTTCAGCGAGCAGTGTTCAGTCCTCACTGCACAGAGAGAAGGAAAGAGGGAGGCAGTAATGGAAGAGCAGTGTTCAGCGAGCAGTGTTCAGTCCTCACTGCACAGAGAGAATTAAAGAGAGAGACAGTATTGGAAGAGCAGTGTTCAGTTTTCACTGCACAGAGAGAAGTAAAGAGGGAGGCAGTAATGGAAGAGCAGTGTTCAGTGAGCAGTGTTCAGTCCTCACTGCACACAGAGAATGAAAGAGGGAGGCAGTAATGGAAGAGCAGTGTTCAGCGAGCAGTGTTCAGTCCTCACTGCAGAGAGAGAATGAAAGAGGGAGGCAGTAATGGAAGAGCAGTGTTCAGCAAGCAGTGTTCAGTCCTCCCTGCAGAGAGAGAATGAAAGAGGGAGGCAGTAATGGAAGAGCAGTGTTCAGTTCTGGAGATGTGTTGAGAGGCTCTGGTAAGGCAGAAGGCACTTACTTGAGCCCCTTGCGCAGGGCCTGGAATATTTTGTCCACCTGCTCGGGCTGCGGGCCCCACAGGGTGCTGCCCACCCGGCCCGTGGAGTGAGGGATTCTGGAACTTTTCCGGGCCGTGCCTTTGGACCGCAGCGAGCTTCTCACCGAGGAGACCCTGCGGAGAAACAGAGTTAGATACGGCTGACAAAGAGAAGAACAAGATGGAATGTAAAACTACTACACGCGGAAGACTTCATTTTTAAAGAGTCAATAGATTCACATCCTCCAACACCAACTGGGCAACAGAGGACTTTCTGAAGCTAATTGTGCAGCAAAAAAAAGTTACAGTATGTCAATAACCTCAGTTAATAATTTGGTTACCATAGCAGTGTGCAAACTTAACTGAGGAAGACCAGCGTAAGGAAGAGTGCAGGCTTTTTTTCTAGCCCAGCATGGATGACACCAGATTCACCTAGTGAACGAATCATGGCCTACAGTCACAGCCTTGAGTCGCAGAATCATGGTCCCTTAGTGATGGGCTAATTTAGGACAAAGCCGTGCCACCCCTTCTCCGATAAGATTAGGCACTGCTGGTTTGGAGACTAGCACCCTTGCATATGTAAACTCCTCAGCTGGTCCATAATTGCATAATTAGTCATGGTCCGTTGACTGCTCATCACGGATTACTGCAGTTTGAGTACCTACAGTGACACCTAGAGGATAAGGAATGACCTACAAGTTAAATATTTCTCAGGTCGCATTTTCAGCGAAAACCGAGGTCCTAGTCATTTGCTTTCGATAGCTTTCTGTATGGAGGGAGATCACGTTGTTGATTGCATTGTGTGTTTGCGCTCAGTACAGGGACAGATACACTGTGGCATGTGGAATTTATATGAATTCCAATAAGCCACTCGGCCTGTCCTATCAGATAGGGACAACTGAGCTGCACTTTACCTGTTAAGTTCACGAAGTTGTACAGAATAATGGGATATACAGAGGCTGTCACATGCAGCACATTAGATGCATAGGTTACATCAGAGAGGAAAGGATGGGGCAGAGAGTGCCACAGGAACTACAAGATTATGCAGAGCAAGTGACTCCCTGCTTTGAATGGGAATCGATTAGATTTTTTTTCAGCCTTGTCACAAATGAGCAATTTTGCTTGCTGACTAAATACTGTCAGTCATCGTTTTTGAATAGCTGCTTAGTAATGTCAGTACAGTATGTATTCTGATAGATATTCTGATGAAAATACAGATGAAAACACTGGCCCATTCATTGGTAGTGTAGGCAAATGTGACAGTATGAACAAATTCATGAAGTTCTTTTCATTAGACATGGTAACTTCCTAAAACAAATGTCCCATTTTTTTTGCTTGAGGAAACATCACCTCGCTTGTATAATATGTAATTTATTTTTTACAGGATTTTATTATTTTCTTGTATGCATTTCCATAAAAATATTTTCTTCACTGCCTGAACATTACTGATCGGTTATGCAAAAATCAATGCCTCTCGGGTATTAAGGGGGACCAGAAAATGCCAGTGAGAAGTGTTGCAGTGTGAATTAATGATGTCATCAGATACCGCATTCTGTTCGCTTGTGAGTTGCACTTGTCAAACTAGCTGAGCAACAGTATCTACTGCTCCTTTCAGAGAGCTATGTACTGAACAGCAGGAACTACAAAAAGAAAATTTGAACCTATCAAATTTTCCAAAAAAAAAAAAAAAGAAATAATTTTTAAAATCTGTAAAATTAAACAGATTATGCTAAAAAAAAAAAAAGTCACAGTCTACCAGTTCCAGGGCTTTTGTGAACACCTGTCACGTTTGTGCTTAAATGTCTTCGCAATCATAAATTTTTTTCAGTATTTTCAAACTTTATGTCATTACCTTGCTACGGTGCCAACAGTCTAATATACAGATTTTCTAAGAATGCATTTCAACCACAAAAAGTATCTCAGTTACCACACTGTTTCTCAGGCTCAGATATCAGCAGAATGAGTCTGTTTTTCAGTATGAACTGCTCAGGGTCAGGATGTAAATAAGAATCCCTGTCAACCTCCTTCTTAACCCCCTATAACTGTTTACACAGTGGAGAGTTTCAATAGTACCTGTTAATCAAAATGCTGTGAATACGAAGATGCCTGGCTGCCAACCAGCAGAAGGAATCTTGGGAAACTCGCAGTCTTAGTGAGTGTATGTATACAATGTTAGTGGGATCTCCTTCCTTATATAGACCATAGGGGCAATGATTATAATGTCACAGTAGGTTTCTCTTCTGTTATGTTATTTCAGTGAATTTTCTTGCATAGACCCGCCATCCTGTTACCAACAATATCACATTTTAATCTTCTGTCACGTGCGTTCTTTGGGCAATACCGTGCACGTTTTTTTTCCCTGTTATTTTTTAAAGCAGAGGATAAAGAGAGAAAATGACAGCTGCACCCGAGGAACCAATATTATAAAATAATATAAAAACAACGCACACGGTCAAGAATCCTGTTACAAGAATGTATGAATTATTAGCACATTTGTTTGTGTTTTAATGCCCCCAACCAAGCCAGGGTCTTCTTGGTGAACTCTTATCCTCAGTTTGCTTTCCAGCCCTGGAAAAACAAAGGGATAAAGCTTTATGTCGTGTTTTTCAAAAGACTTAAATCATTTGTCTGCTTTTATTTAAGCCCAGCTCCGGAATAGCGTTGCAGTTTGGCCCACTCCCATAATTCTTTGCAGTGCGGTTGCAAGGCGTTTACATGCTTGAAACAAGAATACATGGACAAAATGTTTAATGTGGAGTTAACCCTTGTGTTCAGTTTGGGTCAAATTAACCACATTTTAAACTTTTAGAGAAAGAAACTTTTGAGAGATATATTTCATAACCAGTGACTACACCAGCGTAAATTTGGTTCTTGTTTTGCGTTTCTATTTGTTGGTCATCATTTGCTTCATGTATTTTGCTTTTATGGTTTCTTTGAATTTAGGATAAAGATGAGCAATAATTCAGAATGCCAGTTCAAAACAATAAATATCAATTATCTTTTGCATGAAAATCTTGTTCCATTTAAAATTTTCACAGAAAAACATGATTTATGCCCCATGCCCCCACATCTTCATTACAAAAGAAGGCATTTCATTGTCAAATGTGATCTAGCAGAGGTACTGGCTACCATATATTGTTTATATTGTTTGGACATCAGATATATATTGAGTATTTTTGCATTTCATTTCTGCATTGCTTTTAAAATCCCAGTAATGTCTGTGGTATATTTGATCCAGACTAATAGTTTCACAGGTGCTAATAAGCACAGTAACAATACACAAAGTGCTAACAGTAAAATTGTGAAGATTGAAAAAAATGGGTGGAGCTAGTTGGGTGATCCTGTTAAGGCTCTGTTCTAGTATGGGGATGGTCCCCAAACTGAAGACCAATTTAGCAAAATGTCAGAGACGAATCACTAACGATACCTGTTCTGCTCAAAGTGATATAACTTTAAATAATGCAAGCCTAATAAATCGAGACTCAACATTTTAGCCACAAGTAGATTAGAGAAATGTTATCAAAGCTTAACAGTAGGCATGTTGCCTTTTTTGGTTTGGCTTGGCTAACACTGCAGTCTGGACAATTGATAAATAACTAATAACTAAGTTAGCTAGCTAGCTAGCTAGCTACCTAACGTTACCATCTAGTGTTAGCTAATCTCCAACTCAAGGTCACGGTCTTGAAAGCCTGTTAGCCTGTGCCATACAGCCACTACAGATGATTCAGAACACTGCTGCCCTGTTTGTCTTCAACCTTCCCAAAGTTCTCGCATGTCACTCCCCTACTGAGGTCACTCCACCGGCTATTAAATTCAGTTCAGTTTTATTTGTGTAGTGCTTTTTACAGAGAACTGCCACAGACACAGCAGCTCTTCTGTCTCACACTGCTGGCTGCAGGCTGCTTGCTCCACATGCAGGAAGAGAGTCTGGCCGCATTCAGATTTTCCACAGCGTAATGGAACTACATCACGAAACTCCCAGCCCATTTCTCCAGAGAAAATTGCCAAAAGTCAATGAACTGACACAAGACTTTGAGTGATTAGTAAACCCCCCCCCCCCCACCCCCACCTCTTCTCCATTCCAGGAAGCACATTCCTGTGTGTTGCCCCAGAGTTCAAAACATGTGGTTTTCCCCCCTTTCTACCGTGCTCAAAGCACAGACACCGGGCTGACGAACCCCTCGTGTGGCACAGATTCTCTCTAGGTCGCCTCTTATCCCCCAGACGGTCCTTCGGAACGTTCTGTTTCTTTCTGTTAACAAGCATCTGTCTTTAGTGATGAAATGTACTTCCTGTGAACTTGGAGATGCTTGGTGACAGCCTCTCGAATAGGACAGTGTGAATTCCATTGGCTGTTTTTCAGTACATCACAATATAACCATTCGGCTTGATGGGAGCAAAATCACTGTTTTCTTGCAACAAATTCTGTGGTGTATGAAATGCCCTTCTGAAAAGTAATCAAGCCTTTCTGTTTCCAGAATTATACCCAGATTAAATGTAATCCTGAAAAGAGAAAGAGAAAACACCATAGACGTGCACCGTGCGTCTCGTGCATCAGTGATGTAGCTGCATGAAGAATTGAGCCCTTCATGCTCCACTGGGTTTCCCTTTCAGAACGGAACACGGCCGAATCTATCGCAGCAGCTTCGACTGAACACATACTATATGTCATGGAGCATATCGAAGGGAAAATGTTTTTGCATTGCATTGTAAACGTCCGTAGTTGCGGCATGGGGACAGAAGACTGAGCAGCCGCACACGCCATCCAGTACGGAACTGAGCGTCTGCGTCACTGCGTCTGTGTGTGCCCAGAGAGCACAATCAGCAGGCTGAAAGAGAAGCTCTAATATGAGCACAAACGTGATGTCATATTTGTGCAATGTCTGTCAATGAAGAATAGCATGATGGGAGCTGGAATGCTTTCAGCGCTATCGTGCTTCGTTTCCTCTGAGCGGAAACAGAAGCCGTGGGGAAGAGAAAGAGGGAACGATGCAAACGATTAAATATTCAACAATATAAAGGAATACAAAATATGAAATGTGTATGGGCCAATAAAAATCGTATACCTTCACTTTGATCTGTCCCTTTCCTAACAGCTGTGCATCGTGCTACTGTGTTTTTGGCGTCACAGTCTAGGATATTTCACGAGATATATTGGAACAATTTTAAGTGAAGGAAATATTTCCGTATATCACTACACTTCTAACAAATGTTTGTCCAGACTTTTTAACAAAAATTAATATAAGTGCCAGATCAGGCTGTTTCTTCATTTATGGACTCAAGTGAAAGAATAACTAAATAAACTGTAGAGCTACATTTTGTCATAATGCAGAAATATGTTCCCAGCTGCAGAACCCTATTCCAGTCAGTTGTAAGACTCTGTGTTACACTTGATTTTCTTTTGTCTGTAATTGTACTAAAAGACATGAATCTTCTACTGTAAGCAAGCTTTCAAAACTAAGAATTACAAGAGAGCATGCAAGCCTGAGATCCAAAAAAAGAAAAAAAAAAAGATCCCTGTATAGAATATCATTCCTGTAATTCCTGGAAAGAGAGCAGTCCAGAGCCATTAAATATATCACCCGAGGTGTATATGTTACGCACCGTCCACAGAGAGTAAACAAAGGACTGCTAGTCGTTCGGCAGAAAGATGTGCTGCCAGACAGCGGATAATGAATGTGACAGCACGCAGAACCAAAACAACAGACACAGATTTTAGTCCATGCCATTAAAGAATCAGCCATCTTGGCATTCATAGCCCAGGATGTATTTTGTTTTACACTTGAGAAGGATAGCGATTGCAAGCGATAACTTAATTTTCATGGAGTACAGAGGAGCTGTAATGTCATTGTGAAACTGTGAACTCTCTGGGCCCAACGCATAGTACTGGAAATTCCCAACATATTTGTTTATTAATGAATGCTTCATTTTTCCAGTGCAGGCCATATTACAGTACTGAAGCAATGGAGTCTCTCAGGACTGGGATATTCCCTCTACTGGTTCACCAACATTGCTTTCAGTCTCTTCCCCGGAACTCTGTCCAGACCCATTTTTCTTCATCTGTTCACCACTATAGGCCACTGTTGCATGACTACAATAATTCTTAGTTTCATTCCAAACAGCTCTGGAACAAAATGAATTCATCTGGTCAATACATTTAGGTTAGAGAAGACATAGCAATTCAGTAATGTGGCCATTTTTAATAATAGCACTCCCGAGTTTGCTCAAGCAAAGACCTCTTAAATAAATTGTGTACTATCAGTTTTTTCTCTTCATTGATAAAAAGTTCTCACATGTTTTCAGTTTAGAGAAATGATGTGACAGTCTGTCTTGAAAATAAAGTTTTTTCCAGCTGAAAGAATGGGATTGGTGAGGTTTGGACTGAACAGAAACAAACCAACTTTAACCAGTTACTTTTGCATCTGAAAGAACAAAACTAATAACTCATAAAATAATTAGTCTCAAAATAATAAATAATTATCATAACATATCCTTATTTTTCACATAATTGATTATTATTGACTGACAACTGCATTGTTCTGGGTATATAAATAAATGCAAGAGTGCCTCATCAGCAAACAGCAGGAACTCTGCCTGTCTTACTGGCTTATAGTCAATCAGTTAAAGGAGGGGAGACATCTTTGTATATTTTTGTGCATCTCTGAGCCATTCTGGGGAAATGGGTTACACATTATTCAGTTGCACAAGCAGAAACACATGGCAGTCAATCCGTAAAAGGCAGAACCAAAATGGAGTTGTCACAGTACAAATTGCGTCTCGTTAATAATCTCATTCTGAATCTCTGAGAATCTCACGGAAAAAATCTCAGAGGACATGAGAAGTGTGTCAGAAAAACCATCATGTGAACCGCATGACGCAATACTCTGCTGCCCAAAGCACATCTGTTTCTAATAAACCCTCTCTGATTGCAGTGAATTAGGGAGATCGTACAGTATTAAAAGACGTTCATCTAAACATTTATGCTAGACTGTAATGTGGATCCTTAAGTATCAGTCAGCACCTTACAACCGAGCTTCAGCTGGTGAATTAGCCTGCAGTTAAAGGCTTTTTCAGGAGGGTGTCTAGACGGGGCGGGTCCTGGGCTCTGGACAACGTGAGCGGGGGAACATGTCACTGAACAGCTCAGCTGAACATGCTTTAGAAGAGCAGCACCATCCCCATGGTAACGTGCGGAGTGACAGCTATAGCACTACAGCTTTCCTGAAAAAGTAAGCATTTCAATAACAAGCATTTCAGCTGCAAGTGTGTCCGCGAGGATGACGTCATGCCAACAGTAACACATTCAAAGCATGTAGGTTTGAGTAGTTGCCATGGCGGTGGTGTGTAGGTTTGAGCTGTTGCTATGACAGCAGTGTGTAGGCCTCAGTGGTTACCATGGCTGTAGTATGGTGGTTTGAGCGGTTGCCATGGCAGTAATGCGAGGGCCTGAGCGTTCTCTGAGGCAGAGGTGTGCACGTTTGAGCGGTTGCCATGGCAGCGGTGTGCGCGTTTGAATGGTTGCCGTGGCAGCGGGGTGTAGGTTAAAGCGGTTGCCGTGGCAGACTCACCGGCGGTGGCTGTTCAGCGAGCTGAATCCTGTGAGGGAGCGGCTCCTCCGCATCGCGCCGCTGTCCGACGGGTATTCGAACCGCAGCTTCACCGACATCCCCCTGCTCCTGTCAGAACAGCACCATTCACACACACACACACACACACACATACACACACACAAACACAAACACACACAGTTGTGGGTCAGCTGCACCATCTTCCCCTTCCGCCCGACTTACAGCCCTCTCACCCTAGCTCACCTCTGACCTTCCAGAATGTCCATTTTTTCTCTCTCTCTCCCCCTTTGTCTCTCTCTCTCTCTCTCTAAACGTCAATTTCAGTTTGCTTTATAGTGTTACAGTGGTGACGTATTTTTGTAGGCTAATCTGGATGTTTCTTCCACCATGGGTTTGAAATCCCTACGGGAAAAAAGCAATGGATATCTGATGAGGGAACCCATGGCTCAAAAATGCGAACTTACTTTTATAATACGCAGAAACATGCAAACAATATATACAACATACAACAAGTATGGCCTACAACACTAATAATAATAATAATAATCATTATTATCATCATCATCATCATCATCATCATAATTTCTACAACAATAATAATAATAATAATAATAATAATAATCACATCATGTAAAATAACTATTAACATTAATTAAGGTATGAAGAACATAACAAAAATGATAATATATTTGTCATAATATAAACAAATACGCATATATATACGTATAGGTTTAAAAAAACTAATTATGGTACAGTAAGTTAACTTTTTAAGATAGGTCAACAAATAACAATAATAAACTAATCAATTTTTCAAATATAATTACATATAGAGTGTTCGCTTTTTGTCCCTCATCTTGTGGCATGTGGCTACATATTTGGCTGCCTGTGGGGCTGTAGGCCTTTCTCCTAATATTATAGATATATAGATTTTGTTCTCCCTCTCTCTCTTGACCCCCCCCCCCCCCTCCACCCCACTTGTTAAAGCACAGGGGAGTGTTTCTGTAGGTAGCTGATCTTGGCTCAGGTGTGGGCAGATTTCAAATGCAGAAGCCTCCGACCTCCCACAAACTGTAACTCACGTCCTGTTTTTCATGGAGGAAGAAAGCTGCCCAGAACTGTCAGGACCACAGAAATCCACCCTAAGCACTCCGTGATCCATAACACTGGAACAGCCATACAGGCTCATCCTATTCCATCATTCCAGTGTGTGGACAAGACCCACAGTCTGGTATCTATTAAGGTTCTGTTCCAGAATGTGGATGGGCCCCACAGTCTAGAATTTGTTAAGGGTATGTTCCAGTGTGTGGATTGGCCCCATGGTCAGGTATCTGTTTAATGCTCTGTTCTAGTGTAAGGATGGGCCCCAGAGTCTGGTATCTGTTAAGGCTCTGTTCCAGTGTGTGGATGGGCCCCATGGTCTGGTATCTGTTAAGGCACTGTACTAGTATGTGGATGGGCCCCATGGTTGACTGTGATTGTATGAGAGAGCGACATTCAACTGGCTCTAGTGTTGCCCAGGGATGGGATGGGTTTCAGTTAGTGGGTATGACACAGCGTCTCATCATGTATTAGCGACCCCTGCGGGTCGATCAGTCCACCTGCGGAGCTGCACGTGAAGTGTCTTCCTCAGACTCATGTCTGCGAGAGTCAAACTTTTAAACTGTGGTTTGATAAGCTCACATTACATGCTTCAGAGTGCAGCTCCTGATTGGCTGTGTTCTCTCAATCTGATAATGGAGGTTATAGCAATGAGTGCTGATCAACATGAGACAATTATGAGACAAAAATGTCTGCTTTTCCACTGTAAGTGCTGACAGCTACTGTAATACAAGTTTTTAAAGCAGACATTGCATTTCTGTGTTTCCAGGTTAAAGTTACTCAAGGACCATCATAATTCAACACAATTTTAATATTCACAAGCTATATCTCCAGGACTAGATTGAGTCAGATGTACTAAGCGAGAATTCCTTCTTGTGTATTTAGATAAGTTATTTTCAGCAATAAACCAAAGGTATCCGTTAACAGTTCCGTAGATAAATGATATGAATGCAGCCAGCGTAGCGTGGTGGCTCAGCAGATCTGAAGTGTTTGTGTTTTGTGTGTTCAGATGGAGGAAGAGAATCCGTAAATGTTTGTATCTTCAGCCAAACAGCTGCATGGTGGAAAAGTCATTACCTCAACTTTTCACATTAGGACCCTTAAGTACACATGTCATTAGAGGCAATACACCCGTAAATATATTAAGAGGTCTGTGACATGACCTACGTATGTATGGAATAATGAAAACTACAAACCATATATGAATGTAAAGTAACTAATAAGCAGTAGGGCTAACCTACATCTTCAGAACAGCTTCAGTCCTTCTTGGAACGCTGTCATAGAAGCTCTGGAGGGTGTGTAGTGGGATACTGGAGCATTATTCAAGAAGGAAAACCTCCTGTTCTTTGAGGGACGAAAGAGGTGCACAGTAAATGTAGCTTGAAGTCCGTGCTCCAGAACTTTCCAAAAACTTTCAATGAAGTTTAGATCTGGTGATTGTGGAGGCCATAGGTGGCATTTGACTTCATCCCGCTGTTCATAATGCCTCCTCTGAATTTGTTTAGCTGCATTTATGGGGGCATTAGTATCTTAGTGACATCATAAGGGAACAATGTTTTCATCAAAGAGTGCGCCTGCACATGTAAAATGGCTTCATGATTCTTGGCTGCTATATGACCATGCAAAGCAATCATCAGACCCAATGACAACCACGGGATTGCTATCGAGCACATCCACCACCACGTTTAACAGTTGGATACAGACATTGCGGGTTTAAGGCTATCTTTGGCTTTCTCCATGCGAGGTAGGAAAAATAATAAAAGGCTATTTTGCATTTTGCATGTTCAGGAGTTCAGGTTTTGTGCTCCTTCATGCATGAGCCTTGGATAAAAGTGGTTTCAGAATGGCCTCCCTGTTATAAGTATCAGGTTTGTCATGGTCACGATGCACACTTTTTGTTGAGACTCAATCATAAAGGTTTTGATTCAGTTCTGTGGTCATTTTTGTGGCTGTTGTTTTGGTTTTATTGTTTTGCAGCTATCCTGTTAAGCATTCGTTTAGTAGTTCATGTTCATATATCATATGAACTTGAACGAATCATATATCATTTTCCACACTGTTCCACTTGTCCCATTAAATAATTCAGCAGTTTTGTGACTGATTCACCTGCAATTCAGGCACCAACTCTTTGGCCTCTTTGGACCGCTGTTGTTTTCCTTATGTTGCTGTGGAAGTTCACATATCAAAGACTTGTTTTATAGCTGACACACTCATTGAGCTTAATCTGACTCAGTTGTGTAGCTGCCTTTGTCATTTTTTATTTAGTTACTTCAAAGTTAAAGTCCTTTTTCATGTTGTGTGTTTACTATTCTGTCCAACCCCAGTATATTAGCATGGATAAACATGCGTAAAATAAATATTTAAATATTTTTGTCAGAAATGTTTGGTTTCATTCCTTTTGCCATAACAGCCTAGATTTTCTCATTCCAAAGTCTGTAAATCACCAAGTGATGCATTTGTTACAGTTTGGTCTGAGTGCTTAGTTAACAACAAATTTCAGCATTACGTCTTGAATTCTTTCAACCCCCCCCCCACCACCCCCATCCACTCTCCATCTATCATCTCTCATTATTCATTTTGTGACCCTGTCATTAGACGCAAAGCAGAAGCAAAGGCACATGTTCATCAGATGGACAAGATCAAGAGAGAAAGACGCCTGGGCCCTTTCCCAAATGGCTCCCACAGCCACCAGCAGATGTGTTGTCATCGCAACCGACTCGAGCGCTCCCCACATTCTCGGAGCTGGGGTGTTAATATCCGGGGGAAAATATTCACGGACGGTTTCTCCCCAGCGACCCGGATGACGGCTCGAGAAAGCAGCACCTGCGTCCACCACATCAACAGCCCAAACTCTTTTTTAGTTCACAGCCTTATACGAGCGCAAAAGCCTCGGTGCTGCCAGCTGGTTTTCACTACGCTCTTTGTTCTCTCTTCTGCGTGAAGACCTCAAGTCTAGAAGAGAACGAGACCATACGGGCCAGGAGAGTGAGAGAGAGAGAGAGAGAGAGAGCGGGCGAGCCAATGAGATTAACCGATCAAAATATTTTGCTTATGTTGCAAAACCGGCACCGAAAGAATCCGTAAATAACACTTCAGTCGAGGCAAGAGACGTCCCCACGCGAGGCAGATAAACAGGCCTGATTTTAATTAGGACGAGATGACAGAGGGAACCGACGCACACATGTTTCACATCGCCCGACTCGCTAAGGAACGCCGCACGTTGTTTTGATAAACATGTTGCCGGAGGCAACAGAGAACGTGTAGTTCACACAATGTTTGGAGCGGTCTGTTTTATTAAAAAACTAGCTTTAAAACAGTTAATGCCCTTGTCTTTATCGAAAGACAGCAGGTCGTGCGCGCAGGAGGTGTGAAAGAGGGCGTGTAAATAAATGCCGATTTGGTTTCCTAAACCATATTAAATCTTTGGATTAATCTTTAAATTTTACTCCAAAAACAAAAGGCCTCCGCAAAGCTGTGCTCTGAGGTCAGGGAGTCCCAGCCAATTCAAACATTAGCCGAGGAAACTGCTTTTACAACAATGGCGTTCGGCAAATTATAAACATCCGAGAAATACATATCCATGTTGGGCTTGTTATTTTAAACAACATACTGGAGATCTTTTTGATTAAAGCTACTCTTAGCGGAATATACAGAAAAGAGATTCGTCTCAGGTAATTTAATTTTTTTTGATGAATTTGGAATGGTTTCTCCCCCCCAGAATTTTAAGTCAGTGTTCTAGAACTCCATTGCTTTCAATTTCCAGTAGTTATTGTTACATCAGCAATAGAATGTTCAGCTAAGAACATTGTAATTATATATTTGTGATCTTTTGCCTTAAAGGGTTAAATTTTTTAGATGCCCTACTCTGAAGGAAAAAAAGGTAACTAATGCAGGTTGTACATATAACCTTGTTTACAGATATAAAATAGTCAGCGTGCACATTCTGTGCCTATTAACTGTATCACAAGGCTGCCTGTATGCTATGTCATATTTATACTTATGCTGAGAACCGTAAATGTTGCATTACTATACTCTTATTCATACAAAGTGCCCTAAATTATGCTATAATGTATTTATACCTATATAGAGCACCACAAATAATTTATCTGAATTTTATTTGAATTAAATAAAGTCCTCCTTGTGTGAGGACCTTTATTTGCGTTTAAAAAAACACAATCAAATTATTTGTCATTTCAAATAACGAATGCATTTGACTTATTACTCATAAATTGTATACAACCCACCAGTTCATCCAACAAGCAGGATCAACATTCCCTGTGAGGTGAATTTAAGACTATTTTCTGACTGTAAGGGTATGCTAAAACATGTTCTGTAGTGCATGAGGCAGGAGGGCCACATGGTAAACTGACTGAGAACAGGGTTTTAGGCTGTGGAAACTTGACCCGGTCGCGTTTTCAGATATTTCACTGGGCACAATTAAGGGTGAAAGGCTAATTGGTCAAATTATTACAGGGCTGGTGGGTGGCTGTTAGGGCTCTGCTCGGTAAATGGACTGCATTTATATAGCGCTTTTATCCAAAGCTTTACAATTGATGCCTCCCATTCATCTATTCACACACCAATGGTGAAAGGATGCCATGCAAGGTACCAATCAACTCATTGGGAGCAATTAGGGGTTAAGGGTCTTGCTCAGGGACACTTCGACACGCCCAGGGCGCGGGATCCAACCGGCAACCCTCCGACTGCTATTCAACCGCTCTTTCCTCCTGAGCTATGTCGCCCCATGTTCTTGTGCATGGATGGACTCCACTAGTTACAAATCTGGTCCATGCCAGCGATGACTGGGGCTGGCAGCCCCACAGGGTGACACACAGTCAGCCATAGGGCTGCCAGATACCTGGTTTTCAGCTGGAATGTCTGGCTCTCAAAATATGCACAGGTCCGATTTGTGGTCTTGACTGGACAGTACAATGTCCGGTCTGAGTAATTGATTGAAAAAATTAGTTTCCCATTAGTTTGTAATGAATTCTTATCTCAGCCACCCCCTGGTCAGCTATGGATCCATTCCAACTGCTCCAAATAGCTGAACCTGTTCCACATCAGTCGTTTACGTAAAAATGCAAAAATGGTGTGTCAGGTCATGTGACACCCCTGGTAGATGTGGCAATTCCAGGTTTTCACACCTATTTACCACATGGAGAGTGAGTGAGCGCTCACACCAATGCAAAAACGCACACCTTCACCCTTCCCCCTCATGGGTTCCATGCTAGACCAATAAACTACAATAACCATGAAAAAAGCAAACAAAGCGGAAGCTTTTCAGCTCGCCACTGACCAGCTGCCAGCTTTTCAGCTACGTTTCCACTTTCGCTTCGTCTTCACAAACGACACGGGCTCTCCGACTCAAACTTGCTCGCTCAGCCCCGTTCCATGTAGAGGAGCACACCTTCATGCACCAAGCCAGGTGCGCGTGTTCTCTCCACCAGCAGGCATGGCCGAAACAGATCCCACTCTTCACGCTACACGGAGTTAAATGGCAAAATGGGCCGATGTCATCACTGCAGAGTAGACAAAAATATCCATGTCGTTCGGCCTGCATAGAACAAGGTGGACATTCACAGTTGGGTGTGTTGTGTCAGCCAAGGTAAATGGGTGGGGCAGCACACTATTTAGGTGGCCGTGGCCCACACTGGCCCACCCATGCCTAGGCCAGAGTGTCATCATAACAGTTCTGAGGTACCGTTTTAAGGACCCGATGGCAGAAATGATCTTGATTAACGTTTCGTTAACAAAAACTTCCCCATTAATGTTTTATTTATGGACGACAAAAATGTCCCAGTGTAAACTGTTGCCGCAGACTGAACGTACAAAACCCTAAGAAGCGCAGCCAAGAGAAGAGATTTGTTTTCATTGGTTGTGATGTACTACCATGTGACTGCAAAGTCGCAACGGTTCGGGTTTTAGATACCAAAGCGTTCCGGCTATCTCTTGCACCCAACCATCAGCCAACATGGCCGACAAAACACGTGAACCGAGTTATTTTAGCATTCCTGCAGTTGCTTATTTATGAGCGGCGTGTTTACGGATAATGACATTTAAGCTTGAGTTCTTGCAGTTTAGAGGTCTTTGAGCTGGTGCCCGTTGGCCTCCTCTCCCGGCAGCTCGTTTAGCGTAATTTAGGGGCGACTTGAAACGCGAGGCCACTGCGCTGTGTCGTTCAGTGGAGCGGGACCCCATGGGATTCTGGGTAACCGGATTCCTCAGGGAAGGGCAGCATGCTGGACTCGGTCCGCTGGTGGGACGGCTTATCGGCTGAGTTTCAGCACTTTGTGGAACACGACCCCAGAGACACTGGGGAGGGGGGGGAAGGGGTCATTCCCCAGAATGGACTCCGTCCGTGAGAAAAACGGCAAAAGGAATGTTGTACAGAGTCCAGAAGTCTGTGTGTGTGTGTGTGATTGCATGTATGGATGACCATTTGCATGTTTGCATGCCTCTATGCATGTTTTGGTGTGTGTGGGTGTGTGTGTGCGTGTGTAATCATGTGTGCACATATATGTGTGCATGTGTGTACACGTGTGTCAAGTTGATGTTTAAGCATGTTAGCACTGTTGCATAGGGCATCGTATGTGTGCGTGGTGGTTAGCCTGTCGCATGCATGGTATGTGTGCAGTGTGTGTGTGGTGTGTGATGTGTGTGTGTGTGTGTACATCCATTCTGTATGAAAACATCCTGTGACACTAGGTTGCCCTTTAACCTACTCGGCATTTCATAATGATTTCACAAGAGCCGCACATTACAAAGGAATGTTAACATCCATCATTTCAATCAGAGATTTTTAGGTAGTTGGGTGAAGTCAGCACTGCTGTTTTACGGACCATGTGCTACAGCTGCAACACGCTTTGGCATTGTTGAGCTATAGTTCTTCTCCATTTTCCCGGTGGGGTCTTATGATGTTGTCCACTTTTTTTTCAGAGTGAAATGAGAGTCCTCTGGAGAGGCTTAGTCATGACTGAGCTTTCGTTCCAGCCAAGCCCGTTCTCGCGCGCGACTAAAAACTCCCTGGAACTTTGCCAGCGAGCAACAGCGGTCTGAAAACGTTGTTGTCGCAACACCGCTAGCTGTGCACCGATTCCGTTAGCAGAGATGCTTGGGCTTAGCCTACCATCCAGTAGGTTTTCATTCCAACCCTAACAAAGCACACCTCATTCGGTAGCTAGAGATCTTGTTGAGCTGCTAATCGGTAGAGTTAGGTGTGCCAAATTGTTGTTGAAATGAAGACCTACAGGAAGGTACATCTGCAGGGACAGGGTTGGTTACCACCGCTATAAGGTGTGAGATCACAAATACACTGTATGATTTGAATGTTGTTCTAATACAGATGTAACAATCACTACTGATAATTGAAAGCAATGGACTTCTAGACCGCTGACTTAGAATTTTGAAGAAACATTCCAAAGAACCTACTCTAAGGCTTAACACCTAGGCTGTCTGATCAGAACAGGAAGGGAATGGGCGCTCATTAAGACCTGGATGTGTGAGCCCGTTTGTGTCAGCTTTCGTGAGAAGGAGGCCCGGCCTGTTTTACCGCCGTCTCTCTGACTCAGCTCTGCGCAGCTGCCCAAAGAGAAGGCCCCAAATTAGCTCACAGAAATTACACTCGCATGTCATAGTGGGGCCTGTGCTTCAGCAACTTTAAAAGAGATTAAACCAGAGAGATTAGGGGAGAGGGAGAGAGAGGGGGGTAGAGAGAGTCTAAGTGAGAGCGAGAGAGAGAGAGAGAGAGAGAGAGAGATATGTTGTATGTTTGTGGTTGTTTATGTTGTATGCATGTATAATGTGTGTATATTAGTTAAAAGGATGTAAAGGATGATTTTCTCTTTATTATTGGGGTTGTTCTTTTCTACCTTTGCTGTGGCAACACAGTTGCTATGTAAAAGTTGCGTAGGTTGCTCTGGATAAGAGCGTCTGCTAAATGACTGTAATGTAAATGTAAATGCATGTCATGCCAATGAAGCACCTTAAACCTGAAAATTGAGGGAAAGACAGAGAGAAAGAGAGAGGGGGGTTGAGATATGGGGGGGGGGATCAGCATAGGGAGATAAAGAGATATGGGGAATGAGGGACTGGTGAGGACGTGTAAAGTTAAAGGTTATGTCCCTCCTCACAGTGCTATGAGTGGATACCCTTTAGGTTAACTTAACCCTTTAAGGTGTAAGATCACAAATACGTGATTCGAATCCTCGTTGTTAACTGAACATTCTACTGCTGATGTTACAATCACTCCTGGGAAATGAAAGCAATGGAGTTCTAGAACACTGACTTGCAATTTTGGAAAAAGCATTCTAAAATACCTACTCTTCAAAGGGTTAAAGCACTTTCCCATCACACAATCCATGCAGGAAGCATCCAAATCAGAAACTCCCAGGAACATCGGGTACATTTCATGCTTCAAAGATTGTGAAAAGTTTTGATGAGCTACCCACAATTCAGTGGAATGAGCTGTCTGAAGTGTCGAAAGAAAGCAAGGGTTTCAGTGACAATTCTGTGCCCATCAGCTAAACGTTTGGTTTGTTTGGAACCTAGCCGAGAACAGGGATTAAAACCAGTTACTGAAACATAAACCTAGAATAGAAACACAAACACAAAGTTTGAACATTAATGTTACACTACAGTACACTCCAGTGCTTAAATCAACTCCCTGTCCATCCATCCATCCATTATCTATACCCGCTTATCCTGGGCAGGGTCGCTGGGGGAGCTGGAGCCTATCCCAGCATGCATTGGGCGAGAGGCAGAAAGATGTCCTGGACAAGCTGCCAATCTATGGCGGGGCACACACATCATTCACTCAGAGATTTGAACCCATGACCTTCTTGCGGTGAGGTGACAGTGCTACCTACTGCACCACCATGCCACCCTCAACTCCCTGTGTGAGAGTGAACATGCTCTCTAGAGTGTGTGTGTGTGTGTGTGTGAGCACGTATATTTATTTGCAGATGTGTGTGTATGTGAGTGTGTATGTGTATATGTATACATGTGTGTTTCTGTGCAGATGTGTGTATATGTGCATGTGTGTTTATGTGCAGATTTGTGTGCATGTGTGTATATGTGAATGGTAAACAATTGATGCCTCTCATTCACCCATTCACATACCAATGGTGAAAGGCTGCCATGCAAGGTACCAATCAGCTCGTTGGGAGCAATTAGGGGTTAGGTGTCTTGCTCAGGGACACTTTGACACTCCCAGGGCGAGAGATCGAACTGGCAACCCTTTGACTGCCAGACAACCGCTCTTACCTCCTGAGCTATGTCATCCCATCATGTGCAGGTGCGTGTGTATATGTGCATGTGTGTTTATATGCAGATTTGTGTGCATGTGTGTGTGTGTTTATGTGCAGATGTGTGTGTATATGAGCATGTGTGTTTATGTGCAGATTTGTGCGCATGTGTGTATATGTGCATGTGTGTTTATGTGCAGATGTGTGTGTGTGTGTGTGTGTGTGTATATGCATGTGTGTTTATGTGCAAATGTGTGTGTGTATATGTACATGTGTGTTTATGTGCAGATTTGTGCGCATGTGTGTATATGTACATGTGTGTTTATGTGCAGATGTGTGTGTGTGTGTGCATGTGTGTTTATGTGCAGATGTGTGTGTGTGTGTGTGTGTGTGCATGTGTGTTTATGTGCATGTGTGTGCATGTGCAGATGTCTGAGTGATAAAGCTGTTCCGTATGCCTGCAGTTCCAGAGAGAGGCTAGCGATGAAGCAATCCCATAAATCTCAGCGAGGTCACAAACCATCGTCCCCCTGGACCTAAAGTCCACACGTGGGCCTGGAGGAGCCCCCTGCTGATTCAAACACACACACACACACACACACACACACACTTCTCAGTCAGCAGCTCCCCCAGCATGGCCCTTTTTGCTATGAAAAGTCACATCAGCTGAACTGCCAGTTAAATCTTACTGCTGATCCTGTAACCCAAAGCCACAGGCTTACCAAACTGTAGCACTGAGCCCCGATGCAGCTCAGCTCTATGTGTCCCCTCCGCATGTATCCATGACAGGACGTTTCCTCTCTCTCACTACGACCTGCTCCTGGATGCTTTATTGGCCTTTCTGGCTATTGTTACACCACGCTCTGGTTCACACGCGCATTTCTGAGTGCAGCGTAGTAACATCCCCCACCTCCTCGAAGATTACCGGCTTCTTAATCGACACCCGATTACGGTCACACTTTTCGGGGACCGGGGACGGGTGACATCATCAACACGTTGTGTCGAAAGAGCCGTGGCAGACGAGCGCGTTTCAGCTCTTTCCCTTGACGCTTCGCGCAGGCGTCCGCGCCGCGGAAGGCCGACAGGAGCGCGCTTATCCTTAAACTCTTCACAGCCGTCTGGCGAGGCGAAAACCGCGAACGGGGAGCGGACGTTCCGTGCCTGTTAAAGTGAAAAACGACAGGCCCCGCCTTTAAAAAGAACACGGCGTCTTGAGAGAGAACAGGTACGTCGGGAGACACGCAGACGACGGGCCTGATTTAGGGCTTTGCAGCGAGAGGTGGGCTTTAGCGGAGGATTTCGCCGTCTCCAACCTGGACACCGTACGTGCATCTGGCCAAATAGCGCGGGCTGCTGTTTTTGGCTGAGGCTGAAGAACTGTGGTACTATGAGTGTGTGTGTGTGTGTGTGTGCGTGTGTGTGTGTGTGTGTGCATGTGTGTGCATGTGTGTGTGTGTGCATGCACATGAGTACACGTTCTGCATTCTTATGTTCATGCGTTTATGTTCATGCTGATGAACAAACATGCCATTTCCGAAGGCATGTTTGTTCATCAGCATGTTCATATTTTGATTATGATACATTTCATTTGTTTGATTGATTTAATTTATTAAGCTTCATATTTTAATCCACGTTTTTTAGTTTGGGGTGAATCTTACCCAGCTCTTTAAACATTAAAACTTGCCTGAAAACCTTAAGCCTCAGGAAGGATCTCTGAATGTGAGCCAGATTGCATTGCAGAAGAGAGTGCTGACTGAAAGATAACTAATCCTGATTGTGGTAATACAGACTAACCAATAAGCAATACATGGCCAAATATACTGGGGCATCTGGGAGATAAACACTTGGAGGGTTACACCACTGTCACTGGCCGTTCCTTGTATTTTGGTTTTCATTTACACCGGGCTAAGCAACACACAGAAACTAGGCTTAATAAAGTGGTCTGTCCATAGCACCAGCAGAGGCAGGGCTAGAGAGAGGATAGAGTTCGATTAAGGTTTATTTGGTGTTCATATTAAAAGCTGCATTCTTTATTTGAATGGATCACAGTGCTAATGCAGTCTGGCATATCATAACAATGAAACAGTTTGCAAGTGGTGTAGCTTATTAAAATGACACTATTTGTTATATTTGATTGTAAATTAAAGAAAATTGCGGAATTTAAACATCATGATAAGTCCTTTAGCAGTCTCCTCTCTCGTTCTTTGGCAGTGCTCAGTGTAAACTGGCTCACAGGAAGAAACGCATCTTCCTGCATGAGCGGAGTTGGCTGGTACGGATAAATATCGTTTGCCTTCTGCTCAATATTTGGAAATAATTTTTTCCACTTCTGTCCCAGAATTCCTTGAGTATCAATGCAGTGCCTTGTTTGTGTGCCAATGTTTTTTTGTTTTTTTTTGAAAGAACAATGATTTCTTCTGGAGAGCATGTTGTCAGATTCTCTGCAGCGTCTTTGAGTATTTTGGGCGGGTACTTATTAATTTGACTGAGCTGTGTTTCTGCTGAGTCAGTGCATGTTATTCAGCTTTCAGTTGTTTGACCTTATTGATCTCTCAAACCACATCATTTCAACCAGATTTTTCCATGTTCTGCAAACATGACGGTGCCCTTAGACCACAACAGCTCCCACATCTGTATTCGCTGCGATGTCCATCTCCAGCTCCACATCTGGAGTATGAACTGAAGTCCTGGGAATGTTGAAGCACAGCAGAATACCAGCAGCTGCCCCGTCGCTCTGCATGGTTTTACAGTAAAGTCTGAACACAGCTCCATCGCACGCCTCAGAAGGGCAGTACAGTGCAAACTTTCTGCTTGGAAAATACTTGAAAATCCATTTGACTGCTCCTAGCAACTTGCCAACCAGCCCAAATGCCATTGGCCACAATATGTCACAATGTGAGCATTGCAAGTTTAATGAACTGCACTTGGCAAGATGGCATTTTGAGGCTTTTATTGTAGGTCTATGCTTTAAAGATGTTACTTGCATTGTTCTACACAAATACAGTCTCATTATTGAATTAATCTCGACAGGCATTGTTTGATGAGATCGGTAATTGAGCCGTAGTTTATCACATCAAGGTACACAGCGTCCGCAAAAATAACTTTGTAACTGATTTTCTTTGCAAAATAAATTAAATGAACAAAGCATAATTATCTGTGTCATCCATTGGCTGCTCTGTGGCCACAGACATGCTGACCTCATCATCTTTGCCATTTATTACATGTTTATTTGACAATGCATGCAATGTAGGATTTGCCAACTTTTTTCAAGTGGATGTTTGTACTCAAAAATGCAACCATCAAATTCGGGATGAGATCTGTCTACTGTTGAATTCAGTTTATTTTTTCGCTGACAGAGGATTTCGCCCCACGTTTATTTCAAACATCATGCTTTACTGTCCATAAATACTGTTTACTGTTTTTTTTAATTTTGTCTGTCAGGATTTGTGGCAAACTGTGCAGAACGAATGAACTCCACCAGTGTGCAGTGTGCTGTTGCAGCCAGTATTTGATATTCGGTTCATGTCGGAGGGGACGGAGTGTAGCACAGTGGGTAAGGAACTGGGCTTGTAACCGAAAGGTCGCGGGTTCGATTCCCGGGTAGGACACTGCCGTTGTACCCTTGAGCAAGGTACTTAACCAAAATTGCTTCAGTATATATCCAGCTGTATAAATGGATACAATGTAAAATGTTGTGTAAGTTGCTCTGGATAAGAGCATCTGCTAAATGCCTGTAATGTAATGTAATGTCACGTTCCTTCCTCTACCTGGTGAACCATGTCAACTAATTGCTTTTCTGAAGGTTAAGATTGATCACTAATGTTATTATTAGTCATTGTATTGTGGCAATCCGGTGTGCACAGTGCCTCACATGGATTTAGATGGTAATGCAAGTTGAAATTATTTTGTGTCACGTGACCTAAATAATTCTTCTTAACCCATTGTTCCGCCCCTCTGGGAGAACTGTGTGTTTGTCTAACAGGGTTTCAATGGAGCTGCGGGATTGCTGGATTGTATAGGATTATATTGGTTTGTTTAACAGGGTTGAGGCTACGTGCCCAGGTCTATAAAAGGATATTCAAGAGCTTAATGCGCACAGGGAACTACAGCAGCGCCTCAGCTAGGATTTCACTTGGGGGGGGGGGGGGGGAGATCACTTTGGCGGAGCTCGATATTGCATTTGAGTGACTGAGTGAAACGTTTGTTTTCCAGTCCCGCATATTTTACACATATCT
The DNA here is from genome assembly GCF_018555375.3 of Anguilla rostrata. NCBI lineage: Eukaryota > Metazoa > Chordata > Actinopteri > Anguilliformes > Anguillidae > Anguilla > Anguilla rostrata. The sequence continues at coordinate 6,785,635 of NC_057945.1, forward strand.
CCATCATTTCAGGGAGTGTTCAAACCTGACACTCCCCTGCCCCCCCCCCCCTCCCGCCACCCCCAGCTACCTCTGATTATCCACTGTCTTTCCAAAACAGGAACCCTGGCCTCAGGCATGAAACAGGAGAAGATGGGAATATGAAAATCTTCTGTTATGACAGCATAATCAATCTGATTCATATTACAAACCCAACATGCAAACCCTGAAATGCATCAAACATAAAAAAATCAAACATCAATATTCATTTTTGGAGTTAACGCTTTGCATGTGTTTACCTAATTGACAACATCTTTGGCAGTCAACAAGAAATTTACAACTATGGAAAGCTTTCCAGCCGGCTAATCAATTGCATCTATGATCCTATAGTTAAAAGGGCAATTGATGTTTCTGCTGATAATTCACAAATGCAAAGTCTAAGAAGAAGCAGTCCTTAGATCTGACATGTCCATATTAAGAAAAAATATGTCCATATTAAGAAAAGTCAAAATGAAATGTTACTAATGAATAACATTAATAAAAAAATAAAAACAATAATAACATTATTAGATATGTTATTAATAATCGTTAGTATGATTGACCATCTCTCCATTTTATTATCTACAATGCCTCTGGCTGCATATTTATTTTGCTTCATTTTTATGCCAATATTAACTATTTCTCTAACTTTGCAGGCTATTTCCAGTGAAACCTGTTTAAAAATGCCATGCACCTTGTGACTAGACTCAAAGGTCCTGCATACTGAAAGACAATAAAATTAAACTGAATTACAGTGTTTCCATCAAGTGTGAGTGATGCTGGGATCAATGTATGCTTTTAAAAATCATAATTCACTGGTTTTATTTCTTAACATAAGCACTCTGTCAAGACACCAGGTTCTTTTGCGCAGTGTCTCCTCCGATGTGAAACTTAAATTCTCATTTTAGATTATCCCTGACAGGTTTCCTGCCGTCTGATAGAAACAGCTGTGAGAAAAAGTTCATGAGAAGAGCTTCGTTTGCGTCACGTGCTCAAGCGGAGCTCTGTCTGGACCCCGAGCGGACGCAGATTAGAGCGAGAATTCTGCCTCGCTCGCATTTCTCAGCTCGCCTCGTAAAACACGCGGCCTGCTTCGCACGTTTGGCGCTCGTGCACGTGCGTGCGCTCGCAGGCGCACGTGCAGGGCCGCTGCGGCGGAGGCGAGGAAAGGCGATAAATTCCCGTTTTACCCAGACGTGCCGGACACGGTTGCGTTCAGGGCGCGAGAAAATTCCCCTTCGATTATCTGCACATTGCGTTAACACAGAGGAAACACAGACTCATGAGCGTTTCCTGCTGTGGCCCTTAGTGAAGCTTAATAGAGCTAAACTGTCACTGTTCCAGTGTGTGGAGGGGCCCAATTGTCTGGTAACTGTTGAGGCTCTGTTCCAGTGTGTGGAGGGGCCCAATTGTCTGGTATCTGCTAAGGCTCTGTTCCAGTGTGTGGATGGGCCCCATGGTCTGGTATCTGCTAAGGCTCTGTTCCAGTGAGTGGAGATGCTCATTTGACCTGTGTCAATGGGGTAAAATCCAACTGACCTGTATTCATCCAATTAGCATTCTGGGCCGGGACATCTTGTTAGACTTGCAGACCTGGCCATAGTTAGCTGTGCAGAGCTCCAAAACTGATAGCGGTCTGACATTCAATCAAAAGTCAATTTAACCCTGGCATCAAGAGGAACTGTCCCATTATGAGCTCCCTGCTCACCAATGCCCACGGTGGGAGCAGAGAATCATGGGAAAGCTTCAGCTGACTCTGGCCGATGGCCATCTGCCTCTCTGTCTCCCCCCCAGCCTGCAGGGATTCCATGTTGGTTCTAGTTTGATGTGCAAATCCACCAGATCACATTCCACCGACCTGCAACTCTACTTATTTTACTTTAGTGCTTGACTCAGGTTTCAGTCACATAAAAAAAAACATCAGAAAAAATAAAACAATGATCACCATAGGGGGGCAAGTGGTGGTGGTTGGTCATGACATGTAGCTGCAGAACACAGTGCAGCGATTGCATCAGAGCTTCTCGTCAGGCATCCAAAAAGGCCTTCAGCTTTCGGCCTTTACTGTACCGTAGGCACAGAATAAATGCAAACAGTGCCAGCGATCTCGCTGATGGAAGCGTGAGCAAATCCCCTCATAGCATCATGCCTGACCAGCCTTCCCTGAAATGAGATGTGTCTAATATTTGGGCTGCCTTTGGCTTTCGCACTGTAGGAATAGGTCTCATCAGCTGACCAAGCAGGAGTGCTCTCTCAAGGGGATTACACAACGTAGCATTATGAGACTACATAGCATTGCATGACTACATAGACCTGTGTAACTACAGAGGATTACGTGACTACGTAGCATTATGTGACTAGATAGCATTGTGCAACTACATAGCATTATGTAACTATACAGGATTGTGTGACTACATAACATTGTATGGCTGCATAGCATTATTGGGTTATGTAGCATTTGATGATTACATAGCACTATGTAACATTGCATTATGTGACTGAATAGCATAGTGTGTCTACACATTGGTGTGATGTTTCAGTATCACTAGACTCCAGTTGCTCCATGTGTTAACCTCTCTCATAGGCTGTGTTTGAAACCGTATACTATCCATACAAAATAGCTATGATTTAAAAATGAGAATTTAGTGTGTTTAAACTGCATAGTATGTTCGTTTTGTGTAAGCAAAAAGCTCCCAGATGTATACTACAGCTGCATTACAAACTTCATACTACTTGTACTTAGCATACTAACTGACAAGTAAAATAAGTATATAGCGTGTTCCCACTGCATAGTACATAGCATATCATCGGTTTGAGTATGTGAAAAGTGTCTAGTTGTATACTAGAAAATTTCTGAGCATGCAGTTGAGTGTACTCAATGGCCAAGAGACGCCCCATAATACAGTACATTGCAGCTGCATATTCATCATTTGTGTAACCAATCATACGGTGTGATTGGAAGGAATACTTTCTGATGAACAACTACAACAACAGCAGCACCTAGCTTTTAAAGCAATAGTTAGGAATTTTTGATCGTGCTAGATATGGGGCTCCTGCTAGTGAGCCTCAAGTTATAATGGTAATGGATGTCGGGGTGCAGTGGGGATGGGGGCAGATGCAACCTTCATGCAGCCCCAAAACCACTTAAACGTACTCCAAAGTTCACATTCAGCAAACAGAATCCCTCATAACTGTGCACACACAGGCACACAAACAGATATGATGGGATGCAACCTGCAAAGACTTCAGCGTAGTTACCTGAAGCATGTGCTGTTCTGCTGCATTTGTGCACACACAAACACCGGAATCTAACATTATTTAGGAGGCAACCGGTCATTCCAAGTCAGGGGTGGGATTTGGACATGCACAGCCTCGAGTTGGGCTCAAATTATTATTATTTACAACTTTACTCAAAGCTAAATATTCAGTGGAAATTACTGCATCATCAAAATATTTGACTTTTTTACTCCAGGAGGGACTTTTTCACTCTTTGGGGGAACTCTCTCTTTTAGGAGTAGGCTGCACGAAAGAGAGGCTATATCTTTTTCTTCTTCTGTGGTGTTATGCATTTTGACAAGCGTTGTAATTCTTTGGCCTGTCTTTGTGCATTGTGACATTTTCATTACCGCACGCAACATTGTGATATTTATGTTTGACACTATAGAAAATCACATGTCACCTGTGCCTATAGGCTACTCTTGCACCCGCAAACCAGAAAGTCAGGGCTGTGCGGGAATTTGCTGGTGAAACTCTTGGTACATTAATAACAATATATAAATGAAGACCGTGATGACCAAAAGCGGAATAACATATTTAGACAGGAACTGGAAGGTTATCCACTGGTTCATATATGTAATGGAGGCTTGCATGAAACAGTTTTACTACAGTGTCAATATTTTCATTTATTGTGGCCATGGATGAGAATACATTAATGAATAACTGTACAAATACTTAGATATTTTTTGTGAATCTAATGAGGTAGTTTCTATTGCATTTAAACCTGTTTAAATAGGCTACTGTTGGCTGAAAGTTTGTGGTGCGGTTAAGTAACCAAAACATGTACATACTGACTATTCATACTAACTGCCTTAGTATGCAGTGCAAGTACATACTAATGTAGGATTTAGTATGTAGTATGCTGGTATGCAGTTTCAAACACAGCCATTATCTTGCTAAGCCCTTTTGCCTCTGGGATCACCTCCTCAGCCGTCTCAATTATCAATGCAGCATTTAAAAAAATAACAAAGCACAACTGTCTGCCCGAGAGTCCCTGTTGGGAAGCACAACCTTCGTGAACTTTTGGAGTTTCAATCCATTCTATTTTAATATTGGAAACAAGGAATGAAATGTCTCTGCTTCACCGGCCAATGCAATCCTATGAGAAAAATATTCTAATGGAATAGATAAACTAAGTCATGCCTCTCTGCTTGCCCTAAATTCAGTAAGACAGTCGGAGCATTCAGACACAAAGTATCTGCTCAACCACAGCTCCCAGGGCCTCTGGTCCAGGGGTTGGCAAACTCGGTCCCATGGGGCCTCTGTGTGCAGTGGTCTTTGTTCTTACCATAACTGCAAACTTGTTCTTAATTAGACACTTTTAGACACATTTTCAGGTTTCACCTCAATGTTCCTACTAAAAAAAGCTAACCTTTATTTCCCTTTATCTAGCAGGGCTGAACCTTGATAGTGGCACTATTTTGAGTGTTGGATATCTTCGGATATCTTTATCTCCTGTGGTGTTTGCTTCCCACGTGAAATGCGCTTGTGAAAGTGACTTCTGCTAAATGTATTGTATGTAATGTATTGATTACAGACTGCCTGGTGAATTCAGGGAGGCATGAACAACTGAAGACTGTCACAAAACCAATTAGGAAAAACCTGCATTGTGCTATGCTAAGTTTCGGGGGGGAAGTATGGCAGAAATTACGCATGCTTTCAACTGCCTTAATTGATGACTTGGCTGTGACAAAAAACAGCTTGTGCAGTGTATCTCCCAGAACTCCCACCCAGCAAAATCTTCAGTAAAATAAACTCTAATATAGTCATTTTTACTCTAACACAGGCCACTTTGGATTCTTTGGTTTACTTTGTTAACATTGCTGGAGTTGATTTATCACTGCTAGAGATGATTTGTAACTGCTAGAATTGATTTAACACTGTTAGAGATGACTGAACACTGCCAGAGCTGATTTAACACTGTTAGAGATGACTGAACGCTGCTAGAGCTGATTTAACACTGTTAGAGATGACTGAACACTGCCAGAGCTGATTTAACACTGTTAGAGATGACTGAACACTGCTAGAGCTGATTTAACACTGTTAGAGATGACTGAACACTGCTACAGCTGATTTAACACTGTTAGAGATGACTGAACACTGCTACAGCTGATTTAACACTGTTAGAGATGACTGAACACTGCTACAGCTGATTTAACACTGTTAGAGATGACTGAACACTGCTACAGCTGATTTAACACTGTTAGAGATGACTGAACGCTGCTAGAGCTGATTTAACACTGTTAGAGATGATTGAACACTGCTAGAGCTGATTTAACACTGTTAAAGATGACTGAACACTGCTAGAGCTGATTTAACACTGTTAGAGATGACTGAACACTGCTAGAGCTGATTTAACGGTAGTAATTTGGCCGTGTTCTCTGAAGTACGGGGCACGATGGCTCCTGAGTTCGGTCTGTGGACGAGGCTGATATTTTGGACTGCGGCCCCTGTTACGTGCTCGCGTCTCAATCGGCCAGTGAGATTACGCTCTGCGCCGACAGGGAGGGCCTCCCGCGCCCCCCCGTGCGCTATCTGCCCAGCGCAAGCCCCGCGGCTCTGCCAGGCCACCCGCGCCTGCAGGGAGGAGATAGGGGGCCTTCCTCGGGCGCACGCTGACACTGCCTGTCCGAAAACGGGATGCGCGTCTGTCTGAGGGGATCAGCTTGCCCTGACACTTCAGCTCCACCTGCACCGGGGGTCCAAAACACTTCTCGCATCCTCACACTGCGAAACCAAACGCAGTTTCATCCAATTACGAAATTAATCTCAGCTCGTTTATGAATTACATGAGAACATACGAATACATAATGAGGAGAACAGGCCATTGAGCCCATCTAGAACACAAGAACAATTGATGAGGAGAACAGGCCATCTATTGTCCTCCTTTACCTACAGCTTAGAGAGAATCCAGCGCTGCGTAAATCCTGGGCATCTACACATTAAGGCTCTGTGCCTCTGCTCCGTGAGACACGTGTAAAACACACTTCCTGAAATAAGCATGGAATTTACCTGAAACTGATTTCCATCTGTGTCACCTTGATCCAATGACAGAACACCAGTAAAATCTTAGTGGGCTTGATAAACAACTTGAGTATGAGTTCCAACCCTGCTGAAAATTCCATCTTAAACCAGCCTCAGCTGGTCAAGCTGCTTCAAGACGTGCTTTCGACACTTTTAGCTGGTCAAACAGCTGTTCACTAACTCGCCAGCCTATATAGCCAGCCAGTCCACCAGTTTGACCATCAACATAATCTATCGGCTTTTGATCAGCTTTTTCCAGCCAGAGACCAGCTTAGACCCCCTGAAAGTGTCCAAAACACAGCTTCAACCATTTTAAACCAGTTTACAATCCCAGCTGGCCTTAGCTGGAATTTACAGTCGGGGAGATTCAAGAAAGATGCTCATGTGCTGCTGTCAGGCAGTTTGGGCCCCAAGTCAACACTAAACAGCATCTGAAACTCAATGATTTATGCCAGACCGTCGAGTAGGCTGCCCTGTGGAAGGATTATGTATCCTCTGATTGCTTTTTCTTGTAAGAATCTTCTTTCTTACCTTAATAAAATGTCATTCCATTTTAGAAGACTTGTTGCATCTCTCCTCTGTGTTGTGACTGTGACCGGTCATAACATGAGAAATAATATGGTTCTGCTTATTAATTTTCATGAACTGAATTCCATGATGCAGGAGTTCAGAAAAATAATAAGATAATACTGTATGTGTAGATGCTCACAGGAGTGTGACAGGCACACATGCTACATCTCACATCTGGGCAGAAGGACACACAGCAACTCCATTCGACTAAATCACCACAGTTAACGCTTTTAAGGCATCAAACTTTAACGCCATTATAACAGACCATCATAATTCAGAGCACATTTTTTCATTTTTGAAACAGAAACATTTCCAGACTAAGAGACATTCCCCTGGAATGCAGCACGGTGCTATATTATAGCCATCATGGCGGTGATGAAAGTGACGGTACTGTTTCCTTATTGGCCAATTCACTTTTATTTTTAAGTTTACGTTTTAAGACCTTCAACGCTGCATGAGGCTGGGGGGGGGTTGCAGGGTCAAGACCTGGCGAGGTCCGTGCAATCACAACTCTGGCTGACTTAACGTGACGTTGATAAACCGCACCGAATAAAACGCACTTTATCCCCGGGCTCGTAAAAATGATCGGTTGACGGTTTCGCGCTGTAAAGCGGCCAGGCCGAACTGCGTCGCACATTTTAACAATGTGAGGGAAAGTGTTTTGCTTGGAAGGGAGGTGCGAGATTGATAATCTTGGAGCGCGTCCATCTTGACGAAAATCCCTTGAAATGATATTGCGTACAAGCTGAAGGAAGAGAGTCGGCTGCCCTCGACATACAGCTCTCTCCTTTCACCTCTGGCTCGTTCATTCAGCATTTCTGTCTTTGCTCATTGCATTTAACACGAGAATCCAATCCTATTATTTAATCATAACCAATAATGCTGAAAAAGAAACATACAGCTTGGTTCTCTAGGGTCCTGCTGTATTCAGGTTGTAATATTTTTTTTTCAAATGACTGACTGAGTCAAATGAAGCTTATTTCATGCTGATTATAATCAGGCATAACCTCTCTTTTACTCTATTTTTCCGTCTCACATGTTTACCAGGTATTCCGTGGTATGTCCCATAATCCAAGGTCTAAAGAGGACCGCTGACAGTGTTCGTTCATGAGGACTAATTTCTGCCACAAATACAGTACCTCTGCTCCTTCAGAGGAGAACTGCTCAGTTCGGACAGGAACATTAGCGGTTTGGGTTTTCCCCTAATTTTGAGTTTCGCGTTTCTCAAGTGAGCAGTTCGATCAGGATTTCGGTTTCACGTTCTCACGGAAGGGCATGCTCCGGCGGTGTTGTGGGGGGGTGGGTGAGGGACGGGTTGCGTTAAAATATCGCGGAGTCTGAACCCCACTCTTTGAGATGTGCTGTGGAACCTGCCGGAATCTTCCACGCTCCGCGCCTCTAATTTCAGCGTGTCTGAGAGCTCTGTGAAAAACCCTTATGCACACGTTTCAGCACCTCGCCTTGTACACTTCGGTTCTTTTTTTATGCGTTTTTAAGAATTAATCACAAATTTAATGATTGAGCCTCTGTGTGTGTGTGCATGCATCTGCGGTCATGTGTTTGTGTCAGCGTGCTGTTTGTTTTTTTTAGGGGGTGGGGGGTGGGTTTTACTGTTAAAGTGCTTTGGGTCTGCTCCCACCCACCTGTGGAACTGCTCTAAAATACTCTGAGCCTGCTCCGTGCGTGAGCTCCGGGGGGACACAGGCTGACTGTCAGTTTCCAGAAACACGTGCCAGCGCTTAGAAAATAAACAAGAGCCCTAGCCCTGGCGAAATGGGACGAGGCTTAAGGAGATCCGATCGCAGAGGCGCGGGCATTTTCGGACTCTCCAGCCTCCCAGGCTCAGAGGAGGCCAGCTCGGGGCAGAGTCCCGTGTTTATGTTTAATTTGGCGAACCGCAGCCCAAGGGGGGCCATGAGAAACTATGAACGTCTTGACATCATAAACATCTTCCCTCTCCCCGAAAGCAGCGCAGCCACATACAGCCCCAAAAAAGCCTGTTTCGTCTCGCAGTGGGGCAAACAAACAGCCTATCTGCGTAAACGTCTTTTACACCTCCATCCAGGAGAGAACTCGGGGGGGGGGAACCGTGACATCCACAAGTGTCAAAGCGATGAAACCGAAGCAAAGAGAGAGGGAGAGAGAGCAAGAGAGAGAGAGAGAGAGGGAGAAAGAGAGAGAGAGAGAGAGAGGGAGATGGGAAGAGAAAGAGAGGGAGAGAGAGGGAGGGAGTGAGAGAGAGAGAGAGAGAGAGAGAGACTGCATTGTTTGCTCTTACCTGGTGAAAGCGTCCCTATCCCACAGTCTTCCTACTTCTGGCTGAAGTTGTGTTTGTCTCGGTGCTCATCTCCGGGGCTCTTTGGTGTGTGTACGCGTGCGCGTGTTTGTTTGTGTGCGTGTGTGTGTGTGTGGGTGTGCGTGTGTGTGTGTGTGTGTGTGTGTGTGTGTGTGTGTCTGTTCCCTCCTGATAGCGGAGCCTCTCAGCTGAGCTGCTCCGGGAGGCAGAAATGACACATGATTCCAAGAACCAGCGTTCGCTCAGAAAAAAAAAGAAAAAAGAAAAAATGAGGCCGGATGCATCAAATGCTGCTTGTGTTCTGCATACCCAGTGAACTCTTTCTCTCTCTCCCTCCCTCCCTCCCTCTCTCTCTCTCTCTCTCCGTCTCTCACTCTCTCCCTCCCTCTCTCTCCGTCTCTCTCTCTCTCTCCCTCTCTCCCTTCCTTTTTCTGACTCTCTCTCTCCCTCTCTCTATCTCTTTCTCTTGCTCTCTCCCTCTGTCACACACAGTCCGTCCTCTCTCTCTCTCTTTCCCTCTTTTTGTTTCTCTCGCTGTCTCTCCCTTCTCTCCCTCATCTCTCTCCGCCTCTCTCACGTTCTCTCTCTTCCTCCCGGTCTCTCCGCGAGTTTCCTCCGCTTACGTTAGTCCTCCCCGAAATGTGTCACGATGTGGAAACTCCGGTCCCGGCCCAACAGGAGCCGAGCCGCGAGCGGACGGACAGCTCGTCAGGGGGAACGCGCTCGCCCCACGGACGCCCCCCTTCCGCAAGGACGCCCCCCCCCCGACCCCGATCCCCGTGCTCTCTGAAGGGTGGAGTGTGCCAGCTGTGGGGTGCTGTGTGCGGGGGGGGGGGGGTGCTTTCAGCACCCCTGGAGCCCCCATCCTCACCTGTCATGCAGCTGCCCGAGCAGCTGGCCCGGAACGCTCACACAACGCACCCCCCACTGCAAGGGTTCACTTCTCCCTCAAGGCTACAGAGCATTGCAATTTAAGGATGCAGCTAAAATGCTATTGAACAAATTTGAGCATTAGTTCCGTCACATTTCAATCAGGAGTTATTTCTTTTATTTCGGAATATTTATTCTGTTACATTTCAATCAAGAGTTATTTCTTTTATTTCTGAATATTTATTCTGTCACATTTCAATCAAGAGTTATTTCTTTTATTTCTGAATATCTATTCTGTCACATTTCATTCAAGAGTTATTTCTGTTGATAGTCATGTTTCTGTTATGTTTTTTTGCAACTTGGTCATTCAGGGATTAAACGAGGGAATGGATCTGTCAAAAATACAAAAGAAATAGGACTATGAGAAATTACAGGCCTAAATATGTGGATTCCTAAGCCAGGAGCATACATTTGTGAATGGAGCAAAAAAATCTAAAGGAAAAAGGAAAGCAGTCAAAAACAAGCAATGACAAAGTACATCACTCTGAGCACGCATGCAGTGAGGATAAGCTGAGGTATCACTCAGAGCTGTCACAGGGAGGTTTGGTCTGAATACTCACCACGGATTTAACTAGAACATTTCTTCAGATCAAGCACAAGCACTTTCATTTTTATGTTGACATAATGCGAGTGACAAAAAGCAACGGCGTCCTTAAATTCTTTTTCAGTAATAAAGTCTGAAGTCTAAAAAAGGATTAAAAAGCCTAACATATAAGGTATAAAAGAATCTGCTGGACCTCGTAAAAAGCCTGGAATTAGGCACAGTGGAGGGTAAGATGGAGTATAGATACTGTGTAAAGGTCTTAAACAAAGGTCAGCTGGATCAGAAAATGTATACAGTGTGGAGAGAAAAGGGCGTGTAGAAAAGAAAATCAAACAAGCGTGGAGGTCTTTTAAATAAATCACCCTGGCGATCTCCAATAGAGAAAATTTCAATGCGGAATAGCAGTGAATGCATTTTTACCTGTATTTATACCCAACAGTCTTTACTCTGTTTTTCACTGTTTTGTTGAATGCAGAAGAGTAACGCCTTTATTTTCTTTACTGAATCATCTGTTTATTAATTTTGGTGAGAGGCTGTCCAAACCTACTTTTATTTGTGGAGCGGTTTACAAAATGTCATAAACCAAACTGGCAGTTTTTACATTTTATACTGGCAGGGGCAAAATTTTCCATTTTCAAAAGCTGAAGGGATGGAAAGTAGACCAGGCCAGGATGTAGTCCCGTTATTCATCTCTCCCGGTCGAACCAGAGTGTGGGTTGTTTTTAGATTATGTAAAGCAAAGAGTAATATTGAAAGTTTTGTTCAACAGTGGAGTTTTACTGCGGTCATTTTCTCTGTCAGAAATTATGTTCAGATGAAATCTCTTTTAAATGCATGACTACACTATAACTATTTATTATGCACAACATTTTTAGCACTTTAAGAAAGACTAAAACAAGAAAACTGTGATGGAATTGATAATCATATAAACCAAATAGAGCATTAAGCTTCAGACCGGCTATAATGGGGGAGATTTAGCTTTGCGAGCGCTAAATCTTGGCCAGTGGGTGGTAGTCACCTCTTTAAATCCTCTGGGCTACAGAGGACAGGACAGGTTATCTGTGTGCCATGCTGCTGATATGTAGACCCAGCCCAGGCTGGAGAACTGGACGTGGCTTCTAAAAACCCCAGTCTGCACGAAGATAGTCAGGGGGTGGAAGGGTGTTTTTGGTGAATTTTTAAGTGACTTTTTTGTGACTTTTTTAAATTTGGAGCTCAACTGCAGGGAAATGGGGGGATGACAGTTAGCTGGGCTTTTGGAGGCATGCTGGGGGGGGGGCTTTGCGGATGATGCGGGTGATGTAATTGACAAAGGCCAGTGCATGGGGGGGGGCTCTATTGCAGCCCCTCAGTTCTCTAGTTCTGTCTTTGGTCTGACTGTGCTGTGGGCCATTCCACCGGCTTCGCTGAAGGAGGCTGCCATCTCAAAGCCTGGAATGATTGTGCACAATATATGAATCTGTGCCGGTTGCTTAGCAATATGATGCTTCCCAAGAAGCATCTTTAATCCCTCCGTGTTTCCAAAATGGGAGGATTATACAAAAAAAGAAAGAAAGAAAGAGAAGGCTGTATTACAGGCAACAGAGACTGTTAGTGATGGGAACCGGGGCGTCCACCAATCATAAGACCAGGAATAGCGTTACTGGCATCTGCTGCCTTCCAGGATTTTATGAAATGAGTTTTCAGTAATAAAAAAAATCTTTTTTATCTGTATCCCAGTCAGTAAAATTGTATTTAAAAGATGTTTCGGTTGTTAGAAATGAAAGTGAAACCGCTGTGTTTTTTTGCAATTCGGCCAGGTTACAAACACAATCTTTCCTGCTGGAAAAAGAAAGTGCATTGTGCTTGTGCTTCGTTGCAGAAATGCTATTCTTACCACAAAATCATAGCCACACAAAATTTACTGTGGCATTGCAAAATGCCACGGCGGCATTTTACAGATCCACTGAAGCGCAGCGAACGTGGATCACTTTATTTCGTAACTGCACTCAATTTAAACTTAAATGAATTACTTACGCCACTGCCAGACCTGTGAAACCTAGCGCTTCATAGTTCATTTTCACAAATCCTCTGGAGGCCATGTTTTAGTGTGGAGTTTCAATTAGATTTTTACATATTGGAATGCATTTCAACACAGTACTTCGAAAGCAACACCTGGACAAATAAAACTCAATGTGTGAGAAATCCTGTTCAACTGCTTTTTTTCTCTCTCATTTGATTGTTTATTTATTTCCCATTTCTTTTTTCCATTTGGATTCTCATAATAGACTTTTCTCACTGCCCAAAATTAGCTAATTTTGCATCTGCAGAATGGATTTCAAAGAATGTTGTAATACCGCCCTCTGCTGACTGCAATTAACAGTGCATGGTGTTTTGTATTTCAGAAGGCCATAAAACCATGTGTGTTCAGTTCCTCCAAACAATGCCAGGTTCATTGGGATGCCAAGTTACGGCTTGGCAGGGTTGCATGCCCCATACCTATACAGCACCGAGATTTTGGCACTTCTTAGGGTTTCCTACATAAATAAACACAATGACCACAGACTTTCAGCTCATAAAAACATTCATTTCTGTACCTTCTGACCTAATGTCAACAAACAGAATTGACAAACAACTTCACACATCCACAGAATAAATCTCCAAACTTAGGGGATTTTTCATTTTTCCCTTATTTTTCTTCTTCTTTTTCCTGCCAATTATATCATAACAAGTGCCCCATGCCCACAAAAAACATGTCTTCCTATTGGACATTTAGCGACATCAGCCAATAAAAACATTGGATACACAAGCAGAAGTCATATAAAGAAGCTTAGTAGTAACACACTTGCCTAGAAGATTTCTGGACGAGTAACAGGCGTAGGTTCAAATCCCACCTTGGACTCAGTCTTATTACTCATTGCACTGGCTTCTTTGCTAACTAATAATTGCTCATACATTCAAATCACTGTCTATAAGTCATTAATTCAAACTTGCAAAATATAGGCCTGCCATTAAAAGTACTGATATGAAAAAACTATCACATTCTCTTCAGATTGTAAGATTAAAAAAACACAGGGCCAAGTTAATTTAAATAATTTAGGAAACACTGTCTAGCACTGCTTTGGAATACAGCTTGTTTAATTTGTGTGAGCTAAGATAGCCAATATTGTTTATTGTCAGTTCTTTTAATGGCAGGCCTAGATTTTGCAAGTTTGAATTAATGACTTATAGACAGTGCTTTGAATGGGTGAGTAACATGGCATTTTGTATTGTTCTGTTGCTGTTGGATTAATGTTGTGTTGATGTTAGGTTGGTGTTGGGTGGGTGTTGTGTTGCTGTTGGGTTGCTGTTGGGTTGGTATTGTGTTGCTGTTGGGTTGGTTTTGTGTTGGTGTTGGGTTGGTATTGTGTTCCTGTTGGGTTGGTATTGTGTTGTTATTGAGTTGGTTTTGGGTTGCAGTTGGGTAGGTATTTTGTTGAGTTGGGTTGGTATTGTGTTGCAGTTGGGTTGGTGTTGTGTTGCTGTTGGGTTGGTATTGTGTTGCTGTTGGGTAGGTATTGTGTTGAGCTGGGTTGGTGTTGTGTTGCTGTTGGGTTGGTATTGTTTTGCTGTTGGGTAGGTATTGTGTTGCTGTTGTGTTGGTATTGTGTTGAGTTGGGTTGGGGTTGTGTAACTGTTTGGTTGATGTTGTGTTGCTGTTGGGTTGGTATTGTGTTGCTGTTGGGCTGGTATTGTGTTGAGTTGGGTTGTTGTTGTGTTACTGTTGGGTAGGTATTGTGTTGAGTTGGGTTGGTGTTGTGTTGCTGTTGGGTAGGTATTGTGTTGAGTTGGGTTGGTGTTGCGTTGCTGTTGGGCTGCTATTGTGTTGATTTGGGTTGGTGTTGTGTTGCTGTTGTGTTGGCATTGTGTTGCTGTTGGGTTGGTATTGCGGCGCTGTTGGATTGGTACTGCGTCGCTGTTGGGCTGCTATTGTGTTGAGTTGGGTTGGGCGTGCGCACAGGCAGCAGTGGAGGAGAGCAGCGAGGGTCCAGGAGACGGCTGCCAAAGCGTTTCTCTGGGCTGGGGGCCAGCGCGGAGCCGGAGCGCGGAGGGAGACAGAGCAGACAGAACGTTACAGCGGTTCGCCATGCAGAACTGAGCAGCTGCCGGCTCACTTTAACCCTTTAACAGAGAGGAAAAGATCATCAGCACAACTTCACAGTCCTTTGATTCAAAATGACCACGCTCAAAACCAAAACATCATACAGGCATGTTTTGCATTACATGTCACAAGTATTTGGCCACCCTGCAGATTTATACAGCACCTTCTGTATTTTTAGATCTACTTTTTATATCATGATTTTATATTTGGCCCCTGTTTATCATATTGAATATTTCCGTATTAACAAAAACAAAATTCATATATATAGTGAGTCTGATTTTACATAAGCAGATGGGAAAACTACAATGGTGTACTGGTAAGTAGGGTTGCAAAATTCTAGCCATTTTCAAAATGGTAAAATGTCCAAGATAATTCATGGAAATTTGAGGAATGTATCCTAATTTTGTGGGGTTTTTTTCACCACACAAATAAAACAGGCCTTTAAGCACATTACCCAGCATGCTATTTTTTAATTGTGCTTTTCCTGTTTATAAATATGGCACCCATTGCGGGACTGTACATATACAATTCCATTCTAATGTCCAATTATCTGCAACCACAGCTGCATACCTGGGTGAACCCCATTGCTGAGTGAGGAGACTGTAGACATGAGCAGTTCTCTCCTTCGAAACGTGGTGTCGCCAGCTGCTTCTTTTCACACCACATAATACAGCTAAGCTCTCACAAAATGGAGGCGAGACGAGAGAAGACCTTTGATATGCAGTCCACTGATGCCCAATCGACAAGCGAGGGCCGTTAGAGAGTGATGAGACACGGACCCCCGACCCAACGGAACTCTCCCATGCCCCGGGCGAGGCAGTCGGCACCGCTACGGCATGGAAGCAGGGCGCCTTGAACGAGCCATACAATCTTTGAAAATTAAAAACACCACGTTTTTTTCTTATACATATTGCTTGAGCACTTATTTGGGGCATTGCCACCTGCTTGAGCACTCCTTTGGGATATTGCCACCTGTCATTGATGTGTTCTCAAACAACACATTCATAGGTGTTGTTTGTCGTATGACAAAAGAAGAAGCAGCCATACTAGAAAACTTACTGGAAAAATATACTCCATTTTGTTAAATGCGTATGTTGTTGCTTATATCCATTGTGGTTGTAATACAGGGTATTCAAAATATAGTTTTATTTTTTTTGATAAGCTTTAAAATGAATGTTTTTACAATTTTGTCTTGCTCAGCAAAATCAGTCCTTCAGTTTGACATTGCAATACAGCTCCCATCAAGCATTTCACCTGCAGCTCATAAACATGATAGACAAAGACTGCAATGAACTATGGTAGTTTGAGGAATGGAAACTCCCTTTAGATAAAGGTTAAAAGATGGAAACATTACACTGACACAGCAACATGTTTGACAGAGGAGAACTACTGAAGCTAAGTAAAGACTGAAGATTGAAGACTGCCCATTGGTTCTGTAATCTCGGCCTCAATGACAGGCTGCAGAGAGCATGACTGGTGGTGCACATGCACTTTTAGTACTAAACAGGAGTTCCTCCCTACTAAACTGCCAGGGGTAATTTGTCTAACTTTCAGGAGCGCTATTGTACAAAGCAGGACATTATATATATTGTGCTCTGGGGGTGTATTATAATGTGCAATGAATGTCCCATCATTGCGTTTGCATATAGCAAAGCTCCACATTTCGCTTCTAGCAAAATATATGACACCATTTAGAGTGCAAAACTGCATCATTTTTATTTCAATAATAAGACCTGCAGACACCTGCAGAGTGGTGCTAGGCATACACACACACACCCACATACACACACACACACATGCACACATTCACACACACGCACACACACACACATGCACACACACACACACATGCACACGCACGCACACACACACACGCACACTCACACTCATCCACACACTATACATACTATAAACTCACACATATAAAATAAACATGTATAATATATTAATTTAATTGAATTACCCAAAAACTGTTTCAAGAGATCTTCTTTTTCATCAGTTCAAATAGTGTGCAGGTACAATATACAGTAGATAAACCGATTTAAATGAAAAAAGTAAATCACAAAATTCTTTAAAAAAACTAATTCAAAACCAGGCCATGGTAATACCCGTGGTGATGTATGCATATTTAAGAGTCATGTGTTGCTTTTGGTGTTGCTGTTGCTTTTTCGTCACTCATACCTTATAATACTTTTATCATACAGCCAAAAATTTCAGTTACATTTCAAACGTTCTGTCTGTTAAAGAGGAAGTTCATTCCGAACGGTTGCTACATATTGCGACACTCCTTGGATAGATAACGTTTGAGGAGGCAGACAGAAATATTGACTCTGCTAGTTTGCTGGTGGGGCCACACATAATCTCTCTCAGTTTCCATACCTACATTGTTCTGTGACTCAGACCTTCTGGTCAGTTTCTTTACTGTTTTAAATGCATTTCCACTGCATTGAAACACCAAAATTTAGCTTCAAAGTAAACCTCCTCTTGACATAATTTTCCTACTAGTCTCCACATATGGAGTATTGAGAAACAAGCAGACTATTGCCTCCTCTGCTTTCAGCAGTGTGTATCGGCCAAATGTGTTGATCCTGCAAACAACCTTTTGATTGATGCAAAATAAATATTTTCCGTTTGATTAATGGAAGCAAAAATTACATTGTAAGCATTTTTGTCTATATACACAGAACATATAGTGACATAATGCACATGCTAGTTATAGTATGATAATAGAACAGATATACCTGGATCTATTGTACTTAGAAATAAAGGTAAGTACTGTTTTATTTTATTTTTGATTAATGCTGAACATACACAACTGTACATTTAAAAAAAAACACTTTTTATTGTAAATTTATTTAAGGACAAATGTAAATAGATTCATGTATCATGATCAGGATTCTCTTTTTTGTGACTTCCTTTTTTACAATGATACTGGCTGCATTTTTGTCTAGTTCAGACAAACACAGGGGTACATAGAGGTTAAAATGTGAAAATGTGCTTAAAGTGGCCATTCCTGAATTTTTTTCCATTACACTGAAAAACCCAATGTTTGTTTGTCTCTGTAATACTATAAACCGCACAAGGCATTTAATAATCATTTTTGTAATATAAATTTGACATCTCAAATTCCACCTGAATTTGAAATGTCCACACTTTGTACAAGCGTGCTCATATACGCCCCCTGCTGTTCTTCTAAATCACGCAATGCCAGCCAAATGCTTCTT
Source organism: Anguilla rostrata (assembly GCF_018555375.3). Taxonomy (NCBI): domain Eukaryota; kingdom Metazoa; phylum Chordata; class Actinopteri; order Anguilliformes; family Anguillidae; genus Anguilla; species Anguilla rostrata. Next base: position 6,803,634 of record NC_057945.1, read on the forward strand.
TTTCACGCCGCAGCCACAAGCCACACACACGTAAAGTGGGGGCAAAGGAGACCCAATCATACCTGAACAAGATACGGGCACCCAGATGGCCAACAAGGGTCGCTTGAGCAATGAACACTGCTATCCCCGTGCGGCATTCAGTCCACCGAAGAGGCGGATTGGTCTCCGCGCCGGCTGGCGGAGAGAGCACACACGCCTGGGCTGGATTAGCTAGTCAGCTAGCTAGTTAAAGGTGTGCTGCTCTCCACAGGTCGGGGCTGAGACCAGGAGCTAACACCGAGAGCACATTTCTTTATTTGAGTTTTGTTTAATTTCAGTTTTGTTTCTTTTAATAAGATAGGGGAAATCTTAACTGTCAATGTAAAGTCGGAGCAGCTGGTCTTCTCTCCCCTCCCAGGGGTGTCACACTGCCATGTGACACCCTGCCAGCTGAATCCCTCCCATATACCCCTTAGGTGAAGCAAAGCCATTTGTGTGCCACCCCTGTAGGGCTGGCGGCCACAGTCAGTGCTGGCATGGGCCAGCTTCGATCAGAGAACATGGTGCTCACTCATGCGCCACAGCATTTAACAATCTAAAACATGTTTCAAACGTTTTTGGGATTAGGTAGAGACTGAAACAGTTAGTGTTTAACCATAATTTTGTGAACACTACTGTTTAGATATACACCTGTGAACCTTTGCTGTTTAGGTATTAAACCCTACACATTGTTTGGTTTTCAGCATAGTGTTTTAAATAGAGGTGTGTGTGTGTGTGTGGGGGGCGGGGGGGCATGTTTTTTCTTCCCTGTCCACCTGCACATGCTCATTTAAATATATTTCTATAACTTGGAGTGTTTTGCATATTGTTTATTTAGCCTCAAACATTTGCAGTCAATTTTTTCTCTCAGTAATTTGCTTGAGGAAAAGTTAATTGCTTCTAGATAGAAATAATCACATGTTACAAATCAATTATGAAGCATCCCATTAAATGCGGACATCAAGCTTGTATTAAAAAAATGCACATCCCGATCATAATTTATATTTGGAGCCATATACTAAGAGTCTTCTGTCCACCTGTGTAAAAAGTTAGGATTTTGTATCTCTGATACTGTGAAATTGTAATTTCAAGACACCAAGCTGCTTCTTGTTGGCATGGATCTGTCTAGTGACTACAGGCAGAGAAAACATGCAACTGTAAGTTTACTTAAGCAGTTTACTTGTTTTAGTGCTTTGTGAGGAAGAATTGTACAATATTTATTATTAAATAATGCTAACTTTAATAACTTCATTTATGTAGCACCTTCATGCATGTCTATAACACAAAGTGCTTTACAAAAATGAAATTTAATACAAAATTTTAATACAAAAATACTAAATAGCCATAAAATGAAACAGGAATACAAATAGCAGCCCTTCGCATAAAACAAGTGAAATGTAAGTAAAATGCAATAAAATAATAAAAATATTTTAAATAACATATTATTAAAAATATATAATACATTAAATAAAAAGCCTTAAAACACGGCTGTGATTTTGAAACTGAAACTGAGAGGGCACATTTAAAGTTTTGAATCAATCCCAGATGTTAGCTGAAACTGCTATAGCATTTCAACAATAGCATTTCAAGGGCTGTGGAAGGAATGGAATCTGGTTTCTCTACATCAGTCAGCACTTATCCTGGTTCCTCTTCATCAGTTAGGGCCTCCCCTTGCTCCTCTTCATCAGTCAGCACTTCTCCTGGTTCCTCTTCATCAGTTAGGGCCTCCCCTTGTTCCTCTTCATCAGTCAGGGCTTATCCTGGTTTCTCTTCATCAGTCAGCACTTCTCCTCGTTCATCTTCATCAGTCAGGACCTTCCCTTGTTCCTCTTCATCAGTCAGCACTTCTCCTGGTTCCTCTTCATCGTTTAGGGCCTCCCCTTGTTCCTCTTCATCAGTCAGGGCTTATCCTGGTTTCTCTTCATCAGTCAGCTCTTCTCCTGGTTCCTCTTCATCAGTCATGACTTCTCCTGGTTCCTCTTCATCAGGCAGAACTTCTCCTGGTTCCTCTTCATCAGTCAGCAATTCTCCTGGTTCCTTGGAAGAAAGGGGGTGGTGTGAAACCCTGAGCCTCAGGCAGCTGCAGGGGAGCCCCAAACTCAGGCATGTGGGGGTGACTGCTGTCTCGATTCCACAGATCAGCACCCCAGAGAGGGGTCACCACAGGGTCACCTGTGAATCCAGGTAAATCCCTACACAGCTACTAGCAATTAGATAATTAGCATCACAGCCTTAGTAGGCAGCCTCACAGATTCAGCACCACACATGTGTGCAAGTGCCCTGCCCCAAACCCGCTACCATGCTGCACATTTGGCCTTCTGAAGGGGACCAACAGACCTTCCTTTGCTGCCACTCATACCCCAGCTATAACAGGATGCAAAGACTATTGTGGAAAGTATGGCTCGGATTCACGTTTGTCCTTGATATACAATTACATTCAAAACTGCATTTTGTCATCACAAATATGATTTGATGAATTCAGCAAGGACCAGGAGTAAGTTCTCAAACTGAACCTGTAAAAAAAATGTGTAATGCTTCCATTCATTTGTCAAAGTTAAGGACAAATTTTGATTGAATACAGACCATGTTGTCTTGTTCTCCAAGGCCCCAGCCATGTGCAGTTAAGCAGTATTGCAATGAGGAGAACAGCCCATTCAGCCCATCCAGGGTCTCAATGTGCTTGCAGACTACAGAGGAAACAGCATTGCATCATCCCTGGGCTTGAACACCCACAGGGTCTTTGCCTCCTCCGTGTGATCTGGCGAGCTGTTCCATGGATTGGCAACTCTGTGAAAAATAAAAACGTCCTCATATCAGTGTGAAATTTTCCTTTAGCTAATTTCCACCAATAGCCTGTGTGTTCATCTGAAGGAACTCCAACTGAAAAAGTTTATTTGAATTTTGTTGACTTCGTTATTTTTATTACAAATAAAATGTGTTATTTTTAAAACAAATCATAATTTCTCCCTTCAGTCTCATTTTTTGCTAAGCTTAATCGGTCCTGGTTATGGACTGCTCTGATTGGAGGGGTGGTCACAGATTTTGGCAACTTTATATTCCGGCCACACTGTGTGTCGTACTGTTTACTGGCTTTTTTCGTCCTTTGTATGCTACAGTGTGTATTATATACTGTAAGGTGTTGCCCATACGTATTTGGACAGTGACAGAATTTATGTTGTTTTACTCATTCTATATCAAATGAAGCAATTAATTTGAGATTAAAGTGCAGACCGTCAGCTCAAATTTGAGGGTATTTTCATCCATATTGTGTGATCCATGTAGGAATTAGACCCTTATTTATATGCAGTCCCATTTTAGGGGACCATAAACAATCGGACAAATTACCATTACCAATCTTGAAGTCATCATATTTAGTACTTGATTGCAAATCCTTTAAATTCACTGACTGAAGTCTGTGACCCACAGACATCACCAGGCGCTGGGTATATACCCAGGTGATGCTCTGCCAGACCTGTGCTGCAACCATCTTTGGTTCCTATTTGTTTCAGCCGCTTTTCGCCTTCAGTCCTGTCTTCAAGCAACTGAAACACATGTTCACTTGGATTTAGGTTTGGTGATTGAATTGGCCAGCCAAGAACATCATAGTTTTTGGCCCTGAAAAACTCCTTGGTTACTTCAGCAGTATGTCTTGGCTCATTGTCCTGCTGCAAGGGGCAGTGCCGTCCAATGGGTTTTGAGGCATTTGGATAAGATGTTTCCGTTACGCTTCAGAATTCATCCTGCTGCTGTCATCAGCGGTTACCTCATCAATACAGACAAGTGAGCCAGTTCCATTGGCAGCCATACGTGCCCAAGCCAAAACACTACCTCCACCATGTGTCACTGATGGGTGCTTTGGATCATAAGTAGACCTGGGTCAAACACGTATTTGTTTTGGATTTTAATACTTTTCTGTGCTCTGTTGGTCTTGCCTGCTGTAATTGAGCCTGCCAATATGACCGGAAGGCGGGGTTTGCACTTTTTGAGAGTATTTCATTGGTTCCAATGCACCAGACGAGATCACTAAAGTGTAGAAAAGCATTTGAATCCAAAACAAATATGTATTTGACCCAGGTCTGATCATGAGCAGTTCCTTTCTTTCTCCACACTTTCTTCTAATCCAACACATTGGCCATTGTGTTCTTGAGGCTTACCAATGGTTTGCAACTTATGATGAACCCCCTGAAGTTATGCTGGTGTAGTCTTCTCTTTATGGTAGTCTTTGACACATCTATGCCTATATCCTACAGTCTTCTTGATCTGTTCAACAGGGAAAAGATGCTTTAATTCATAATTGAAAGTATTCTTCTTTCATCCACTACAGTGGTCTTCCGTGGTCTACCGGGTTGTTTTCTATTTCTGAGCTCACCTGTGCATTCTTGCTTCTTAACAATGTACCAAACAGTTTATTTTGACACACCCAATTTTTTTGGTATGTCTGACAAATTCATTCAAATTTTTCATCCTCGTGATGACCTGCTTGACACATATTTGGTGCTCATGTTGAGAGACAACAGCAACAGACACCAAATGCAGATGCCACACCTTGAATCAACTCTAGAACTTTAGTTAGCTTTCTTGTGCAGGAACTAATGATGCAAGGACACACAGAAGAATAAACTGTACAATTATTTTTGGTCCCCTATAATGGGGGACTGTGTATAAAAAGGGCTGTAATTCCTATACTGATAGCCCGAAATAGATGTAAATACATACAAATTAAAGCAGTCTGCACTTTCACCTCATAGTCATTGTTTCATTTCAAATCCAAATTATTTTATTAATTATTTTGAATGGAAGATTTTTGTGACTGGCTAAGCCTCACAAACTTTGGCCTTTCACTTTGAATGATCAATTAAAATGTTCCACCCCTATAAGAAACTTGCACTTTTTGCAATTTTTTCTAGTAAATAGTTACCTTAATTCCTACACTTACTATTTACTAGAAAAAATTGCAAAAAGTGCAAGTTTCTTATAGGGGTGGAACATTTTAATTGATCATTCAAAGTGAAAGGCCAAAGTTTGTGGAAGCAGAGCCCCCAAAAGGGAATGGCTATTATTAATATATCCTTCATTGAATGATACTTCAGACTTCTCAAGCATTAAGTATCCTGCTGGCCTTTTCTAATGCAGCAGCTCAGGTAGACAAACTAGTACATCTGCCTTTTTCAAACTGAACATATTATGAGTTTGTTACGCCCATAAAATACATTTCACACACGCAGAGCTTTTGATTTATCTATTGCATGTCATTTCAGGTATCCATCCACTTCTGTTCATCTATAATCTTCCGGAATTTGTTTAGAAGATTCTAAACTATTTGCTAAACCACCAAGTTTTATATCATCTACAAATTTAATCACTTTGCTTCAAATGTCCCTGTCAAGTTTGCCACTAACGTTCCTATCTCAGTTTAAAGTGAGATCGCATTCATCCTCACTGTAGCACTCAGTGTTCCTTTCAGCCTGACTACCGGCCCAACAACAGGGTGTCATGTGACTCCTGAATGCTTATTATGGGATGCTATTCCTCAGTAGAATGTTAATGACAGGATGACATGCATGCCAGTGGATTCAATAAAATATAATAACTTTGTTGCTTTCAGGATTGAAAAACAAAATTCAGTCAATAACATACAGTACACTTCATTTTCTTTGTTTTTTTATATGCAACTTTATTTAAAAATCATGACGCTACAGTACAAGGTCTATAAAGGATTCATGTAACCAAAATAGGAATTTTCTTTTCTTTTTTTCCATCAACACACAATATATGTGTAAAATAACACCAGGTACACAACAATACAAGGTATCATATCATTAAACCCAGACCTGCAACATTCCTTTAATGAAGAATTCCATTTTGTTCTTTCTGGGTAAAGAATCCTAAATGTCATATCTCATTGGCAAATGCAACATAAGACAACATTGCAGCTCAGCTGGACCAGTAGACCAGTCACTGCAGACCAAAATGCCCACTGCTTTTAATCTTTAGATGTATATATTTATTCCTGTTTGTTTGCTGGTCTTGTGTCTGTGCTGTCTTGTACGGGTTGTGTTCTTGTACAGATGGCACAAATAATTGTGTAATAAAGTATTCAATTATTCAGCAAGTTCCTGGTTTAAAGAAGAAATGCGTCATCAATGCCATTCATGACAGGAAGGAGACATGGATTTTCTACTGTTACCTTCACTGTAGCTGGCTGAAATAACCCAAAGAGTAATGTGGACGTGTTTGGTATTCCTGGCCATATGAACATCATAACGACACCATCAACATCAGCTCTACGCAGTGGAAGGTGACAGTGTACTGTAACATAATGGTTAAGGAACTGGGATCTTAAGTATGAGGTTGCTGGTTTCGATTCCTAGGAGGAGTTTGGCTGTAGTTCCCTTGAGCAAGGTACTTCAGTCGTATAAAAGGAGTGTATGTGAAGAATGTAAACTGTGTAAATTACTCTGGATTAGTGTCTCAGCTAAATACCTAAAATGTACTGTAAAAATGCAATAGGGAAAGGGATTCTTTATCTTCTGTTTTCCTATGTCACATTTTCTAGATTGCACATGTACAAATGCAGTTGGAAGGGGGCCTAAAGGTTGCAGGTTTGATTCCCAGGTAGGTCACTGCTGTTGCCCCCTTGAGCAAGGTACTGAACTAAAATTGCTTCAGTATATCTCCAGCTGTATATATGGGGAAAAATATGTGTAAGATGTTCTGGATAAGAGCATCTGCAAATGGCAGCAATCTAATGGTGGGGGAGGGGCTTGTCAACTGTAATCCGACCCACCTTCAGAACTTGTGCCTGCATGTACTCTAAAATATCCAGAAGGACAAAAAAACACTTAATCTATTTCAATGTTTAAAATGAATAGTATACTGTAATAATTGAATGTAAAAGTAATTTGCAGTGTTTTGTCAAGAGGATGTGGTACAGTTTCCACCCATTCTTTTTTAAACAATCATGGCAACAGTATGCATGTCATTTCTTGCAAGCATAGAAGCTTCAGTGGAAGAGCGAATTTTGGATATGAACCGAGCCACCAGCAGACTAAGGTGAAGATTATGTTATGGGAGAATAATGGCCTAATGGTTGAAAGGCAGGATGAACTGGCACTGCTGTTAATTTGAAGGCAGAGGCCGAGGGTGTACAGGCTAGAGTCCATTTCACGTCACATGGTCACCTCCCTCTACTAATGACACTGTAAATGTCCTCGACCCCCAAGAAGTCTTTTCAGAGCATGCAGTACTACCTCAGAGATGCTATATCATCAAGGCTTGCCAACGTTCCCTTGCGTGAACACAGGACACCACAGAGTGATGCACATTCAATATAGCTAAATTCCTTTTTATAACATTAGCATTATTGCTCTATCCATTTTGCAGTGCAGACAATATATAGCAACCCAAATTACCAAAGTGCAATATACAGGACAAAGAGCATCCCGGTTAAAACAACCAATTTTTTTTAACATGAATACAGGATTTCCCTGCTAATATGAGATTTATTGACAACCTCAGCTCCAAGGCAATGACCATGCGGTTTAAATACATCCACAGTTTCCCCAGGATTTGGATCACGGTGGCACAGATAAAGAAAAATTATAAGCCACAAACATTACATGGCTTTCCTAATCACAGAGGTTAAGAAAAAAAAACTTTATCAACGGCTCTGTCAGTAGCGCTTCCTGTTTGGATGCACCTTCGGCAGAACCACCATAGATATTCCATATCACTATCTGGCAGCAGCTTCATTCCTTCCTGCCTCTTACTGCTCCATTATGTTGGTGGTCTTGGCATTTACTGCCTTTGTATCATTACCTGCTGCCATTGTAATAAGGCACATTCCCAGTAATAAACCAAAAACAAAATGTACCTTGTGTGGCGAAGTTAAGCTACCCGTATTGTCCCATTCCTTTCTGTTACTGAAAACTGCCTCTGAGGCACAGAATAGAAGGTTGATTTTAGTATAATAAAATCTCTGCCAGGTGCACTGGTAGAGATACAGAAAACAGCAATATATCAAAAGGCTTTAATTCACAGCTCACATATCTTTGCACAAGAAGGTAAATAGTGGCTTTTGTTTAGCGCACTGTGAATACAGGGAACGGCCCTGCCAGTGCCACAGCTCTCTGACAGTACCAAGCAAAGTTTGTCCATTACCATTACCATGGAGACACACAGAGAGACACTCACCAGGTCTCAAGAGTGATTAACGCTGTGTACCTGGCAGGGGGTACCTGCAGATTATTAAGAGACAGGACAACCTGATGATGCCCCTTATTGGCAATCTGCCATTAAGATTGGAGTAGTCGTGTGAACAACAAGATCATCCCATGACAGAAGCGAGTATGATGACCCCAAAGAGGGCAAATGTTTCTAAGCTGTTGACCTTTAACCTTTCTGGAATGGGTGAGGTCTTAGCACTGAGACATGGAGTTAGCACAGGAACGTCTGCTATTGTGAGGTTACCGCTGGAGAAGCAATCAGAGTCTGATTAGTTCACTTGGCTGGAGACCTTGGTCTTTAGCTCAGTAGGCTAAATGTTACCTGATCTGGTCGTGTGAAATGGCCAGAGAGGGCCATGGCTTGACATCTGCAAGCATGTCTATCCTGGTCACAGTAGTACTGTTAAACAGAGTGGCTTACCCGGCTTGTGGCAACTACATGTTTATTTAAATCACAGTAGTATAACACGGAGTCCATTGCACTCATTACATCTGTTTAATGAATGTAGGAAAAACAGACATCCAGTTAAATGTACACACCTTACCGGGAGAGTTGCACACTGCAAAACCTTAGGTTTTCCCATGTGAGCTTACTGTTACCAATAAAGATTATTTAGCGTCCTGGAACCAAACATTCCATAGCCTATGCAAATCAATCAAAACCAGAGAAATAGGAGAACAGTATGTGTGCAGTTCTGTAAGAAGACAATATATAGAATTCCAGTTAATAGGGGAAAGTATTTAATTAAATATCTTGTTTAATGTTATTTCTTTGGTCAGTTGGTCACGTTAATGACGGTTAAAGCGAACCTGTCAAGGTAGACTGCCATTTCACATTAGTGTTTTAGATGGAAAGCCACACGTTCGTGCCTTTAAAAACCATAACGTGAGAAACCGTCCTAACGGGTCACTGAATGCAATACAACTTCACGCGCGTCTACTGCCTCGCTGCAGCGCCGGTATAGACCGCGCCAGCTAACCCATTCGCACTCACGAGCGAGTTTCCCCCGCACTTTGTTTAATGCAGGATATTTAACATCCGGGAAACGAAACATGAGCAAAGACGTGGAATGTTGGCCTTTTTTTCCTTAAACGTTGTAATGATGGAGTAAAAAGCACCATGATTGGTGGATGCAAAGAACATGAAATATAAAACCACTGGAGACTTGGCGCTGGGTCCAGTAATACGGTGAATACGGCTTAAAAAATGCACCCTTTGGCGAAAAATACGCATTTTAAATACGGAAAGTCAGACATTTCATATAGTTTAATGATCTGTATGTTACTAAAGACGACCAATCATAAAATAGCTCACATCAATGCAAATAACTAAAAGTGCACAATGGTGCTTGCAATAAGTCGCTCTCAGACAAACGTAGAACGGCACTCCTTGTTTGACAGCTGGTCGACCAATGGTGATATTCATCGACCCAGATGCGCTACGTTTCAGCCAATGGAAAATAGAATAATGCGGGTCCAATTAAGGTTAGGCTGTTGTTGCAGGCTTCCAGTGCTAAACTTCACCAAATAATAGCTGTTTGTATTTTGGCTGCTGCAGTAGCCATTTTAGGTAAGTAGATCTTTTAACTTTTATTTATTATTCTGTGTTGTATTGACGCCCCCTGCACGGTAAAGCTGCGGTTCCCTAGCATTGAACTCAGTGCATCCCCCATGAATGAACTCCACGGCTCTTGTGCTTTACAAGGATTAAGAAATTGCACGGAGTTTTTTTTATTCCGTCTCCCACCCCCTCTAATTTTTTATGCATTTTTCTTAACTGTCATGGCGTTTTTTGTGTCCTTGGGAATAAATGCGGTGTGGCGAAGGGTTAGCTAACTGATGCCCGATCCGGTGAGTGTGGCTCCGGTAGGTGAGGTCGTATTGTGGGGTAGCGGCGATGTCCCTGTGAGGAGTTTTAAGGGGGTGTTAACACGTGTAAGGACTCGAATATGTAACATCATTGCAGTGACATTATAGTTAGCAAGCTGGCTAGCTAGCCAGCTAGCTAGTATAAATAGGGCACATAGCTGTCGATGTGGCTAGTGAGATTTTTTGGAGGCAGCCTGTTAGCTGGCTTGTGAGCTATGTAGATAATCCGAAAATAGAGCATCATTGATATCCAACTCCAATTAAGTACATTTAGGAGCTAGCTGGTTAGCGGGAATCAAGACGAATCCCCACCTTTCTTTTCCATAGCCCGTTACTATAAAAGGAAATGATGCCTGCAGGTATAGCATTTCCAGTGTTTTGAAGCTAACGCAAGCTATGTACAACCTCTTAGTAGCAACATGCGCCGCCGTAACAAAGGCTCCTGCTAAGTAGGTAACCCTCTACCTTACTTATCTACCTGGTTACCTGGGCAGAAGCAGCTGCTCGGATAGATGGCCGAGTAACTTGGTTTGCCCAATCTACTGTGCGAATTTTCATAGTCATTATAACAGCAGTAGTTATAGTTTGCCATGCTCGTTTTCTGAAAATGCTATATATTTGAATATTTCCTTTTCAAAAGTCTGCTTACATTTAAACTAACTGGCTGTATACCATATATATATATATATATATATATATATATATATATATATATATATATAGTAAGTATATATTTAGTAAGTAGAGTAACTCTAATGATCAAACTATAGGATAGGGGATAACATTTCTATAGCTGGGTAACCACCTAAATATTTGTTTTGTTTAGCTGTCTTTGAATATTCTATTTAATATAAAAAAATTCTGTAAAAAAAGTGGTTTGGAGTAAGGGAATTCCATCCCATAATCATGTCTGGAATTCTGAGTAAAAATAGATGAGTTTGAATTAATCCTGACTCTACTGATGGTCATTGTTTTGTTTCACTGTTCAACCACCTGAACTTTACTGGTCTTCCAGCCTCTACACAACTTCTTGGGTAAACTTTGTATGGGCCCACATGAAGTTGGCTGGCTAGTGGACTGAAATTATTGCCAGATAATGCAAAAGCTATGCAGAAATAGCCAAATAAATTAATAGAATACATTCATTTATTCGTTTTGTACTGCTTTATACTCTTTCCTACTCGTATAACTTTTTTTGAGTATGATTCTTGAATGTCCTTAGGTCATTAGTGAATTGGCAAAATTTATCATCTTGCCCAAATTTTCCATGGTGAGTAGTTTTAAAAGGCTATAGCCTATTGGTTGCTGTTAGATTGAGGTTTCTTGTCTAAATTTAGTTTACACATGACAAAACATCTGTCACAGCTGTGAATCATCATTAAATTGCACGCTACTCAGCTTTGTAAATCTGTTCGTGGATATAGTGTAGGCGTATTAGGGGAGAAAAGGATTGTGGATTGTGCACTATTTGATATTAATTACAAAAGAAAAGGTTGGGCAACAATTGCCTATTATCCTAAACTCTGACGGTGACGTGCCATCAAAACTAGCTTGTGATAGGTAGACACTGATAGTATTGTAGTAATGCTAGACAATACTATAGTACTGGACATTTATTTAAAGTTTTATGGGATAGTTTGAAATGGGAAGTTATAAAACAAGGCCTGGTTAAAACCTAGTATATGACTGGACTAACACGTAATCCGGCCGACCAATGGTGTAACTTCATCACTCACTCAGTCAGTCACAGACATTTGCTTTTGTAGGGCTGGCCCTGCTGTTGTGTTCCAGCCAAAAAAAAAAAAAAAAGGCTAAGAACAAGTAGCCTATGTCTTGACCAATGAAGTCGCTGCTAATGTTGCAAAGGAACAGAAAATGTCCTGTAAATTCCCAGAAATTTTCTAAACTTTTCATAGGAAGATAAGCTTGGGCAATTTTTGGCCAATTTCAATATAAAATGTTTGGTGGGGGGGAGGGGGGGGGGGGTACACATAAAAATGCAGTTCGAGATGTGGCATGCTTTGGTTAAAACATCCCCATTTCATGGAAATTCAGTTGAATTGCGACCCTGCACTTTGCGTTCTTCCGTCTCGTGTGCAGTGCACTGTTGCATCTCACACGCCAATCGTCAGCATCCCATTTACTGGGGACTCAGTAGAAATGCAGCTCTGCAGCATGCACAGGGAGAATGCGTTATTCAGCTTTCCTGTTTTTTTGGTGTTCAGTGAAAGAATCTAATGCAAAAAGTAAAGTCATTTAATTGATGTGCAACTTGAAACTAAAGGAATTCTGATCGTAGGTTTTGAAATTATACCTGCTTATGATAAGGTAAAAGCTTTATATTTCTATACGCATGAAATGGTAAATGCTGCTTGTGCCAGCAAGGCCCCACAATTTCATTTTTATTCCTATTAATTCCCATATATCCCTGTTAATTCCCATGGCAGGTTTCCACCCCTGAATATTTCCCAAAACATTCAACCATAGTCATGCAAATAAATTCATGTGCAAACCAACTAGCTGGCATTTTTAAGTATGTTTACATGGTTATAAACCCACCCCTATATGCTGTACCTCTTGCACTGCAGAAGATGCTTAGAATAGTGTGTGTGTGTGTGTGTGTGTGTGTGTGTGTGTGTGTTTAATAGGTTTGTGACTAAACTTTATTTCTTGAGATCAAGAGAACCTGAGATTTCCCAGCTGATCCTCCTTCTAGTGTTACCTGTGACCTTTGACCTCTGTGTTCTCAAAGTTGATCACAGAGTGAAGAGAGATGTCATAGGATTAGCAAAAACAAGTGTGTTTTGACCGAGGCTGCCTTTTATTTGACTTGTTCAGGATGAGTTAAACCAAAAACCAATCAATATGAATACGTTGTCAATGCTGATAAACTGTCCTAAATGTTGGATTTAGCCTAAAATTGGCAGTTGGCGCAAATGACTGGCTGCAGAAATCCGCAAATCTTTGTACTTTGCCGATAGGCTCTGTGGAATTAGTGATGCAGGTGCCAGCGCTGTTACCTGTGCTGCTCTGGTGCGGTAGAGGAGTTCTACCTGCGGGGCTGCAAACATGGCAGCCACATGAGAAAGTTTTGGCGCAGTATGAAAAATATATTTCTATGCGGTGTCAACCAATCATATCATTGCATGCTGCATTATTATTATTAGTATTACTGTTATTACTGTGATTATTCTTTTGTGCTCCTCATAGTGCATTGGGTGGTTTCTCGTGTTCTGTGTATTGGGGCGAGGGTCTTGCCATCTTGAAGGCCGCCCCTCTCTGCTGGATAGAAATGCTTTAATATGGGGTGAGGATGGTGACGCCGTGCCATTAAGTAGTGATTAGCATCAGCCTTGCCTTCTGAGGGTGCGAGTGCAACCAAACATGTGTTTAATTTTTTTGTGTACAAATTAGGGCTGCACAATTAGCCCAAATGAATCCTGATCGCCGTTTTGGCTTCCGCGATTAAAAAAGCGATTGCTTGCGATACGGACACATCGGTAATGCCTGCCCTGCTGTAAAAAAATTATCGTTATTGTTACTTTTTAGCTTTTTTTGCATTCAATGGAAACTAAGGTGTTTTACAGGGGTGAACAGAACCGATGGTGATAGCTGAAGGGGTAAACAGTGGAACTTTGTGAATCCCTCCCTGCTGCATTAAACTGAATTTTGACCGAACCAGCTGCCTGCTTTTGGGATTTAAAAAGAGAAAGTAAGAAAATTGAGCCTTTTTTTTTTTTTTTTAGCAGCGACCGCAGCTCTATAGCTCTGTCTGTCGGTCGGTCGGTCGGTCAGTTGGTTGGTTGGTTGGTCCACAAAAGTGTCCCACCCCCTAGCGGCCAGTTTTCACCCCAGGAAGCTGAAATTTGGCATGGAGGTTGGTCATGACCGAAGGTAAAGCTGAGAAACTTTCAGGCCAATTGACCAAGAGGGGGCGTGGCAATGGGCGTGGCCCATCACAAAAAGGCGCATAACTCCCGAGTGGATTCACAGATTTGCACAAGATTTTGTAGAAAGGTTGGTCATGAGCCAAAGTGGAGGTCACGTGTTTGTGTGAGGGTGTGTGCGTGGATGCATGCGCACATGGATGCATGCACGTGTGTGGTCGCAGCTATTGCGGATTCACGCTTGTTTTTGCTTGAATGTAAACATCGAGCACCCATCTTAAGCTTAGGCTGATGTAAATTATTGTAATGACTTGTTTCTTCTATCCGTCCCACGCATTGAAATGAGCATTAGTTCTTTCCACGTTACTTAACGATTTGTTATTTACGTAGCTGAGAAATTGTTCATTTTTTTGTTGCTAAATTTAAGATATGGGCAAAATTGCTTAATTAAAATTAACTTAGTGATATCAGTGTCTATTACGATTGTTTCTGCCAGTCACATTCACAGATCTGGGTCTATGCCAGTTGGATTCAGTCGGTGGGCCTGAAACTCGGTCCTGTTTATTCTGGTTTTGTTTTAAACACAATTGCAATCTCAGAATGTTAACTTAATTGCAAGTTCATGTTTTCAGGCATAATTTTACCTCTTCAACCACATCATGTCAGAAATAGCTATGCATGCCACAAAGAATAGATTGTGCTATATTGTAAACAATTACGGATAGAGAAGAAAAAAAAAGCAATTGATGAAATTAAAGACACAAATAAATGGGCTCCTAATTGGTGTAAATGTGGACACATGGTTGCTATAACTACCCATTTGATTATGAAGAATTCAAGGCAAATAAATTATAAAGTGCCAAACCTGCATTTTTTTAACAAGTTTAATGAAAGAAATTATGGAAGAATTTAAACACGTGTTCAGCAACCTTAATTGAGTAAAACATTGGCTGTAACAAAAACCATCTTTGAGTACTATGAAAAGCTCTACGCAAACATGCACTTATGTTTGTGGAAATGTCCAAAGCCTTTCTTCATGGGATAAACTTTTGCAGTTGATTCATAGAACTAGTTTAGTTGCCCCCTAGTTGCCCTTCTATGTAGCCTACTTTCTCTGGAGCTTCTAGGCCTACGCCTATGTCTTTCTTATAGTGTATTGCCCAACACTGGACTCTAAATGTGGAATGAAGAAGGCATTGTAGCCTATATCAGTAATATAATCTAATTTAAATACTTTTTTCTATAGCCAATATCACAGAATCATTTTGGTCTTTACCAATTCAGAGTGATTACTTCATCCTGATAGAAATTAGCTATGTTTAGCTATTCCTCCCCAAGTCTTTTTTTAAACAATTGAACACACAGTCTTGTATTGTTTTGAACACAAAAAACGTTTATTTTTGGAGCTTCTGAACTATTTGCCAAGCTTCTCGGTTTTTATCCGATATTAAGATGTTTGCTAATAATGTCCTTATGATGGTCATTTATTTAAAGAAAGAACAAAGGTCCCAGAAACGGTCCAGTCTGCTTCCATTACACCTTGCTCTGGGGCAGTGTATTTATTATATGCATTTTTGTTAGGGGTTTTAATCCTTAATGATTTATGCAATGTATACTGTTTGTTTAGATATTGCCCTGAATGGTTCTATGCTAATTGGGTAATATTAACAGGCAGATGGTTTGTCTTTTGAGTGCACTCTGACTGTATGTTGAACAGCCCCTTTAAAACTCATTGAACCCAGTGGTGATTTTGACGTTTTTTCCGCTACCCTCAGTTTTTCCAGATTAAACCGGTTTACTGAATAGATAACCCCTCTTACAACCAATCATTTTTTTTACAAGACTTGTCCCTAGGATATAATATGGATTAGTTGGTAGGCCCTATTTTAGGAGGAAAAAATCATTTTCGCTTATTAAAAAAATTTGTTCACTTGATTATATCCCCAAAACCAAAAGTGTCAGCTCAGGAATACATATTAGGCTACATAGGTTGCATGGTGATACCACATCATAGAGCCATGTCAATAGGACATACCATTGCTTTATAGTGTATAAAAATATCTGCAGACTATCTGGCTTAAATATGCTTTGAGATCTGAAATGGTTAAATAAAACTGTTTTCTTTTATTTTATTTTCCTTTTTATTTTTTATTACTGACACTGGAACCTATTCAAACAATAAGTAACTGTTTAACAACAATACATTATAAAATAAAAATAAATTTACATTATATATAACTATGAAATAAAACAAAAATAAATACCTTCATAAATAACTATGCATACAACTAATAATTATATATTTTTTTTGCCATGAATCTACAAGCTATTGAAGCAGGTGACAAACAGCCTACAGAATCCAAATGTTTCAAACAGTGCCAGAATAACTGTAGGCTTTGTAATGCCTGTAAAACAATGGTTATATTCGTATATTTATAATTGTCAATGTAGTAGTGAAGGCATAGGCTACATAGTAACGTTTGTATTTCATTACACAAACCAAAAAATTACACGTAACACGTTACAATCGCGTGAATTCATTCATCCCTTTAAGTTTGTCTTCGCCCTCAATTGCACATCGTCTTTCATGGAGATAAACATCCACGGTGCACTTTCACCTCCTGGTCATCATATTTGTCCTTAGAATGAAGTATGGCATGAAGTGGTAGTTCTAATAATGATGTTTATTTCTGAAATATGTTTCTGAAGTATTAGAACTGCATGCTCTGTGCTTCGTGTGTTTTCAGCAGCTAGTATTGTTGGTGACGAAACGGCCAAAATTGTGCTAAATGTAGTCGCGGTTTTCAAATGCCGGTCTGGTTTTATTGTCAGTCAATTCAATGTATTTTAGACAGGCTTAGTCGCCACTGCTTAACAAAAAATAAAAAATAAAAAAACAAAAAAAAACAAAATGGTCCTACGTTCAGAAATGAGAGAGTTAATCAAAGTTGATGTGCCAGCCCAGTGGTTGGGCCAGCCCATGGAATACTGAACCATTATTTTTGGTTCAAGTCTGGGTCATTGCCCGTTCTTAAAAAACAATCCCAAAATATCTGAGTTTATAGAACACAGTATATTTTTTTCCTTGCCACTTTTTTTTTGAGGGTAAAAAAAGTGTGTTAACGTGACCTCTGCAGCCGGTGAATTGCAGCCAGCATTGCTGGGGGGTTAAAAATTACATTTTTTTTAATGACACCTTACTCCCTTAATCGTATGTTTTTACTGCGTTTTGCATGGACATGTGGCAGCGCGTTGGTAGTATTTGCATTTTAAATAAAGCTTGTCTGAAATTGTGCGACTTGTCTTTGTGTTTGGGGAAAATGCTGGTAGTTCCCCTGGAGTGCCCTGTAAGACCTGGTGTAATGTATTGCGATGGAAAAGCAGAAAGATGGCCTCCTCTCCATCTGTGCTCTCCAGGAAATGCTAAAGCAGGTTAACCCCTCTTACAACCAATCAAGCGAAAGTAAAGCGGGGATGTCTCTGCCTTTTTCAGTTCTCCTTTTCCAGGCTTTGCTCGGGTTTGGTAGTGACATCACGTGAACCTGGGCCCTCGGTCTCTATTTCTGGAGGGCCTCAGGGGTTACTGTCAATCAGTAACCAAGGTAGGCCTTAGAAACAAGGGGTTTTTAGCCAATCAGTGACTTAAATTAATCACTTAAGTGCTGAAATGCCTAAAACCAACAGACGCAGGAGCCTCTGGGATTGAAGTGCGAGATCCCTGATATGAACAAAGCCATTGGTTGTCAGCAAGCGGCTGTGGGCTTGTGGTGTTCTTTTATTTGTTGGTGACTTTGCTTTCTCTTGAGTGGAATGGCTTTAGAATTAACCAGCATTCCTGCACAGTTGAATTAGGGTAACCTGGGACCGATGTGTCATTGGGGACTGTACAGGACCACGCATGTGTCCACAGGGCTATACTTTGCTCCCATTTGCACCTGGAAATTGATGTGTGCTAACTGGTAAAATTATTAAGGAGCGCATAAACTAATTGGGATTCATTAATATGCTCCTAAATGTTTCAAAAATGTTAGCATCGAGCCCAGATCTAATGTTAAGTTTCATGGTAAAATATATAAATAATAATCGAGTGCTGTGTGAATATCGGTGTATATTCCTGTGTACTCTTTCATACGCAAGGTAGCAGCTGTAAGTTGTGTGTATTTGGCTAATTGCCTGAGTAGCCTAGCCTATGATTTGAGTATTACACTGATTACTTGGCCCTCTGCCAAGTGTGACTCCAGCACACGCGAAAGACAGTCTGGAATATTTATTGGAAAAACCCAGTATTTATTTGGTCTGGTGTAACAGACAATAAGTAGCAATGCTGATGCATTGTTTCTGGCAACCTGAGATTCGGGGGGTGGGAGGGGGATCAGGCAAACATTAAGTATCTGAAGCCAACTGCTCTCACGGTACAGAAACACGCTGGATTGCATTGGCCGCATACACAAGACTGGGCACAGGATGTATTTACAGTGTCACATTTTTAATGTGGCAGCTGTCTGTTGTGGTTACGATCTGTTCTCTGGCGTTGTAAAGGTGCGTTCTCACCGGTTCCGGCTATCTGACGCGTTCCGTTCTGTTTCTGCGTACTGTCGAGGCCGCACTGTGCGTTACTGATGCAGCCTGGCGAGTGGTGTGGCTCGTTCACCGGTTCTGTATTTGCATAGGACGTAGGCCTGCTCCACATTACTCTATGCAAATGAATCTGTCCAGCATAGCTCTTCTGGCTCATGATCAAATGCTCAAACTGGGCATTGCAGATCAAACGTGAGTCAAGATTGGGTAACTGCATTGCCTGTTTCTCGCCTCGAATGTTTTCAGACACACATCTTGGTGGACTGCTTCGGTGGAATGAGAGAAAACTTATGAACAGGACTCTGTGTTGTTCCGGTTTGAAAACGGGGAGCCAATCAGGTGCAGGAAATGTTCCGTGGTGGGCTGCATCACTTATTCTTATTGATCTCATAGAGAGGCATCTATCGGACAGAACCCGCCGAAATAATTTAGATGGTGCCGCCAATCAAACGGACCGGTTTTGGATCCAGCGAGGGCACGCGGGGATGATCAGAACACACCTCAAGTCACCCTGGATAAGCGTATCTGCTAGACGAATACAAAGTAATGTGAAGGCATTGCTCGCATTCTCTCCCACCACCACATAAAATGGGCAGGAAAGAATTTCCTATTCGGTTGGCAGAGGTCAGTAAATAACCTACATGCATCAGGAAATACATTTGATTAATAAATTCAGCTAAATACGGCTTTCATGAAAAACACATTATTATCTGATTTTGTCAGGCAAAAAAATGAATTGAATGAATACATATCCTCTAGCGAATCATGTGTGCAATTTGCATACTTTCTAGGTAACCTGACCTGATTTGACGAGAGGGTTAAAAAATGGCGTGTAGCCTGAGATAGAAATCAAGTGACTGTGAGTGATAGAACCTTCTTGTAGGACAGTGACTGTGAGTGATAGAACCCTCTGGTAGGACAGTGACTGTGAGTGATAGAACCCTCTTGTAGGACAGTGACTGTAAGTGATAGAACCCTCTGGTAGGACTGTGGCTGTGAGTGATAATATCCTGTTGTAGGACAGTGACTGTGAGTGATAGAACCCTCTGGTAGCTTCCAAGAAGGTTTATAGCGTGTTCGGCTTGAGCAGGGCTTCAGAAGCTCTGGCCTCGTCCTGACTTTGGGTTGGAGGAGAATGTCTGTGACTGTGGCAGCCTCAGGTGGGGCCGCGTCACCGGGTGAGACGGAGTTTACCGC
Source organism: Anguilla rostrata (assembly GCF_018555375.3). Lineage (NCBI taxonomy): Eukaryota > Metazoa > Chordata > Actinopteri > Anguilliformes > Anguillidae > Anguilla > Anguilla rostrata. The sequence goes on from NC_057945.1 coordinate 6,823,408, forward strand.
TAGGCAGCGGTCAGGCTCTCACACACATACCCAGCCCTTCAGGTAGGTCTCAGCCGCGGGACTCCCCCAGCTCCCCGGGCTCCTCCCTTTCACACTGACTGGAGCAGCCTGTTGAGTGACAGCTGCTGGTTGCCGCGGTGTCGCTCAGATCCCGGCTGTTTCCTGCAATTGCCAGGAATCTGTGTTGGGCAGTTTTTTATTTATTTATTTAATTTATTTATTTTTTTAAAGCTGTGGTTCCCGTAGCACCTGTTGCTGTGTTGTTGATTATTTTCACAAGCTGGTGAAGAGTATGTGACCAACGGTGCCTCTTGAAGTTGGCAACGATTCATTAATCCTAGGCTTGTATCGGAGATGAGGCAGTGAAAGGAAGAGTAAAAAACCTAATTTGGCCTTTCTTTTTGGCCTTAATTCCCTTTAAGCAAGAAACACAACTACCTCCATTGCCATTTGGGTTTCATAATCAAGATGGTTGAGATGCCTTCTGGAAGAGAAAATGAAAGTCACCCATCCCCATTTATTTATTCTCTGCAGCATTTTTTCTGTTCATTGTACGCGGAAGTGGCTCATCGCCCTCGCCTTTATGGCTCCCACACGAGCAATCATTTTAGCCGTATGCCCGCTGTCTGTAGCTGCGTCAGCCTAAGAGATGCGTGAGGTAAGCTTACCAAGTTCTCTTGCTGAAATGACAGATTTCAAATGTGTTTATTTCACTAGGTGCACTATATTTCGTAATGTTGATGAGCAGCTGTTTACCTGGAGATGGCTTTTTCAGGGTTTAATTTATGTTTTGATATGTGTTAGCTTTATAGCCAGCCAGGTAAAGTTACTACCAGATTATATAGTATTAAAAAAATTATATATGTATGTATAATGTGTATATATGATATTCATGTTATACAGATATAAAGAATATGAATGTCTAGAAACATGCAGCCATCCACATACAACCTGAGAGCTTACTGTTACCTGCCATAGTTCTGTTTTATGGTATAGGCCTAAATAGTTTTTGTTAAAATCAATCTGAGCACCTACCGGTTTGCTTTTAGGCCTTGATGCCCGCACGTAGAATTTTATTTCGGCCTCATTGCTTTCTGATGTGGCCAAATGTCAGACATGGAAGGTAGAAATTCAGTACACAGGAAGTAGCACAGCTAATACGGCTTTGCACAGGAAGTGATGTCACAACCTGGCTCAGAATCCACCTCCCCTCATCCCTCAAAATGTTTCCTGTGGAAGTTACCTAACAGTTCATGCTGAAGGAGAGACTGATGCATTTGGCTTTTTTTTCTTCTTGGACCTCTGGCCATACATGATTATGGCATTTGTGAATGCAAGTACTGTTGTCTGCTTGAGCTTTTTTCATTATGCATTCTGTCTTTTCATTAAGACAGACATAAAGGATTAGGTAGTTGGACATACAGTATATGGATGAACCTAATTGCCAGGCCAGGGGAAAGAGAGAGCTCTGATTCATGGCCTTTCCTGAGACATGAAGAAGAGTGAAGCGATGGCATTTAAACTCTGATGGAAAAGAAGGGAATTCTCATTTTCAGTTTAGCACAGCATGAAACGTTCAAATAACTGCCTGCAGACAATTAGTCTGTATTGCTGCCCTCTCGTATTCAGGTTTCGTTACGACTCGGATAAAAACGGCCTGCTGCCACTTTAAGGATATAGTCGAAGAGTGACATATAAAACCTGTAGCGGTTGTGTCCTGAGTCCTTCCCCAGTTGCCATGCTGTTGCCATGGCTGGTTCTCAAAAAAGTGAATCTGAGCCCCTGTAAGTGCATATGCGTACAGTGATTACCATTGCCTGAGCCATCCTCTGGATTTCTAGTTGCATCCAAAACAGCTCCCGGCTTGCAAACGCAGAGAGGGGATTCAAGGTTTTTTTTCCACCTTATCTAAAGATGTCGGGAGGGGTGCCATGCCATGGCAGGTGACCACACGATGCGTCACTTGCCATCTGCCTGAAAGCTTTTGTAGTCTCCGTGGCTGACGGAGCACAGAGCTTCACTGTGTTGGCCTTTTTGGGGAAAGTCCAACGTGGATACATTTTGGAGAGTTCTGACGCTTAATGAGCATCTGTCCCAGGAGGGGAGGTGTGCTGTTCAGTCTCGGTGTTGAGGTTCTCTTAGTGCCTCGAAGGTTTTTGATGAAAGCCTGCGCGATCTTTGTGTTTGCGGCCACATGGGAGTGCTGCTGACCTGGCGAGACACATGGACTCTTTCCGTCGCTGTGCAAGATGTTCGGTTTTGGCGGATGCGGGAATGTTTGGCTACGTTTGCCGTCTTCCTGCAGTTTCACTGGCTGTTTTGGCCTTGAATTATAAGTGTTGCTTCTGTTGAGCTTATCATCACGAAGATAAAGACAAAGATGAGTGAATGTTACTGCTTGTCTTGGGCTTATTTGCAGGACTTATGCTAAATGGTAGTTGTACTGGGTTTAGCGCTAAATGGTAGTTGTATTGGGTTAAGTGCTAAATGGTAGTTGTATTGGGTTTAGTGCTAAATGGTAGTTGTATTGGGTTTAGTGCTAAATGGTAGTTGTATTGGGATTAGTGCTAAATTGTAGTTGTATCAGGTTTAGTGCTAAATGGTAGTTGTATTGGGTTTAGTGCTAAATGGTAGTTGTATTAGGTTTAGTACTATATGGTAGTTGTACTGGGTTTAGTGCTAAATTGTAGTTGTATTGGGTTTAGTGCAAAATGGTAGTTGCATTGGGTTTAGTGCTAAATGGTAGTTGTATTGGGTTTAGTGCTAAATGGTAGTTGTATTGGGTTTAGTGCTAAATGGTAGTTGTATTGGGTTTCAGTGCTAATGTGTGTTGTATTTGGGACTTGTGTGAACAAGTATGTGAGTTTATCGGTTTAGTTGGCCAGACTTCATCCGTACAGCACGATCACATGGTAGTGTATTGGGATTTCAGTTGCTAAACTGGTTAGTTTTTCAGTTTAAGTGACTATATGGTAGTTGTACTGGGTTTAGTGCTAAATTGTAGTTGTATTGGGTTTAGTGCAAAATGGTAGTTGCATTGGGTTTAGTGCTAAATGGTAGTTGTATTGGGTTTAGTGCTAAATGGTAGTTGTATTGGGTTTAGTGCTAAATGGTAGTTGTATTGGGTTTAATGCTAAATGGTAGTTGCATTGGGTTTAGTGCTAAATGGTAGTTGTATTGGGTTCAGTGCTAAATGGTAGTTGTATTGGGATTAGTGCTAAATGGTAGTTGTATTGGGATTAGTGCTAAATTGTAGTTGTATCAGGTTTAGTGCTAAATGGTAGTTGTATTGGGTTTAGTGCTAAATGGTAGTTGTATTTGGTTTAGTGCTAAATGGTAGTTGTATTTGGTTTAGTGCTAAATGGTAGTTGTATTGGGATTAGTGCTAAATGGTAGCCTAGTTGTATTGGATTTAGTGCTAAATGGTAGTTGTATTGGGTTTAGTGCTAAATGGTAGTTGTATTGGGTTTAGTGCTAAATGGTAGTTGTATTGGGTTTAGTGCTAAATGGTAGTTGTATTGGGTTTTATTAGCCCATTCGCTGGTTGTCCGCTGTGCACCGCTCTTCTGGAGAGCGTGCTGTGTGAAGCACAGTCCAGCTGTGGATGTCTTATCGGTGTTACGTTGGCCAGCGACCTCGTCCCAGACAGCACGATCACACCTGCCAGGACTGCCCAGGATTATCAGCCCCCTTGCTTTTCTGGTTTAGTTTTCTCAGTTTTGAAGTGCTGCCTGAAGAGTCATCGCCCTTCAAGTGGCAGACTAGAAGTCCCTCCTTGACCCCTGTGAAGTTACTTGCGTGAAGTCCCTTTGGCGAAAGTGACACCGGCTGTCCTCCGGGGCGTGTCCCTGTGTGACTGCGGCGTCTCTGCCGAGCGGAGACCATCGGTGACTCTCGGCGTGACACTGAAGGCCGCGGGTGTTTAAAAAAATAATAATAAAAAATGAAGCAGCGTATTTTGGGCTGCATTTCTGGGAAAGTGCCGTTTTGTTATGTTTAATGAAGACCCGGGTTAATTGAGAGTGCCGTTATGCTCCTGTTGTGATCTACGTGCCTTTCTTTGGCATTGGTCGAGTCGTAACTGTCAAAAGTTACGTAATGTTTTGCAAAATGTATGTTTTGTAAAATAATTCTAAAATAATTTGGTAAAATGTTATTTTTTCCATTGTTTTTTGTACCGTTTCATTTTGAAAATAAATTTGTGCCCTTAAATGAATTAGCCTATGTTGGGTACAAAATGAGCGATTTTACAAAGTAAACAGTTTACTGTGGCCTCTGTAGTAGCTATCGCTTGACTGCTTGCATGTGTGGATTCTGGAACGGGTCCCAAGTGATGCTGACACCTAAGAATGTTAATTTTTTTGGTAACACATTGGAAGTGAGAGACAGTGAGGTGTCTTAGGCCACTACAGTCCCAGCAGCATATGGATTTTTCTGTGACTCAATGGGGCTGCTGTAATCTTTATCCTGTGGTCTAAAGGTGAGTTGCAGGCCTTGCAAAATGAATTCAGTGCATTGTTGGTGTGATATTTTCCTTCTGTCAATGTTGTTTGTTTGTCTTACTTTTCAGTTCCTTTAGACACCTTTATCTGTGCCGAGATCATTTAGCTGTTTTTGAGATAAAGAACGCTTCGTAACTCCTTAATTGATTGGCCATGTCTAGGATGATTACCCAATGATCGCTGAACTCCGAGACCGCCTACTGCGCCACCTGGAGGATAAATGCTGAATTTCGTGTTGGTCACCGGCTGGATAATTTGTTCAGCATTTACTGTCACTAAATAGTGAACCTTATGATGGCTCTAATGTGGGCGAAGAAATGGGTTGTGTTGCTCTGTGGGGTTGACACAACTCTAAGCAAACTTTACCAAGTGTTTGTTTCTGGCCAACACGACTTGTTCTGAATCGCGGAAATGGCGGATTTTCGCCCCTTTTGAGGAGCCGAGTGTTTGCGTCCTGCTGCCGGTGATATTTGCTCTGTCAATTGTAGACCTACCTTTGGTTTTTCCAGCGAGCTTCACACTGTGTTTGGTCAGGGGTAATTGTAAGCGTGACGTTTTTTCAGCCAAGATGAGGGATTCCCAAGGGGTGTGCTACAAAGTGATATTATGGGGTTTAGCGAGCTAACCTGAGCTGACTTGAACTTTAGCGACCTTTAACCCCGGGTTTTCTGTATCACGAAGCTGACTCACTTTAAATCGGGGCATATCGCCGTGGTAACCAACGCTGCGTGTCTAACCTGTTCATGTTATGGCAGGTTTTGTTCAGGCTATTGGATTAAAATGTATAAAAGCTTTTAAATGACTTGTTGACTTGGGAAAGGGCGTCTCCAGTCCTGCAGGACCCTGTGGAGCTCGGGGGTATTTTTGCAGGGCGGAGGTCATTTAGAGATCCAATCCGCTGGCCTTCTCAGTGGGTACGCTATCCGAAAGATATGGATTCTCAGTGGAGGGAATACGGTACACAGGCAGGCATGTCCATATCTACTTACCTTAATTATGGGACAATGGGTTACGTCCCATCATTTCTGAGTTTATGAATGAACTTTAGTGCGATTGCTCCAAGCAGTGTTTTAAATATCCTGTATCAAGTGTAGGGATTAGGAGCTCTAGAATGAGCAGTTGTCACATTAGAAATAAACTGTAGGACAATTTTGTCACGTAGTAGATATATTTGTTAGTAGTGGGTAGGAAAATTAGGTGTATTAACAAACAAATTTGCAGTATTGGCACAATTCGCTAATTTTGCCACCAGTCGTCCCTGGCTTTGTTGGCGGCAACGGTGTTGCTTTTTTCCAGATTGTTTTATGTTTTTTTTTTTTTTTTTGCACTGCTCACGTGCGGTCCATGCTGTCCTGTGATAGGCTCATATTTTACGACAGCCACTTTTATGGGAACGCGCACAGAGCTGGAGTAACAAAACCCGTGTTCACTTAGCATGTTTATAACCACCTTTGTGATATTGGAGAAGCCAGAGTGCCGCTGTTAGGTTTTTGTGAAGCCAGCTAACGCAAAGAAACCCGGGGGTATGTTGAGCTTCCTTCGCACTGTACCCCCCCCCCCCCCTTTTTTTTCAGATGAGTGGAGCGCTTGTTTTTTTACTGCAGAACAGGCGTTCTAACAGTGCGTCAGAATTACAGACGATCACTTTTCATTAATCATTGAATCTCTAATCAGGATTAGTGTACGATTAATTATGCAGCCCGGATTTTATATATATATATAAATGTGTGTGTGTGTGTAGGCCTATATATAGGCTATATGATAAAATAATGAATACCGTAGTGTTCTACCATAGTGGGTATGTAATGCTGCATGCTGAATTTTTCAGGCATGGTTTGGTTGCACTCGCACCCTCAGAAGGCAAGGCTGATGCTAATCACTACTTAATGGCACGGAGTCACCATCCTCACCCCATATTAAAGCATTTCGATCCAGCAGAGAGGGGCGGCCTTCAAGATGGCAAGACCCTCGCCCCAATACACAGAACACGAGAAACCACCCAAGAGGGAAAAAAACTAACAAATTAAAATAATCATAATAATAATTGCTTTATTTGTAGAGAACTTTTTTTGCATGGGGCACCAATCATTTTATACCATAAAAGTATTGATAAAGACATAAAATGGAATAAAGGCAATAAACATTTAAAGGATGTGTAAAATGGTTATATAAGTCTGAAAGGAAGTTTAAAATTATTATTATTTTTTTTTTAAAGACACGGAAGACATGGAAGCCCTGATAAATTCTGTCAGGCTCTTCCGTACAGTTGGAGCCCCCGCCATGAGTATCTTGCCCACTCCTGATTTCCTGTTTTGAAATTGGCTGGCGCGGCACGGTGGTGCAGTGAGAAGGTCCTGGGTTCGAATCCGGCCAGGGCCTCTCTGTGTGGAGTTAGCTTGTTCCCCCCGTGTCTGCGTGGGTTTACTCCTGGTTGCCACATCTTGGTGCAGCTCTGAAATGTAGCTTGTTTTTCCATTGGCTTGGTTTCTTTCACTTTATGAACATCGTCTACACCCAGGGGCGTCGTATTGTGGGGGCGGGGGGATGGTATGATTCCACGGGCCCTGACTGACAGGGACCCCCAAAAAAGTGTGCGGTAATTGTGCAGGGATGGGGTGGCCAGGGGCCAGGGGCACACAACGTGAGCTCTTTTCATGGGGCCCAAAATCCCTGGGGGTGCCCCGGCAGACATCTTTTTTTCCATACAGCCGGATGCTGACATATTTCCTTTGACAGTGCCCTGATGACCTGTGTGTTCATGCCAACCCAGCCTGCATTTGAACTGGTTTCTGTCACATAGCCTAGTAACTTTTGCTTTTGCTAATGCTGCTATTTATCATCAAAGTCAAGATTTGTTGGATAAAATGCATTTTTTTTTGTTCTTTTTTTTAGATGCAACAATTAGCAAGGACTAGAAAAAATGAAAATACAAAAGAAAGAAAAACAGGTTGGTATCTGTTTTTTATTTATTTTATTCTATTGTGTATTTATCTGTGTGATGCGTACGCACCTTTCAATATTATTCACGACCTTTATGAAGATGAGCAAAAAAAACTGCATTGGAAAAAAATGTTGCTAGTTCTGAGAAATATTTTAGTTCTCAAACATGTTCTACTTTAATTATATGACCCTATTTAAAAAAAAAAAGAAAAGAAATGGGGTCACAAATATTCACACCCCTGCTAATTGACCTCCATATGGGCTGTTGCAAAATCTTTCAGATCCTGTAATCTGCAAGTCATCCTTGTGGACTTCAGTTCAATTCAATTTTCTTTATCCGTTTAAGACTGGAGACTGAGTAAGCCACTGCAAAATTTAGGGTCAATAAGCTAATTTCTTGGTTGAATTTGTGGCATGTTTGGGAACATTGGCTTCATGGTGGGTGGGTTCCGGATCTTTGGTGGTTGCTGGAGCTCATAATTCCATTGACTGTAACTAGAGCTGGAGGACCAGCAGACCTCAAAACAACTAGGCCTACATGGCATCACAGGACTACCACCCTCATAACCTCACTGCAGGCATGGCAGTCTTCTGAAAATAAGCATCCTTATTCTGATGCCAAACCCACCGCTGTTCAAAAAAGCTGAATTTTGCTCTGGTCTGACCAAAACGCCTGGTCCTAATCAACGTTCCAGTGACTTTTAGCAAGTGCTGGATGCTTCATTTTGTTGAATGCCCACAACAGAGGCCTTTCGGCAACCCTTCCAGAAATTGCACTGCGGTGGTATCTGACGGTGGGTTTGGAGAATTAGTGTCCCCAGGAGGCAACCAAGTTTTGTAGATCTCCAACTGTGGCCTGTTAATATTTATTTGCCTCCCAAACCATCTGTCTCACTGTTTGTGGAGGCGATATGCACTTGCTTCCTCTGTCCGGCAGGTTTGCAACTTTACCAGAGTTTTCAACTTCTCCATCTTTTTCATCTGCTCCACTGTATTTTTTTAGACAATCTTTCAGTATTTCTTCATGAATTATTGCTTATTACCCGCATTATTCATTTTCTTTGCTCATCCTTATCAGAGACTTAAATAACTTTGCTGGGGTGTCCAAAAAAAAAAAGAAGTGTATGTGAGTATATGTTTTTATAACAGTTGTGTCTTTAAATTAATGCATATCAATAGCCAAAAATGGTGATACTTATATATCCTAAATGCAGAATTCTGTTAAAGTTATTCATATTCAATTTACAGAACAAATGCAGAGGTCGCAGCTGTTTGAATGGTGGGTTTGAGAATTACGCAGCCCAGAGACTATAACAGCCTGCGGTCTGGAGAGACTGTAACAGCCTGTGGTCTGGAGAGACTGTAACAGCCTGTGGTCTGGAGAGACTGTAACAGCCTGTGGTCTGGAGAGACTGTAACAGCCTGCGGTCTGGAGAGACTGTAACAGCCTGCGGTCTGGAGAGACTGTAACAGCCTGTGGTCTGGAGAGACTGTAACAGCCTGTGGTCTGGAGAGACTGTAACAGCCTGTGGTCTGGAGAGACTGTAACAGCCTGTGGTCTGGAGAGACTGTAACAGCCTGTGGTCTGGAGAGACTGTACCAGCCTGTGGTCTGGAGAGACTGTACCAGCCTGTGGTCTGGAGAGACTGTACCAGCCTGTGGTCTGGAGAGACTGTACCAGCCTGTGGTCTGGAGAGACTGTAACAGCCTGTGGTCTGGAGAGACTGTAACAGCCTGCGGTCTGGAGAGACTGTAACAGCCTGTGGTCTGGAGAGTGGCGTGCTTTCCCTCGGTAGAGATCCACAGGTCTGTAGAGGATGTAGAGGCCTAGCACAGAGGATGCAGTGGTCTAGCACAGAGGATGTAGAGGCCTAGCACAGAGGATGCAGTGGTCTAGCACAGAGGATGCTGTGGTCTAGCACAGAGGATGTAGAGGCCTAGCACAGAGGATGTAGAGGCCTAGCACAGAGGATGTAGAGGCCTAGCACAGAGGATGTAAAGGCCTAGCACAGAGGATGTAGAGATCTAGCACAAACTGTTTCTGTTCTTTTTACACTTTAATTTCAGCTTAACCAGCTAGGATAAGTGTCCGGGGCTGTAGGTGTTCAAGTCACCTGAACGCCACAAACTTGTGACTTCCTGGCAGGTCCAGATTTCTGCTTGTAGTAGCCACAGCCCTGGGAAAATCAGAGGCCTCATTGTCTCACACTACCAAATGACCTCATGAACAGCAGTTCATAGCTGACATAAAGCTGATTAGTGGCTTCTTTAGTAAACGGCATCTAGCAGAAAGGCCTGTTGGTTCTTGTGTAAATGTGAGTGATTCCTACCTGGGGAGAAATCGCTTAGCTTACTGAGAGCTTAACTCCCTATTCTGTAACGTGAAGTCATGTATTTATTTATTAATTTTTGTAGGGAGAAAGCCATGTGACTTCCTCTCTCAGTTGCCCTCAGAAGACTTTGACGTTAAAAATGGTTAAAAACAGAAAAGGTTGATTTATAAGCCTTAAATGTTTCCACTGCATGTGTGCTTATGCTGGTTTAGTAGTCTCTCTTTAGGAGAAGTGGTTTTTGAAGTGCTCAGAATAGCAGGATTCAGAAGAAGCGATTGCTCAAACTCCGTGTTCCGTACCCTGTTTGGCCCCACTTTTCGAATAGAGGGTACTTTGTGCAGAAGGCCATCGGCTGTCCTGGAAAACCAGGCCTGTAAAGTTTCATCCTTCCTTCTTTAACCTGATCCGTGGAGGTAGGACGGAAACCTTGCATAGTCTGTTTTTCAGATTGGTGAAATAACGAGAGAACAAAAGCAGGGAGGCGGGGGTGAAGGGAAGGGGGGTCTTCAGTGCTTCTGAACAGGGCCCGAATCTTTTAACATTTCTACAGCTTTGTTCGGACTGGAACTCTTGAGTGCTACTGAACCGAGTCTTCAGGTTGAATCCCATAAATAAAGTCATGAACCGAGTCTGCAGACTGCTACTCCGTCAGCTGAGAGCAGGGTGGGCAGTGACTGAGAGCAGGGTGGGCAGTGACTGAGAGCAGGATGAGCAGTGACTGAGAGCAGGGTGAGCAGTGACTGAGAGCAGGGTGAGCAGTGAGCAGTGACTGAGAGCAGGATGAGCAGTGACTGAGAGCAGGATGAGCAGTGACTGAAAGCAGGATGAGCAGTGACTGAAAGCAGGATGAGCAGTGACGGAGAGCAGGATGAGCAGTGACTGAGAGCAGGATGAGCAGTGACTGAGAGCAGGGTGAGCAGTGAGCAGTGACTGAGAGCAGGGTGAGCAGTGAGCAGTGACTGAGAGCAGGCTGAGCAGTGACTGAGAGCAGGATGAGCAGTGACTGAGAGCAGGCTGAGCACTGACTGAGAGCAGGATGAGCAGTGACTGAAAGCAGGATAAGCAGTGACTGAGAGCAGGGTGAGCAGTGACTAAGAGGATGAGCAGTGACGGAGAGCAGGGTGAGCAGTGAATGAAAGCAGGGTGAGCAGTGAGCAGCAGCCTGAGGGATGGGGCCTCCGTTCTGCATGCTTTCTGGGGCACCCCATGCTGCTTTCCCTTCCTCCGCTTCGCTGGACATTTTCCCCTGTCCTGTGTTTGTGAACGCCCGGAGGTGATGTTGCTGGTGTTATTTGACCCGGTGATCAGCCAGTCTTTTCCTAGCGAAAGCGTGTTGCGAGCACTAGTACTGCGCGCAGGTGCTGGTTAACCGCCGGCAGAGCTGACGGATGATGGCCTTTGAGCCTGTCCTTTTCACCGTCTGCCCCCCAGACTGAGCGCTGAGATCAAACCGGCTGGTGATGCCAGACCAGAATTGAGTGGCAGGTACCTGGCAGCACGCTCTGTCAGATGTGAAATGGCCAGTCTCTCTTCGTCTTTCCCCCTCTCTCTTTCTCTTGCTTTCCCTTCTGTCTCGCTTCCCCCTCTGTCTCCCTATCTCTTCCCCCTCTATCTCTTCTCTTACCCTCTCTCTCTCTTTCCCCCCTCACTTGGCCCCTCTCTGTCTGTCTCTTTCTTCGCCCATCTCTCTTTCCCATCTCTCTCTCTCTCTTTCCCTTTCCTTCTCCTTCCCTCCCCGCGTGTTCTGGCAGCGGAAGGGTTACCGCGGATACTGCGCGTTTACGTTGCCGTTTCCCGCAGCTTGGTACGGAGCCTGTTTCCGTGGCGACGGCCCTGTTTCCAGCCTGCATGCGCGAGCCCGCGCGATTCATTGACATTATCGTCATACCTGCCGGAGCAGGGCTGCAGGAGACACTGCCCCCCTCCCGCAAAAAAATAACTGCTTTCATAAAACGCGCACGTGCAAGAGGCCCCCAGCCACAACCCCCCCCCCCCCCCCCCATGTAAAAAAATACAGATGGGGGGGGTTTGAAATCGGACCAGGCAGGCTGAATCTGCCACCCTAATTTGCCATCGCAAATCCTGCATCGAGCGTGCACAGATGTTGTGTTTTCATTATTGCAATGTGCTGTGTTTTCCCCAACCCCCCACCCCCCCCACCACCCCCCACACACAGAATTTCAGACAAAGGGAATAGCATTATGCTAAGACCTGCAGGCCAGTCTTGTCGTGTACCTACAGGTATCTCTGTCAGCACTGGTGTAAATGGTGCTTTGAAAGAAAGCATGACGACACTGAAATTTTTACCCTGAGACAACCACCTCCCCTCTCCCCTCTCCCGTGCTTGGGTTTTTAATCTAAACGGGGGAGAAAAAGAAATTGTGGTAACCATAACACATTAGTGCCACTAGTGGCAGCCATTTTGAATTTCTCTCTTATTTTGAGAAAAAAAAAAAAAAGATTCCCCTTGTGCGTTGCTTGCGTTTCTACCACATCTTCCTTGCATTTTTCCTACGCGAGTGTCTGTGTGGCAGTTGGGGATGTAAACGGGGATGTTAGCGTGTCGTCATGAGATCCAGATGTTCGGCTGCCCGGGCCCCCTCTCCGCTGCGGTGCGAGGCGGATCTGACAGGCGCGGAACTGGGTCACGCCGTAGTCCAGGGTTCCCCGGCTCTTTTCGGTCCAGCTCACGCCTGTCGGCTTCGCCGTTCGGGTTGCCCCCCCCCCGTTACACCGTTCGCTTAATACGCTTCCGGAATGTTCTGGAGTCACACGAGGGCTTTCATCTCACGGAGGCAATATCTGTTAGCTCGTTTGCTACCTCATTTCTTCGGCTTCTGAAAATACCACTGAAACAGCCTGTACCTTTGTAGCAATTTTGGGGGCGGAAAAAAAAAAATCATGTTTTTCATTAGAATTCTTGTCGTTCCTTACAGGACGCGTCCATGTTGAAAAGCGGTTTGTTTGCGCAAAAAAAAAAAAGGAACATGAGCTAATTTGAAATCCTTTCATGCTTTCATAATCAAATCAAAGCACAGAATATTACCCCTCCTTTCCTCTCTGTGGATTGTGGGAAAATACATTTGCAAATTGTTTTGTGTAAATTCATTATGTTCTATGATTAGAAATGCTAACTGACTGTTTGATCGTGCTTAAGTGTCCTCAAATCCATCTGATTCAGTTTGTAGTTATTTACAGTGACTTTAGATCTCTCACAAGCATTGCCCCCCCCTTTTAATTATATGATGAATCACAGGTGTAGACCTCAGAGAAAAAGATTCATGTTTTTGACAGAATTTTAGGCAAGCGTTATTGACCTGAGGATTACTGAGGAGTGCTTGCATTTTTGTTTTATTTGAACATAAGCATGTATCATTTGGTACAGTACATTCATCTTATTCATTTTTGTATCATTCATTACTTATACATGCATTATATATATAGCTGCAAAAGCAGTATTAATAATTTAGCATTAAATATTCAAACAAAAATTAGCTAATCATTTTAGCACATTGAAAATAAATTGAACATTTGCATGAGTGGAGTCATTCCTTTCATTTTATTGCTCTTGGACTTCATCTCCCATCAGCCCGTTTGATGCTTTTTCATCCCGGCTGTATGGTGGACAGCCATTTTAAATGTGCCAGTAGTTCACATTGATCAGTTATTGACTCCACTGCAGTGGTGTTCAGTTTGTGTTAGTTGGTTTTCCTCATTTTGTTGTTAACACACCACTGTTTTTGTCATTTCTATTTTTAGTGCTGTTTATATTACATGGTATTGTGGTGGTACGTTGTCAATAATAGTACATAATAAAATAAAATACATTTCTGTAATTTTTTTTTCCTGCCCTGGTGCAAATCAATAAAGGTGCAACTGTGAGAGTCTCTTGACCTGTGAGTTTATGCACACTGTAAAGCAGGGACCTGTGAGTTTGTGTTGCACACTGTAAAGCAGGGACCTGTGAGTTTGTGTTGCACACTGTAAAGCAGGGACCTGTGAGTTTGTGTTGCACACTAAAGCAGGGACCTGTGAGTTTGTGTTGCACACTGAAAAGCAGGGACCTGTGAGTTTATGCACACTGTAAAGCAGGGACCTGTGAGTTTGTGTTGCACACTGTAAAGCAGGGACCTGTGAGTTTGTGTTGCACACTGAAAAGCAGGGACCTGTGAGTTTATGCACACTGTAAAGCAGGGACCTGTGAGTTTGTGTTGCACACTGAAAAGCAGGGACCTGTGAGTTTGTGTCGCACACTGTAAAGCAGGGACCTGTGAGTTTGTGTGCCACTGTAAAGCAGGGACCTGTGAGTTTATGCACACTGTAAAGCAGGGACCTGTGAGTTTGTGTTGCACACTGTAAAGCAGGGACCTGTGAGTTTATGCACACTGTAAAGCAGGGACCTGTGAGTTTGTGTTGCACACTGTAAAGCAGGGACCTGTGAGTTTATGCACACTGTAAAGCAGGGACCTGTGAGTTTGTGTTGCACACTGTAAAGCAGGGACCTGTGAGTTTGTGTTGCACACTGTAAAGCAGGGACCTGTGAGTTTGTGTTGCACACTGTAAAGCAGGGACCTGTGAGTTTATGCACACTGTAAAGCAGGGACCTGTGAGTTTATGCATACTGCAAAGCAGGGACCTGTGAGTTTATGCATACTGTAAAGCAGGGACCTGTGAGTTTATGCACACTGTAAAGCAGGGGCCTGTGAGTTTATGCATACTGCAAAGCAGGGACCTGTGAGTTTGTGTTGCACACTGAAAAGCAGAGACCTGTGAGTTTATGCACACTAAAGCAGGGACCTGTGAGTTTATGCACACTGTAAAGCAGGGACCTGTGATTTGTGTTGCACACTGTAAAGCAGGGACCTGTGAGTTTATGCACACTGTAAAGCAGGGACCTGTGAGTTTTAGTGCACACTGTAAAGCAGGGACCTGTGAGTTTGTGTTGCACTGAAAGCAGGACCTGTGAGTTTATGCACACTAAGCAGGGACCTGTGAGTTTATGCACACTGTAAAGCAGGGACCTGTGATGTTGTGTGCACACTGTAAAGCAGGGGCCTGTGAGTTTATGCATACTGCAGAGCAGGGACCTGTGAGTTTATGCACACTGTAAAGCAGGGACCTGTGAGTTTATGCACACTGTAAAGCAGGGACCTGTGAGTTTGTGTTGCACACTGTAAAGCAGGGACCTGTGAGTTTGTGTTGCACACTGTAAAGCAGGGACCTGTGAGTTTGTGTTGCACACTGAAAAGCAGGGACCTGTGAGTTTGTGTTGCACACTGTAAAGCAGGGACCTGTGAGTTTGTGTTGCACACTGTAAAGCAGGGACCTGTGAGTTGTATGCTAGCTAGCTAAAGCAGGGACCTGTGAGTTTGTGTTGCACACTGTAAAGCAGGGACCTGTGAGTTTGTGTTGCACACTGTAAAGCAGGGACCTGTGAGTTTATGCACACTGTAAAGCAGGGACCTGTGAGTTTGTGTTGCACACTGTAAAGCAGGGACCTGTGAGTTTATGCACACTGTAAAGCAGGGACCTGTGAGTTTGTGTTGCACACTGTAAAGCAGGGACCTGTGAGTTTGTGTTGCACACTGAAAAGCAGGGATCTGTGATATAATAAGTTGATTTTAAGTTCAGCTAATACATTTAGTTGGATTCTTCAGTAGGACGGTTCAGTGGACTGTTTAATCATTCAGTTTTATGATTTCTCTTTATTTTCATGGAACTGTGCTTACATCTTCTTGCATGAAAGTGTCTCTTTCATAATAAACCCCCTCAAAAAAGTGGTTTTTTCAAACCTTACTTCCCAAAAAATATAAATGGATTTTTAAAAAAGTGGTTGGGTGTGTGTGGGTGTTGAGGCATACCTCAAAAGTGGGCTGAGGAGTTGGGGGTGTGAGTGTGGACCTGAAGTTTGCTCATTTAATTGAACAGCGATAGACAGCCAGACAGTCAAATGTGACCATGCAGGGCACATTTCAGTTGAGACAGATTTAATATAGCCTCTGGGGGAAAAAGGACAGAGAAGGGCAACAGGACAAGGTCCAGATATAGAAAGACACAGGAAATTGAATTAACTGCTGATGAAAGCTACCACCAGTATTGACAAAATATGTACCCCACGCGTATTATCTCTCCCGCTGGATATTTACTTGGTGTAATTATGCAAATGAACCGGTCTGGGACTTAAAAGCTTGTCCTGTGAATGCGGTGATTTCAGGTTGATGGACAGCGCAGTGGAGAGGTGTCGACTCCATTGTGCACTTGAATGAGCTAAGGCTAAAGGGAGAGCATGTAGCGTGGGGGTGGGCCTCTGTACTGAAGGTGTGACCAGTCTGTGCAGGTCCGGGCTGTCTTGCCTCATCCAGTATGCCTCTGGGATTGGTTCATGTATATGGGAGTTTTCACAGCCAGTTCTTAAACCAAGCTGTTATTTCTTTCCACAGCTGCAATCACACTTGATATTTTTACCTGAGGTCATCATGGTGCTTACCTCCCAGTTTTTGTGGTCTTTTATCACACACACTGCCGGGTAGATTACGGCTTTTCATTTCTTATACGTCAGATTACAGATTCTGCATCATCTTTGGCTTATCCGTTTAGAAATTGAGTGTGCAAGTGTGCAAATTTTGTTTATGGTGAATATATCCCTTATATTAGCTAGTGTTTTTGAAGTGGGGAGTTATTTGGCATAGTCTCCCAGAGCTCTGGAGTTGTTGGTGTGTTCCTGACCAGCTTTGCACAGTTCTAGCTGTATTTCAGTCCGGGGGCCCCAGCTCTGGACCTGAAGAGCCACGGGGTGTACTGAACTGTTTTTATGTTTTTTTTTAAATGTCTATTCTAACTTATGGGGGAGGGTAATGGAGAATGCTTTTTTCTGTGCTTCGTTGTTTTTCTGTGGTTTTGGATTACATGCAGTTTCCGATAACCGGTTTCTTTTGTCTCCACTGATTCTTCTCTTGCAGATGTCCACCACCCAGTTACTAAAGCACAGTCAAGCTACAGCCGCAGCTTCTACTGCCACTGACCAAAACGCACAAACTACATTTCCCAGAGGTCCCCTGGTCTCGGAGGAACACAACAGGGCTCCCGGTGGGCTGGCCAACCACTGCATGTCCCGCGGCAAACCGGCGGGGTTTGGGGACGCGGGTCGCGGAGCCGGGCGCCTCGCCCCCTCCCTCCCGTCCCAGCCGCCGAGCGGCGAAGAGGAGGACGACGGCGGGGGCGGGGGCGGGGCCCGGGTGAAGAAGAAACGGAAGAAAAAAGACAAGAAGGAGCCGGGCCCTTGGCAGAAAGCGGAGAAGGAGGCGAAACCAAAGAAGAAGAAAGAGCCGAGGGAGGGGAAGGAGCCCCTCCCTCGCAAGTCCAAGGAGCCCAAGAAGGCCCGGAAGCCGCGGGACGCGAAGCCCAAGGCCCCACGAGACTGCAAGGCCGCGGCGTCCCCTCCCAAACAGCGGGGGCGCAAGGCGAGGTGAGGCTGCGCTTTGCTCCGCTCCTCTCCTCTGCCGTTTGTTTTCCCTCCATCCTGGGGCCCCGTCGGGCCGCCCCTGCGTTTGGGTATGCAGCGGGGGGCGGGGCCGGGCCGGCCTGTTGTTTTCCACACCGCCTGAGAACGGGCGGGGCCTAAGACACACAAACGCCTTAAGAGCTGGGGCCTCCTGGTTCCACGCGTGCTGCCGGCGAAGACTACCCCAGTCTAATCTGTATGACCGTCCCTGTTTTATGTGTAGAATCCAGCAGGTTGTTTTCTCCCTCCGCAGTTAAAGACGGGTTCGGATGCTGAGTCACATACTGAGTCACATCCGAATCTCTTGCCCTTACCCTGACGGCTGAGATGTGGTTGTTTGCAGGGTGCTGTTGTTGTACTCTTGTTGAAGTGAACTTTTTGCTAGTTTTTTTGTCTTTTTGTTTTTTTACGTAGTCATCTATTTTTTTTGCAAATGTGTATTTTACAGGTCAGATGAGCTGCCATTAAAATTTGAGAGTAACTGAAGGGGAAATTAGAGCATCGTTTTGCAAAGTCTGTGTATGGTTTTAAAAAAAACCAAAAAAAAAACACCTACGAAACGAGATGTGAGGAAACAAACTTTTTTTTAAAAATTTAAAAAATTTTTACAGTTGGGTTTTTCTTTTTTAACCGATAGTTGTCTGTACAACTGGTGCCTCTGGACCTTATCAAAAGGGCCTAATTTAGTGTTAATAAGTTCAGATTCTTCTTCTTTCTGTTGCTTTTTGTGTCTGTTGGACAGTGACAGAAATTGTCAGTCAGCAATAATGTGAACCCATAGGAGCCCTTCTATCTGTGATCAGGTGGTTTTCTGTACAAAATGCAGTGTTGCATTTACTAGCTAATCAGGTATTAGCCTACATGTACCAGTAGTGTTATATTTACTGGCTAATAGGGGATTATATTTACCAGCAGTGTTACATTTACTGGTTGGGGTTAAAAGAAATGTTTTTTTCTTTCTTTTTTTGTGGATCTGATAGTGTGACCCCTTATAGCTAGATTTGGTTTCTGGTTGACATATGAAGTTTCAAGGAAAGACACATAATCTCTTTTGCAAAATTTTTGCAATAGGAGTCTTTGTGGGGACCTGTTAGAGGTTTTTTTTTTTTAATTTCATTTAAAGGCTTAATATTGTGAACCACACAAAATAAGGTTAAGGTTTCCAGTTCATTTTTTCTAGCTGAGTGTGGCGTAGATGGAAACTGGCAAAATGTAAATTCTGTGCTGATATCAGGACACTTTTTTAATCACAAAGAGTTGCTTTGCATGGAACAGCCTGCCATGGTGATGCTGTAGAGACTGAACCCTTTGGGGTGTTTGAGTTTCATCGTATGCAGACTAACTGGATATTCTCTTGTTTGTAGGTAAATAAGTCTGGATGGGCTGAATGGCCTGTTCTCCTCATAGTGTATTCTTATGTTCTTATGTTCTAGATGGACTGAGTGGCCTGTTCTCCTCATTATGGATTCTTATGTTCTTATGTTCTAGATGGACTGAGTGGCCTGTTCTCCTCATTATGGATTCTTATGTTCTTATGTTCTAGATGGACTGAGTGGCCTGTTCTCCTCATTATGTATTCTTATGTTCTTATGTTCTAGATGGACTGAATGGCCTGTTCTCCTCATTATGTATTCTTATGTTCTAGACGGGCTGAATGGCCTGTCCTCCTCATTGTGTATTCTCATGTTGTTCATTATCTGGAGCTGAGCGCCCCTCTGCTGCCCCCTGTCTTCCACAGAGAGCAAGGTCCCGTGGCGCCGGAGAAAAAGAAGAAAGGCAAGCGGAAATGCGAGGCCTTGCCGGAGGCCGGCGACAGCGACGAGTCGACGTCCCTCTCCGCCCTGGCGACGGGGAACGAGGAGAGCATGGACGCGCTGGACAGCACGGTGAGACCCCCCCAGAGACCACGCAAATGGGAGGTTTCTCTCTTGAGACGGGAGAGAAGAAGGTTGGACAGAAGAGTCACCTGGATTCGGTTTTTAATCACGAGGACAGTTTAATTAGACTTTACATTGTGTTCACTTATCTACAGGAGCGTACAGTAGAGAAGAACATCAGTGTTTCTCACAGGAACACAAGAATGCTCCGTCACCAAGAAAGCACACAGGCCCATTCATAATCACTAAGTGTAACATTAGCCTAGCGAGCAAGAATTCGTACTGTAACAAAATAAGGTTCCACTAGATGGATAACTTATCTTTACACAGCTAAAACTCTGACATTAGCCAAAAGAAAGTCCAGTGAAAAAAAGAAAGGTAGATAGGTTTATTTATAGGATGTCAGGGAGCCACAGTGCAAACTGAAGAGGTGAGTCTTCTGCGTCGGAAGATGGGCAGGGTTTCTGCTCTTCTGACTGCAGTGGGAAGATGGGCAGGGTTTCTGCTCTTCTGACTGCAGTGGGAAGATGGGCAGGGTTTCTGCTCTTCTGGCTGCAGTGGGAAGATGGGCAGGATTTCTGCTGCTCTGACTGCAGTGGGAAGCTCATGCCACCTTGGGGGCAGAGCAGACAGGATTTGTGACCTGGATGTTCAGGTATGTTAGGGGGATGACCAGCAGTAGCAGCGCATAGAGGTCTGGTAGGTGTGCAGGGTCTGATGATCTTTTGAATTTTGGAGCTGTCCCTTTAGCTGCCCGATAGGGCGGCACCAAGGTTTTTGAGTTTTATGTGAGCTGGTACTGGTGGCCAATGGAGGGAGATGAGAAGGGGAGGGGCTTGGCTGAGTCTGAGGGAGCTGTAGATCAGAGGAGCAGCAGCGTTCTGGAGGAGCTGCAGAGGTCTGATGGCCGAGGCGGGGAGGCTTGTGGGAGTTGTAGTTGTCCAGACGGGAGATGATCAGTGCCTGGGTTGAGTAGGTGGTAGTAGAATCTACACGTCCAACTGCCATGCTGTTCTCAGAGGAGTAGAGTTTGGTGACCAGGACCTCTCTGATATCCCTGGCAGATGAAGAGGATGGCACTGTGGTGCCATGCCGGGGGAGGGACGGGGCCAGCAGGGGGGAGAGACTTAGCTGGGGAGTAGAGAAGCTGAGCTCCAGCCAAGTTGAGCTCCAGCCGATGATTAGCCATCCAGGCTTGAGATTTCTCGCAGGCAAGCTGAGATGTGTGCTGAGAACAACATATCAATGTGGCAGAGAAAGCTGCTTGTTACCCCTGGAAGAATGGTAAGATGGGCTATTTATGGATTTAATGCTAAAGTCAGGTGTTTGTCAGAAGTTCACACATAGTAAAATGGAAGAGTCCTTAAGGAAAATCTCACCTGTGCGTCTGTTAAATGGGCTAACGTGTGAGTGTATGTGTGTGTGTGTTTGTGTATGTTTATGTGTTTGTGTGCATGTGTGTTTGTGTGTGTATGCGAGTGTGTCCGTGCGCGCGTGTGTGTGTGAGTGTGCTATTGTGACTGTGTGTGAGTGAGTATGTGAGTGTGCTACTGTGACTGTGTGTGAGTGAGTATGTGAGTGTGCTGTTGTGACTGTGTGTGTGAGTGAGTATGTGACTGTGTGTGTGAGTGAGTATGTGAGTGTGCTGTTGTGACTGTGTGTGGAGCTGTCTGTAAGGAAGGTCTCTGTGTTCTCAGAAGCGGCGTTCTGGCAGGCAGGTGAAGCGCAGGAAGTATAATGAGGATCTGGACTTTAAGGTGGTGGACGACGACGGGGAGACCATCGCTGTGCTGGGCACTGGGAGGGTCCCGGCTCTCAACTCTGCTACCCTGGCCTGGCAGTCAGAGGTACACACACACACACACACACACACACGCACGTACATACACACACACACACACACACACACACACACACACGTACACACACACACACACATACGCACGTACATACACACACACACACACACACACACGCACGCACGCACGCACGCACGCACGCACGTACACATACACACACACACACATGCACGTACACACACACACACACACACACACACACACACATGCACGTACATACACACACACACACACACACACACACACATGCACGTACAACACACACACACACACACACATGCACGTACATCCACACACACACACACACACACACACATGCACGTACATACACACACACGCACACGCACGCACGCATACACACGCACGCACACACACACACACACGTACATACACAGACGCGCACACACACACACACACACACACACGCACACACACACACACACACACACGCACACACACACATGCACGTACATACACACACACACACACACACACACACACACACATGCACGTACATACACACACACACACACATGCACGTACATACACACACACACACACGCGCACACAGACGCACGCACGCGTACGCACGCTTGCATTAATCATTCCCTTCTCTCGCCCCAGGAGCCCCCAGAAGACGAGGCCAACATCATAGAGAAAATCCTGTCTGTCCGTGTGAAGAAAGAGGTACTGCAAGACGCAGGAGTTTTTAACGCCACGCGTTCAGATCCATTATCCCCAGATCGGCCCGTGTTAGCACCTCTCTTCTCCCCTCCTCTGAACGGGGCTCCTTTCTCTCTCTCTCTTAGACTTCTCCTGGCGAGGCGGAGGAGTCGGAGGAGTTCTACGTCAAATACAGGAACTTGTAAGTGCTTCATCAAAGGCGGCTCTGAAATTTGCTTTGCCTCGTCTTCCCCCATCTGGATTTCGGCAGTTTTAGTGGGGGACCAGCTGACACGTTTGCTTTAGGAAGTCGGCTCTGGGTGTGATTTTCTTTTCTTTTTTTCCTCCCTCGTTCATGTTTTTTTTTAAGCAATTAAAAGAACGAGCGCGCTCTGCAGCGTTTCCCTGAAGTCCTGCTGCCGTGATTGTGTCTGACTTTGGTGCTTCACTTTCCCTGAATCCAGCTGCAGAGCTCCCAGGTGTTCTGTGTGTGTGCGCGCGCGTCTGTGTGTGTGTGTAGGTGTGTTTGTGTGTGTGTCTGTGTGTGTGTGCACGCGCGTGTGTGTGTGTGTGTGCGCGTGCACGCGCATGTGTGTGTGTGCGCGCGTCTGTGTGTGTGTGTGTGTGCACGTCTGTGTGTGTGTGCGCGCATACATATGTACATGTGCGAGAACATCAGATATTCATAATAATGTTGTGGCTTTCCAGTAGGGACTGAAATGTGTGCTGACTCCAGATAATACCCGGGAGCACTTAAAGTGGCATGCCCCGGGGAGGCTGAAGGAATCTGTGCTGAAATATTGTGTGTCTCTGCAGCTGGTGCAGGGCCATATGGTGCGAATCGCACTGCGTGACGCTCTGCGCAGGCTACCTGCTTATTTTAGGACTGGCGTCATGGCTGGCGTGCGGGCCGCTGCTGCGGCCTCCTTATATAAACCCCCATCGGGAGGGGGGGCGTGGCTAGACGAGGTTTCGCAGACCCCTTAATGACTTTCAGTCTGATCAGTATCAGACCCCAGGTGCTTCTGATCAGTATGAGACCCCAGCTTCTTCTGATCAGTATCAAAGTCCAGCTGCTTCTGATCAGTATCAAAGCCCAGCTGCTTCTGATCAGTATCAAACCCCTGCTGCTTCTGATCAGTATCAAACCCCAGCTGCTTCTGATCAGTATCAAACCCCAGCTGCTTCTGATCAGTATGAGACCCCAGCTGCTTCTGATCAGTATGAGACCCCATCTGCTTCTGATCTGTATCAAACCCCAGCTGCTTCTGATCAGTATCAAACCCCAGCTGCGTCTGATCAGTATCAAACCTCAGCTTCTTCTGATCAGTATCAAACCCCAGCTGTGTCAGATCATTATCAAACCCCAGCTGCTTCTGATCAGTATCAAAGCCCAGCTGCTTCTGATCAGTATCAAACCCCAGCTGCTTCTGATCAGTATCAAACCCCAGCTGCTTCTGATCAGTATCAGACCCCAGCTGCTTCTGATCAGTATCAAACCCCAGCTGCTTCTGATCAGTATCAAACCCCAGCTGCTTCTGATCAGTATCAAACCCCAGCTGCTTCTGATCAGTATCAAACCCCAGCTGCTTCTGATCAGTATGAGACCCCAGCTGCTTCTGATCAGTATGAGACCCCATCTGCTTCTGATCTGTATCAAACCCCAGCTGCTTCTGATCAGTATCAAACCCCAGCTGAGTCTGGTCTGTATCAAACCCCAGCTGTGTCAGATCATTATCAAACCCCAGCTGCTTCTGATCAGTATCAAACCCCAACTGCTTCTGATCTGATCTGTATTGATAACAAACCCCAGATGGGTCTGATTGATACCAAACCCCAGCTGGGTCTGGTTGATATCAAACCCCAACGGGGTCTGATTGATATCAAACCCCAGCTGGATGCTGCACGCCATTCCGAACCACTCTCAGGGGCTTTAAATCTCTGTTTGACACTGGTCCTGGAAAGCAGGCCGTCAGATCTTGAGAGATTTCAGGAAGATACTCTGGCCTTACTGGCTGGGAACAGCACTTACTGTAACTGCTATAGGCTACACATGGGTGCCACTTCCCCAATGGTCATATTCTCACAGGGGCGGTGGCACTCACAGATTATGAGTTACATATTTGACACACTCCCCCATCACTGTTCAGCCACTTCCCTGTATCTCATAATCTCCACTTCCTCCTCCGACCCGCAGTGGGTTTACATGATTGGTTAGAATATTGGTTGCTTCCTGGACAGTGGGTGGATTTCAACTGTCTTGCTTTTCTCCTGGCTTATAGCAGAGATGTGAGTTTGACACTGTTCCTTTGACACATGGAGCACTGGTGAAATGTTAACATCCTGCTTTCTCATCTGTCTGTCTGTCTGTCTCTGTCTGTCTGTGTATCTGTCCTTATGTCCGTGCGTCTGTCTGTCTGTCTGTCCTCACGTCTGTGCGTCTGTCTCTGTCTCTCTGTCTGTGGTGCACAGCTCCTACCTGCACTGTAAGTGGGCCACGTTAGAGGAACTGGAGAAGGATCCGCGTATCCACCAAAAAATCAAGCGCTTCAGGAACAAGCAGGCGCAGCTGAAGCACATTTTCACTGAGGTGAGCCTCCCGAATAAAAGGGGGGGAACAACGCACCTGGCTGTTGCTGTGGGGCATGCCAAAGCAAGGCACTGGAGACCTGGTGTTGCTGTGGTTACAGCGTGACGTCATGTAATGAAAGAGCCGTTGGTCCTTGCCGCTGCTTTTCTTTTTATGATGTAATCAAAACGTACGTGAAACATTTAACCTGCGTTTATGAAGCGTTCACTGTTTCTTTGTCCAGTGTCCTTGTTTACCGCCTTCCTCTCTGTACTGCAGCCAGACGAGGATCTCTTCAACCCGGACTACGTGGAGGTGGACCGGGTGCTGGAGGTGGCCCACACAACGGACACCGAAACGGGAGAGGTGAGGTGCCATTGTGGCTCAGTGGGAGGAAGTGCCGTGCCATTATCGTGGTTCATTATGAGGAAATGCAGTGCCATTGTGGCTCAGTATGGGGAAATGCAGTGCCATTGTGGCTCAGTATGAGGGAAATGCAGTGCCATTGTGGCTCAGTATGAGGGAAATGCAGTGCCATTGTGGCTCAGTATGAGGGAAATGCAGTGCCATTGTAGCTCAGTATGGGGAAATGCAGTGCCATTGTGGCTCAGTATAGGGAAATGCAGTGCCATTATCGCGGTTCATTATGAGGAAATGCAGTGCCATTGTGGCTCAGTGTGGGGGAATGCAGTGCCATTGTGGCTCAGTATGGGGAAATGCAGTGCCATTATCGTGGTTCATTATGAGGAAATGCAGTGCCATTGTGGCTCAGTGTGGGGAAATGCAGTGCCATTGTGGCTCAGTATGGGGAAATGCAGTGCCATTGTGGCTCAGTATGGGGAAATGCAGTGCCATTATCGTGGCTCAATATGAGGAAGTGCAGTGCCATTGTGGCTCAGTATGGGGAAGTGCAGTGCCATTATCGTGGCTCAATATGAGGAAGTGCAGTGCCATTGTGGCTCAGTAGGGGAAATGCAGTGCCATTGTGGCTCAGGACTTCAAAATACGTGTTTCAGCTGTTGTTCCCCCCACATTATGTAGGTTTGAGCCATCAGGATATGAGTGAAATAGTGATTTCTTGGTGTTATAAAAGTCTGTGTGTTCAGTTTTAAAATGCATCTTCAGTGGTTCTATTAGAAACATAAACTGCAGGGAAAATGTTCAGTTTGTCTTCACAGGAATTTCTAAATTGGCCTGGTAAGGGCTCATTCCCTGTGTTACTTATCTCTGTTTATAGAAAACGTTTCATTAATCCAAGCTGTAGATATACGTATGTGTGAAATGATAATTGTGAGGTAAAGTGATGCCTTATAAACGTGCGTGTATGAATGTTGGAGTGCGAGGAGCCCGTTGACTGTGTGTCTGTGGTCTGCCAGGAGGTGACTCACTACCTGGTGAAGTGGTGCTCGCTGTCCTATGAGGAGAGCACCTGGGAGCTCCAGGAGGATGTGGACCCGGGGAAAATCCGAGAGTTTGAGGAGATAAAGAAAGTTCCGGAGCTCAAGCATGTGGTAGGAAAAGGAGGGGAAACTCCAAAAATCATGTGTATGCTGGTCCTCTCTGTGTAAAAATGATTTATTAATCTGGATTCTGTGTTGATTCATTTTAAATGGACCCAAAGGGGTCGTTTGTGTGTGTGTGTGTGTGTGTGTGTGTGTGTCTGTTTGCGCATGTGAATTTTAATTTCCTGCAAGACTGTGTTTGTGTGCGTGCGTTTATGTGCATGTGTGTGTGTGTATGTGTGTGCTTGCCAGTGTTTATGTGCGCGTGCATTCATCAGCAGGTGCTGTATCTGTTTGCATGTGCGTGGGTGTATATGTATGTGCGTGCGCGTGTGTGGGTATATATGTATGTGAGTGTGCTTGCATGTGTGTGGGTGTATATGTATGTGTGTGTGCGCGTGTGTGTATGTGCGTGTGCGTGTGGGTATATATGTATGTGTGTGTGTATGTGCGTGTGCGTGTGGGTATATAGGTATGTGAGTGTGCTTGCGTGTGTGTGGGTGTATATGTGCGTGTATGTGCGTGTGTGTGTGTGTGGGTGTATATGTGCGTGTGCGTGTGTGTGTGCGCGCGTGCGTGTATGTGCGTGTGCATGGGTGTATATGTATGTGCGTGCGCGTGCGTTTATGTGCGTGTATGTGCGTGTGTGTGTGCATGCATACAGGCTGTTCCTCAGGCTGCTCTCTTGCAGGAGAGGCCGCTCCCGGAGCAGTGGAAGAAGCTGGAACGCTCGCGGGATTACAGGAACGGAAACCAGCTGAGAGAGTACCAGCTGGAGGGCATGAACTGGCTGCTCTTCAACTGGTACAACAGGTACGCTGGCACCACCGTGGCATCCGTCCGCCTGGCTGCACTGGAGTCAGTATAACACCGTCATGTACAACAGGTACTCTCACCGTGAAAGAGAAACATTCAGGCTGCGTTGGAGTCAATATAACACCATTATGTACAACTGGTACTCTCACAGTGAAAGAGAAACTGCCAGACCTCACTGCGGTCAGTATAACACCATTATCTACAACTGGTACTCTCACTGTGAAAGAGAAACCGCCAGACTGCACTGTGGTCAGTATAACGTCATTCTGTATGACTGATACACTCTCATAGCGAAAGAGAAACTGCTGTTTCATAGGAGAAACTCAGCCGTCTACACTCTCGCGAAGCAGACGTGGGGTTTGCACATGAACGCAGCTGCGGTTGTAAATAACTGGACTTTCCAAATCAGGGCAGGAAGGGGATATGCTCAGCCCCACGTTGGGCACCGAATTAATTTTTTTAAAAGGATGATAAAAATGCGAAATGAGATGAAAATGATTGGAGCGCTGCGTGGCCAGATGATTGACAGGACTGGGGTCTCCACAGGAAGAACTGCATCCTGGCGGACGAGATGGGCCTGGGGAAGACCATCCAGTCCATCACCTTCCTGTACGAGATGTTCTGCATGGGCCTGAAGGGGCCCTTCCTCATCATCGCCCCGCTGTCCACCATCACCAACTGGGAGCGCGAGTTCCGCACCTGGACCCAGATCAACGTCATCGTGTTCCACGGCAGCCAGATCAGCCGGCAGATGATCCTGCAGTACGAGATGTACCACCGGGACGAGCAGGTGAGCAGCCGCTCGGAGAGCAGCGACGGCTGGTACGGGTGTCAGTACGGGCCTCTGTAGCAACACGGCCACGAAGTCTGCATTACATTTATTTACAATACATTCGTTTGGCAGACACTTTTGTCCAAAGTGCATACTGAAGGCCATTGGAGCAACTACGAAACACAGGTCCGATAAGGTACAACAGTCATTTTGTACAGTTATGCATAGCCGTGAAGACATTAAGTCCAGTTCACACAGTAAACGTTACTCCCTGACCTAGCCTGCGCTAAGTCATACTAGGAAGCACGACTAGCTAGAACATCGAGACAATGATACAAAGTACAATAAGTGCTGGATGGAGGTACATCTGGCTTGAAATTGGCACAGGAGGTACATGTATGTACTATATGAAAGTTCTATAGGAACAAAGTTGAGGGATTTAAGTGATAGGGAGATTGGGTAGATTGGGAGTGCCCTGCAGCGTGGTGATAGTTAGTCCAGGAAGATGCGTCTTCAGACCACAGCAGAAGAGGGGCAATGAGGGAGTGGTTCGTCAAGGAACAAGGAGTTCGTTCCACCTCTGGGGAGCTAGGGTAGAGAAGCTCCGTGGTAGGGACGAGCGAGAACCCTTCACCCGGCTGGCAGGGGCTGCAAGTCACTCTGCTGCCTCAGAGTGGAGTGGTCGAGCTGCCGTATACGGTTGAATCAAGTCTTGTAAGTAGGCGGGGGCCGTCCTGTCGGCTGCAGCGTAGGTGTGGGTCAGAACCTGATCCTGGCAGCGACCACAGCACACACGCATGCACACACTCTCACGTGTGCACATTCACGCGCACGTGTACACTCTCTCCCTTCACACACAAACGCACGCGTGCGCACATGCACACACATTCATGCACATACATGCACACCTTGCTGTTCTTTATTTGGAAATCACTTTGAAAATCATGTTAACTTTTCTAAAGGGTATCTTTTTGGTTATTATTAAAATGTTTTGTACACTGTGCATTGGATCCTCGAACCGTAAGTTTGGCTTTTGGCCTCGACGGTCAGGAACCAGAGGTCCCCGCTGATCTTCTCCGTGCTGTCACCCCCCCCCCCCCCCCACCCCCACCCCCCGCTCCCTGCAGGGCAACACCGTCTCCGGCATGTTCAAGTTCCACGGGGTCATCACCACCTTCGAGATGATCATGGCCGACTGCCCGGAGCTGAAGAAGATCCAGTGGCGCTGCGTGGTGATCGACGAGGCCCACCGGCTGAAGAACCGCAACTGCAAGCTGCTGGAGGGCCTCAAGCTCATGAGCCTGGTGAGGCCCCGCCCACCTCCCCGCACGCATCACGCCAACGTGGGCGGAGCCACCGATGCAAAGACGGGGAGGAGGAGCGATGCTTCTCATGAGACGATAGCTGTGTCCGAAGTCGCTCCCTGTTCACTGCATAGTGCACTTCGTTCGCTTTTACGTCATTTTATGTTAGTGTTCGAATTCCAACTGTAAAATTTACGCACTGTGTAGGGCCCTCAAATTCCCACAGTGCAATGGAAAATATAGTGTACTAGTAAGCATGTACACTATTCGTGCTAATAAATACCACAATGCAATGCTTCACCTCTGCATGTACACTCCGGTGGGTTGAAACGAAATGAACACGCAATCGGTAACGGTTAACAAGTCAAGCAGGTAAAAATGTCAAAACATTCACTACTGTTTTAGATGAATTTGAGGACGGACATGTGCTGTAAATTAAGATATTTTTGCAGCGCCGCTCCTGTCTACGGTGACTCAAGGATGATTCATCCGTGTCTGAAGTGAGGATGTGCTGCTCCTCGTAGAGTGTCCTATTGAGTGTTTCCCCTGTGGGGAATAACCGTCGAGCGAAAGAGGGAGCTGGCTGGGACAGCACCTGTGAAGATGTGATATTCAGTTGCTTTTTTTGATGGGGGGGGAGGGGGGGGGCATTCTACACGTGATATTTCTGTACTTGAGGTTATTTAGTACCTTGTATGGGCGCGGTGACTCTTGGTCGCTGGTGTGTGTAGGTTTTTGCTTTATGGTGCGTGGTTGCTAATGGATGATGTCATAAAGCTGGCGAGCTCCGGACCCCACAGAGCTCTTTCCTCCCTGAAATTAACGGCCTGGCACACGACCGCGTCGACACAGACAGGAGAGGAGGTTTATTACTATATTATTACGGATTTATACTATGAACCAGGACGTATAGCAGTGCACTGAAGTTATTTAGTGCCCTTCATGGTTCGTAGTGCTCTACAGCGGCGGATTTAACATCCATCTCCGGCTGTGTCACGCACCACCAGGGCTGGGCAAAGCATCCGGTTTGCACCAGCAGTTTACATGCTGTGATGTGTACAGTTGGTATTTAAACCCATTTATTATGGAATGCATATGGTAAATGGACTGCATTTATATAGCACTTTTATCCAAAGCGCTTTACAATTGATGCCTCTCATTCGCCAGAGCAGTTAGGGGTTTGGTGTCTTGCTCAAGGACCCTTCGACACGCCCAGGCCGGGGTTTGAACCGGCAACCCTCCGACTGCCAGACAATCGGTCTTACCTCCTGAGCTATGTTGCATATGCATGTGTAATAAGCACTTTTGGCCTGTATCTCCATGCTGTTATAAAGCACTCATAAATCTGTAATGAGCATAATTGGGCTGTATATTTGTACTGTTTATAAAGCACATATCAGTCTGCAATAGGCATCATCGGGCTGTTTACTTATTATAAGGCACATAAATCAGTAATAAACATATTTGGGCTGTATATGCATACTGTTATAAAGCGCATATTATTCAGTAATAAACATGTTTCAGCTGTGAATGCATATTGTTATTAAGCACATATAAATCAGTAATAAACATATTTGGGCTGTATTTACATACTGTTATAAAGCACATACAAAACAGTAATGAACATATTTGGGCTGTATAGTTTTGCTGTTATAAAGCACATATAAATCTGTGATAAGCACTATTGGACTGCGGTTACCTGTTATAAAGCACTTATAAATCTGAAATGAGCATCATTGGGTTGGATCTACCTGGTGGTAAAATACATATAAGTAATAAGCGATGTTGGGCATTTCTCCAGGAGCACAAGGTGCTGTTGACAGGCACTCCCCTGCAGAACTCTGTGGAGGAGCTGTTCAGCTTGCTCAACTTCCTGGAGCCTCTGCAGTTTCCCTCCGAAATCAGCTTCCTGGAAGAGTTTGGAGACCTGAAGACAGAAGAGCAGGTGAGTTTTTTTTTTTTTTTTTTTTTGGAATAGTGTTTTGAATGAAATGAGCAGAGGTCCTCACACTGCTGATGAATTGTAGTTACTGTTCTCACAGTTAACCTCATAAATCCGTAACATCCAGTGTTTACTTTTTGGCCGCCTTTTTTTGAAAATACAGAAAGCGTCATTATTGGCATGTTTTCCTGACCGTTATGAAACGGTTTTCGTTTGCTGCTAAGGTACAGCTAATGTCCTTTTGTTCTTGTGTTCTAGTACATTCACTGTCTTTCATGGGGAAACAAGGTCACAGTCATTGACAGAGTTAGTCCTCACTGTTGTTGTCTGCATAAGAGCTCTCATATTCCTCAGTTTGCTAATAACCTGTACCTGCGTTCCTCTATGTTTTTCTAATTGGGCTTTTCTAAATGTTTTTCTAATCCTGAGGACATACTGCTTTTTCAGACTCTACTTTTCTGAAGCAGAGGCAGAGGAATTGGGCCTCTCTCTCTCTCTTTCTCTCTCTCTCTCTCTCTCTCTCTCTCTCTGTCTCTCTCTCACACACGCACACTCACACACGCACACTCACACACAAACACACGCTCACAGAGCTTTTGCACTCTCAGCTGATAGCAGGATGTACAGAAGTAATGGTGTCCCTCAGAGACCGAAAGGGTTTTGAAATCTGGTTTTTTTACCTGATGAACCATCGCGACGGCGAGTTGACGGCGGGGCGTTCTGTGTGTGTGTGTCCCCTCCCCCCCCTCCCCAGGTGAAGAAGCTCCAGGCCATCCTGAAGCCCATGATGCTACGCAGGCTGAAGGACGACGTGGAGAAGAACCTGGCGCCCAAGGAGGAGACCATCATCGAGGTGGAGCTCACCAACATCCAGAAGAAGTACTACCGCGCCATCCTGGAGAAGAACTTCACCTTCCTGGCCAAGGGAGCCAACCAGCACAACATGCCCAACCTCATCAACACCATGATGGAGCTTCGCAAGTGCTGCAACCACCCCTACCTGATCACAGGTAACAATAACCCAGCACCTGCAACTACACCTACCTGATCACAGGTAACAGTAACCCAGCACCTGCCACCACCCCTACCTGATCACAGGTAACAATAACCCAGCACCTGCAACTACACCTACCTGATCACAGGTAACAGTAACCCACCACCTGCCACCACCCCTACCTGATCACAGGTAACAAAAACCCAGCCACAATCCCCTCACTCGCTTTGACCCAACATAACATAATGACGAGAACAGGCCATTCAGCCCAACAGTGCTCGTCATTTTCCTATCTAAATTAGTGCTCTGATTACCTACAGACTAGATAGTATCTAACACCGAATCAAGCCTAGTCTTGAAAATCCCCGGAGTTTCTGACTCTACTACGTGACCTGGCAGGCTATTCCACACATTGACTACTCTCTGCGTGAATTTCTTCATAATGTCTGTACGGAATGTTCCTTTTGCTAATTTCCCTCGTTCTACTATCTGAACTCAACCTGCAGAATCTCTTATAGTTTACTTTGTTGATCCCTTTTATGAATTTAAAAGCCTCAATCAAATCACCCCTGAGTCTCTTTTTACTAAGCTTGAAGAGGTTAAGCATCTTAAGTCTTTCCTCATCATTTATCTTTCATACCAGGAATCGATTTTGTTACTCTTCTGTGAACTTTTTCCAGAGCCTCTATATCTTTCTGGTAGTACGGTCCCCTGAACTGCACACAATATGCCAAGTGTGGTCTAACAAATGTATTGTATAAGATAAGTATAACTTCCTTGGATTTATACTCAATACTTTTGGCTATATATCCCAGCATCCTGTTTTTTACTGCTACAGCATAGTGCCTAGAACCAGAAATGCTTTGATCAACCATTAGTCCCAAGTCTTTTTCAAACTGAGCACATTACAAATTTGTTCCTCCCATAAAGTAATCCTTCCTGATGTTTTTATTTCCCACATGCAGAACTTTACATTTGGCTATATTAAATTTCATTTGCCAGATTTCTGCCCATTTCTGGATTTTGTTTAAATCTTCTTGGATTACTTTAGTATATTCCTGACTATTAGCTGGGCCCCCCAGTTTTGTATCATCTGCAGATTTGACTAATGTACTTTGTCCCATCACGGTCATTGATATAAATGAGGAAGAGCGGTACGGTCCCCTTTCTTATATATTGGTATTATATTACCTTGCTTCCTGTCCTCATTTATTTCTCCAGTTTCTAAGTACTGTCTAAAAATACCCGCCAGTGGTTTAACTGCTTTAATATACACGGATTAAATCTAGTATGAATCTCAATGCACATTTTGAAGGATCCATGCCATGGCGTGTCATTTGCGGCGAATCAAAACAACTTCAAACCCAGTTGAGAGTCAGATCAAATCGAGGCAGAGATCCAATGAATCGTAGCCAGCCTGCACGTGTTAAACTGTACATAAAAGACCAAACTCGGCATGGCTACTCAAGCTGAATTTAACCGATCAGCCCTCTCATCATGTTGACCAGTGCAACTACGGGCCGTGGTTTGCGCTGAAGTGGTTTGGAGAAAAAAAGTCACGCTTTATCCGGATATGCTCCCTAGGCATGATCTGGTCAATTTCTTGAATTGTCTGCACATTAAAATTTATTTTCTTTTACATCGAGAGCTATACCCCCCCACTCTTACTGGATCTATCCTTCCTAATGAGTTTGTACCCTTCTATATTATGTTCATCCCCATCCTCTTCCCCAAGCCATGTCATAGCCCCCACTATTCATAGCAGCCTCAAGTTAGAAAAGTTTATTTTTAAACTTCTAGCATTTAAACAAAGACATTTCAGATTATTACTTCCACACGTCCTCTCCCGTTCCCTCACCCCCCGTCGTCCCAAGACACCCTTACTACAACTTTGCTTTAACAAGACTTCATTAGTGTTCACACTATTACAGGAAGCCCTGACAGCTTCCATCCTTGCAGTCTGCACCTCCCTACCCTTTTCACTCTCTGACCTCCCTGTCCCCCCAAGTCCCTAACTCTTTGTCCGCATGCATTTTAATTTATCTTAGATTGTTTCATTTATTTATTTCCTGTCTGTTTAATTTTTATATTTATTACATGGTTTAAGGACTTTGAATGCCTCTTATGAGAAGTGCCGTTTAACTAGGATATATTTTGTTGTTATTGTCGTCCTCCTTGTTGTTACTAAACCGCTCTGGTGCTCAGGACAGTGGCACTTCTCAGCAGAGGAAGCGTATGGAGATTTTAAAGGTCATCTCTTTACTTAGAAATCCTCTTTTTTTTTAATGGCCGAACTGGCTGTGCAAATTAAGCCTTCTTCCATTAACGAGTCTTTTGTGTAGCTTTGTGTTTGAGCTCATGGTACAGGAAAGTAACGGGGCTGGACAGGCCGAATGGGCTATCCTGCTCATTAAATCATTATGCGTGACTGTGATGTTGTGCATGCACAAAAGGACCTGTTTGAAGTCTGAAATTAGCACGGATGTTGTGGTTTTAGTGGTTTGGGGTCAGATGCGTATTTCTGTCCATGTCCTCTCATGTAGATTGGTAATCTGTTAATGTATAAGTCAGGGTTGCGTGGTATCAGAATCTTCCCAGCGTGGTGGTGGGTGTAAAGCACTTTGAGTTGCTTGCCTGTGAGAAAAAGTGCTGTAAAAATGCAAGGAATTAAGTCAGGCTCTGGCGATATCAAGATTTTCTCATTGTCATACTGTCTGTGAGAAATATTGTGGTGTTCTGTATACCCTTTAAATAGCTAAAATGAATAAGTTAATTATTATCATCGGTGGTTGGGCTTGGTGTAAAGTAGCCTGCTGTAATGTTACCACAGGGTTTGTCTGCGCTTACAACTCGCGCAGCATTTGGATTGTATGTTTAGCCTGCGTCAGCTAAGCTCCTTTGCATTAGCCGCAGTGCTGTTTCAAAGACCAGTTTGTCACTGTTTCTAAAATGAATTTCACACTGAATTTGATTTTTGCCAAGTCTCCTTCACGGGGCTCATGGGCCACTGCTGGGGACACAAGGGTGACCGGGTAGCGTGGCCTGGTCTTGTAGTGTCCAGGTATGTTTTTAAGTATATTCCATGTATATCCCTCTTCTTGAAAGATCATACTAAGGGCTATATTTACTAAGCGTGCCGCAAATTACCATCAGTGCCCCAAAATTGTGCATTGCCGTGTGTTTTCAATTTAGTGGGCTGTTTTTTTTACTAAGAATGGTTATGTAATTGAGCATAGCCACGGCAAATTCATTTAAATGTACTGCCAGCATTTAAGATGCGTCTTGCTTGTGGCAGGAAAGCCACATTGTTGTACCGCTCCATCTCCGGTGGAGTCGGATTTTGGGCGGATGTCAGGATTCATGAGATGGATAGGCACTGTCACCTTTAAATGGTAACACATCTCATTAGTAAAAACGTCCAGAACACAGTTTTAATATTTCAAGTTGTTTAATTCCATACTGAATAGCCAACCATCTCCAGAGTCACCATCTCTGAACTTTTCTGACAGGCAACTGTTCCCAAAGAAGAAGGAGTGATGTGTTTTAAAAAGATTCTTTCCTTTGCAAATGTTAGGGCAGAGTCGCCGTAAATGAAACGCTTGGTAAATGTACCAAGGTGTCACATGCCAGGTGTGACACCCCTGGGAGGGAGATGCGGTAGTGCCGGGGAACACCGTTGGTTGCCGCATGGAGTCAAATAAACGACCCTCTTCACCCTTCCCCCTCACGCGTTCTGGGTGAAAACAATAAACTAAAACAAACTAAAATAAAAAGACAAAACAAACAGCCCATAGCAGCTTGCCTGCTCCTCATTGATGCAGCTCTCTCTCTCTCTCTCTCTCTCTCTCTCCTCTGCTCTCTCTCTCCTCTGTTCTCTCTCTCTCTCTCTCGCTCTCTCTATCTCTCTCTCTCCCCGCTGCTCTCTCTCCCTCTCTCGAGCTAGGATTTCCCCGGTCACAGCCGCCTGCTGGGAAGGGAGCACACTTTAAATACCCAAACTAATTGGTAATGCACTCCAGGCGCGTGTGCCCACTTGGTCCTTCAATTGCCCTGAACCTCTCCTGCAAACCGAGGCCTGCCTCACAAGGTCAATAACAATGTGGCTACCGTAGCTGTTTCTGGTTTGTACATGTGCAGTTCAGTCCTCTACCACCTTATTTCTATTTGCAATAAATCAAATAATACATCATTTAAAAAAGTTATTGGATCATTTCATCAAGTTAGTATGGTTTTCTGAGTGTATTCTAGCGGGAATTGGATGCTTGGGTGACTAAAAAACATCCCCATCTGTATAAATGTGTAAGAGCTGTTACTGTTACAATTAACAACTGTTACAGTTACACCACCTGCGAGTGGCTATAACAAACGATGTGCTTTTGGCCGTTGTATGTTTACAGAATGCCATCTAAAGAGGAACCAAGAGGGCTGGTACCCAGGGAGGTCATGGAGAGGGTTTCAGATTCGGAGATTAGCAAAGCTAGACGGGGTTGAAAACCATCTACTGTACACGTTGTGTTCTTTTGGGGAAACCTTAAACATTTTAAACGGTATTTGTCTCATTAGTATCGGTTACGGCCGTGCAAATCTTTAGTAAATACGGTCCTGAATTTGTTAACAAGACTCACGTTGATTCGATATAAAACTGCTTTATATCAAATCGATGTGAGCTTTGTTCACAAATTTAGTGCGGTCTTTCAAGAAAAAGAATGCACTTGGCCCAAATTACGTTGTCAATACAAAGGCGGTGAGTACTTACCAATCAAGACATTTCAAGGATTTTATTTTTTAATATCATCAAAATGCTGGATTTCATTTTGACAGTATAGGGAGTTCCTCAAGTAGGGATAGAGAACAAATCCCAGTTTAATATATTTTATTTTGACATTGCAACACAGCAAAAGATAAACGGAATGTTTCAGAATACTTCCTGTGTGTGAAGTTTTGCCTGTCTTTGTCTAGTGCACGTTATCACTTTAACAGATTTGTCCACTAGTCACTGCACTGTCGCAGTTTAAAACAGAGGCGTAGCCTGGATAACTGTAGGCGAGTGAAGTACCGTGACAGAATTTGCACAGCTCACTATTACCCTGTTTACTCGTGTTGATACACAACGGCTGGAAAATGTTGGCTTATTAAGATGCGTGTAGGTCCGCTGGTCGTAATTCACCGCGCTTGCGTAGTCTGTGTTATCGCAAGCGTTTCAGAACGAGGTTTACATTCGCGGCACTGCTGCTGCAGCGTAATAATCATGTAGTAAATAATCTGTTACTACGACCGGGTGACTGCGGTGGACAACTTCATGCGATTTCCATCTGGGAGATTTTCCGTGGGGGGGCTGGGGAGGGGGGGGCGGGGGGAGAGCTCGTTCTATGCCATTGCCCATAGATGCACAACGCTCAGAAGCACATAGCACAGCGCAGGTAACACAAGCCGCCAGTAGTACAGGCATAGTACAGCATATCTTGCGCGGTGGCGCTTCTGTTTGGCTCGAATCTAAGGTGACTCGTCCATCGACTTATCACAGCTGCTGTAACTAACGTACTAAGTGTAGGATTTTGTGTTTGAAAAGGACAGGACCGCAGTGGCTTAATTATTCATAATGTTAATTATTATTAACATTTATTCTGTAATGACATCAAAAAATAAATAAATCTCCCAGATTGAATGAATTGCATTCTGGGAGACCTCAGCCAAATACGGGAGTCTCCCTTGGCCTTTGTTGGCTGCCGTAGGGGTGCTCTGCATCCTGAGAAAGGTTGTGTTTGCACTGTGTGGTAGTCGCACAGACCGATGATTAAATTTGGGTTTCTGACGTGGATGCGCTCATGTTTTTCCGCATGTCCGTTTCGTAACGAGAATCGCGCGTTGTGGGTTTCGTTCTCATTTTCAAATTCTGCCCTTGCAGCCGGCTCGCTGCGTAAAGTTTTTTAGTTCAAATTATGTTTTTAGCGCAACTGCACGAGTGGCCCCCGAAATTACCTTCGCCGCATATTGCGGATAGAGGGTAGCACCGTTTCCATAGAAACCCCCTCTACCAGGACAAGAGAGGAGCAGCAGTGTCCCAGTGCAGCTCAGGAGAGAGAGAGAGAGAGAGAGAAATGGATGTGAATGCTTACGGTCACCCCACAGAAGCGTACGATTGCAAGGTTATTGCGACGCGTGACGTTTTTGATTTTATTTAGAATGCGGTACGCCACCCGCGCGCGCGGCACCAACGGCGAGACTCTCACAAACGTGCCCGAAATGTTTATCTTGCCTCCGAGCGGGGATGTGAAACAAGCGAACCGCGAGAGACGTGCGGAAGAGACGCCGTTTGAAGAACCCGGTTGCGCGCCGCCGCGCGTCTCGCGCTGCTGTTTGTCACGTGACACGCACAGCTGATAGAGACACGGGCGGTGCAGCGCATGTGCTTCAGCGAATATGCTCTAAAACTAGCGCTGAACAGAAGAGCACTACCGCTGTGTCGGTTTAACAGCGCCGCATACGGTCTTCCCGCCATTTCGCCCTAGCCGAGTTTAGAGGTATGGATTGCGGTAGTGTGGCAGTGTCGTATTTCAAGTGGCATCCAGATACGAATTAAGGGCAGTGGAGATGGGCTATTATTAGTCCCTGCTCTGACGAGCACCGTCATAATGAAAAGCGTGAAAATGGATCCGACTAAACGATCGCGCCTTCCACTTCTTAGATGATCTCCGAGCACGCAGAGCCCAAATATAAATCCGTCGCCTGGAATTGCGTTTATTCTGGAGGGAAATACAAATTTTCTCCCAAATAGTCCTGGCTGATTAAAAAAAAATAATAATATCGATAATTATGATCACCATTTTAATCATTGCCGATGGGGAAAAATACCACCGCTTGTGTATCTTGTGTGTTGATATCACAGAACATCACTGGTTGCGTCTTTTGTGTGTTGATATCACAGCCAGTCAGCAGCCAGCCTTGCAGTCCGAGGTGTGTTTTTGTTCATCATACATATGGAAGCTGCACGGGCTGTGCTGCTTACTGTCTGTCACCTCAACACCCTGCGGAAATTCAGTGATTGTCACCGCAGTTTATCGCCCAGTCCTACTCCCAGATGAACAGTGTCTGTAAATCGCCGAAATTTAGGAACGGCGTTTCGGGATAGCGGACCGTGCTCGACGCTGTGGTCTCTGTGAACGCAGGCGCGGAGGAGAAGATTCTGGAAAGTTTCCGGAAGACGCACAGCCCCGACGCCTGGGACTTCCAGCTGCAGGCCATGATCCAGGCCGCGGGCAAGCTGGTCCTCATCGACAAGCTGCTGCCCAAGCTGATCGCCGGCGGTCACAAGGTGCTGATCTTCTCCCAGATGGTGCGCTGCCTGGACATCCTGGAGGACTACCTCATCCAGAGGAGGTGAGGGGCCCGGCCGCCAAAACAAAACAAAAGCACAGTTATAATCCTAAAGGCAAACTCCACCCTTAAAAAATCTGTCACTTGGTATGTTCCGTCCTGCCCTCAGAATAGTTGGTTTGACCTGGGCTGTTTCAGACTGTATTCTTGTGTTCTGTGCTCTCGTGTTCTTGTAAGAACATGCTTCCAGGTACACTTACAAAAATAAATATTGAGTGTAATGACACTTAAATTCTGTTCAATTTTAAATGTGCTTGTACTTTCATGTCTACTGACCTCTAACCTTAGCAAGAAAGATATCGACACTACAGAAATTCATAAATAAAATATACCTAACACTTATACACTACTTCCTCCTGCCTTTTAATTGTTCTTTGCCCTCAAATACACAGCAGACAATGCAATGGCTTCTGGGAAAGGAAAGTATAGAAAAGTGTTCTTCAAAGTGTGCTTTGTTTTTTAGTCCTTCCTTGAACTTAGAGAACTTCCGATGACATAACTCACCATTATGCCCTTTTACAGTTATTGGTATAAGCATTTATGAATGCTCGTGTAGTGCTGAAGAATGGGTTATACAGTGCTTGTGAAGGCCTTGTATAATATGAACGAGCGTTCACAGCAGCTGTTGCCCGCACGCTTGGCGTCCTCAGGTACACGTACGAGCGCATCGACGGGCGCGTGCGGGGCAACCTGCGCCAGGCCGCCATCGACCGCTTCTGCAAGCCGGACTCGGACCGCTTCGTCTTCCTGCTCTGCACGCGGGCGGGGGGGCTGGGCATCAACCTGACCGCCGCCGACACCTGCATCATCTTCGACTCGGACTGGAACCCCCAAAACGACCTGCAGGTCCGTCTCGCCCCAGCTAGCCCAATAGCCTTCGTTTATTTAATTTTGTTTATTTTAAAATTGGTTGTTTCAAATTGGAAAAAAAAAGTTATTGTGTTCTTGTTATTTTGACATAGCGAGCATATCTTCCTTTTATTTTATTTTCTTTCGGGTAAAATCTGGACCTACTTGCAGCATACCTGGAAAGGTTTTTGGAGAGGAAACTTAAAAAAAAATGTACTTCTAAATTGTTGCGGTGTCGTTCTGTACAACCTTGCGGGAATGTTGTAAAAAAAAGTTGCTGTAACGTTCAGTCCGCATTTTCCTTTGCGATGAAATTTCGCATATCAAAGTACACACAGTAAGTCCACACGCTATGCGCGTAATTGAAATAAGATGGTGGAAGAATGATGGAATGATTACAGCACTGTGTTTTTCACAGAATGCGGTTATTTGTATTCATGGAAAGTCCTGCTCGTAAGGGACGGCATGTCTAAAACACACATTAGTGGAATAGGAGTAAAATTAGATTCAATCGTTTATGCTCAACTCCGACAGGCAAAATGTGTTACTTTACTTTGAATGTGTTATTTTTCACAGTTCGACAAGTTCAACAGGAACCGAAAGGAACTGTCTTTGCGAAGAAAAAAACAAACAATTTTATTGAAACATCAGTCGAAGTTTAGGACGAACGTGGATAGGGAGGCTGAAGGGTCTCTGTGTGTGCTGTTTGATGGCATATGAAGATGTGCTTTTATGAAATTTCTGTTTGCTGTGTGATTGACAGGCTCAGGCTCGCTGTCACCGGATTGGACAAAGCAAGGCGGTAAAGGTGTACCGGCTGATCACCCGGAACTCCTACGAGAGGGAGATGTTCGACAAGGCCAGCCTGAAGCTGGGCCTGGACAAGGCCGTGCTGCAGGACATTAACCGCAAAGGCAGCCTGAATGGGGTGAGAGACTTCCTCATGCACACGGGCTCATGGGAAATGTAGTCCAATACGGATTCAGTTTCCCAAAGGCTTTAGCATACAGACAGAACATTAGTCTGTGTGACCGCAAATCTTTGGGAAGACATTAAGATGCAGAGAAACAAAGTCTGTTCTGCATGTCTTTTGACCTGTTATTGTAGTTCTCCTGGTGGGTGAGGGGAGAACGAAGAGGGAGAGAGTGCCTAGGCACATGCCTCCTGAAATAAAATGAACAGAAAGTATTTTCTCTTCTTCGTGCAATGGAAAAAACAATAAACTAAAAGAAAAGAGGAAAAACCATGTCTTTCAGCAACTTAAGCTTTTCAGTTTCTCTCATCCGTTCTTTCTCTCTCATCGTGCGTCTCTGTGTTCCTGGCACCTGCTGAGGTCAGAGCAGTTTGTATGTTAAAGAGCTAAGGGGGCTCACCTGTGTGCAATCTCTGCTCTGACAGTTGGCGTGGTCTTAATCAGCCTGATTCCCCTGCCCAGTCCCACACCTTCCACATCGTTCTTTATATTACACATGAGATGGTCCGGATCCATATTTCACATATTGTGGGTCAGGTTGCCAGGTCCTGTGGTAGAGGCAGAGGCTTGGTGCCTCACTGATTGCTCCGCAGTCTGAAAGTGAATGAAATGCCTGGATGGGCTGAATAGCCTGATCTCCTCATTATTCTCACGTGCTTATCAAAGCCTGCCTAACAGATTCATTTAGTTAAATCCCAAACCGAACATGAAACCATTATAAATATGAGCTGTGATGAAGAATTTTTCAGCTCGCTACTTTTAATTTTAGGGGTCAGCTGATAAATTGCCTTGGCCAGTTACTAGAGAGAGATGAGAGAGATATACTTTTATTGAACCCCGTGGGGTAATCTGTCCTCTGCTTTTGACCTATCCTAGTTACTTAGGAGCAGTGGGCAGCCACAGTGCAGCGCCCGGGGACCAACAGCAGTTCTGAGGCAAGTGCCTTGGTCAAGGGCAACTACAGGAGCGCACCTAACATGCATGTCTTTGAGTGTGGGAGGAAACCGGAGTACCCGGAGTAAACACACGCGAACACGGGAGAACATGCAAACTCCACGCAGAGAGGATCCGGTCGGACCCGGATTTGAACCCGGAACTTCCTCCTTGCGAGGCAACAGTGCTAACCACTACGCCGCCGTGCCCGCCCTTACATTGATGCCGATTATGTCATTTCCTGTGAAAACATGCCCTCTAGTGTCGAATTGGGTCTCCTTCACACTGTGTCTGTTGAGTGTTGTCTCAGACATCTGAAAGCTGTGGTCCTGAGAGGGTGCAGTACTTCTAACAGATCCCACAGCTGCAAAACAGCCCCATAACATCAAAGATCCACCCCTGTATTTTACCCTTGGTGTGATATCCTTTTCATCCTTCATCACACCACTGCTGTGCTTGGCCAGAAAGCTCA
Source organism: Anguilla rostrata (assembly GCF_018555375.3). Taxonomy (NCBI): domain Eukaryota; kingdom Metazoa; phylum Chordata; class Actinopteri; order Anguilliformes; family Anguillidae; genus Anguilla; species Anguilla rostrata. Next base: position 6,865,583 of record NC_057945.1, read on the forward strand.
CTTTTACTCTCATGTGACCATAACACCTGGTTCCAGTCAAAAGTCATCATTGGAACATTAATTGTAATCACCTCGGATGAGACCAAAATTGAGCTTTTTGGTCGTGTACCCCAGCAATGGGTTTGGCATCAGAAGAAGCACAGTCGTGTTGAAAACAACATCATACCTTGTCAGATATGGTGGCTCTGATGTTATGGGTTTGCTTTGTATCTGCAAGTGCTGGGGCGTTTGTTGAGGTCAGTTGCATCATGAACTCCAAGGAGGACCAAGACAATTTTGCCAAAAAGAATCCCTGATACCATCCACTCCCCACCCCTAGAGAGAAAGCATAGCATTGGCTACAAATGGATTTACAGCTTCTGCTATATGCACATGTACAGTAAATCCGATACTGCCTTGGCATCGATGTCATAGTTTTATGTGTGTCTCTTACTGATAAACTGATAAATAAAGGAAATGGGGGGGTTTCAGTTCCTCTCATTTTAAGACAGTTTAATGGGGCAGCTGCATTACAAAGAAGAGACTGGGCTCTTTTGCAGAAATCATTTAGGCCTATCACATGATCATATTGATGGTTTTTTGGTTTGTAAGCTGCAGGTGACCTATGCAGTCCAGTCTACGTATGGACAGTTAGATGTGCAGATGTCTCATTGGTTCTTTTGCTCCTCCTGACTTAGTCCCCAGTGTATGGACTGTTAGATGTGCAGATGTCTCATTGGTTCTTTTGTTCCTCCTGACTTAGTCCCCAGTGTATGGACAGTTGGATGGGCAGATGTCCCGTTGGTTCCTCCTGACTTAGTCCCCAGTGTATGGACTGTTAGATGGGCAGGTGTTCCGCTGGTTCTTTGGTTTATCGTGGCTTAGTCCCCAGTGTATGGACTGTTAGATAGGCAGATGTCCTGTTGGTTCCTCCTGACTTAGTCCCCAGTGTATGGACTGTTAGATGGGCAGGTGTTCCGCTGGTTCTTTGGTTCATCGTGGCTTAGTCCCCAGTGTATGGACTGTTAGATGGGCAGATGTCCCGTTGGTTCCTCCTGACTTAGTCCCCAGTGTATGGACTGTTAGATGGGCAGGTGTTCCGCTGGTTCTTTGGTTCATCGTGGCTTAGTCCCCAGTGTATGGACTGTTAGATGGGCAGATGTCCCGTTGGTTCCTCCTGACTTAGTCCCCAGTGTATGGACTGTTAGATGGGCAGGTGTTCCGCTGGTTCTTTGGTTCATCGTGGCTTAGTCCCCAGTGTATGGACTGTTAGATGGGCAGATGTTCCGTTGGTTCTTTGGTTCATCATGGCTTAGTCCCCAGTGTATGGACAGTTAGATGGGAAGATGTTCCGTTGGTTCTTTGGTTCCTCCTGACTTAGTCCCCAGTGTATGGACAGTTAGATGAGCAGATGTTCCGTTGGTTCTTTGGTTCCTCCTGACTTAGTCCCCAGTGTATGGACAGTTGGATGGGCAAATGTTCCGTTGGTTCTTTGGTTCATCGTGGCTTAGTCCCCAGCGGCTCCATGGGTTTAAAGCGTAGCCGCGCGACGCGCATGTCCAGGGCGTGCCCTCGGCCAGTGGTCGAAGGTGACTCCTGGGATGACCTCCCCAGGTGCAGCAGCTATCCAAGATGGAGGTGGAGGACCTGCTGCGTAAGGGCGCGTACGGGGCTCTGATGGACGAGGAGGACGAGGGCTCCAAGTTCTGCGAGGAGGACATCGACCAGATCCTGCAGCGCCGCACGCAGACCATCACCATCCAGTCCGAGGGGAAAGGTTCCACCTTCGCCAAGGTAACCGCCTGCACCAGCTCTAACCGGGCAATCGAACCATCGATCAGTCACTGTGTGTGCTGATTCTGGGCTGCTCGATCACTCACCGTGTGTGCTGATTCTGAGCTGATCGATCAGTCACTGTGTGTGCTGATTCTGGGCTGATCGATCAGTCACTGTGTGTGCTGATTCTGGGCTGATCGATCAGTCACTGTGTGTGCTGATTCTGGGCTGATCGATCAGTCACTGTGTGTGCTGATTCTGGGCTGATCGATCAGTCACTGTGTGTGCTGATTCTGGGCTGATCGATCACTCCCTGTGTGTGCTGATTCTGGGCTGATCGATCACTTCCTGTGTGTGCTGATTCTGGGCTGATCGTTCTCTTCCTGTGTGTGTTGTTCCCAGGCCAGCTTCGTGTCGTCCGGCAACAGAACGGACATTTCTCTGGACGACCCAAACTTCTGGCAGAAATGGGCCAAGATAGCGGAGCTGGAGATCGACTCCAAGGCAGAGAAGGTGAGCGCTGTGGACCCACCGACGCTCCCCAACCCCGACTCTCCTGGGAGCACTGCAGACACGCTGGAGTCACAGCAGATCCTCACGGTTTTCGCTGGGAAACTAAAGACCGAAGGGCACATGGAGATGCTGCATGCCTCCTCCTGGGATGCATGGCATCGTTTAACATAGAGAGTATAATATGGGGCACAGAGGGGTGGACTTCATTACTCTGGCATACACTTTCTCCCAATCTGGAAATCCTTATGTACTGACCCAGGGGGTAATTATGTGTGAATGAGGTAGTTGGATATGATGATGTAGTTATGTGTGATGAGAGTAGTTAGTTGTGGTGGGGTAGTTGGTTGTGATGGGGGTAGTTGTGTGTGGTGGGGTAGTTAGTTGAGTTAGTTGTGATGGTGGTAGTTAGTTGTGATAGTTAGATAAATGGGGGTAGTTAGGAGCAATAGGGGTAGATAATTGTGATGGGGTAATTTGTAGAAATGGCGGTAGTTAGTAGCGATGGGGTAGTTAGTAGCGATGTGGGTAGTTAGTTATGATGTGGTAGTTAGTAGCGATGGGGGTTGTTGGTTGTGATGGGGGTAGGTAGGTGTGAACAGGGTGGTTAATAGTGAATGGGGGTAGTTGTCATGGTGGTAGTTAGTAGCGATGAGGGTTGTTGGTTGTGATGGGGGTAGTTGTCATGGTGGTAGTTAGTAGCGACGGGGGTTGTTGGTTGTGATGGGGGTAGTTGTCATGGTGGTAGTTAGTAGCGATGGGGGTTGTTGGTTGTGATGGGGGTAGTTGTCATGGTGGTAGTTAGTAGCGATGGGGGTTGTTGGTTGTGATGGGGGTAGTTGTCATGGTGGTAGTTAGTAGCGATGGGGGTTGTTGGTTGTGATGGGGGTAGCTGTCATGGTGGTAGTTAGTAGCAATGTGGGTTGTTGGTTGTGATGGGGGTAGTTGTCATGGTGGTAGTTAGTAGCGATGGGGGTTGTTGGTTGTGATGGGGTAGCTGTCATGGTGGTAGTTAGTAGCAATGTGGGTTGTTGGTTGTGATGGGGGTAGTTGTCATGGTGGTAGTTAGTAGCAATGTGGGTTGTTGGTTGTGATGGGGGTAGTTGTCATGGTGGTAGTTAGTAGCGATGGGGGTTGTTGGTTGTGATGGGGGCAGTTGTCATGGTGGTAGTAACCCGGGTGCTTTTCCTCAGGAGAGCCTGGTGATCGACACGCCGCGCGTTCGGAAGCAGACCCGGCACTATAACTCCTTCGAGGACGACGAGCTGATGGAGTTCAGCGAGCTGGACAGCGACTCCGAGGAGCGGCCGTGTCGCACCCGGCGCCTCAGCGACCGCAACCGCCGGTACCTGCGAGCCGAGTGCTTCCGCGTGGAGAAGAACCTGCTCATATTCGGGTGGGTTACCGCAGAGCCACGCCCGTACCGGAGCTGTGTGTGTGTGTGTGTGTGTGTGTGTGTGTGTGTGTGTGTGAGAGAGAGAAAGGGAGAGTGTGAGTGTGAGTGTGAGTGTGAGTGTGAGTGTGAGTGTGAGTGTGAGTGTGAGTGTGAGTGTGAGTGTGAGTGTGAGTGTGAGTGTGAGTGTGTGTGAGAGGGAGTGTGTGTGTGTGTGAGAGAGAGTGTGTGTGTGTGTGTCTGTGTGTGTGTGAGTGTGTGTGTGTCTGTGTGTGTGTGTGAGTGTGTGAGTGTGTGAGTGTGTGTGTGTGTGTGTGAGAGAGAGGGAGTGTGTGTGTGTGAGAGAGAGAGTCTGTGTGTGTGTGTGTGTGTGTGTGTGTGTGAGTATGTATGTGAGGGAGTGTGTATGTGTGTGTGTATGGGAGTGTGTGGTGTGTGAGTGTGTGTATGTGTGTGAGTATGAGAGTGTGCGAGAGAGTGTGTTTGTCTGTGTGTGAGTGTGTGTGTTTGTGTGTGTGAGAGAGAGTGTCTGTGTGTGCGTGTGTGTGTTTATGTGTTTGTGTGTGTGCATATGAGTGTGTGTGAGAGAGGGAGAGAGACAGAGAAAGTGAGCGTACGTGCATTTGCTGTTAATACGTGGTCTGTTTGCTTGCGTCGCGCGGCGCGTTCTCTCCAGGTGGGGGCGCTGGAAGGACATCCTGACCCACGGGCGCTTCAAGTGGCACCTGGCGGAGCGGGACATGGAGCTGCTGTGCCGGGCGCTGCTGGTGTACTGCCTGCGCCACTACAAGGGCGACGACAAGATCAAGAGCTTCATCTGGGACCTGATCACGCCCACCAAGGACGGCCACAACCAGGCCCTGCACAACCACTCCGGTGAGCAGTGCGTGTGCCTGCTTCACAGCGACGGGCCAATTTACCTGTGCTGTGCGGTGAGCAGTGTGTGCGCCTGCTTCACAGCTAGGGGCCAGTTTACCTGTGCTGTGCGGTGAGCAGTGTGTGCCTGTTTCACAGCTAGGGGCCAATTTACCTGCGCTGTGTGGTGAGCAGGTACTTACAGTACCTGTCCCAGGTGAGTGAGTGGTCTCACCTGCTTGGTACTTACCTGTACCAGGTGAGTGAGTGGTCTCACCTGCTTGGTACTTACCTGTACCAGGTGAGTGAGCGGTCTCTTCCTGCTCGGTGCTTACCTGTCCCAGGCGAGTAAGCTGTCTCACTGCTCGGTGCTTACCTGTCCCCCTGTCCCTGCTTGGCTTCAGGCCTGTCTGCCCCGGTGCCTCGTGGGCGGAAGGGGAAGAAGCTGAAGAACCAGCTGTGCCTGCCGGAGCTGAAGAACGCCGACTGGCTGGTGAACTGCAACCCCGAGGTGGTGCTCCAGGACGACAGCTACAAGAAGCACCTGAAGCAGCACTGCAACAAGTGCGTCCGCCCCACCCCGCCCCTGTCCCTCCCCCTTACAGGGTATCCGGCTGAGAACTCCATACTGGGGCTCTCTGATTGCACTCTAAAGTATACAGACTCAAACAACGATGCAAATGTGTCATAAACATTGATGAATTTTGAATTGCATTGACGTGAGAAAATTAGGTTATTTGCTTTTTTTTTAGAAACGTGTGGTTTTTTAAAATGAGAGCGGTCAGTCAGAGCTGCGCTGTGTGCGTCCCGCAGGGTCCTGCTCAGGGTGCGGATGCTGTACTACCTGAAGGTGGAGGTGCTCGGGGAGACGGCAGACCAGGCCCTGGAGGGAATCCCTGCCAAGTAAGAGTGCATGGCCGCCATCGCCAAGAGCTGCTCCTGCTGAACTCAGCTGAGGCTAATTGGGCTCTGGTGCTGCTGAACACAGCTCGGACTAATGAGGGACTAGTACTGCTGAACACAGCTTAGGTTAACGTGGGACTGGTACTGGTGAACACAGCTAAGGCTAAGTTGGATATGGTACTGATGAACATTGCTACGGCTAATTGGGCTCTGGTACTGGTGAACACAGCTCAGGCTAATTGGGCTCTGGTACTGATGAACATTGCTACGGCTAATTGGGCTCTGGTACTGGTGAACACAGCTTAGGTTAACGGGGGACTGGTACTGCTGAACACAGCTAAGGCTAATTTGGATCTGGTACTGATGAACATTGCTACCGCTAATTGGGCTCTGGTACTGGTGAACACAGCTCAGGCTAATTGGGCTCTGGTGCTGGTTTATTCAGCCATAAATTGATGCTCATAAACCCAGGCTATAGGCTGAGGGGGAGGGGTTCCGATACTGGTGAACCCCCGTCATAGGCTGACCCGGTGACAGATTGCGTGTGGTCTTCGCAGCAAATTGGAGGTGACCCTGCCCGATATCGACTACGTGGAGATCCCGGTGATCTGGTGGGACGCGGAGGCGGACAAGTCTCTCCTCATAGGCGTCCACAAACACGGTAAACCGCGCACCTGACGAACTGAAACAAACGAAAATAGCGAAACGAAAGAAAGCTAAACGGAGCGACGGCTTTTTCGGCTGCGTTTTCTTTCTCCCGTCTTCTGTGCTTGGACTGACAGCAACTCCAGAACACACTCGCTCACCTTTACGCACCTGGGCTGATTAGTTTACACAGCCCAGGCGCGTCTGTTCTCTTCGCCGATTAGCATGGCTGAGGCAAATCCTCGTCTTCATTACACAAAATGCCCCAGAGCAGTCATGTCTCTTACCGTGGTTACAAGTGGTCATGTCTCTTACCGTGGTTTCAACCGGTCATGTCTCTTACCGTGGTTTCAACCGGTCATGACTCCTACCATGGTTACAACCGGTCATGTCTCTTACCATGGTTTCAACCGCTCATGTCTCTTACCATGGTTTCAACCGGTCATGTCTCTTACCGTGGTTTCAACCGGTCATGTCTCTTACCGTGGTTACAAGTGGTAATGTCTGCTACCGTGGTTACGAGCGGTCATGTCTCTCACCACGGTTGTGCTCTTAGGTTACGAGCGCTCATGTCTCTTACCGTGGTTTCAACTGGTCATTCGCTCTTACCAGGTTACAGTGGTTCATGCTACTTTATCCGTGTTACAGCTGGTCATGTCTCACCGCGGTTGTGCTCTCAGGTTACGAGCGGTCATGTCTGTTACCGTGGTTACAAGCGGTCATGTCTGTTACCGCGGTTACGAGCGCTCACGTCTCTCACCGCGGTTGTGCCCTCAGGTTACGAGCGGTCATTCTGTTACCTGCTGGTACGACGTCATGTCTCCACGCGTTTGCTGCTTTAGGTTACGAAGCGGTCTGTTCTGTTACCGTGGTTACGAGCGGTCATGTCTATTACCGTGGTTACGAGCGCTCACGTCTCTCACCGCGGTTGTGCCCTCAGGTTACGAGCGGTACAACGCCATGCGAGCCGACCCCTGCCTCTGCTTCCTGGAGCGGGTGGGCATGCCCGACGTCACCGCGCTGTCGGCGGAGCAGGGCTGCGGCGACGCGGCCGCTGACATCATCGCTGACAGGCAAGTGCGACACTCCCCTGTAATCAGATGCCCGATGCGCAGTCGCCCGTGGCTGTGCTGCCTCTGAGCTCCACTGTAGAAACGCATGTGAGCCATCAGCATATTTTCTGATGAAATTTTACTTAAGATGTTACAGTATGCGCAATGGTTTTATTGCAAATTATTTGATAAGCATCACACGTGGGTAGATCTATTTGTGTCTTGAAATTGGAAGATTTTCAGACTGCTGGGATGGTTTCGGATGATTTTAAAATGTCGGGGTGGTTTTAGAATGTAAAGAAAGGCCAGGTCTTGCACCATTTTTAATGCTTTGTGAACCTTATTGTTGGGAAATTTTGAGCTGCATTGTATTGGGGTTTGTGTTGTGTTTGGGGAAACGCAGTAGTCTCCCTTGTAAAGAGCCCGTTTGTGTTTAATCAGGACGCCGGCTTTGGGTAAAAGTCAAATGAGCAGGTATCTTTAGAAAAGAAGTGGGCCCCATTCCCAGATCTGTGATAAGGCCTGTAGTGTTTATACGATCAGATCAGTCAGAGCGTATAGGCATGAACCAGAGGCTAAATGGATTCATTTAAAAAGACCCATTTAATTTTTTAGTTCAAGATAACACTGTTCATCCTGAACCTTTACCCCAGGAAATAATGTCCGTTTGTAGCAGAAATCTCATTTTTCTCTTTTTTCAGGCCATCACCTTTCTGTAAAGATTCATTTATAAGTGATTTAATCTCTGCTGTTAAATTTGGCATCAAATCACAAAGTACCATAAATTTCTGTATAGCGTTCCCAAGTTGACTCTAAATCTCATTTGGCAAAGGTTGTCTGGACTGAACAGCCACCTCCGCTCCCTTAAGAGTGGGATTTATAATAATCTGCTCATCATTGATCAGCTGTATCAATGCCTACCCCTGATAAACCATTTTCTCTAACTCTCTAACTCAACTAAAAATGTAATGTAACTGAATTTATCATGTCTTGCTCCGCCAGTCTTCTGAAGTATTTACAAAGGAACTGGCAAAGGGGAGGGGTGAACTTGGCTTTAATGTAGCCTTTGTTTGTTCACCATATTCATTAGTTTTAATTTGATATGATTTGCGCCATAATTAGAAAGTTTTATGATTTGAAAGAATGGATTGATTTGAGTGATGATGTTTGAAGTAACACAGAGAGTACAGAGTGGTTAGAGTAGAAAAATTAGGTACCTATTAGTGGTTTAAATACCTGTTACACCTTTAATCATGTGCACTGTACCTGTTACACCTGTAATCATGCTCATACTGTACCTGCTACACCTATAATCACGCACATACTGTACCTGTTACACCTGTAATCATGTGCACTGTACCTGTTACACCTATAGTCATGCACATACTGATCTGTTACACCTGTAATACACTTGTGTATGAGCATTAGCTGAACATCAGCGTAAATGGAAGACTGCTTCTTCTGCACATTGTGCTAGTGTTTGCACAGAACTGCATGTCTTGTGGTTTTTGGCCTCTCTGTACTCATACAACCCTTGGTCATCATTGCTTCTCGTTTGCTTTGCAGCACGTGCAAGAGTGAGGAGGTGAAGGAGGAGCCCGAGGGCAAGCCAGACGCGGGGGAGAGAGAGCTGGCGGAGGTGAGGGCGCACCTGAACCCACTCAGAACCCACTCAGAACCCTCCGCTCAAACTCATTTCCCGTTTCAGTCACTGTTACTCTGGCCCGTTGGGGTTTTCACACTGAATAGCTGCATGCTGGCCGTGCTGTTTGTATTGAGGCTGTATTTGGCACCCACAGCGTCCCCAAAACAAATGATTGCTTCACTGAGTGCACCTCCCTAGAAATTTGAGTTCCTCTTTCAGTCTGGTTCCTTGTTGAGTGGAAGTTGTTCGAATGTCTAATACAAAGTGTTGTGTGTTCTCGAGGCGACATGGTACCACACCCTTTGAGTGTCAGAGGTCAGTCTGTTGATGAGGCTATTATACACCCACGGGCCCTGGAGGTTAACCACCTTAAACCCCACCTTGGCTGCCACTTTGCCTTGGATATTTACCCTGGCGCTTTGACTTTGCTACATAATTGTTGTTTCTGTGATGCATTATTTATTGTTTTCCCTTAAAGGAAGAGACTGCATCCACCAATGAAGTGCTGGACAAAACTGAAAGCGCAATTCCGGGTGAGCATAGATCGACACGGCCGAGGTCATCTGCATGTAAAGAACGCATGCATGCGGTGCACATACAGAACATGTGTGTTATGCATACGGAGCATTTCCACGACAAGCACGTACATGCATTATACATACAGAGCACATGGATGTATTGCGCATAGAGCGTGTGCATGCAATGTGCATAGAGTGCATGCATTCGTTGCGCATACAGAGCGCATGAATGCGTTGCATGTACAGAGCACATGCATGCGTTGCATATACAGAGTGCATGCATGTGTTGCATATACAGAGCGCATGCATGCATTGCAAATACAGAGCACATGCATGCGTTGCAAATACAGAGCGCATGCATGCGTTGCATACATAGTCAGCATGCACGCACATACGAGCGCATGCGTTGCAATACAGAGAGATCATGCTTGCATACAGAGCGCATGCATGCGTTGCAAATACAGAGCACATGCATGCGTTGCACATACAGAGAGCATGCATGCACTGCACATACAGAGCGCATGCATGCATTGCACATACAGAGCACATGCATGCGTTGCAAATACAGGAGCATGCATGCGTTGCACACATAGCGCATGATGTGCAATAAGAGCACTGCATGCTGCACATACAGAGAGCATGCATGCACTGCACATACAGAGCGCATGCATGTGTTGCACATACAGAGAGCATGCATGCGTTGCACATGGAGTGATTTGTGAAAAAGGCAAGAACCAAACCTCCTAGTTTGACTTAGCATAGATTAGGTCAGAGCAATGTTCACTGTGTGAACTGGACTTAATGTGTTCACGGCTATGAATAACTGTACAAAATGAGTATTGTACCTTATCGGACCTGTGTTTTGTAGTTGTTCCAGTGACCTTTGGTATGCACTTATTGTACGTCGCTTTGGATAAAAGAGTCTGCCAAATAATTGGAATGTAATGTAACCGATGATTGGACTAATTTGCGACTTACGTAGACATCTGTCATCACTGTATTCTGAGTGTTAGGCTCAATACTGTGAAAAGAAACGAGTCTTCACAGAATAATACTAATAATGTGCGACAGTTGTGATGTTATCTTGCTTGTAGAAAAACTGAGAGGAGTTCCATCAATTGCAGAGTTGCTTTTACATTCAGACATATAGCAGACGCTCTTATCCAGCCCTACACAGAATACATTCTTTAAAATACAATACATCCATACAGCTGGATATTCACTGAAGCAGTGAAGTATAAGTACCTTGCTGACAACATTACAGTTCCCCAACCATGAAGTTATACTGCCCAAACCGGAGTGCATTGGTAACAGCCAATAGAATAATGCCAAGAGGGATTAGTGGATACTTTCTGGATACTTCCTTGTCATTCTCACAGGGGTCCTGGAAGTATAACCAGAACGTGTCCTCCAATCACCTTCAGCATTGTTTTGTTGGTTGTTACCAGCACGCTCCATGATTGGTGGAGGACCTCTCTGTTTGTTCAGCAAATAAGGTGACATGATGTCTGTCCTGTATCCTGGCTTTGTTTGTTTTCCCTGATTCATACTTAATCTGCATGGGCCGGTTCTCTCGCCGTCTCAGTGCTGATTGGCCAGGAGAGCGCGGAGCAGGGGAAGGCCATGTGGCCGGCGGGCTCCGCCCTCACCGCGCGCCTCCGGCGGCTCATCACCGCGTACCAGCGCTTCACGCGCCGCGAGCCCATGCGCCACGACTTCCTGCTGCCCGAGGGGGCGGGGCCGGTGGCCTGGCAGCTGGGGGAGGAGCTGAGGCGGCGCACCATCGAACCCGACCCCCTCTTCCTGGAGTGGCAGAGGAGGTGAGTGTCGGGAGGACTACACGCTGTTACTCTTCAAATAAACCCCAGTTCCCTACATCCCCCTGCGGCGAAACCCACAGATCTATTCAGTTATAGTGTTAATCACATTATTATTTGTAATGTATTAATATTTACAATATTATATACATAACATGAAATAAGATAATGATGAGAACAGACCATTCAGCCCAACAATGCTTGCCGTTTTCCTAACTAAGTTGTACCTAGTGCTCGCGTTTCTGCCTCTGCCACATTACCTGACAAGCTGTTCCACACACTGAGTACTATCTGTGTGAAAAAAACACTTCCTAATGTCTGTTTACCTTTTGCTAATTTCTATTTATGTCCCCTCGCTCTACTAACAGAACTCAACCTGAAGAAGCTCTTGTAATATACATTTTATGTGCAAAGAACTGAATAATGTGGGCCACATGACCCAGATAAACTAATCTCCTCTGATTGGTTGAGTGCTGATCTAGGATCAGGTTTAACCTGCCCATGTCCTTTCCATATCTATTTTAAGCTACAAAGCAGTCCTTATATTGTGGGTGCTCCTGCACTGGTGTTCTCTGCTGTGTTAGTCCTGGTTCTGATCCAAACTGCTATAGCAATCAAGACAAGAGTGACAAATTTTCACACAAAAAACCCTTGATGCTGACTGGAGACTACACTAAAACTTGGTAGTTCACACACACACACATACACACACACACACACACAGTCAGTAATAGTATTGCCCATGGAAGGAGGAGAGATTCAGTTGGCTGGGATGACAGTGTCTCATTGCTCACTGCTGACCCCTGCTGGTCAGCTGGGTACCCACAAGCCTGCCTGTTGAGCTGCATGTGAAGCGTGTTCTTGTGACTCACGTGAGTGAGCCTGACTTGTGCAGCTTCAGTGGGGAGGACACGCTAGTCTGTAGCGGAGGCTACAGCAGTGGCCATTCATGAATACATATGGGCGCTTCCAAATTGGGAGAACAAGGGGGGGAGAAGGCATGAGAGAAAGGAGAAACCAAACGCGGTCCCGCCTCTGTCACCAGGTGGACGCGGCGGGAGCAGGCGGACTTCTACCGCACGGTGTCGTCGTTCGGCGTGGTGTTCGACCCGGAGAAGAAGGCCTTCGACTGGGCGCAGTTCCGCTCGTTCGCGCGGCTGGAGCGGAAGACGGACGAGAGCCTGGAGCGGTACTTCTACAGCTTCGTGTCCATGTGCCGCACGGCCTGCCGGCTGCCGCCGCGCAAGGACGAAGGTAAGCGCGGCCACGGGGGCGGGGCCTGCCATGGGGGCGGAGCCTGCCGCACGCCACCCGCCATTACGCTCATTCTGCGCCGCTTACAAACCGCTGCGACCTCTGACCTTCAGAACATACGCACATTCGGTTATTGTATATGAGTAAGAATATAGGAATTAAAACGTTATTATGGAGTAAAGGCGTCACACAAAAATGCCTGCAGCAAACTTCGAGGGACCAGATTTGGTGTCTAGAGGTGTTTTCATGGATCTGTTTTTTAAAAAAAGGTACTATTTTGTCACTTATCACTTGAACTGCACAGTCCTGAATGACCTGCAGGTGACCTTCATTGTGTAATTGCGGATAATTGCTGACAGATCCATTTCACGTTGTTTTTTCAAATGTTCATTTTATTTCCAGCTACTCATCGTGCATGCAGTATTTCCCTTAGCCATTCTAATATTGCTCCTGTAATCCTCTAATAACCACGTTATGCACCAGACCTGGGTGAAATGCGTATCTGTTTTGGATTCAAATACTTTTCTGTGCTCTACTGATCTTGCTTGGTGTAATTGAGCCAGTATGACCAGAAGGCAGGATTTGCACTTTTTGAGAGTATTTCATTGGTTCCAATACTCCAGACAAGATCAGTAAAGCGAAGTATGAATCAAGCATCGATTTGCCGTCTGTTGCACATTCTCTGATCAATCGTCCCTCGGGACTCTGGGGCCCATGAGACTCGGGCCCCACTACTGACTGGGCCACTGACTGTGGGGCCCCACTGACTGGTGTCTGTCCTTGCTCTCAGGGCCCCTGGACCACACCCTGTTCGTGGAGCCCATCACGGAGGAGCGGGCGGCCCGGACGCTGTACCGCATCGAGCTCCTGCGCAAGGTGCGGGAGCAGGTGCTGCGGCACCCCCTGCTGGCGGGCCGGCTGCAGCTGTGCCGGCCCAGCCTGTACCTGCCGGTGTGGTGGGAGTGCGGGAAGCACGACCGGGACCTGCTGATCGGCGCCGCCCGCCACGGCCTCAGCCGCACCGACTACTACATCCTCAACGACCCGCAGCTGTCCTTCCTGGAGGCCCACCGCAACTACGTGCAGAAGGAGAACCGCGGCGGCGGCGGCTACCACCCTGCCGCCGGCCTGCCGCACCACCACTGCTGCCTGTACGAGGCGGGGCTCAGCCACTGCCACTCCCCCCAGCCCGCCGAGTTCCACCCGGTGTCCGCCCACCACCAGCACCACCAAGCGCACATCCATGCCCACGTCCACCCCGCCCCGGCGGAGGCGGCGGCGGTGCCGGACGCGGGCGGGCCCCTGGGGCTGGGCCCCGGGGCCAGGGAGGGCTTCCTGGACTGCGGCTCCCTGGACGAGTCGCTGGAGCTGGCCTCTCTCCAGCACGGGAAGCCCAGCAAGGAGGCGCTCAACGGCTTCCCCTTCAACTCGGCCTCGGGCGGCCAGAGCATGCTCAACTCGTACGGCGTGCAGGGCGAGCTGGGCGGGGACTCCAAGCTGCGCAGCGACGTGCTGGTGGGGGACCAGTACCCCTGCGAGGACACGGGCCTCATGACCCCCTCCGTGGAGCTGGACGAGCTGCACGCCCCCTGGGAGAGCGCCGACCACGTCTTCACCGAGCCCGACGCCATCCTGGGCCCGCCCAGCCTGGAGGCGGAGTTCCTGGACTCCGGGCAGCCGGGGGACGGCCTGAGCATGCCCAGCTCGGACGCGCAGAGCGCCGCCGTGGAGCCGCTGCCGTCCAGCTTCATGCTGTTCAAGGACATCGCCGTGGCCGAGCCGGCCGTGGAGCCGGCCGACCTGTCCGTCAGCCCGCCCAGGTTCGCGCCCCCGCCCCTCTCCCTGTCCGACATCGGCCTCCACCCCCAGGGCGGGGCGGACGAGCGCGAGGAGAAGCTGAGCGACTCCGACGTCACGCACAGCGTCCCGAGCCCGGGGGACGGCGCCGACAGCATGACCTTCGAGTTCGACAAGGAGGAGCTGTCCCGGGACAGCCAGAGCCTGATCGAGCCGACTCCGGGGCCTTTGGACTCAGAGAGGCCCTGCGTTGAGTCACGCGAGGAGTCATGTGACCGACCCTCCGACGAGTCATGTGACCAACCCTGTGATGACTCGCGTGATGAGTCGCATGACCAACCCAGTGTGGAGTCATGCGATCGACCCTGTGTCGAGTCGTGTGACCAGCCCTGTGCTGAGTCATATGACCGACCCTGTGCTGAGTCATGTGACCGACCCTGTGATGAGTCATGTGACCAACCTTGCAATGAGTCATGCCACAGGCCCTGTGATGAGTCATGCCACAGGCCCTGCGATGAGTCATGTGGCCGACCCTGTGTTGACTCTTTTGAAGGGCCCTCTGAGTCCAGGGGTGAGATGACTCTCGGTGGACATGTTTTCCCCGCTGTTGATCCCCCGACCCCCTCCCACCTTGCACTGCCTGCGCACCCCATCCCTCTGGCAGAACCCCCAGTGTCCCCCAGGCCCGAGGAGGTGTCCTCGTTTAAACAGGGGTTCACGTTAGAACCCCTGAGCTCGGACAGCAAGCCTGATCCCCCAGAGCCAGACAGCACCGTGCCTCCTGAGACGCTGGAGCAGACGGGGATGCTGGAGGTGAAGGAGGAGGTGAAGGAGGAAAGGCCCAAAACTCCAGGTACTGTCCCGACCAAAACACCAGGCACTGTCCTGACCAAAACCCCAGGTACTGTCCCGACCAAAACCCCAGGTACTGTCATGATCAAAACCCCAGGTACTGTCCCTGACAAAAATCACAGGTACTGTCCTGACCAAAACCCCAGGTACTCTTCCCGATCAAAATCACAGGTACTGTCCTCGACCAAAACCCCAGGTACTGTCCCGACCAAAACTCCAGGTACTGTCCCGACCAAATCCCCAGGTAATGTCCCGACTAAAATCCCGGGTACTGTCCCCGACCACAACCCCAGGTACAGCCCTGACCAAAATCCCAGGTACTGTCCCTGAACCAAACCGCGGATACTGTCCTCGACCAAAACCCCAGGTAGTGTCCCTGACCAAAACCCCAGGTAGTGTCCCTGACCAAAACCCCAGGTACTGTCCCTGACCAAAACCCCAGATACTGTCCCTGACCAAAACCCCAGGTACTGTCCCTGACCAAAATCCCAGGTACTGTCCCAACCCAAACCCCAGGTACTGTCCCTGACCAAAACCCCAGGTACTGTCCCAACCCAAACCCCAGGTACTGTATCACTCTCCCAACAGTAACATACTGTATTTTTACTGCCTCAGTCAGTGCCAACATGGTCCTGACTCGCACTGAATCTCTGAAAGACAATTCTGTTGTTTTGGCTGAAATGCGTTGTAGCAGAATGACAACCACAATTTAGAAAAAATAAAAAAAATTGGAAGGGTAGTTGAAAGAACTTGACAGTGGTCTGCTGGGCAGTATCTTCCCAGTGAGTTTAGCTAAGTGCCACATTTACGTGCAAAATAAGCTCATCCGGGATTGCACATCGGCTCCCAGCTACTGCTTACAACATCTGTTTATAGTTGCATTGCTTTGACCAAAAGTATTGTGTGAAAGTGTCTCCTCCACACCAGACTCAGTGATTTCATTTTTGAAACTGACAAAGCGTAGCTTGCGTCAGAGTGATAGAAGCGAATGACGAGCTTTTCCTCTCTAACGTTGTCAGCCCTGCTGGTGGAGAGCTATGGGGAGGAGCCTCGGTTTGCTCCGCCCCTTTCGGTGTGTGACATGCCCGAAAGCCTATCGGACGTCCGGGAACCCACCATCGCCCAGCTCCTGCAGGAGAAAGCCCTGTACTCCTTCTCAGAATGGCCTAAGGTACCCAAGCCCGGACCCTTACCCTAACCGTAACCAGAGTCTCCTGGTCGCCAGTGGCCTAACCTTGCAGAAGGCCAACATACTGCAGTATACTGTAAATGGGTGAAAATATGAATGGTTTTGAAAATGATTCATTCTTAATAATAATGTAGTAATACGATGATAAATGCATTCTACAGCGGTGTATATAGAGGTGTGTGAAAGCTGTAATACTTTGTGTACGTTTTCTCATATTATGAAGTATCTCCATAATACAGTTTATTGCAATTTATTTTTATTATGTTCCATTTCGTAACAGCTATTGTCATTGCTTTAAATTCTGTCCCAATGGCTGCTTTGGTTAATGTTTTTGCTTTACAGCAAATTTTGATACCTTCATAGTTTTTTATTGTTCACTCTTTGTTGGAAATAAGAAACCAAGATTTAATAACCTTATAGAATTTGTTTCCACTGCACGATATGCCCTTTTTAATAGGATAGGGCAATAAAGAGATAATCTTTTTTTGTTTTTTTGGCCCGTGGTACGTGAGCTTGTGCGTCTCTCTTCCCTCTCAGGATCGAGTGATAATAAACCGCATCGACAGCATCTGCCACGCCATCCTGAAGGGGAAGTGGCCTTCCACCAATCAGCAGTACGAGTCGCCCGGCTCCCTCGCCAACACCTGCGTGTCCAACAGCGCCCCCCAGAGGGCCGGCTACGTGCCCGCCAGGGTGCAGCCGACGCAGAGCCTTAGCTTCGGCATCTCGGCCCCCGCCCCTCACCTGGCCAAGGTGACTGCGGTCCGCTGCGCGGGGAGGCCCTCGGGCTGTGACCGTGAGGCCGAAATGGGCCTTCACGTGCGAGCCCTGGACTTCTTCGTGAGGGGTTTGCCACGCAGAGAAGAACGATCACTTTATGGGGTGGGCTAGGCACTCTTATTTCATTTGTTATGTTTCTTTTTTATTTTTATTCTGCCTAGTTTGCACAGCAGCGGGTAAAGATTCAACTGTGACGCACAAAAACTAGAAAAAAATTTTTAACGTGGGGCGTTTGTAGAGGTTGTTAATAAGTGAAAGCACTCTTAATATGGTGCTGATTGGCTTCATGGTGGTGCTGTAACAGGCACATTAAATGCAGTCTGTGAATGAATGCGTAACTTCACAGAATGTAGTGCATGGGCATTTCCTTAGAACAAATTTGCTTAAAGGGCCTGTGAAGTCCACTGTATTGGGCTTTTTGAATGTTTTTATTTGTTGTAAAATGCTTAACCAACATCTTCTCAAAGACCGTTGGACGTACTGACATGAGACTTTGACTAATCTGTTCACTGGACTCATATTGGTCATTATTATTAAAATTATCATTAAATAGCGTGGCTGAAGTAAACGTTGATTGTACAGCATAGTTGAAATGCAACCAGCCTACTTTTTTATGGTAGAGTAGTTCTCTGGCAATTGTAGAATGAGTAGTTTGGCCCTGAAAAACTGATATCAATGGTGCAGTATGTAAGTTTGGGAAAAGGGGCAAAAGACTACTGGAGTGGCTGATTTCAGACCTTTTAATTTATTGATATTTGTCAAGATGTGAAGAAAATTTAACCAAATATGAACAAAAGTGTTCTACAACAAACATATATATACTGCACCTTAGGTGGTAACTATTATTTAGAAGAACAGTAGTTTGTGCCTTTGGTAAGAAAACTGAAAACATTTTTAATGTTTTCATAAAGTGATGAACACAGGGATCATGCACAGAGATTCCATTGGATAACTGCCTGAGGCTGACATGGTCAACTGACTCTGGTTTTCAGGAGTCCTTGGTGAGCGTGCCTTTCCTCCCGGAGCTGAAGAGAGGCCGACGGGGATTCGAATACGAAGCGGAGGCTCAAGGGAAGCCGTGTCACGCGGGGGAGAAGATTCCGGTGGGCGTGACGCACAGGGGAGGGCCGATGCTGCTGAACGGCTGGCAGGAGGCGGCCATGGACCTGTCTAAGGCCGGGGAGATGGGGATAGGGGTGGAGCCTGGGACCGTGGGTCACATGACCCACCCAGGCCACCCCGCCCAACACAAACTGCCCTCCATGAGCCCCATGCAGGGCTCCCTGGGCCTGGACATGGCCGGCATCCTGCAGGCCGGCCTCATCCACCCCGTCACCGGCCAGATCGTCAACGGCAACCTTCGCCGCGACGACGCGGTCATGCGCCGGAGGAGGGGGCGACGGAGAAATGTGGAGGGCCCCGACATGGGTTTCGTCAAGAGCTCGGGCCTACACGTCCCGGAGCAGCAGGTCTGTGAGAGGGTACTGCGAATGTTACCAGGGGGCTGTTTCAATAAATTAGAACAGGAGTAGCCTTACTGAAGTGTTACTTGAGAGGTAACCTTACTAAATGGTTAGAAGTAGTCTTACTGAAGTGTTGCTTGAGGAGTAACCTTCAATTAGAAGTATTTTACTGAATTTGCTTGGGAGCAGCCGTTCAATTAATGAGACTTAACTACCTGAGGAGAGTAGTCTTAATAAAGACTTACCTGAGGAGTAGTCTTAATAAAGACTTACCTGAGGAGTAGTCTTAATAAAGACTTACCTGAGGAGTAGTCGCAATAAAGACTTACCTGAGCAGTAGTCTTAATAAAGACTTACCTGAAGAGTAGTCTTAATAAAGACTTACCTGAGGAGTGGTCTTAATAAAGACTTACCTGAGGAGAGTAGTCTTAATAAAGACTTACCTGAGGAGTAGTCTTAATAAAGTCTTACCTGAGGAGAGTCGGCTTAATAAAGACTTACCGTAGGAGTCCTTTACTGAAGAGTTGACATTGTAGCAGCCTTACTGAAGTGTGTTCCTTTGGTGCGTACAGAGCAGACCCGAGAGCGTCATCAGCCAGTCGGCGGTGTCTTCCTCCTCCTCATCCTCGGCGGCGCCGGAGCAGCCGGAGGGCCCGGTGCCGGTCCCGACGCTGGACCGGGAGGCCGCCAGCAAGGGGCTGATGGAGTGGCTCAGCCAGAACCCCAGATACAGCATGGAGGTGCCCGCCTTCGCCCCCGTGAGTACGACCCAGCCCCTGGCTCTCCGAGCAGCTGCTCTTCTCAAATACGGCTGATCTGCGCTCGGCGGGAGCCAGAGCAGTACACGGCAGGCTGGACGCTGGTGGATTCCTCAGGCTTTCAGATTCTGAGCAGCGTTATCAAATCGTTGAACCTAAGCACCTTGGCTGAGAGACAAACCTCACAGGTGTCTGAACCCAGTCCTGGAGGTGATGGTGTTCAGTGCGTTTCAGTTACAGTGTCTTGGGTTTTCAACAGGGGGTCTGTCTAGGGTGTGTGGGTAAGAAGGAGCTGGTCTTGTAACCAATATGTCACAGGTTCGATTCCCAGACAGGACACTGCCGTTGTACCCTTGAGCAAGGTACTTAACCTGCATTGCTTCAGTATATATCCAACTGTATAAATGGATGCAATGTAAATGCTATGTAAAAAGTTGTTAGTCACTCTGGGTAAGAGCATCTGCTAAATGCCTGTAATGTAATGTTTAAATGTAACCCTTTTTAACTTATGATGGGAGACCCTGGGATGCCTTTGAGTCTGGATAAGGGTCCCTGAATCTGAAGCTGTTGAAAGCCCTTGATTTAAGTCTTTATTTATCTGAAGGATCACACCTTGCCCACACGGCTTTACACCAATACCTGCAGTTACACTGCGGCCCTCCAGGACTGGATTTCGACACCTCCGTCCTCACCTCTTAGCTGTTCAGCTAAAGCCTAAAATCTAAACACTAACACTAGAGACTTAAAACTACGAATTCCACCTGCAAAACCAGGTTCTGTGCAGGTGTGACAGTAACTATGTACAAAAGCAAACTTAATTTAAAAAAAACTGGAAAGAGCGGTACTTTTCCCCTGCCCCTTACCTGCTCAGGAAGATGACTTGCCTACGGAAGAGCCAGAAGTGTCACACGACCTGCCCGATGCTGCCGTCCTTTCGTTAGGTTTGTTTGTTATTTTCATAGCGGAGTTTTCACCAGCCTCTTAGCGCTAGCGGGCTGCAGCGGTACGGCTAGCCTGGCTAGGACTGTTCTGTGATGAAGCGGGAAGGATGTGTGGCTGTGTCGGGGGGGGCCCTGGGGCGTGCGGCGGAGCGGGGTTTGTGAGCTCTCCTTCTCTCTGCGGCAGTCTCAGAACGTGGGGATCCTGCACGGCTTCGTCGAGAGGCCCAAACAGAGGAGGCACCGCTGTAAAGACCCCACCAAGCTGGACGTTAACTCCCTCACCGGAGAGGAGAGGGTGCCGGTGGTCCATAGGGCCACGGGCCGCAGGGTAACGCTCCCCTCCGCACCCCCCCTTTCTATTGCTCAGACTCGAATTTAACCGCAGAGACACTGAAAGCTACCCGCTTAGGTTAGCGTAGCTTAGTTTAGCTTCATTTAAGTCGTACTTCGTTAATCCCATTTGAGAAATGTGCCTGCCATTTTGGCCACGACGTCCATGTATATATAAAGAACAACAGAAAAGCCTTTTATATCATATTGTAAGTCGGTTCCTACCTGAGGTGTTGATTGAAGATGAGCTATCAGTTAGCTCATTGATTTAGACTTGAGCCTTGTGCATGTTATTATTTTTTAAAACTTGAAGTGAAGAATCTTTACATTATGAAGTGGATTACCTCAGATCTTAGAGTAAGGGCTCATATGCCATGAGGACTTGGGAATCTGAGAAATTTACTGTCACCACCTCAGGGTAATCTCCAAATTAGTCACTGATGTTGTCTAACATGGTTATAAATCCTGCATCATAGCTCAGAGAAGTCATAAACTGTTTCTGTCAGGCAGTACAGCTCTTTACTCCATGAATCCTGCTTTAGCTGGAACTGGCTCAGGTTTGGAGAAGGAAGACGTGAGCCCACACACCCTCGTCCATCTCTTCATTTGTCCTCATCGTCGGCGTTGTTCTTTTCTGTCCGCCATTTGTGTCTGATGTGCTTTCTCACACCTGTCTGCTTCTGTCCTGTCAGCTCGTTGTGATGGTACTGAAAGGTTGCTTCTCATCAGACCCTCACTGTTTACGAAACCCAGCTGTTGAACAGGAATCTTTAAAAAAATAAATTTATTTGAATTCAGGACATTTTTAGAAATTTCAAAACAGTTTTCAGTCCCCTTGTAGCTAATGATCAGGGGCTAATGATTTTTGTACAGATGAACAGGGACCTACTTGGCAAATTTGGCTCTTAATTGCCCTTACCAGTTTGCTTTGGATTGGACAGGATTCAAAATAAGGGCCAAACTACTGAAGCAAAACGAGAGGCAGCATTGCTTTGGGATATGGCTAATTTAGCTTCTGTGAAAGTATATCAGTAGCATGGCATCATAGTAATATCAGTAATTTGATATGCAGACAGAATTTTTAGAATTCTGTTTTTATTGGTGTACACTGTACAGAGTGTATGCTGTTGTGAGTAACTTAAAAGTGGCAGTGTGAAGTTCTTATGCATTGTTTGCTTGTGTTCTGTTATTTTTTCAATTATTAAAAGTAACAGAAAACATTTTATGTGGCTTTATACCTTGGCAATCATGTGTACTGTTCAGAAGCTTTATTTGCCATTTAACATAAATGTGACATTTCAGTGGTAGATACTTTAATAGCCTGCTTAATATTGCACATGATTTGATCCTGCATTTCCTTGTGCTGCAGCTGGGGGGCGCTATGGCACCAGCCATGAAGGAGCTGTCGCGCTGGCTGGATGCTAACACAGATTACTGCGTGGCCCCTGACTGGGCAGACATCGTGAAGCATTCTGTGAGTGGCTGGATCCATCTCATTTCCATGTCTTTGCATGACTTAAACATTTTAGGCGGACTAAAACGACTGGATGTACAGCTGTTGAAAGTCCTTTTTTGTTTGTGTGGTAAAGGCTGGAAAAAGTCAACAAAAAAAAGTTTTAAAAAAAGTAAAGATGGGACTGCTTGATAACTTATTCTGTTAAGCCCTTGTTCCAGTGTGTGGATGGGCCCCATGGTCTGGTATCTGTTAAGGCTCTGTTCCAGTGTGTGGATGGGCCCAATTATCTGGTATTTTCTGTTCCAGTGCGTAACAGGACAGCTGTATAGGCTGTAATACTCAATAGGCGTGTAACAGGAGGGCTGTAATGCTCAGTGTGTAATGGGGGTTGTAAGCTGTGAGGTAACAAGGCGAGTGCTGTAATGGTTCAGTAGTGTAACATGGATGGCTTTACTGCTCTGTCTGTCTAAACAAGAAGGCGATAGTATTGCTGATGTAGGGGTAAAGAAGGAACCATTGTAACAGCTTGTCGTGTGTAACAGGATAGCCTTTCTAAATACTGTATGATGAACTGTATGTTGGTTGTAACAGGAGGGCTGTAATCCTCAGTGTGTAACAGGAGGGCTGTAATCCTCAGTGTGTAACGGGGGGGCTGTATTCCTCAGTGTGTAACGGGGGGCTGTAATGCTTGGTGTGTAACAGGATGGCTCTAAAGACTGTAATGCTCAGTAGGTATGTAACAGGAGGGCTCTGTGTAACAGGCAAACTGTAATGCTCCATGTGTGACAGCAGGGCTGTAATGCTCAGTGTGTAATGGGGGTTGTAAGGCTGTGTGAGGTAACAGGAGGGCTGTAATGCTTAGCATGTAAAAAAGGGCTGTAATGCTTGCTGTGTAACAGTAGGGCTATCATGCTCAGTGTGTAACAGTATGGCTGTAATACATGCCCATTATACATGCATTTCAGCCTGTCTGTTGTAATGACAGATGTAATGTTTAGTGTGTAACAGCAGGGCAGCAATGATCAGTAAGTAATGGGGGCTGTAATGCTCAGTGTGTGACAAAAGGGATTGAATGCTCAGTGTGTAACGGGAGAGCTGTAATGCTCAGTGTGTAGCGGGAGAGCTGTAATGCTCAGTGTGTAACAGGGAGACTGTAATGCTCAGTGTGTAACAGGGAGACTGTAATGCTCAGTGTGTAACAGGAGAGCTGTAATGCTCAATGTGTAACAGGGAGGCTGTAATGCTCAGTGTGTGTAACAGGATGGCTGTAATGCTCAGTGTGTAACAGGGAGGTTGTAATGCTCAGTGTGTAACAGGGAGGTTGTAATGCTCAGTGTGTGTAACAGGGGGGCTGTAATGCTCCGTGTGTAATGGGGGCTGTAATGCTCAGTGTGTTAACAGACGGGCTGTAATGCTCAGTGTGTATCAGACATGTTGTAATGCTCAGTGTGTTAACAGACGGGCTGTAATGCTCAGTGTGTATCAGACATGTTGTAATGCTCAGTGTGTTAACAGACAGGCTGTAATGCTCAGTGTGTTAACAGACAGGCTGTAATGCTCAGTGTGTATCAGACATGTTGTAATGCTCAGTGTGTTAACAGACAGGCTGTAATGCTCAGTGTGTTAACAGACAGGCTGTAATGCTCAGTGTGTAACAGACAGGCTGTAATGCTCAGTGTGTTCACAAGAGGGCCATAATGGTCAGTGTGTAACAGACAGGCTGTAATGCTCAGTGTGTTCACAAGAGGGACATAATGGTCAGTGTGTAACAGGGGGGCTGTAATGCTCAGTGTGTAACAGGGGGGCTGTAATGCTCAGTGTGTAACGGGGCTGTCATGCTCAGTGTGTAACGGGGGGCTGTAATGCTCAGTGTGTAACAGGCATGTTGTAATGCTCAGTGTGTAACGGGGCTGTAACTCTCAGTGTGTAACGGGGGGGCTGTAATGCTCAGTGTGTAACAGGGGGGGCTGTAATGCTCAGTGTGTAACGGGGGCGTGTAGCTGTAATGCTCAGTGTGTAACGGGGGGCTGTAATGCTCAGTGTGTAACGGGGCTGTAATGCTCAGTGTGTAACGGGGCTGTAATGCTCAGTGTGTAACGGGGGGGCTGTAATGCTCAGTGTGTAACAGGAGAGCTGTAATGCTCAGTGTGTAACGGGGCTGTAATGCTCAGTGTGTAACGGGGGGGCTGTAATGCTCAGTGTGTAACGGGGGGGCTGTAATGCTCAGTGTGTAACGGGGGCTGTAATGCTCAGTGTGTAACGGGGCTGTAATGCTCAGTGTGTAACGGGGCTGTAATGCTCAGTGTGTAACGGGGGGGCTGTAATGCTTTGTGTGTGTTCTCTGCTTTGCAGGGGTTCCTGCCGGAGGGGAAGTTCACTCGTATCCTGACGGAGCCCGTGTGCCGTGACGCCGGGCCACGGCGGAGGGGGCGTCGGCCACGCGGTGACATGTCCAAGGGCGGGGCCCTGCTGTCGGAGTCGCCCTCGGGCATGGGGCCGCTCTTCATGAACGGCCTGATCGGCAGCATGGACCTGGTGAGCCTGCAGAACCTGCGGAACGTTCCGGGCATCCCGCTCACCGGCCTGATGGGCTTTCCGCATGGCTTCGCCGCCGTGCCCGCCGCCGCCGGCGAGGACGCCAAGAACGGCCTGAGCATGCTTCCCATGATGCTCCACGGCATGGCGGCCGTCCAGCCGCACATGTTCAGCGTCGGGGGGCTCGTGAGCCAGCCGGCCACCACCGGCACCCCTTCCTCCGCCTCTTCTACCGTCGCCACGGCGACCGCGGGCACGGCGTCCTCGTCCTCCGTGGGCCCGCCCAGCCCCGCCCACAGGGCCGAGCCCACGCCCATCTTCGCCTTGGAGGGCAAGGCGGGCGAAGGCCCCGCCGGCAGGAAGGACGGTGGCGGCGGTAACGGTAGCGGTAAGCCCCCCGCGGAGGGGAAGGCCGGCCCGGTCTGCGGCCACGGCGACTCGCCTGTCGTCACGACGACCAGCAGCAGCAGCAGTAGCAGCAGCAGCAGCAACGGCGGGAGCCACCTGGCCTTCAACCCGTTCCTGATCCCGGGGATGTCGCACGGACTGCTGTACCCGCACATGTTCCTCCCGCACGGCGGGATTATGGCGCTGCCCGGGATGCCGCCCGCGGACGGCACCGGCAGCCCCAAGAGGAAGAAGAAGAGGGCGCGGGAGGAAGAGGCGGCGGAACCCGGCCCGTGCACGGACAGCGCGCCCCCCCCAAAACCGGACGCCGCCGGCGAGGCGGAGCCCCCCCCGGAGACGGGGCCGGGGCCGGGGGCCGAGGCGGAGGACAGCGCGGATCCCGGACCCCAGGGGCCCGCCGGGGAAAGGGAACACGGGGGCACTGAAGAGGAGGGGCCCCCCCCAGAGAAGGGACACGCTCCTGAAAAACTGGCTGAGGATGAGGATGAGGAAGAGGGAGACGCAGCAGGGAAGGAAGCAGAACCACAATAGATGACGACAGCCCTGCTCTTTTGAACTGTGTGACAGAGTTACCGGTTTGTGATGTGCAAGTCAATGATGTTCATGTAAGGACTTTTATTATCTACTCATTAATGTTTATAGATCTCCTGCCCACTACCAAACTTGTGATTATTATCATTGTTATTATTATCATTGCTATGATTATTATGCACCACTCCCCTCTCCCGTGAGGAGTAGAAAGAAACACGTATGCATATATGCATGTGAACGCACACACCCCCCGTTGTATCATGGGATTCCTGCCAGGACAACCCTGGTGGGGTAGTGTGTCCTGAGTGGAGCTGGGGCCTTTTTACCAGAGGGGGAGTTCGGAAAGCCTTCTCCCAAGTTTGGAAAGTTGCACCTCCCAAGTACTGCTTCACTGTAGTATGGCCACACACACTACACACACCACACACACACACACACACACACACACACACACACACACACCACACACCCCGCTTATGGCATTGACCAGTTCAGGCAGCCACGTAGCACAGGCCTGAATTGCAGAAGTCGTCGCCGTTTCCCTTGATGGTGCGAACAGGGTTATGGGATTCCTCTCAGACATGCCTACCTTTTCCTTTCCTTCAGTTCCCAGTTCTCAGTTCAAAGGAACTCTCTCCATGGAAACCCTCTTTAAAGTATCTTTAACAAAGCAAGTGTCACCCCCCTACCCACCCCAAAAAGATCAGCAGCGTAACTGCTGCTAGGAAGTGCTCTCCCTGAGCAGCTCTGTTCATCCACGGTTGGTTTGTCATTTTGCTGCTTTTAAGATTTTTTTTTAAGGGCAACTCCGTTAAATTATATGTAAATACAAAGACGCAACAATAACGGACATCTTGAAAATGCATTGTTGCATTACGTCATACATCATGGACTCCAGGTTTTCGTCTCCAGTAAATACAAAAATAGAAAAAAAAAAATAGCTTAAATAGCAAAGTGCAATCGTAGGTTCGTATGGAAAGTCTTGCGGTCGGTATGAATGAGGCCCCCTTTCGTCGAAAGTCTTGGAGTGACCGGTCGCGCCCTCCCGCCAGCCTACACCCCAGATCGGGGTTGCGTTTGTGGCCACAGAGGGGTCTGCCCTGCCAGAGTTCTGCCACACCGCTGCGCTAACGCACGATAAGAGACTAGGCCTCGATAAGAGGCTAGGCCTCGATAAGAGGCTAGGCCTCGGTGGGGGGAGGAGGAGGAGGGATCGCTTGGCAGACGAAAGGAGGGACGCGTCTGTTCCCATTCGCTGGCTCCGCGTGGGGAAAAAGGGTTTGTGGTTCGCTCAGCACGATGAACAGCCACAGCAGAGTGCCTGATCTCAGAAATACTCGTCTCATGTTCCCCGAACGCATTTCTAAATGCTGTATAATAGATCATATTATGTTTTTTTTTTTTTTTTATTTTATTTTATAAATATATATAAATCTCTATGTTGTTTTTTTCCATTTTTTTTTTTTTTTGAGAAATACACAAGCCCTACTCTTGTGGATATTCTATTAATCATAGTGTTACATTAGATGGAAGCAAAGCTTCAGTTGTCCCAGAATTTCACAACAGGGTCTTTTGCTTTTTAGAATCTCCACTTGTTTTTTTTTGTTGTTGTTTTTTTTTGCTTTTGTTTCTCAGTCCAAATCTTTAATTTCCAGATCTTATATGTTTTATCCCCTTTCCTTTTTTTTTCTTCTTTTTTTTTTTTTTGCACAATCCTGTTGGTGAACGTTTACCTGTAAATGTAAGTCTCAGACTTTTTCTTTTTTTTCGTGCGTTTGCGTGCATGCATGCGCACGTTCGCGCGCGCCCCGCCCGGCGGAGAAGGTGTGTGCGTAATTCTGTTTGTACAGCCCTTTGTCTTGCTCTCGGTCACCTTTCTCGTTCAAAGAAATGTTGTCGTTGCCTTGTCACAGCGTGTGACTTTATAATTTATTCGTTTTGCTTTGCCAAACTTTCACCAAATATGACATCTTTTTTCTCGTTTTTTTCCTTTCCAATCTTAGTTTTATTAAAAGTACAATTGCCTTATTTAGTGTTATATATATGGATGTCTTTCCACATCTCCATATCAGAAAGTATATAATAAAGTACTTAACTAGTATAGAGTTTGATCTTATCAGAATTGAAAACTATTGTCACAATGGTCTGTTAGAAATTTCCCTTTAGTTGTATGCATACTTTGTTCACAAGTTCCATCTATTTGAAAATAAGATGCATTTGGATCAGTTAAGTTTAAAAAAAACAAAACAAAAAAAAAAGTGGCACAAACATCAAAGCCGTTCAATATTGAGTCCAGAATGATTGATAGAATACAGAGAAAAGCTTTTTAAATATTCACTTTAAGCACAAACATTAAAAAGCTCTTGGATTTTTTAAATGTAATTGTATGTATAGGTATTTATACATGAATCTTTGACAGTGCTCATTAGTTTTGTCTTGCAGATTTGATTTTGATATTGACAATCAACCTCTATCTGATCCAATCACACAAGCACCTTCAAGTGGAAAGCTGCTAACTGCTTTGAGCAAACATCTGAAGTCCATCCTTAAAATGTGCTCACCGTGGAAATCGCTCAGTGTGTGACACCAAGTGATTATGACCAGACATTTGAGATCCTTAGTTACAAATCCTCTCCCAAGATTACTGATCAAAAAAAAAAGCCTGCAATGATTAGTCACGATTTGAACATATGAATACAACTAAAGTGGACACTACATTTAATTTATAGGTCATCCTAATGCAAAACTATATTCTGCCTGTCAGATACATATTGTCTTGCTAACATGTTTGACTATTCTTAATATATATATAAATATATATATATATATATGAATATCTATCTTGAAATAAGAAAAGCCCTGAAGGTATTGGGAATACAGCTCAGCCAGATGTTAAAGGAAAAGTACGTTTTATGCCGTACTGTTGACCCATGTCCATTTCACAATATTCCATTACTCATTTGATGACTTCACACAGATAAGCAGTGCATTGAATGAGTACAGTTAAAAAAGTCAATATTTATTCAGTTTCCATGTCATGTTGCCATTTTACTTTTTTTTCTCCTTAATTTATCCAAAGTTCAGATTGTTTTTGGTTCATTTGTATTTCAGATATATTTATTGTACACTTCTGTCACACCCGTGTCATTTTTTTTAAAAATATCTGTATTCTAACTTATAAGGATTCAGAAGGAAAACATGCAGGATCCGAACAGACTTTCTGACTGACACAGTTTTCCTCTTTTTTTATGTTATGTTTATTATTTTTGATTATATTTTTGCCTCCAGTGGAAGCAAGAATAGTTAAAAATATTTAAATGTACTGATAACAGAATTGGCAAATGTGCCCACCCTGTCTGAGTACACCGCTGCCCGTATCCATCTCATATGGAGCTGCTATTTTTACTTCTGCAAAATAATAATAATCATTTTAAATAACCCGAAGGTTTACCTTCGTAAAAGTGCATATGACCTGCACTTTTACACTCGTGCTAAGGTTAGCGCGTAAGCCTTCTGAAAGTTATGGGTTTTTCCATAACTTCACCTGTGCCCGTTCCTTCGTCTTTGACGGAGCAGCTGGCTTCACGTGCGAGGGGCACTACGAATTGAATGAAGTTTGCGCAGGAAGAGACGCGGTATTCTGCGTGACCGTCGTCCCCGGCGCCTTTGCTTCGCTGAAAATTCTGACTCGGACTTCGCTTTTTTTTCCCCAAAGCGCATCGAACATGCTGGCGTGTACTCGGAGGGGGTGACTGCGTGCATGCTCTGAGGTTCTGTCCCGCGGCCGCTTGCGTTAGAAGGATAGTTTTAAGCTCATGCAGTTAAAGGCCAGTGCTCACCAAGTGGATGTACTGTAAGCTCTTAGTTTCATCGAACCAAGGGTACTGTATTTGGGATCATATGCTACAGAAAAAAAAAGAAGAAAAAAAAAGAAAAATGTACTCAGTGTTGGTCTGAAATCAGCAGCAACATTTTTACAGCGTTGTGGTTTTATTTTATTATATTTTGTTGAACTAGCTCCTGTATTCCCATGTGGACCAATCACATAACTCAGAACATGGTATGTGATCTTTTATTGTGCAATAAAAGATGACTTTCAACTTTCTTCCGATGTGCTCAATTTTTAAGAAACTGTCTTAATGCAATTTTTAAAAATGCAATTCAGTGTCACTTATTCGCCAAGCACATTTTTGCCCCTGGGGAAATGAGCTTTACAGTAAGTGCCATTTAAAAAAGTAATATGCCTTATTGTGTAATTTACGCACTACTTTTTGAGCCACAACAGGTAATGGTAACTTGCCATTACTTAACTTCCCCTTGCTGCTCAGGCGTAAACTCATACTTAATTATGTATTGCCTTTAACTAATTTACTGCCACATAATGTAATACTACTTACAGAATTGTCCCATAACTGTATAGGGCATAGCCTACTCATAATCCTATAACTTAGAGGGAAAGGTTCTTTGGTGAACCAACAGTGATACTAACGCAGCAATCAATCATCCATCTAAATTAGTGCTGAGCGATTAGTGTTTTTTGAGTTTAGTTCAATTTAGATTTGGTTTGGAACATAATCATGGTTTTCGAATTATTTAATTTTTGAAATATGAATGTACCATGAAATAGTTCCATGGTTTTTGTTGTTGTTGTTTTTTGTTTTGTTATTAATGCTAAACACCTAATTGAACAAGAGCTTTAAAGCTTTCAATTTATTTTCAAAGGCTCCAAAGTTGTGACTGCATATTACAGAAAATAATTTGCATACATTATCCATTTAGCCTACTAGTAATAAAGTGATAAAAAATTTTTAACAAAGTGATAACAACTGTATATTTATTTTATTTGCTTGCTGTCTTTGTAATCTGTCTCCCTTATCGTACACTATTGGTTCTGGAAGTAGAGATTTTCTCTGGGACAGCCTGCCAGGGTCATCGAACGTTAACGTTACTGTTTTCAGTGTTCCTCACGAGACACGTTAGCAAGTTAACTAGTAGCGTTGACAAAATCTTTAGACCAACTTCGAGGCAGATATGACGTTCTACAGTGTAAGAACTACCTGTTAGAAGTGTTGTTATGGAATATGTTTTTGGGTACAGTCGCACAGTACATATAGCCTACCTCTTTGGTCCAGCTCTAATGTCGCTCGTGTTATGTGAGTAGTAGTACACGGTTCTGTGTTTCGTAAATTGGCCGTGTGAGCATGTTTCCAAGTTGTTGTCACGTTACTTCTGTGCCTGCAGGAGGCGGGATGGATTTTGGTCACTGTAGTTATTGCGATACTTATTTCTGTGCGAACTGTATTGAGTGGCTGCCTTTTAAAAAAACTACAACTTAAAAAAACAGCACATCGTGCTTTGAGAGAAACACCGTTTATCCAACTCACTTCAAATAATCGAACCGACGTCGATCGATTAATTATTTAAACACCTAAATATCGGTTACTCGTCAGCCCTAGTTTATATTAAATATGATTTAGTTATCCAGTTAATATTTAACTTAATTTACGGACTATATGGTGTGGAGTAACATAACGGGGTTCCCCGTCACTGAAGTTGTGATTCGGCCACTTTTCGCGCCAAAGCGATTCGCGTTGCATTGTGGGATATCGTTTGAGAGTTGGAGGACTATAACATTGGGTGTTCTTTCTTCTGTAACTGTAAACCGCAACTTATAATTTTTTACTTATATTTTCAACTGAGGACACAAATGCGAGAAAACGACGCTGACTC
This sequence comes from Anguilla rostrata, assembly GCF_018555375.3. NCBI lineage: Eukaryota > Metazoa > Chordata > Actinopteri > Anguilliformes > Anguillidae > Anguilla > Anguilla rostrata. Next base: position 6,896,700 of record NC_057945.1, read on the forward strand.
CGGGACGGCAGACAATAGTTCTGTCCGGAAAAGCCTGGAAGCCATATGTCAAGAGTTAAACATGGACGAGGAAACGGCAACTGAAGCCTTGCAGAATTTCACTGCGATCTTGGATACGTACACTCTGGAGGTGGGTCTTGCTGTTTGTTAGCTTGCCCCTAGCTGGTTTGGCTAACTTTAAATATGGTTCATGTTAGTGCCCCCTTAGACAGTATGGCAAATGTTAGCGATGTTTTATGTAAGTGTTCCCCTAACCGGTTTAGCTAGTGGAGCTGTAGACAGTAGTTTGGGTTACTTTGGATTTAGCATTCTGCCTGCCCTTTTTCTTTCTGTTAACTTGATACTAACTAGCGTAATGGGTTTGTAGTATCTGCTGGCTAAATGGCTAGATACCTAAATGAAAGTTACGCAAGTTGCAACTTCATTCCGCTCATGTTGCGGTGACAGTTTTGCATTTGGACATTTGTCCCACAGCTAAGTAGTACGACAAAGTTTGGCTGGCAGGCTACCGCGCTCAGCCTTTGCGAAGAGCTCACTCTCCGCCTTGGTTTAACGTTATTTAGTTTTTGCCAATTTCGCCGTCTATTTGTCGAGACATAAGTTGGGTCCCATGGATTTGTTAGTCAGGCGTGGTATTTTGGCTCAGGAAAGTGTATGCTTAATGCTGACTAGCAAGCTAGCTAACATTAGCCAAACATTGGCATAAATTAGCTGTCCAGTTGGTACCTTAGCAAGGTTAACGTCTGTAATTTTGTTTTATATGTGTTACACAAAGTAGCACATCTTTTCCCCAAGATTTCCCATGCGTTGTGTTGGTCATTCTTTTGTCTTGACTCTACGGTGGCTTTGTTTATTCTTCACGCCTACCTAACGCTGCGGTCGAGTAGCATGTGTATGACTGCAGTATGTTTACATGTGATGGCTTATTATGCTTCCGCTTTGTGCTACCAAACCACTAGGCGGCTGGAACTTTAAAAAGAAGCGGAAGCGCACACATTGTTTGCAAATTTGTCGTGGGGAATAACCTTTAAAGTACTTTGGATTTGGTCCTAGAGCTAGTCAGGTTAGCTCGCGAAATACAGCTTGTGTTTTTGGCTAGATTAACAGGAAACAGGAAATTGCTGTGGTCAAATGCTCAAGTTGAGTATTTTAAATAAAATGTATTTTTGCAAATGCCCTGTGTGTTTTTTCGCTCGGAAAAAAAGGTTTCCAGAGTGTTCAAGTATGGTATGGAACTAAGTTATATAATTATACTGGTGTTACATCCTAATAACTGGTCAAAACATTATAACCATACATCACTACAATATCATAATTAGTATGCAACACTACATTCTCTGTATACCGGCTCAAAACGCCTACACTGTCCTACCTAATCGTTGTTATGACTAAACACACCCCCGTATAACAATATCTGTACAACACAACTCTGTCAAACTTGTATAAGACATTATACCTGCATACCTCAATATCTTAACACTTCGACAACACTATGGTGTCATACCTGTACAAAACCTTATTATACCTGTACAACACTAAAATGTTGTATCTGCATAAAACATTATACATGGGCAGTACTACATTATAGTAGTACTTGCATAGCATTACAGTGTCAATCTAAAATGACATTACTACTAAAGTAACCATCTAGTACATAAGAATGCGTATTACGTAATGAGGAGAATAAGCTTTGAGCTATATAAAGTTTGTGAACATTGTTACATTTCAACAGAGATGTTGTAGAAATAGTTCAGGCATGGACAAATTTGGTGACTGTTTGGCTTTTTTTTGACCTTACTATAATATTGTCTATATATACTTAGTGTTCAAAGAGTTCAACTTTAGCATTCATAAGAAAAATGGACATGATCTATGAGTAATATTGTCAGTATTTAGCATTGTGTGAGCGTATGACACTGTTTACGCTTTGTTTTAAAATGCGTCTTGGGCGATCGGATCACAAGTGGACAGCGCCAAATACAAGTTTATATACAAAATACAAAAAAGACCTTGTCCTGCCAATCTCAACAGTTGGAATAGCGCGTACATGTATATTAGTTCTTGAAACATTTTGTTTTCTTAGCTAGCCCGTACGGAACAAATCTGGCACTTGTCTGGCGACAGACTGACATAACTGTGCACAGGGCCCTTTGACCTTCTAGCGGAAGTGACGTAGGCAATAACGAAATCTGAACACAAGTGGCCAGCTGGACACCTTGGAGACGCACGATAGACACACGGGTGTGAATGTCGATGTGTCTCGGCCGTCCACTTGTGTTCGGATCACCGAGACGCATTTTAAAACCGAGTGTAAACAGGGTCAGAGTTGCACAGCAGTTTTTTGCGTTGGGGATGCTTGCTCAGTCTCTGCGGCGGCTCTCTCTCTCTCTCGCAGGGCGATGTGGTGCACTGGCTGGCCTGCGCTCTGTATGCCGCCTGCAGGAAGGGCTGGACCCCCACGGTGGGGAAGGGGGTCGTGGAGGGAAACTGTGTGTCCCTCACCCGAATCCTCCGGTCTTCCAAACTCAGGTAAGGAGCGGCTTCCTCCACCGTATTAATTGCGCGTTACAGAATTTTACTGTTTTTTTCTCTCCCCGTCCCACCTGATTTCTAACTGTTTTTTTCTCTCCTGTTTTATGTTTTTTTTTGTTTTGCTTTTTAAAGCTTAATTCAGTTCTTCAGTAAGATGAAGAAATGGTCGGACATGTCTAATTTGTCCCAGGATTTCCGAGAGCGGATTGGCCACTTGGAGAGGAACTTTGAGGTCTCCACGGTGATTTTCCGGAAGTTTGAACCCATATTCAGGGACATGTTCCTGGACCCCCAGGGAGAACCTCCACGTCTGCCCAGGAGTCGCAAGCACAGGTCCTCCTCAACCCTCATGTCCACTCTGATACGTTTCACAAAGCCCCCACAACCCTGTCCACTCCGTTACGCTTCACAACACCTCCTCAACCCTGTCCACTGTGATACATTTCCCAAAACCTCCTCAACCCTGTCCACTCTGATACATTTCACTAAACCTCCTCAACCCTGTCCACTCTGATACATTTCACAAAACCTCCTCAACCCTGTCCACTCTGATACATTTCACAAAACCTCCTCAACCCTGTCCACTCTGATACATTTCACAAAACCTCCTCAACCCTGTCCACTCTGATACATTTCACAAAACCTCCTCAACCCTGTCCACTCCGTTACTTTTCCCAAAACCTCCTCAGCCCTGTCCACTCCGAAACGTTTCACAAAACCTCCTCAACCCTGTCCTTCTGATACGTTTCACAAAACCTCCTCAGCCCTGTCCACTCCGTCAAGTTTCACAAAACCTCTTCAACCCTGTCCACTCCGTTATGTTTTCTTGCGATTGTTTGTACTCCCATTGGATTGGGATTAGGATTGATTTGGATTTTAGTCTGATCCTCTTGATTTCTTTTGCAGACGCCTGCCCTGTCATATCAGCGATGTATTCAAATTCTGCTGGACCCTGTTTGTCTACACAAAAGGTAAACATTTCATTTCAAACTATGAGTGTCGAAAACCACCAAAAAAAAAAAGAAGTGCATTACCGAACCTGCTTTTGAGCTTTATCAGTTGAAGTGACGGGTGAGCCTAAGGGTCTCGTGATCTTCCACGCAACTTTGGTTGCTACAACATGTTGCCTCTGATGTCATTTCAAGCAATAACACTGTTACACAAGGCAATTCGCAAGCAATTTTAATTTTAGTCACTCACCAATCAGAATAACGTGTGTACCGTAGTCTCATTTGATATTGCGCTGATACATTCTAATGGTGTTAATTTTAGAATGCTTGCTAGGGAATTTACGCTTTATGCTATAAGGGTACTTTGTTCGCTAGGTTTTTTTTGTCCTTAATGTCACCTGCAATGTTTTCAGCAAGGAAAAGCTTCATGTGCGTTTGTATAATTCAGTGAGGACTCTTTTTCGGTGCTCCATATTAGTGCCACATTATCTAAATTAACGTCGCCGATTAAAATTTGGATGCATGAGCGCGCGTGCGACCTGTATCTCTGCTCTGATTGGTTATTGCGTGAAGTCGAGCAGCTCGAAGCGGAGTCGCTGGTAAATTACAGCGGTGCTACACGAAGCAATCCAAGAGCAATTTAGTTGCAAGTGACAACAGTTGCGTGGAAATTGCTTTGTGTAACTAGGCCTTAAGGTCTTGAATTTTAACAGTCGGATCTCTGTGTATGTGTTCTTTTACTTGCGCGTTGTAGGAAATTTCCACATGATCGGAGATGACCTGGTGAACTCGTACCACCTCCTCTTGTGCTGCCTGGATCTGGTCTTTGCCAATGCGCTGCTCTGTGCCAACCGGAAAGACCTCATTAATCCGCTCTTTAAAGGTGGACATTTCTCTTTTCGCTGTTCATTTGCACACACTGTTATTCTATGGTGTGGTTGTGGCGTCACCTTGAACCACCATGCTCTTAAAAACGTAGTGTCGGACATCTGTATGCGTGACACCATTATCATGAGTTCTAAGCCAAATTTATGTGTCTTCAGAAGGTACTGAGTCATAATTGAAAGAAGGGATGTTGCTTGTTTGCTGTTTGCTTGGTAAACATTTGAAATATTTTATAAATGGTTAAAGATTAGTTTGAAATATTATTGTTATCACTTCAATTTATTAACTCTGCCTGTAACACTTTAATTATATTTCACAAAGCAGACATAATTTACACAGCAATCATTTGCAGTTCTGTTTAATCTGCTTTAACTTGCTATGTTCCTTATAATAGTGTTATAGCATTTAGAACAAATTGTAATTTGCTGAAATATATTTAAGGTTCATTGAGCAAATGTTGTCAATTTAAATTACAAGAATGCAGGGAGGGCTGCTTTGTGATGCTTTTCTGCTTTTGCATTTTGCTTTAGTAATAAATAGTAACTAGTGAGGAGTATCTTATTAACGCCCTGGAATTTAAGAATGCCAGTGGTGTGTAATTGTTGAGATTTCAGTTCTCATGCGCGTTGCTTCTTTAATGTAGTAGTTTAATGCTCGTTAGGGCAGTTCTGTTCTTGTTTGTATAACAGTTGAGTCTGCACGTCTTGCACTTGCTGTCACTCTTGAGATGATACTGTGCCCATTAAGGGAATCGCTTTGACCCCTGACCCTGCACTCTAATTGGTTCTGCTAAATGCCAGTGAAGTAATGGCCGAGTGTGCCCGTTCACGTAGCGATCCAAACGGTACCTGTGTAAACCTGTGTTTAAGGGGGCTTCTCATTGGCTGTTTGAATGCGTGTGCCTAGGGCTGCCCGAGGACTGCCTGAGCCCCGATTACAGTCCCCCGGACGAGCCCCCCTGCGTGATTGACAGGCTGTGCGAGCTTCACGACGGGCTGGTGGTGGAGGCGAAAGGCATTAAGGAGCACTACTTCAAGCCCTACATCACCAAGCTGTTCGACAGACAGGTAATGCCCCCAGCAGCTATGTCAAAGCGCGTTTTTGCCCAAATCCATCTTTTGTAGAACTATATGTGTGCGTATCCGTGTGTGTGTGTGTGTCTGCGTGCGTGTGTGTATGCACTTGTATACACGCGTGTATTCGTGTTTGTCCTCGAGTTGTGTTTGCACTTGTAGGTGCGTGTACGTGTAGGTGCATGTTTGCGCGCATGCTTGTGTCTTTGCACATGTGTGTGCCTGTGTATGCACTTGTATGCATGTGTGTGCATGTTTGGGTGCATGCGTGTGTGTGCGTGTGCGTGTGTGTCTGAACGTGTGCGTGTGTATGCATGGTTGGGTGCATGTGCGTGTGTTTGCATGTGTGTGCATGTTTGGGTGCATGCGTGGGTGCATGCGTGTGTGCCTACTTTGTAATGAAACATTTTAATCCATGCTGATATGTCAACATTTCTAAATAATATAATTTTATCAAAAAAAAACTAGTAGAAAATGTCTAGGTGCTGCCCTCTTAACGTTTGAAAAATGTTTTCTGCATTCCACTTTAGCCCTGCCTCAATAGTGATATCAGAATATGTCTTTGGAGATACTACTACGTCATGTAGATGTCAAATCAAGATATCCAGTCGGAAAATTGTTTCCGCCCACAAATTTGTCAGTTTACTTTTGAATATGTCAGAACACTGCCGGCACCTGATTGGCTGGATTCCTGTTTCGGCCGAACGGGAGAAACATGGTGACCTTTTCATAAACGTTCTCATATACCACCTAAACAGCCCACTAAATTATGTTTTTGAAAACATTTGAGGTGAGAAATAGGCCTGGTAATTGCTGAATCTTGGTTCATATTTGATCTGCAGTGCCTAGTTTGACAGTTTGATCCGAGTTTCATGAGCCAGGCACCACTGCCCTGTACAGATAATTTGCATATAGAATACTTTATGCAAATGAGATGGACACATTCACTCCACCCACCCCAGGATGCATTTTTCAGAATTGTGTAGTAGGTGGAGCCAAGCTGAAACAGTGAGCGCAATTACTCTTTTAATTCCGTAAGGGGAACACAATATTTTGAGAACAAAGTTTTGTTCTGCGGGGAGGTCTAGCGTTGCCAAATGACCACCCCCAGCTGCTGCAGAGCTATCATTTATTAGGAACGAATAAATGTCAACACAATTAATTAGAACAGCTCCATGATTATATCGTCCTTCACGGAGGCTAACCAGCGTGAGCAAATATTGGAAAATTAATGACTAGATACGGCAAATGCGACTCCCTTGTTTTTTTTTTGTTTTTTTATTTCATTATTTTTGCTCATTGGCTAGCCGGCTAATTAACAACGCCGCTTTCATGTCAGAGAGATGCCCAGTCTCAGGAAATGAGCCGCAGCAATTTAATCCTCAGCAGTAATAATCCCCGGCAGCAGCTTTGCTTAAAAAAGCGATTCATTGCCCCAAGTATTATGCTCGTATTGTGAAAAGAAAAGAAAAAAAAAAAAATTAGACGGTTAACGTCACAAGCAATTTGAATTAAGCAGGCTTATTTCTCGCGTCTGTTTCGTCTGACACAAGATGTCTCCCGTTCCGTTTAAGATTTTGAAGGGGAACGAAAGAACGCTGACGGAACTCCTGGATGCTCCGAACTTCATAGATAACAAGTAAGACGGCGGCAGCGCAGGAACACGTCCTGTCTGCAGTGAATTTCGTTTTTTCCCTTCTCACACACTCTGCTGTAATCTTCTGTCGTGTTCTCCAGTCTGTTTATCTCACAGTTCATTCTTTCCCAAATATGAAACTCGTGTTCAGTGATTTTGTCCCCCTTTTGTTTCTTCTGTTCAGATGAACAACTGCGGTACTTTTTAAATTGAGATTTCTGGCCGTACCTACATCGAACAATTCAGTGTAAAGCCCCCACAGAGACAGTAGCATATGGTGCTTATAAGATAATCATTACAAAACTTGCCACAGTTGTACTGCAATGTTTTCAGCCAACTGCTTGTCAGATTTAGAGTTTCACTGATGTTGTATAATTCCTTTCACCATACCAATGCATAGATTATGCTTGTAACGGCCTATGGAGATTGCAAAGCTGTTCACAAGAAGAAAGTTTTATGTCCTTGTTTTTTTTTTTCTTAATGAATTGAGAAATAGATAAATTAAGATAAGATAAGCAAGTTTTGCAGACTTTTCTTACTTGTTTGTTACCGGCCCCCACCACGTCTCCACTAAAGTCGTATTTACTGCAGTTCATATTTACTGGCACAGAACTGCCAGCTACTATGAATTTTAACTGCAGTCTAGGAGCCATTTGAGCTCAGTAATAATAATAATAATAATTGGGCGGCAGTGTAGTACAATGGGTAAGGTGCTGGTCTTGTAACCTAAAGCTCACAGGTTCGATTCTCGGGTAGGACACTGCCGTACCCTTGAGCAAGGTGCTTAAGCTGCATTGCTTCAGTATATATCCAGCCATTATAAATGGAGTGCTATGTAAAAGTTGTGTAAGTTGCTCTGGGTAAGAGCATCTGCTAAATGTCTGTAATGTAATGTAATAATAATAATAATAATGAAGATAATGATAATGAGGCAGTACTGGGGCAGCATTGCTGATGAAGCCCGTAATAAATCCCGCTGTTTGTGTGTGACCCCCCCCCCCCCCCGCCCTCGTGCGCTTCACCCCTCACCAGCAAAGCGGTGAACCGGGAGTACGAGGAGTTCGTGCTGACGGCCGGGGACTTCGACGAGCGGGTGTTCCTGGGCGCCGACGCCGACGAGGAGATCGGCACGCCCCGGAAGATGGCCGCGGAGCCCCCCGAGGGGCAGCTGTCCGCCCGCATGCAGGTGGAGTGCAACCTGCAGCAGCACTTCCACAAGGTACGGCAGCAGCGACGACCGCCATAGAGTTACATGGCACTTCAGTGATCTAAAACAGCTTCACTGTAACGGGGGAAATCACCTCCAATACCGCCAATGTGTGGCGTCTTCCACAAGGAATTGTGGTTTGTTTGGTCAGAAGTAAGAAGGTTGGCCAGTAGGGGGCAGAAGACTCAGTTTTCCCTGGAGCTCTCCCATCCGAGTGCTAACCAGCTGCACTCTCTACCTGGCTAGCTAACAGCTATGCAGCCGTGCAGCACGCAATGGCACAAGCAAAAAGCTAGCTTGTTACCCTTCCGGTTTCGTTGACTGACATAGCCAGTTCTAAAAGCTGTGTCTGAACTGGCTAGCCACCTAGCTGTGCAGCGTTTCCATTAAACAGCTACATTGCTTGCTAGCTTCTGGGATTTCAATTGCAGTGAGACGGTTAACTAGCTAGCGACACATGAGGTGTTATGTCAAATGTAGCACATTGGCTACCTTTCCAGTGACGTAACCCTTTAAATGTAACCTGATAGCCATGCGTGACAGGCTAGCTAATAAAGTTGCCTGTGTACTGCTAACGGTTTCCTTTCCCCATCCACAGATGTTAGTTAGCCAATGGCATGCCAGTGTGGCATGGTCTTTTACAGCAGAATCTCACCGGAAGACCCAGTACACTGGCATGCCATTGGCTGTTAAAATTAAAAACACATTATAAAAGACATTGAAAACACGCAGACTTCTGTTACAAACACCGTTCCTTTATTGAGTGCAATGTGGAAACATCAAGTCTTTGATACAGAGAAGGGGGACAGCAGTATGGAAAGGTTTTCATTGATCTGGTCAGTCAGTCAGCCCTTGCTGGGTTCTCTCATTACACATCCAAGCTCTCTGCCTCTGGTTGAGACTCTTCGGCTCTGAAGATTAATCGGGACCCCCCCCACCCCCCCTCTCCGGGCCCCCCACTCGTGTATTCCTGTGCAGACGCGGTCCCTGGCCCCCTCCACCCCGCTGACCGGGCGACGTTACCTGAAGGAGAAGGAGGTGATCGTGACGCCCGTCTCCTTGGCGACGCAGAGCGTCAGCCGTCTGCAGGGCATGGTGTCCGGGCTGCGCAACGCCCCCAGCGAGCAACTCGCGCACGTCTTCAGGTGACCAGCGCCGACAAACACCGCAGCGCCATTCCAGTACAGCGTCTTTCTTCCAGAGTTTAGAATCACACGCGTCTTTCAGTGCGCTGTGTAGCTTTAAGGCTCAAGCATTTCTAAATTTCAAGTCCTGTTGGATTGTTTTCCATTGTGTTAAAGAACAAGCCTAGTCTTGAAAATCCCCAGAGTTTCTGCCTCTGCTACGTGACCTGGCAGGCTATTCCACACATTGACTACTCTCTGTGTGAAAAAAATCTTCTTAACGTCTGTATGGAATTTACCTTTTGCTAATTTCTATTGATGTCCCCTCGTTCTACTAACAGAACTCAACCTGAAGAATCTCTTGTAGTTCACTTTGGTGATCCCCTTTATGTATTTAAAAGCCTCAATTAAATAACCACTGAGTCTCCTTTTACTAAGCTTGAATAGGTTGAGCATCTTAAGTCTTTCCTAATACCAGGAATCAATTTCCGTGTTAGTAAGTCTGTAACTTGTAAATGTCTGTTGGAACCTTATAATTCCAAGCTCTCAATTTCTGGACATCATGTGGTCGCGAATAGATCTGTGTACGGGTAGCTCTGGGTGCGTAGTGACTCTGGGTGTTTTGTTTTGTGAAGGTCGTGTTCGCGAGACCCCACGGAGGCCATCCTGAACAGAGTGAAATCGCTGGGGGAGACTTTCCGACAGCATTACACCCGGAGCACGGAAGAGCAGCCGGGATCGCACATGGGTGAGGGAGCTAGACAACGCAAAAGACCCTAAAACACTCCCCGAGACACTGAGGCTGGAGTACGAGCTGCCAGAGACTGTTCTGATGTTATTTTTCCTGTTGTTATAGATCTCCTGTGGTTTATTAGGGGAATGAAAGAATATCTGTATGCTCAAAGGGTTATTTGAATTTCTTTTCTTTCTCCTGCACCCCCCAGATTTTGCTGATAACAGACTGAAGCTTGCTGAAGTCCTGTACTATAAGATCTTGGAGAATGTGATGACCCAGGAAATGAAGAGGTTGCATGGGAAAGACATGACTGTGAGTTACAGACCGTAACCTGTGTAACACAGCTTCACGTGACAAACTCAGCTGTGTGACATAAACACAGCTCTGTGTGACATAAACACAGCTTCGGGTGACATAAACACAGCTCCGTGTGAAATAAACACAGCTCTGTGTGACAAACACAGCTCCGCGTGACATAAACAGATTTATGACATGAACACAGCTTCGGGTGACATAAACACAGCTCTGTATGAAATAAACACAGCTCTGTGTGACAAACACAGCTCCGCGTGACATAAACAGCCTCATGACATGAACACAGCTCCGCATGACATAAACACAGCTCTGTGTGACATAAACACAACTTTATGACATAAACACAGCTCCGCATGACAGACACAGCGCCGCGTGACGACATACAGCTTTATGACATAAACACAGCTTCGCGTGACATAAACACGACTTTATGACATAAACACAGCTCTGTGTGACATAAACACTGCTCTGCATGACATTTTAAAAAATTGTGTTTGTTTGCATTGTTTAAATTTTTTTGTACAGTTTTTAAAATGTTTTTCTGTGGTTTATTTGTTTTAAATGTTGTATTTGTGCATGGTTTATTTGTTTTAAATGTTGTATTTGTCTCTCTTGACTCAGGTGCTGCTTGAGCAGGACATTTTCCATCGCTCCCTGATGGCCTGCTGCCTGGAGGTCGTGCTCTTTGCCTACAACTCCCAGCGTTCCTTTCCCTGGATCATCGAGGTCTTCGGCTTACGGCCCTTCTACTTCTACAAGGTGCGTTTAATTATATATGTAACGAATTATAAAACGGGTTGTTTCGATCCTGGATGCTGATTGGCTGAGACCGCGTTCTTCAGTGATTGGAAACCCAATTCAGTGACTGTTATTCAAACAGCCTAATTATAAGCAGTATCACAAAAACTATTGCACAGACCATTACTTACAATAACATTACAAAATAAATTCTGTTGTGTCATCAATTGTTTATATATGTTGTAGCTGTTTTATAAAAGCGGTACGGTGCCTAGGAACACTGCTGTAGCCATGGCTGCATTCACGATAGAGCGCTGCTTCCTGTGCCGTATTGCTTCAATCAGTTCTTGTGTTATCTCCCTGCTCTACAAGTTCCATTATGAAAGCCGGTACTAAAGAACTGGATGCACGTATTTACTTGAAAGCTACTCTTTGGGATAAATGGACGTAAAACATTATGTATGTTTGGAAGAAAGTTTTGTTAAAGGATAATTTAAAAGCCTTGTACAGGGTGCGCAGATGTAGTGCAGGAGTGGCCAGTTGAGAGCGGTGGATAAGATGTAAAGCCCCTCCCTCCCGCTCTGTCGCCGATGCGCAGGTGATCGAGGTGTTCATCCGCTCGGAGGAGGGCCTGTCCCGGGACATGGTCAAGCACCTGAACGGCATCGAGGAGCAGGTGCTGGAGAGCCGAGCCTGGAGCAGCGACTCCGCCCTCTGGGAGGCGCTGGAGGCTGCCCAAAAGAAGGTCCCCACCGTAGAGGAGGTGAGAGTCCCAGACCCCCGTCCCAAATCCAGGTGGTCACACACCGCCAGATTGCAGAACCTTTTCTGTCCGTACTGACTGGGAATGGTACCGGACAGCGTTTCACAAACCTGGTCCTGGAGAGACGCAGGGTCTGCTGGGGTCCCCAGCCCTGGTCCTGGAGAGCTGCAGGGTCTGCTGGAGTCTCCAGCCCTGGTCCTGGAGAGCTGCAGGGTCTGCTGGGGTCCCCAGCCCTGGCCCTGGAGAGCTGCAGGGTCTGCTGGAGTCTCCAGCCCTGGCCCTGGAGAGCTGCAGGGTCTGCTGGAGTCTCCAGCCCTGGTCCTGGAGAGCTGCAGGTTTTTAGCGGAATGGTTTCATAGTCTGGGACTGGTAACACTGTGCCAGCCAGCATCAGTGTGTTTAATCCCTGCCCTCCCTGTCTGTCTCACAGGTGAATTTCTCCAGCAGCTTTGAGACAGGAAACAGCAACAGCGGCCCCGCCCACCTCCCCCTGGCGACCCTCTCTCCCATAGTGCACCCTCGGCTAAGAGAGGTGCGGACCGGCCTCGGCGGGAGTGCGCGAAAAGGTAAGGCTGCTGGAGCGCGGTCCAGACCGGAGGAACAGGATACTAGGGCCCAGTCCAGACTGTAGGAACAGGATACTAGGGCCCAGTCCAGACTGTAGGAACAGGATACTAGGGCCCAGTCCAGACTGTAGGAACAGGATACTAGGGCCCAGTCCAGACTGTAGGAACAGGATACTAGGGCCCAGTCCAGACTGGAGGAACAGGATACTAGGGCCCAGTCCAGACTGTAGGAACAGCATACTAGGCCCAGTCCAGACTGGAGGAACAGCATACTAGGCCCAGTCCAGACTGTAGGAACAGCATACTAGGCCCAGTCCAGACTGTAGGAACAGCATACTAGGCCCAGTCCAGACTGGAGGAACAGCATACTAGGCCCAGTCCAGACTGTAGGAACAGCATACTAGGCCCAGTCCAGACTGTAGGAACAGCATACTAGGCCCAGTCCAGACTGTAGGAACAGCATACTGGGCCCAGTCCAGATTGTAGGAATGGGATACTAGCGCCCAGTCCAGACTGGAGGAACAGCATACTGGGCCCAGTCCAGACTGTAGGAACAGGATACTGGGCCCAGTCCAGACAGTAGGAACAGCATACTAGCCCAGTCCAAATGTTAGAACAAGCTACTAGTTCCTCAGTCCAGTGTGGTATACAGCAGATAGACCAATAGTCACAAAGCTCAACAAGCTTAGTCAGGACACCATGTGTGGTATACCAGAGACCAAGGTGGGAACTGCCAATGAGCAGGGAGCCCTTAAACTGACAGGACCGAGGTCTCGGTTGGTGCAGGACTGTTCAAGCCTGGGTTGCCACACGAGTCCTGGGTTTTAGGTCCTGGGTTCCAGGTCCTGTCCGAGCGGCGTATGGCCGGTGCATTGTGGGAAATGTGCTGCGGTGCGCTGCGTTTCACGCCCCCTGTCCCATCTCTGTTCCAGACGTGCCCCCCTCTCCCATCTCCCTGCACGACCGCTACAGCTCCCCCACCGCCGGCTGCGCCAAGAGGCGTCTGTTCGGGGACGAGCCGCAGTCCCCGCCCCAGAGGATCTCCTTCGCCCAATCTGGAGCCCTGCGGATCGTCCCGACCTCGCCCTCCGCCGGCGAGGCCACGCCCCACTCCCCCGCACGCACGCTTTTCGCCGTGGCGACCACCACCTTGACCCTGCCAGGTGAGTCTGATTCACCCTACCGCTCCACCTGCATTAAAAACAGCCTCCGGGTTTTCATCCTTCCACTGTGGTTAAATACTTCATTCTGATTGGTCAAGATGGTGTTGTTTATTTTCCTATAACCTGGGCTGGGAAACATTGTTATACATTGTGAGGTAGTTTCAATGAGTGTGTCCTTATCATCTAATTAATATGCATGGACATTCAACGTTGTAATTTCAATGAACATTCTGTTTACAACTGAAAATATCAAAGGAAAAGTGACAAGTTAGAATAACACCAGTGCTATCAAGTCAAAGTAATTCCATTTTTAATTAAAATTTAATTTGAATGTTGAGTAATTTCTCTTGCTGGTGGCCAGGGTACTAAGCCACATGAGCTGTGTGTAATGTTGCTGAGCAGTGTTAATAGGCAAGGTTGCTAATGTTGTTGAGCAGTGTTAATAAGTAGTGTTAATAAGCAGTGTTGATAATGTTATTGAGCAGTGTTATTACGCGGTGTTAATAAGCAGTATTAATAAGCAGTCTTAAAGAGTAGTGTTGGTAATGTTATTGAGCAGTGTTATTACGTAGTGTTAATAAGCTGTAAGAGCAGAGTTAGTAGTGTTGTTGAGCAGTGTTAAAGAGCAGTGTTGGTAATGTTACTGAGCAGTGTTAAAGAGCAGAGTTAGTAGTGTTGTTGAGCAGTGTTAAAGAGCAGTGTTGGTAATTTTACTGAACAGTGTTATTACATGGTGTTAATAAGCAGTGTTAAAGAGCAGAGTTAGTAGTGTTATTGAGCAGTGTTATTACATGGTGTTAATAAGCAGTGTTAAAGAGCAGAGTTAGTAGTGTTGTTGAGCAGTGTTATTACGTGGTGTTAATAGGCAGTGTTAAAGAGCAGAGTTAGTAGTGTTGTTGAGCAGTGTTATTACGCGGTGTTAATAGGCAGTGTTAAAGAGCAGAGTTAGTAGTGTTGTTGAGCAGTGTTATTACGCGGTGTTAATAGGCAGTGTTAAAGAGCAGAGTTAGTAGCGTTGTTGAGCAATGTTACTACGCGGTGTTAATAGGCAGTGTTAAAGAGCAGAGTTAGTAGTGTTGTTGAGCAGTGTTACTACGCGGTGTTAATAAGCAGTAAGAGTAGAGTTAGTAGTGTTGTTGAGCAGTGTTATTACGCGGTGTTAATAGGCAGTGTTAAAGAGCAGGGTTAGTAGTGTTGTTGAGCAGTGTTATTACGTGGTGTTAATAGGCAGTGTTAAAGAGCAGAGTTAGTAGTGTTGTTGAGCAGTGTTACTACACGGTGTTAATAGGCAGTGTTAAATAAACAGTGTTAAAGAGAAGTGTATCCTGCCTGTCCGTGGCTCTCTCAGGCATGAAGGGCGACGGCGGCGGGTTCACCTTCATCCAGATGCCGGAGGGCAGCGGGAGCCCCCTCTCGGCGCAGGTGCTGCTGACGGCGTCTCCGGGCCGCACCGCCCCGGCGGAGGGCCCGGGCAGCAGCCGGCCCCGCCGCACCGGCTCCCTGGGGCTCTTCTTCCGGAAGGTGAGCGGAGCCGCTCTGTGTGTCCCCCCGCTCACCCCTCTCTGTCTGCCCCTCCCCGCAGCCGGACACGCCCAGGTCACGCTCTCTAATGGGGAAAGGGGAGGAGTTATACCATGTGACATCATTTGTGGGTGGGGCTCTGTGGGCTGAAGCATTATATGTGATGCATTGGAAATTCGATGGATGAATTATTCTTAAAGTGAGGACCAACGTAAGAAGTGAGGCCGCGACTCTTTTAATCAGAAGCTCTGAATATGTACACAGCATGAGTCTGTCCTCTCCTTCATACTGTATATATTTACCCCAGTAGGAGCTGGGCTCTGTGTGGCATTATCACCTTTTTCATAAACAAACTGAAACCTCTAAGATGTGGTCATTTTGAAACTGGAATGTTGCCCTTGTGAGTGAAGTGAAAGAACACAAGTTTCAAATACTGAATTAAAGCCATTAACTAAAACAGTCATGATCAGGGTCTCATTAGAAAACTTTAACGACGATGCATCTCATTTTCAGTGACACTCTATCTTGCTCTCTCTCTCCCTCTCCTGCTTTCTCTCTCTCCCTCTCCCTCTGTCTCTCTCTCTCTCTCTCCCTCTCTCCCCCCTTTGTCTCTCTCTCTCTCAGGTGTATCACCTGGCCAGCGTGCGCCTGAGGGACCTGTGTCTGAAGCTGGATATCTCGGCCGAGCTTCGCGGGAAGATCTGGACCTGCTTCGAGCACTCGCTGATCCACTGCACTGACATGATGAGGGACCGGCACCTGGACCAGCTGCTGCTCTGCGCCGTCTACATCGCGTCCAAGGTGAGCTCCACGGCCACGCCCACTTCAGATCCCCCCCATACCCACCTCACCTGACGCCTGACCTGTGTGTGCTCCACCCACCCCGCCCATGTGACAGTGGTCCCCGAATGTGCTTGTGCTCCACAGATCACAAAGGAGGAGCGCTCTTTCCAGGACATCATGAAGTGCTACCGCAGTCAGCCTCAGGCTAGCAGCCACGTGAGTGCTTAGCGCACACACACACACACACACACACACACACTCGTACTCTCACACACGCACACTCACACATACACGCATATACAAACAAACACACCCACACACATGCATACACACACACACACACACACATGCCCGTGCACGCACACACTCACTCACACGTACAGGCATGCACACACTCACACGCACACACACATATACACGTATATAGACACAATGTGCATATACACACAAATACTTACACACACACGTATACACACGCATATACACACATGCATACATACACGCATACACAAGCACACACGCACGCTATGTGTGTTTGTGTGCATAGAATGTATACGTCTGGCGGTTATTGATTAGAATTGTAATTAAGCAGGGGAACGAGCCTGAAAAGCCAGCACAAGCTCCAGTCCAGATTAGCTGGGAGTCAGAGGCGAGACGGACAGGTGTGTGATTACCATCACAGCCGCGTTATTAGCGAGCGCTTAAAACGAAGCGTTGTTTAAGGGGCGATAAGGTCTCCGCCGCGCACTGCGGCACGCCGTCTACTCACAGCCGGCAGCCAATCGGCTCGCGGCGCCGGCGCGGGCCGCGGCGGGAAGGTAATTAGCGATTGGCGGTGCGCTGAGCGCTGTGTGTTCTCGGCAGGTCTACCGCAGCGTGCTGCTCCGGAGCGGAACCGCAGAGCAGTGCGCGGATGAGAACAGCATGGATGTGGAAGGTACGGCCTGCTCTTCCTCTCCTCCCTCTCAGTGATGAGAATAACCACTCTGTTTTTCACCTGCACACAATGCGCTATGGAGTTACGCCATAGAGTTACACAACATTTACGATATGGAGTTACACTATAGAGTTACACAACATTTACGCTATGGAGTCATGCTATAGAGTTACACAACATTTACACTATAGAGTCATGCTATAGAGTTACACAACATTTACACTATAGAGTCATGCTATAGAGTTACACAACAGATATGCTATGGAGTTACACAACAATTATGCTATAGAGTTACGCTATAGAGTTACACAACAGTTACGCTATGGATTCGCGCTATAGAGTTACACAACAGTTACGCCTTGGAGTCACGCTATGGAGTTACACTATGGAGTTACACAACAGTTATGCTATAGAGTTACACAACAGTTATGCTATAGAGTTACGCTATAGAGTTACACAGCAGTTACGCTATGGAGTCACGCTATAGAGTTACACAACAGTTATGCTATAGAGTTACATAATAGTTGCACAAGAGTTACATAATAGAGTTAGACAATACAGTTAGAAAAAACAATGAAAGCCATAAACATTCAATACAATGGTGGGTAGTTCTACTGAAATAATAATGTAAGTTTTACAGCAAGTTTTTAAAAAATGCATTAAAAAATAATAGGATGTGATTGAAAAAGATGATCGAGTCAGAAGCCCTGATAAAATACTGTGGATTATTCCTTAAAAATTGGATCCATAAATTCATTGTGGCCTCCTCTTGTCAGGAAGATAGAAGGTGGAATGCTGGGAGATGATGTCCACAACTGCAGGTCGGGGTGTGTTGTTACATTAGCTCAGGACTTCACTTCCCTTCAGCACCCCTCCCCAAATATCTCAGTCAGGAGGCTTTTTATTGAGGATCTGAGGGCATCTAGTGTAATTTAAGGAATCTAATCATTCCTCAGTGAGTGTCTGGTCAAAATGCTCCATAATACCTTAAGAAGTGTGAATTTTACAGCAGGTTATGGGCAGCTTTTAAGCCCCCCGGGCAGATTGGGGTGGTTCCTGTCCCAGAAGCCCTCTGTCTGTCCCCCCAACACTCCGCCCTTCTGTCCCCACAGGCTGTGCATCGCGGCCGGACCGAGGCGACCTGATCCAGTTCTACAACTCCGTGTACGTGCTGAGGATGAAGGGCTTCGCGCAGAAATACGCCATCCTCAGCGCCGATCAACGGGTACGGACCGCGCCTTCCGAGCGCGGCGTGTTGAGTTGTGGTTGAGGTCGTTGGTTTGTGGTTGAGGTTGTTGGTTTGTGGTTGAGGTTGTTGGGTTGCGCTTGAGGTCGTTTGGTTGTGGTTGAGGTCGTTGGGTTGCGGTTGAGGTTTTTGGCTTGCGGTTGAGTCTTGTTGATTTGCGGTTGAGTCTTGCTGTTGTGTTCTCAGATGGAGGCGCCCCCGCTCTCCCCCTTCCCCTCAGTGAGGGCTCAGCCGCTGTCTCCACGCCGCGTGTCCCAGAGGCACTCCATCTTCGTCTCCCCCCACAAGAACGGCTCCTGCGTCACCCCCAACTCCGCCTACACCTACAAGTTTAACGGCAGCCCCTCCAAGGTAACCCGAGTCCTCTCTGTCTGGTTGCAGGACTACCCTCACTTGCACTCATGCTCTACACTCATTCTGCTCACACTCACTACCACTCTACCCTCATCTCACTCACACTCACACTCTACACTCATTCTGCTCACACTCACTACCACTCTACCCTCATCTCACTCACACTCATGCTCTACACTCTGCTCACACTCACTACCACTCTACCCTCATCTCACTCACACTCATGCTCTACACTCATTCTGCTCACACTCACTACCACTCTACCCTCATCTCACTCACACTCATGCTCTACACTCATTCTGCTCACACTCACTACCACTCTACCCTCATCTCACTCACACTCATGCTCTACACTCATTCTGCTCACACTCACTACCACTCTACCCTCATCTCACTCATGCTCATGCTCTACACTCACTACCACTCTACCCTCATCTCACTCAGGCTCACGCTCTACACTCATTCTGCTCACACTCACTACCACTCTACCCTCATCTCACTCAGGCTCACGCTCTACACTCATTCTGCTCACACTCACTACCACTCTACCCTCATCTCACTCAGGCTCACGCTCTACACTCATTCTGCTCACACTCACTACCACTCTACCCTCATTTCACTCGCACTCATGCGCTACACTCATTCTGCTCACACTCACTACCACTCTACCCACATCTCACTCACACTCATGCTCTACACTCATTCTGCTCACACTCACTACCACTCTACCCTCATTTCACTCGCACTCATGCTCTACACTCATTCTGCTCACTCACTACCACTCTACCCACCTCACACTCACTACCACTCTACCCTCATCTCACTCACACTCATGCTCTACACTCATTCTGCTCACACTCACTACCACTCTACCCTCATCTCACTCACACTCACGCTCTACACTCATTCTGCTCACACTCACTACCACTCTACCCTCATCTCACTCACACTCTGCACTCACTCTACACTCATTTACTCTTACTCTTCACTCTCTCACTCAGACTACACTCTAGTGGTCGTGCTAGTCCATGGAATGCTGTGTCCTACATTATGCCAAGTGGCTATAATAACACAAATGCATGTGATTTATAATTTCATTGTAGCACTTGTACCAAGTAGGATGGATCTATTGGATCAGCTGGATGAAATAAGATACAGATAATGTTTTTGCATTTTTGCCACACAGGCTAATTATATATCTTTTAAATAGGAGCCATTTCTGTTTTAATTTGCTCATGTCGAGCAAGCTGGTATGACATCTCGTTTTTGATTTTGCGCACTTGTGGTTCACGTCTGAGTCATCACTTTTTGTGATCTTGGGATAAAAAAGACCTCTGAAAATGTGTTTATAGAATGCAGTGTAGTGAGGGGCGACATAGCTCAGGAGGTAAGACCAATTGTCTGGCAGTCGGAGGGTTGCCGGTTCAAACGCCGCCCTGGGCATGTCGAAGTGTCCTTGAGCAAGACACCTAACCCCTAACTGCTCTGGCGAATGAGAGGCATCAATTGTAAAGCGCTTTGGATAAAGGCGCTATATAAATGCAGTCCATTTACCATTTACCAGTGTATATTTTTTTTCTTGCATTTTGCACTTTTTCTGGGTGAAAACCACAGAGCCCTGCGTTAACCCAGCCACTGACACTCACTCACCCACTCATCCGCTCTATGTCTCTCTGCAGGAGCTGAGCGATATAAACAGGATGATCAGGCAGGGCGGGGTGAGCAGGAAGAGGGCCTTCACCATGGAGGGGGACTGCTCCGAGTCCCCCACCAAACGCCTGTGCCAGGAGAGCGAGGACGTGCTGCTCAAACGTCTGCAGGACGTGGTTAGCGAGAGAGCACACCACTGAGGAGCCCCCCCCCCCCCCAAAATCAGCCTGTACACCCCTCAGATCACTCCAAAATCAGCCTGTTCACCCCCTCACATCACTGTCAAATCTGCCAGAATTTCCCTCTCATATTACTCCAAAATCTGCCAGAATCTCCCCCTCAGATCACTCCAAAATCAGCCTGTTCACCCCCTCACATCACTGTCAAATCTGCCAGAATTTCCCTCTCATATTACTCCAAAATCTTCCAGAATCTCCCCCTCAGATCATCCGAGAATCAGCCAGAATCTCACCCTCAGATCACCCCAAAATCAGCCATAATTGCCCTCTCATATTACCCCAAAATCAGCCAGAATCTCACCCTCAGATCACTGCAAAATCAGCCAGAATATCCCCCTCAGATCACCCCAAAACCATCCAAATCCTCCCCCTCATATCACCCCAAAATCTGCCAAACTCCCACCCTTAGCCCTCTCTACGAAATATGCCAAAGTCTCCTTCCAGAACCTTGGATCCCCCAAAATGATTCAGTCGCTTACCCCAAAATCAGGATTGATTCCTACAGTACAGAGCCTACAATCATGTGGGCAGGATCTGGAGCAGGTGGACTTGTGGGGCTGCCTGTGGGGGTGTTGGGCTGCCTGTGGGGGTGTGAGGCTTTAATGGGGAACGGGCATCTCTGGGGCCTCTTGCTTAACCCTCATCCATTCGGAAGAGATCAATACAACCATATTTCTAAAGGTTTCAGTCCTACATGGAAAATCCAGAGCTAGCACATAGCTTTTATAAGGGTCCAGTTCTGTAGAACTACCGGTTAAATCTGGATTTTCCGTGTAACAATCAAACCTGTATATAAATGGGAGCTGCCCTTGGGGCAGGCCTTGTGGGTATTGGCTACCCTGCCCGAGGTATGGTAGTGTACAGTGGGATTGTGGCTTTATGCTGCTTGCGTCTGCAGCGCCCCGTCTGTGTAGTATCTACACTTTTCTTATTTCGTACGCGGCGGCACTGTCGAACGCCGCCGTTTCCCATCGGAGCCTTTTTTCCTTTCGCCGAATGATAATTGTTTTCGAAGTCGTTTATTCGACAGAAACTTAAGACGAAAACGTGATTGCGATGTGACTTTATTTTTTTTTTACTTTTAAAGAATCAGTGCTTCTGATGCAAAATTGTTATCTTCCCTTGAAGAGAGAGGTTTGCAAAACTGCTGTTGATTCCGGAAGGACAGATTTGGCCGAATGCATGATGAAGCAGAAGGTTTTTTGTCCGGAGCTGGTTTGTAGCGTAGCTCCGTGCTTTGTCGTATAGTGTAACAGGTAGGATTTTATCGCACGACTCAGAGGCAAGCCTGGCCTCCCCTGCAGAAGAGAGACCACGCCTGATCCTGTCCTGCTGGGCTCCTGCTCGAAAAAGCTTTCCTTGAAATCAAAAAAAATAATAAGAATTAATTTTAGAGATGTTCTTTGTGTTTCAGCCAGGGGTTTCTTCATTGTTGAGTTTTTTAAAATCTTTGGATGTTAGTTCGTCATCGTAAGCGTGCAGTGTACTCGGACAGTATTTGAGCATTGATTTATTTTTAACGTTCGCTCTCACGCAAACTTGCCAGGCCGCTGGAACAGTTAGACTGTCAGCGCCTTTGATTTGTACATATGAAAATAAAATGGCATTTTTGCAACACCGGCTTTTTGTCTTTCATCCAGTAGCCGAACTGGGGATGTGCACAGGTATGTGTCTAGTCTGAGAAGCTCCTGTCTAAAATGAATGGAAATGTGACTTTTTACTCATATGATTTTTTATATCTTTTGTCTTGTTTTTCTTTGTTTTCATATTCCCTTGAGCAATAGCAATTTTTTTCTAGACCTCCGTGTCTTGGTTTGTCTTGTCTCGTCTTGTCCTTACTTTCCTCTACACACTTGTAGAAAGAACTCCTTACTACTACTTTGATAGCAACAATTTTTCTGCTTTCATTATACAAAAATGGATGATACGTATGATAAAACCTTGCCTAATTGATTGATTTTAGAAATAAGTAATATATTTACGTTATATATACAATTATAATCCTTCCAGAGATTTGATTGAAAATGTTCCGGTATCTCCTCCCAGTTTCCTTGTGTCCAAACCTCTTCTGAAGCATTTCTGGGGAATTCCTGAAGCCCTTTATAAATGAGAAACGTTTGGTGGAATTTGTCCTGTTTAATTGCAGTTCCTTTTCACAAGTGAGAGGCTCTGTTAATCTAATGGGCCATCTCTGCCATATTTACATTATCCCTGCTGGTCTGTTTATCAGCCACGTGAGTTCTTTAGTGATAATTCAACAATAGAATTGTGCAAAAACATGAAAAAATATTAAAAACAGGAACTGAGTTCCTGTTAGAGCATCAAAAATCAATTAGTGCCATTTCCATGCAGAATGCTTATTATAGAAACTATTTAGACTGAGTTCATATGTTGTCGGGGCGCGCATTTTGGGTGCTTTAATTGTGAATATGCGTCTGATTTATTCTTGTAAATCCTCGCGCGTTGATCTTGACATTAACCTGAGATTATTGCTTTTCGTCTCAAAATAAGCCTTTTCTGGGAGCCGCAAGGCCTTTTAAATGTCAAATTCCATTATTTTCTGCGAATGTGACCTTTATTGGTTTGCCTTTGAAGATGGCTGTTTGGTTTCACCGTAAATAGCCATTGTTCAGCTCATCGCCATGATTACATTTGCTTTTAAAATGCCTTGTCCTGTCCCGTCGGTGTAATGAATGACAAACTCCACAAGGTGGCGCCAGACACACACTGCACTGGCTTCAATGCGAGGAGCAGTGACTTCAAGGTAGTTCTTTCACACGCCATTTGAGTTCAATATTTGTACATAATGGCTGTTCCAACAGACCCAGTGTGATTGATGGGTTTGGCAAATGGCTTGCAGGTACTTTATCCCTGTCCTGCAGGTGAAAGAGTCGAACCCTGTATTTCAGCGTAACTGCATGGAAGTCCTTGTATTGCATTCATTTAGCACACGCTCTTATCTAGCGATGTAGGACAACATAAACTAAAAGCTTACCTTTTTCGCTTGGCTTATCTGATTCTTTATTTTTTATCTTGGAACTTTTTATTTATTTTTTATTTATCCATTTTAGCATTTTTACCTCGTGTTTTATCTTAAATTTAGGTGTACACTAGTCACTAGTTTTTGTGTTTTACTTCTCTCTTCTTGTACATTGTCTCTCGGTCACATTTGCATTTGTATGGAATGCACTTTGAACTACATTATATTCCTTATATGAAAGGTGCTGTATAAAGTTTGATGTCTGAGGAAGATGCTTCATGTGCAGCTCAACAGAAGGACCTGCATGCACCCGATCGACCTGCAGGGGTCGCTGGTGTGCGATGAGATCCTGTCATCGTGTCACCCTGCCATTGGGATGCACCCTCCCATCTCAGAGGGTGCATCCCAGTGCTCGAAAAATGTATCCTGCTTTCCTCCACTACCACCTTGTCTCCTTCAAAAGCTATCCTTGTGGCCTTCCTCCCTCCAGTGACCTAATAATGGAGGAGGCGAGCTAAGCGGCTTCAAACTCCTCGCCTCCTCTGGGGAAGGATACATTGGTGTTTGCTCCCATGGAAGGCTTTTTACATTTCTGGGTGACATCATTGTGCACACGCCCACAGAGATTGAAGGACCGTCCCACAGAATCTGAGGGCTCATTCCAAGTCGCTTAATTTATCCATCCTTGCTTCCTTCCCTTGTGTCCTTTCCCTTCCTGAGTATGGAAGGCCAACGATCAGAAAAATGCGAAATCATGTCTGGAATCACGTGTTGTCCACATTTTGTCAACGGGTGCATTTCAGTCGCTTATTTTTATCTCCTTAGACAGCGAAATACAGTTTATGGTTAGCCTAATAGTTTGATTATGTTGGCAAAAATGTTTAGCAAGGACAGATAAAATAAGAGATTAGGATGAGTTCTAACTCAATCCAAACTTTGGAAAGTGGAGATGGCAGAGAACTTCAATTTCCCAAATTTATGCAGTATATTTAGCCAAATATGTGTGTTTCAGCAGGTTATCACACATAGCATGCTACCCGAAGGCTAGATTGCCCAGAACCGATAACGAAGTATCAGTTTGTTTTTGTGACTCTAAACATAATTAAGCATAGCAGCTACCATAATTTCAGCTATGCTTAATTATGTTTAGAGTCACAAAACCAAACCGGTGCATGACTGAATTTATTAAACCAACTTTGTTTATTACCCACATTTTACTTTCAGATGTTGGGTAATAATTGTTTTTCAAAGGGAACACTGATCATTAGGAAACAGTAACTAATAATATTAAGCAACAGATCCATTTCAATAACCAATGGAAATGTTTCTGAATTAGCCTATGTGAGATGCAATGCACTGGCATTGGAATGTAGGCAGTCACAGTACAGCTGCACCAGGCCTATATGAACCGGTGCTCTAAGTTCAGACATCATGTGATCGGGATTCTAGCATTACAGTAAAATGTTTTTTTTGTTGTTTTTTTTGCCATTTTTCTCCCATTTTCTCCCCAATTTAGTTGTTATACCAATTCCCTGTGTGTATCACGGTCCTGGTCGATGCGCTATCCTCCTGTTGGTCTGGGGAGGGTGTAGACTACCACATGCCAGCCTCAAATTAATGTGGAGTCACCAGCCACTTCTTTTCACCTGACAGCAAGGAGTTTTCACTAGGAGAGCGTAATGCAAACTGTTTTGTGTACTATGAGATGTTTACTTTGATCTAATGTGGAGGTCTCCATGGGCGCGAAATTGAACCCTGAACCCGGCTCGTACCTGAGACCCAACTCGACCCGACTCGACCTGACCAATCCCAGCTGGCACACAAATTTGAAAACCAACCGCGACCCGAAACTGGAATCGTTCACAGTCCCTCTGCTCGGCTGCTATGCACTTGAGTTATAGCATCGATTATCATACTGCAACTGGCAGTATTTTATTTCCGCATGTGACAGCGAACTGTAGCTGTACAGTTTACCAAGGCAAGGCGGCCCATCAGCAGTGCAGTGTGATAGGCAAATGAACCACTTGTCTTACCGGTTAGTAGTGATCAAGCACAGTACACATCCAGTTTTTGGTAGCTCACTTACCAGACCCATTTGCTTTAGCCTACATATCTGACTAGCGCCTTCGCTGCCTGCAAAGTTCCTGCTATTTCTTGGATGGTATCTGTATCTGATATCAGGTTCGGTGGGATCTTCTTGCTATCATAGGTCAAAATAGCATTGCAAGCCCTACACTGTATTTGACCAATGAGCCTTTTTATCAGTTGTCAGAACAAGGTCATAATATTTCCACAACGAAGCCAATCCCGACTCATTTGGAATTTTATAAGAAGTTGAAGTTCTCTCTCTGCAAGTTTTCATTTAAGTTCATCCACTGCAGCTTGAAACCAGACACAGATAGCGGTTGGGTTGCAGACCTCTTAATCTGATGCTGCTGATTTAGTGTCTCGACCCAAACCACAATGCCAGGTTCACGTTTGTACTGACTACTGCACATGCAACTATTTGTATTTAAAACGTACAAGCTATTTAGCTGTTTTAAATGGGCCAACCTCATGTATGATCTGTGATTGGCTACGGGACTATTTATGGGCTTGGCAAAAAGATAGCCCCATCATATACGCGTTATTTCATCAGTAGTCTACGTCGGCTTTGACGACAGAGAAGCAGATAAGCTGTCCCAAATTGTCTTTGCGCCTCCTCATTCTGTCTTTTCCTCCACATAATTGCGGGTAGAGAGATGAGTGGGAGTGGGTGAGTGGAGGAAAGGAGGTGAGGGGTGAAAAGTACTCTGGGAGCCAATTGCACCTCACCCTTCTGCTGTCGGCCAATCAGAACTGGCAACTTTTTTTCTCCCCCTCCCTCTCTCTCCCAAGAGTAGCCAGATGGTATCAAGGCATTCATTCTACTCTAAAGAAGATGTTTTTATTTTTATTTTTTATTATAGAAACTGGTATCTGTTTTGGCATGATGATTCAGTACTACCGAAGGAAGGTGATCAGTTGGCTGCCTACCTATTTGTCACTTAAACACTGCTATGGCACCTAATGCTATGCACTGTTAGGCTTACGCTCTCACTCTTATTGGCTTTGATCCCGATGCCGAGGAATCGGCTGTGTTCATTGGATAAACCTGTATGTGTGCATGGAGTCACTCTGGATAGGAGCTACTGCTAAATGCCTGAATAATGCAGATATGGTGGGAGGGTCTGTGCGATGAGGGGTGCCTGACCCCTGGTCCCGGGGAGAGCCGCGGGGTCCTCAGCATAGATCATCGGAAGCAGTTGATTACACGGTTAACTCACCTGCTTTTTGGGGTTGGATCGGCTAGCCTCCGGCAGCTCTCTGAGCTCGGGGCTGAGGACACAGTGTATAATTGTGTTTCGTTGCTAATTTCCCCATCCGCGAGAGGGTGGAAAAAGGCTACGGTCACATGCTAATTGAACAGAGTGCTGTTTTAACAGGGTTTGATTCAGAGTCTGGAAGTCTGCCCAGCGTTTCACGAGAAAGGCAAGAATTTTCCCTCGCGCAAGGCATTTAAAAGCTCATTCGCGTGGATTGATCCATTATGCGTGCTTTGAAAAATCAGCTTCTACCGTCGCCAGATTTTTCTTTTCATTTTCTTTGACCGTGTGCAAAATAACATTTCGTTCTTGATGCACTCTATGCCATTTTCCACACAAGAAGGGGTTTGCAGAAACGAGATATCTGGCTGGTGTATAGGGTCTGATGATCTTTTGAAGACATAATGACGCTGAATACCTTTAGCTGCCTGATAGGGTGTAGTTTGATGTGAGCTGATAACAGTTAGCAAGTGGAGGGAGATGAGAAGGGGAATGGCTGAGTCTAGGGGGGGGGTGGGGGGTGGTTGTAGATCGGAGGAGCTGCAGCATTCTGGAGGAGTTGCAGTGGCCTGATTGGAGGGGCAGGGAGGCCAGTGGGAGTTGTAGTTGTCCAGACGGGAGATGTTCAGTGCCTGGACTAAGAGCTGGGTTGAGTAGGTGGTAGAGGAAGGGGCAGATTCTCTGAATGTTGTACAGGAGAAATCATGTAGGATGTAATTATCTTCTGAGTTACTTCTCTCTCCTTCTCTTTTAAGCCTGAGTCATGAAGACTACCAACAGGGCTGTAAGCCTCCGTAAACTCCCAGAAGATTACAAACTTATAATCACAACACCTGGCAGCATTGCTTGTTCAGAGAGCACTGGGTTTATAGATTTTCAGTTTGCGAAGCATTTGGTAGTATACTGTTTCCTTTCTCTGCGTGAATTTTATATATTTCGCCGTCTTAGGAGCTTTCTGCAATGAATTATGTGCCAAGTCAGACTGTTGGACATATTTAACTTCAATTCAAGTCATATTTTTGCAATTCAACTGGTGAAAAAAATTGCTCGCCATTTTCTGAGGTTATTAATTTAATTGTTTCCCATCATGTAAGTGCAAACGTGTTTTCTTATGCAGGATACTCGTAACCGTATCCTATGGAATGGCACTTAGTGACTGAAATATTTTATTTATAAATAAAGCAAAATATGATTTGGGCAATAATTGATGAGTTAAAAGACTTCCCCAGTCGTGATTCTGGAGGACTGTGGGGTCTGGTTTTTATTTTTGGCTGGACCGCAACAGCGGGGCCAGCCCTACAGAATGTATGTTTGTGACTGACTGACTGAGTGATAAAGTTGCACCATTGGTCGGCCGGATCACGTGTGTTAGGTCCAGCCATATGCTAGGTTTTATCCTGGTCTTGTTTATTGTTTTTTAATGAAAATTTTATTTATCCAGGTTAGGGTCTTGAGATAAAATATCTCATTTTCAAGAGTGAGATACCACCCTCATAAATCACCAATCAGAGAAGACCCAAAAAAACAGGCGTGGTGAGTTCAGCTGCCTCAACCCTTTAACCCTTTAAAGGTGTGAGATCACAATTGGATTAGAATTTTTATGAACATCAATGTGGTACACACTGTTAAATTGAAGCAATAAGATTAGAAACTGACTTAGATTTTGAACAACACTCTAAAGAAAAACTACTGCCTTTACGAATCTGAGAACTGCATGCCAGGCTTGTGTCCGAACACGCGGATTGCACAAAAGGTATTAACGCTTTCCATCGCCAGCGAGTTAAGCCTGCAACCTCTTCCTGCCTCCACGGTGCTCAATCCTCAATGTTGGTATTTCCACATCTCGAGGCCCATAATTGTATAAAAAAATCCTTGTAGTTTTGCAGCCTTTCTCGCGAGTCAGAGCCCGCCACCCATAAACCAGCACTTATTCCTGCATCGACCGTTCGGGGAGTCGGAGCGTTCTGATGTTTCCGCACGGGCGACGGTCGGTGTTTGACTTTCGAGAAAGCCGGACGGGAATAAGCGACGTGCGTCCGAACACCTTCTGACAGAGCTCGACTTCCTGCTACGGTACGAACCGACGGCGGCCCGTGGTCCATCGCCGCCGCCGCCGCCTGCGGACGAACTCGGAACGCCGTCCCTCCCTGGCGTCGC
Source organism: Anguilla rostrata (assembly GCF_018555375.3). Lineage (NCBI taxonomy): Eukaryota > Metazoa > Chordata > Actinopteri > Anguilliformes > Anguillidae > Anguilla > Anguilla rostrata. The sequence goes on from NC_057945.1 coordinate 6,925,599, forward strand.
TCGCCGAACGGTTCCGATTCCGGCGCGGCGTCGGGACGCCTCGGAGCGGAGCCGTAATGGCGGAAGATTACCGCTCCCTTTGCATTCGGACGCCTCGGAGCGGAGCCGTAATGGCGGAAGATTACCGCTCCCTTTGCATTCGGACGCCTCGGAGCGGAGCGAAGGCGAAGATACCGCTCCCTTCATTCGACAGCTCGAGCGGAGCGAGGCGAAGATTACGCTCTTGCGTCCGGAGAGAACACTCGGTCCCTCAGAAGGGAGAGAGAGAGCCGGCCCACTTCTCCTGGCGCCCGCAGTTCATTTCTCTTCATAATAGAACTGTCAGAGGGACGTGTTGCAAAAAAAAAAAATATATAAATAAATAAATAAAAAAAGGCACGAGCGCGACTCTCTGGCGGGAGCTGCACGGGGGGGCCCCCATCTGGGCCTGGCGACCCGCCGCTTTGGGAAAATAAAACCCTCCCCGTCGGCGGCGCCGACGCCGGGCCATTCGTCAGCTCTTAACCGCTCCCACGCGCAGCAGCAGCAGCAGCAGCCGGCCCGGCCCACGGCCCGACGGTCCCCCAGCGCCGACCCCTGGCACCGGCGCCCGTATCTCCGGTCCCGAGGGACTGGGGGGGAGGGGAGGGGGCGCGGACGAGGCTGGCGGGTTTCGCGGGGCGACCCTGCTGGATTTCGCGCCCCCGTTTCGAGCGCGTCTTCGGTTCCCGTTCCCTTGAGACCCTGGGGGGGTGGAGAGGTTCTGGGGGGGATTTCGGTTCGAGCCGCACCTTTGCTTTCGCTGGAGACAGAACCCCATTCACACGCTCAGAGCCTCGACCATGGAGATGACTCGTATATCTATGCACAGATATATTAATAAAGATATTATTTCCGTTCACTGTGTTATACTCACACAAGTTATACTTGTGTTTAAGTTGTGAGGCCAGGAGAGGCTTTGGAGGTGGTAGCATATATAACAGTGTGTGCCTATTTTGTACAGATTATTGCTATGTGGGTGTTTTCTGTAGGAACAAACAACTTTTTTGTATGAGGTATGACAATTTACTTTTCATTTCTTTTCTTGCATTTGTCTGGCGACTGTTTTTTCTCCGACTCTTCTCCCTTCTCATGTAATAAAGTCAGTGTTGCTCGACAGAGCAGGAGGGCTCAGTATTATGACCAAGTCGTTTCTGTGTCTGTCTGGATCTGGCGGTGTTTCCTGGATGGTGTCCATCTCCAGAGACTCTGTCCTTTGTCTTTGTTCAGCCGTCATGCTAAATTTGGCAGGACTGAGTTCCTCTACCTTCACCAGCTACACCCCCCTCCCCCCACGGATCCCTGCCTCACCCTTGGGTGACACGGTGGTGTTGTGATCACAGTCTGCCAGGAATAAGAGACTGAGGCTGACACCTTTGTAGCAGCTGTCCAGAGCAGCAAATCTTTCTCTAGAACATACACAAAATCCATCCTTTCATTACTACCTGTGTTACCTGTGCATATTACTCAGAGCCCTGTGTTACCAGTGCTTATTACTCAGGGCCCTGTGTTACCTGTGCACATTACTCAGGGCCCTGTGTTACCTGTGCTCATTACTCAGGGCCCTGTGTTACCTGTGCTCATTACCCAGGGCCCTGTGTTACTTCCATACTCAGGCCCTGTGTCCTGCCATTACTCAGGCCTGTCCTGTGCAATTACCAGGCCTGTCTGTCTCATTACTCAGGCCCCTGTGTTACCTGTGCTAATTACTCAAAACCCTGTGTTACATGTGCTCATTACTCAGGGCCCTGTGTTACCTGTGCTCATTACTCAGAGCCCTGTGTTACCTGTGCTCATTACTCAGGGCCCTGTGTTACCTGTGCTCATTACTCAGGGCCCTGTGTTACCTGTGCTCATTACTCAGAGCCCTGTGTTACCTGTGCTCATTACTCAGAGCCCTGTGTTACCTGTGCTAATTACTCAGGGTCCTGTGTTATCTGTGCTCATTACTCAAGCTGCCTAGCTTCCTAAAGCAGGTAAAGTCTATTCTAAAGGCCCAGCTGCCCAGCTCCCTAAAGCAGGTAAAGTCTATTCTAAAGGCCCAGCTGCCCAGCTTCCTAAAGCAGGTAAAGTCTATTCTAAAGGCCCAGCTGCCCAGCTTCCTAAAGCAGGTAAAGTCTATTCTGAAGGCCCAGCTGCCCAGCTTCCTAAAGCAGGTAAAGTCTATTCTAAAGGCCCAGCTGCCCAGCTCCCTAAAGCAGGTAAAGTCTATTCTAAAGGCCCAGCTGCCCAGCTCCCTAAAGCAGTAAGTCTATTCTAAGGCCCAGCTGCCCAGCTCCCTAAAGCAGGTAAAGTCTATTCTAAAGGCCCAGCTGCCCAGCTCCCTAAAGCAGGTAAGTCTATTCTAAGGCCCAGCTGCCCAGCTCCCTAAAGCAGGTAAAGTCTATTCTAAAGGCCCAGCTGCCCAGCTCCCTAAAGCAGGTAAAGTCTATTCTAAAGGCCCAGCTGCCCAGCTTCCTAAAGCAGGTAAAGTCTATTCTAAAGGCCCAGCTGCCCAGCTTCCTAAAGCAGGTAAAGTCTGTTCTGAAGTCACTGCTCTTATAAGAACGGCTGCTGCTGGTGTCTTCCGAGTCGTCTCCATGGAGCACCCGCCTTCCCTTCATGTGAAAAGGACCCCAGAATTTTCCGCAGCCGATAGAATCGATATCCGCCACAATAGCGACTTGCGGCTTTTGACAAAAGCTGCCGATTTTAAATTCAGGCTAACAGCGGTGCGCTTGCAAATTGAATTTTCTCTCCTCTCCTGTGACAATGGCTGTATTTATATATTTATCCATTATCGATAATGGAGTCAGCACATCACCGCGCTATTCTTGTCTTCCCGCTACTGTGCACCATTAGCAGGCCAAAATGATCTCAGAATAAGAGAGAGAAAACTTATTTGTGGTGCCTGGCGGCTACTTAAAATATGCTTCTGTTCCAGAGAAAAGTCCTGAGTTCTCTGAATAATGTCCAGGCCTATTGTTCATAATAACTACTGTGGAGAGTAAATGTCACATCTATTTCTGAACTCTATTCTGAACTGAACTGTTCGATTTTAAAAGGCAATATAAAGACATCTTTCTCCACTTTGCAAACTTTAAGCATTAACATGTTTTGTTTTTACAGCCCAGTTGGTGAACGGGATTCATTTTTAGATATTATGAGAGATTATTTTTGTATCAAACTGGCGATCAGATTAGGGAGTGCTGTTGCTTCTGAACATTGCATTTGCAGGAGGAATTAATCAGGTATTGAATTCCCATCTGTTTTAAGGTATTGAGGTGGGAACTGCATGTGACAGGAACTGTTAATCTTTACTCCTGGTAAAATGGAATCTTTGGTATACAATCGATGCCAGGAGAGCCAAAATGGAGTCCTGGTGGGTTGCAGGTATTTGCGGTTTCCTTTCAATCAGGAGACAGTTAAAGCCTTGAGAACAAGGCGTTCTTTAGGCAATCGAAGACTTGAATGAATCACTGGCCCTGAAACGCACACAAAAAAAAAAAAAAAACCAGCCAGAACTGCGGCCCTCCAGAGCCCGATTCTGATGCCTGCGATCTGTTAAAGCCGTTTGAAATGGATCTAATCCCGATTAGAGATTGGCTTTGACGCATCTCTGAGCAGCCCGCTGCGTTTAAGCGGGGAAGCGTTTAGGGAAATACAGCCACTTTATTTACTGCGGGAAGGGAGGCAGGTGACTCGGTGTGGTTTCGTTCAATCCCATTACAGATAAGGGCCGTGAAGCCAAACTCCCTGTCACGGCATGTGCGCGGTGTTTAGTGTGTGCTGCCGGTTCCGCCCGTCTCCTCTGCTACACGTTCCCCCTTTGGCTGGTGGGTGCTTCTTTCTGTTAACAGTTTACGATTTAGTCTTTTGTCAGGCTCTAGGCAAAAAGCCACTCCCAAAAGTACATTTCTCATGGCAAGCAAACGCCATTAGATACTGAGTTAACCGTCATAAATGCTGAACCATCAAGTGCATGTCTCAAGACTCGTGAGACAGAGGGAGAGAAGGGTTAATAATAATTCCGTCTCTTACAGCATATCTCATTAAACCTTTAAGGTGTGAGATCACAAATGTGTGATTAGAATGTTCTCAACTGAACATTCTAATGCTGATGTCACAGTCACTACTGGTAATTGAAAGCAATGTCATTCTAAATTATGATTATAATTTTGAAAAAAAAAAAAAAAACCTTAGAAAAAAACCTGCTGGTTAAAGGGTTAAGAGACAGAGGTCTGTAATCCTTTAAAGAGCAGGGTATCTCTTATGCATTTTGGTTTCACCATGTAGAAATTCCAGCACTTTTTTATACATCGCCCACCCCCCATTTCAACTTTTTAAATTCGGGGTGGTCCACGTTCAGTTCGGGGTGGTTAAAGATCGTATCTTGGGACGATTCTGGGATGATGGCAGAAAACGTTGGTCTGGGGCCCTGGTTTACAGTAAGATCTGCTCTCAGCACTCAAACCAGAAACTAAGAAAGATTCTTCTCCCAGCTCTGATCTTTATTTATAAAAATTTTTAATTAAATGCCCACATTGAGGTTTGTTTGAAAAGGTGGATTTTTAGATGTGGGAAACAGAAAGTGCTGCTCCAGTGATGAGCTGTAAAAGCTTGCTGTTCACAGGGACTGTGGCTCTTTGCTGTTTGTTTCATGCAGTTTGACGCTCATTAGTGTGGTTCTTGTTTGTGCAACTACTTTAGTGTTCAGTTGGGGAGTTGACAAGTTGTTCGTTCGAGTCTGACTTCTGACTACTTCACACTATTCATTCCCCCTGTGGGGAATTGCAGCACCTGGATCCCTGGTCTTTGCACTTGGAGTAAGGTTTGCACTGCAAGCTGCTGCTGAATTGGAGTAAAGTGCATGGATCGGTATGGAGGTATTATTGCCTCATAAATCAGACAACAGACAAATGTAATTGGTTCACAAATAAAAATAATTGAATGAATGCAAGCAATTCCACGTGCCAGGTGATGCGTAAATTACATTTGTCTGTTCGGGAGAGATTTCATTGTGAGTGCAGAACCATAATTGGGAACCAATTACTTTGATTTGCGAACCATTTATTTTGTTTGTATGCTATGGAAAATATTTGTCAATCTCATTTAGTTTGTGTAAGGTTCATATGTGACAATAATATCCCCACAGATGGGCTCCACGCTTAGGTATCAAAGTCAAACTGGTCTGTCTCCAGTCCAACTGCCCCCATAGGCCATAGTGACCCCCCACTGATCAGTCGAGCGCCTTGCAGTCTTCTTGTCCAAGCTGTACATGAAAAGTCTTCCTCCAAACACAGCCCTGTTTAGCTTCAGTATTAACCAAACCCAGTCTTGCTTATCTTCAATACTAACCAAGCCCAGCCCTGCTTAACTTCAGGTACTAGGGGCGACATAGCTCAGGAGGTAAGAGCGGTTGTCTGGTAGTCGGGGGGTTGCCGGTTCGATCCCCGCCCTGGGTGTGTCGAAGTGTCCCTGAGCAAGACGCCTAACCCTTAACTGCTCTGGTGAATGAGAGGTGTCAATTGTAAAGCGCTTTGGATAAAAGCGCTATATAAATGCAGTCCATTTACCATTTACTAACCAAGCCATACTCTGCTTGTCTTCAGTACTAACTAACCTAGCCCTGCTTAGCTTCAGTACTAACTGAGCGCAGTCCTGCTTAGCTTCAGGTACTAACCAAGCACAGCCCAGCTCAGTTACACAGCGTACATGACTACGGCTGCAGGCATTCAGGTACAATTACCTGGGATGCATGCGCTCAGAATTGCCTGACTGCTCATACATTTTTCTTCTGATCTGAAAGCTGCCCTTCTCACGACAAAAATAAATGAATTTTCTTTCAGTACTGGCAATGGACAGTGCAGCCTAACCCCCATCCTTTTATACAGCGCCTCTACTTCTTCACAGCAAAATCTGGCCTGTGAAGGCTGATGCCTACTTCAGGAAATGTGTCCCAAGCCATGGGTATTTGTGGCGAAATCTCAGAACACATACATATCGAAATGTTGGGTCATTAAACATTCACCGGATCTATTGTAATAACTATGGCTGCTGCACACAATTAACAAGAACTTGTTAATTACCACAATAGAGCCAAAAGAAAGTGCAGCCATTGTGTAGAGCTACAATGAGGAAACATGAAAGCCCACGTTTTTGTGAAAATTTTGCATTTTGACTCAACATTTTGAAAAAATTGTTTTGAATAGTTTGAAATTCAGATTTTTCCTGTTAGGGCACCCCCCACGAGGCCACTCAATGTGGCATTTTAGAGGTAGGTCCTGTGAGCACAATGTGCATGCATTTAAAAAGATGAAAAAACAAGGTGAAATGCAGTTACGATCGTTCCTTTGATTTCTTCTGCCACGTTTGACATCTTAACCGCAGCCAACTTTCTGAAATACACACCGGAAGAATTTAGAAATTAAATAATAATTCAGTATCAGAATTGTTGTTAAGGACGAAAAAGTCACACGGTGTTCACAGTGTCATTTTTCATGAGGGAAATATATTTCTGAGGCTAATTAGAAACTTCCTGACTATGGCCCTCTCCCATTATATAGAACCGAAATAAATACAGTGGGCCTGTAATTATACTTCAGGCACCACCAGCAGCTCTTGGTCTGATTGATGTCTGAGATGTCCGATAAACATGAGCGGGGACAAGCAGTCTGTGAATCTTTGCTAAGACATCTCAACAACAGATACCTATATATATATATATATGTGTGTGTGTGTGTGTGTGTGTGGACGTGTGTGTGTAAGCGAGCAAGTGTGTGTGTGTGTGTGTGCGGTTGTGATAACATCAAAAAGGCGGCCAAAAACGAGGACGTCTTTTGGAAATAGCAAACAGCTTGCAGTATGCTAATGACTTTCACAGTTGTTTTCATTTGCATTTAAATGAAGAGAATTTAATGCCATTTTTAATATCTCCACCCCCTCTCCACTTCTCGGCTGGCTTAGGAACTCGGCATCCTTGGCTTCAATTAAAGCAGGGTCCGGAATCAAAGTCAAACCTTTCATTGGCTAAGAAAGGCGCGAACATTATGCGGCGAGATAAGAGCTGGGGACGTGGAGCCGACTGTTCATTATTGTGCTTATGAGAGTTCAATTATCTTCAATGTCCCCACTATTTCCACAAGTTTCATACATTATGAAGGGTGCTTCTTCACCCCAGCTGGAAGGCAGTAGGACTTCAATGGCGGGTATGATTCTGAGTGAAAGTGTCCCTCGCCGAAGTTGATCTTTTTAACCGGTTATCGACACGGAGCCAGAGACGGCGGCCGAGCGGGAGAAAACGACGGCGACTGCTGGTGCACGACGTCGGGAGCACCGGTAATCTGGCGTGGGAGTGCTTGTAATAAAGACGTCGTGGCTTTCGCTGAGAAGAGCTCGCGAAGCAGAAGCGCCAGGAACACCGCTTCTGCGCGTGTAATCCTTATTAGCCCTGCTGCTAACTGCTGAGAACTCCCAGAATCCTCCTCCGGCCCGCAGCGAGGAACCAGGTCTCCGCTCACCGCCTGAATGTTTATTGCAATACCACAGCTGATTTTTCGTCTGAATGTCATGTGAAACAACTGTTTGTGTTGACCTGAGAGGACAATTTTACCATTTTTTAAACTGATTTTTCCTCTGAAGCAAAGCACAACAGAGGTGTCTGACCTAGCTCAACTGCAGGTTTATACATATTATTTAAACTCGGTCAGGTGATAATATGCAGCAATCCAGTTAAGGTGAAATGATAACGACGGGGAATTTATCCTCGTCAGCTAGGCTTTTGTTATTTTATCTTTGACGTTGCGTGTGCTATCTCAGTTAGCCTCTTTTCACCATATTATATTTTCTGCTGAGTTTTGCAGATCAGCATCTGTGCTGAACCCCCCCTCCCTGCCCCCCCCCATCCCCCTCCCTCACCCTGTAAGCCTCTATCTGAGAGAGCGCTGTAGACGCGTAATCGTTTCTGCTAGCCGTGCGTTCGTTCGCCTTTCCCGGGCCCAGACCCAGCATTGAACCTGCTTATTTAGAGCCAGACGTTTTTAGCAACGTGCTAACGCTTCCGCCGCTGCAGGCGTAAGGGCTCGGTAAGGCCGGGCAGAGCTCTGGCTCTCTGACAAACTGAGAGAGCGCGCGAGACGGCCCCAGTGACGGACGCTGGGATCCCGGCCTAACGCTGACCTCCTCCCCGGGACATCCGTCACAGCTGGGCCTGCTGCTATTACCCAGCCCACTCATCCCCTCCTCTCATCTGTACGTCCTGTCTGATTCCGTTCAGACTTTCTGTTAACATGAGCGCATGCACCCACTCACACACGTGCACACACAGATGCACACATACACGTACAAACACACACTTGCGCGCACACGCACAAACATGAGCAGGCATGCACACACACACATACACATACAAACACACACCTACGCACACATGCACAAACATGAGCAGGCATGCGCACACACACACACACACGTGTGCACACATGCATGCACACAGGCATACAAACACACGTGTGCATATATGCATGCACGCACAGACACACACACACACACACAAATAATTCCCATGTAATTATTTATGCATAAATATAGAAAAACAAAATGTTCCTCTCTAATATTGTGCTCAAGCAAATGAAAAAATGAAATTCACCTCTCCTCCATCATTTCACCTCGAGGTTACTGCACGCTTATATTATTGATTTGCACACTACAGCTAGTAAATGCTTTGGCTTATTATCCACCTGCTGCCGCCACTTAAATGGATGGCTGCCTTCTCTAAATGAGAGTCCTGACCTACTGTCTGGTTCAACTAGGGCAGTGAGAAGCACTTCATAACCATTAGGAGCTAACCCGACTAAATCGGGGGCATCCAGTCTTGTCCGTAAAGGGCCAAAATGGGAGCAGGTTTTTGTTTTAGTCCAGCATAACTACAATTATTCAACTAATTAACTGCTTTACTTCTTTATGGGCTCTTTTCATGGTCTTCAATCGAGACCTTTATAGGTAGAATCAGGTGTCCTAGCGCTGGGGTAAAACAAAAACCGGAATCTACACTGGCCCTTTTTGGATAAGACTGGACACTCCCGGACTAAATGAATTAAAATGGCTGTAAGTGTGTACCTGATGGTTCTCTCAGCTTCAGACATGCCTGGTGATGAATACTTTCATGGGTTTACCACTGCTGTGTTTCAATTTCACATTGACCGAGGTCTGCTCTGCTTTCTTTAATATAAGCAGGCTAAACAAGGTCAGTTAATACGGGCAAAATTATGCACAGTTTGGTCAAGGTTACATAAAGATGTTGAGAGGTATGGGGTGTCTTACTCTCTACCCATTACTAGAAAAGTGACCACAGGCTTTCCATAATTGGTTGAATGAACCAGACCTGGGTCAAATGCATATATATATTTTTTTTTTGGATTCAAATACTTTTCTGTGCTCTATTGATTTTGCCTGGTGTAATTGAGCCTGCCAATATGACCAGAAGGCGGGGTTTGCACTTTTTGCAAAGAGCATTTCATTGGTTCCAATACACCAGGCATGATCAGTAAAGCGTAGAAAAGTATTTGAATCCAAAACAAATAAGTATTTGACCCAGGTCTGGTATGAACTAAGACCGACCCTTACTTTGGAGCCTCCCCTTATCCTGATTTAAACCACACCCCTACCAGCAGACACACATGGAGGCCATCAATTCCTCTGCTTGGAGGGTGCTGACCAATCAGAGCCCTTGTGTGTTCTCACAAGGTCTGATTCACCCTGGCAGCGTCCGGCTGCTGCCCACATAAATAATGGCGCACGGACATCATTAGGGGATTATTTATCACCGACTTCCAGGATAAATCCTTATCGCTCCCGTTTCATCCCCCATTAAAGTTTATTCACCGGCCCCTCAGAATGCTGACACCAAGGTGCTGCCAAGTTCAGGTGAAGGACGAACCGAGGCGAAACGAGGAGATCACAAAAACTCACCAGCACAGCAGCCACTGCTGCGTGGCTATGCTAGCAGAACCACAGTTACACACGGCTCCCTAGTTATGCTAGCAGAATCACAGTTACACACAGCTGCCCAGTTATGCTAGCAGAACCACAGTTACACACAGCTCCCCAATTATGCTAACAGAACCACAGTTACACACAGCTCCCCAATTATGCTAGCAGAACCACAGATACACACAGCTCCCCAATTATGCTAGCAGAACCACAGTTACACACAGCTCCCCAATTATGCTAGCAGAACCACAGTTACACACAGCTCCCCAATTATGCTAACAGAACCACAGTTACACACAGCTCCCCAATTATGATAGCAGAGCCACAGTTACACACAGCTCCCCAATTATGCTAACAGAACCACAGTTACACACAGCTCCCCAATTATGATAGCAGAACCACAGTTACGCACAGCTCCCCAATTATGATAGCAGAACCACAGTTACGCACAGCTCCCCAATTATGATAGCAGAACCACAGTTACACACAGCTCCCCAATTATGATAGCAGAACCACAGTTACGCACAGCTCCCCAATTATGATAGCAGAACCACAGTTATACACAGCTCCCCAATTATGCTAACAGAACCACAGTTACGCACAGCTCCCCAATTATGATAGCAGAACCACAGTTACGCACAGCTCCCCAATTATGATAGCAGAACCACAGTTATGCACAGTTCCCCAATTATGCTAACAGAACCAAAGTTACACACAGTTCCCCAATTATGCTAACAGAACCAAAGTTACACACAGCTCCCCAATTATGCTAGCAGAACCACAGTTACGCACAGTTCCCCAATTATGCTAACAGAACCACAGTTACACACAGCTCCCCAATTATGCTAGCAGAACCACATTTACGCACAGTTCCCCAATTATGCTAGCAGAACCACACAGCTCACCACAGTTACACAAAACCAGAAGTAAAAACCATGATGTATTATGTGTAGGGACTCTAGTGCACGTGATCCAAAATGATTTTGACTTGCATTACCATCTAAATCCTCATGGGGCACTGTAGGCATTGGATTTTCACAATCATCTAACTAACTAGACAGTTAGTGATCAATTTTGACCCTCATGAAAGAAATTAGTTGATATGATACAAAAAGTGAAAAGAATGAATGTGACATAGACCGAATGTTAGACACAAAAATCTTTGAGTGACTGGGAACCCTCCTAGTACACATAAGGAGTCTATTTATTTTGCTCAGTTTGCAACAATCCCATAAAAGCACAAAAAAACAACAATAGAAAAAAAACATAAAAAAACATCAAGCTTGGTCTGAAATAAACAACAAGGGGGAATGCTATGTCAGTGGAATAAAGATGAATTGACAGACAGACATTTTTGAGTGTAAGAGTTCCACTTGAAAAAGGTGACAAATCCTGAATTGAATGTATTTTTAAATACACACATAAGAAATTAAATTAAATGATGAGGGGTCGAAGTCAGCTGACTGCATGTCTGTCACATATGAGACAACAGATGGTGCAGACAATTATTCTTTACACATTTTATTTGTTCTACAAATAGAATAAATTACATCCGATATAGCAGCTATTCCTGTTGACGAAATGCATAACAGCTCAGTCGCGGATCAAACAGCTACTTTTACTTTTTTTTACATTTTACTGAAATAATACAAGGTACAAAAACCATACAATGAAACCCTCAAAGGTTTCATGCCAAAATGCAGTTCATGTAACTTGCATGCTGGCACACGTGAATGGCATCTGGGCCAGCAGTTTCCCAAAAGTTGACAAATTCACGAGAGTAGGCAAAAAAAAATTTCAGGCATCGTCCAAGACAAAAAAAAAAAAAAAGGCGCTACACAGCACTTCTGAGGCGGGCGACGGAGCAGGGTTCAGACTTTACTATAAAACCATGCTGAACGATGGGACAGCTGGTATTCCGTTTACACTCCAGATATGGACCTGGAGACGGACATCCACACCCAGTACTGCTGCGCTGGTCCTGCTGAGGGGGCTTTTGAATACCAAACAATGGCTCAAAATGCACCCAGCACGGTCAAATGAAGAAATAACCACTCGCTGGGAAACTGACAACGAGCACTCCAAACAAAGCCACAGTTCTTTCAGCCAAAATAATGTCACATGAACAAGGCACTGCATTGATACTCAGGGAATTCTGGGACAGAAGTAAAAAAATAAAAATGAAAATAAAAATATTGAGCTGAAGGCAAAATGATACTTGTCTGTTTCAGCCAACTCAACTGATGGAAAAAGATGCGTCTCTTGCTATTGAGAAGTTCACACTGGGTGCAGCCAAAGAAAGACAGAGGAGACTGCCACACAACTGACCATGACCAAAGTTTAAATCCAGAATTTTTATTCATTTTACTATTTTAGATCTTTTAAAAAAGCCTACAGCTCTGTAACGTATTCAATTGTTTTGATTGTTACGTCTGTGCAGGTAATATAATTGTACTTTTATGTGTAGATCTACTTCCCATTGCCTAGATAGAAAGAAAAACATTCCTGCTGAACACTGTAAAAGTGTCTACTGCAGGTCTATGCACTGACTGTGGCATGTGACAGTGTGGGAACATTGCTGTCAATCATAATTTGTGCTTAGTTGGTAATTGATGTAAATTACTGGAAAGGTGCAATGCGTTAGTTGACCGATGATGCATTCTGTCAGTCTCATCAACTCGTAAAGTCAGAGAAAATTGCATATGAATAGCAAGTCATATATTCCAGGTGTTAGTGTTTGGGTGGTCATTGGCAACTGGTAAGTTTATCATGTAAACAATATTTTTGTCCGCTGACATGTAAAGATTAGATTTCCCACTGCAAGTTATAAATAATGTAAATAATGGAAGCCAGGCGTGAACTCTGTTGTGTTTTGACATTAGCTGCATACAAAAAGTACATAAACCACCCAAAAATGGAATAAATCTCATGCCCTCACAAAACTTGGCAACTCTGCTTAAATACATTATGTCAGATAAATAAATGAATCTGACATATAATATAATGGATATATTTACCATTAGCCTGGTACATAGTTGCTATCGTCCAGCAACTGTTAACATCAGGTCAGCGATACGTCAGAAATGGTTCATTCTGGTATCTTGGAACTTGCCGAAGTTTACCACTGGTATTTACGACTTTGTCGCCCATTCGAATGCACCATAATTACAATGCATGCTTTTGATTGGTCCTCCAATCATGTGAGTAGGCATGAGACTGGTACAACACAGGTGTTGTTTGATGAATAATTAGCCAGTAGTCTATTAGAGCTAAAGGAGGCACCTTTTTTGGGGCAGAGGGATGAGAACAGTTAAGGCTAGGTGGTGTGTTAGTGGGCTCTTCAAAGCATACACTCCAGGTTTTCCCCCATGAAATCAAATATAACATTTTTTTTTAATCGATCCCTACTGGTGTAGATGTCAATTTGAACCTCTAGACAAGATGTTTGTGCTTTGGGCTTTGTTTTTATAGACCAATCTACCAGATTTTTAGCACTGTCTCAATTTAAAAAATAAAAATTTGTTTTTGACCTAAACCATTTTATTGGTTACAATTTTTAGAAGGCTGGCTTCATTCGGTTTAATTTGTGCCTGTTGGGTAAAGTAATCTGCGTGCCATTTAAGCAATGCCATAAAAGTAATGTTATTAAAGTGGCTTCTTCAAACAGGGGGCAGGCAGTCAGAAGACTGGTGTCTTGGAGGGAGCTGGTTACGGGGACAAAATGGACCAACTATGTCCCTGCCCAGCTTTGTTACCCAACTCCCAGGAGCGTCCTGGCAAATAAAGGACTCAGCAGACTGCAGTCAGCTCACATGACCCCGGGGGTTGCCAGCTTAAGGCCCCTTACTGGGGCTTAGGGAAATGGTGTAAAATGGTCTGAGGAAAACTGTTCTGGGGAAGGCTTGCTGTGATTCGTTGCTTTCTGACACTATTTTTGTTACTTAAAACAAAATGATGATTAGCAAATCCACAAAATTGGATTTCTGGGAACCTCTTTCAAATGTCAGCTTTAAAAATCCCTCCACAATGCAAGATAAAACATGCTCTAACTTAGATTTTAAACAGGGGACAATGTAAACTTAAAGACCTTTCTCAGTCAACTACTAGCTGGTGAGTGTTTAATTTTGACTTGAAATAACCCAATAACATCTACTGCTCTTCATCCAAAATGGAACAACACAGCAGGCAAAGATCTACTGCGCTTAATTCTACATGAAACAACCCAACAAGCAAACATCTGCTGCTCTTAACATGAAATGTCCCAAAAGGCAAACATCTACTGCTCTTAATTTAACATGAAACAACCCACCAGGCAAACATCTACAGCTCTTAATCCAACATAGAACAACCCACCAGGCAAACATCAACTGCTCTTAATCCAACATAGAACAACCCAACAGGCAAACATCTACTGCTCTTAATCCAACATAGAACAACCCAACAGGCAAACATCTACTGCTCTTAATTCAACACGAGACAACCCAACAGTCAAACACCTACTGGTATTAACTGCATTCTTAGATGTTTCTGGATGGTTTAATTTAACCGCATGTATAATTAATTTTCAGTAGATAAAGGCAGGCTGAATTAATTTTCTTTCAGAATTAGATTTTTTAACGTCCTTTAGGGATATGAGGAAGTGGCAGGAAAGAGAAAAAAGTTATCTCATTAAAATGCCAAAGGGAACGATATGACTGAAAAGATAACTTTAAATAAACCCCATTATGGGTAAACGTCCATTAATTTCTCTGTCGAAGCTATATCTTCTCAGATTTTAATTATCCTTCAGTCCATTATTGTCTTTACAATGAGCTCGTCTGTTCTGTAGTGTACGTTCTGTAATTAGTGAACTGGATTGGCTGGTACTGGCCATGATTGGCAGACAGTGAGCTTTATGGTGGAATCTGAAATGAACTGAAACTTATGTTTAAACACATTTATGAACTGTTTTAGGAGATTGGCAACTAAAGGATCTGGGGAGCTGGTACAGAGAGAAATCGGAAAGGTTTGTTTGCCCATAGTGCCTGAACTTGGCTCCAGTGAATACTATGGGCTATAAAGTTCAGCCACACAGAACTGAGCATCTGTGTGTTACAGGCTAGGAAAGCTGTAGGGTCTGTCAAACTTCTATGGTTGTTTTCCAATCACACGGAATTAGAACTGCAACAAATAAATATTAATCTAATCAATCACAATAATAAATAAATAGATTTGAGTTTTACTTCATAATCAAAGTCAATCTAAGAGAGACAGGAAATTGTTCAAAAGAGAGTGCTTTAATAGTTGATTTAAATAATACTAAATGTAATAGATAGCTCTTCAAACCCTAAACTCCTGCCAAAACAGTCCACTTGGCATCCACTGGTCACCTCACCTCCCTGTCCCCCCCAAAGGGGCCCTCCTTGCCTCCTCCTCTAACCCCCAGGGGTGGACTGAGTAAATATATTTCAGTATATTGTTTACTGAGTATTTTCTCAATAACCCGGGGTGAAATATGATAACGACTCACTGCAAAATGAAAGATGCAACTGAATGAGTGATATTGCAACTTGAATTGAAAGTGTGATTGTGTGGTGGATTTGATATAATCCTTCATCTTCAAGATAACTGGGTGGCAACTTGTTCTAGAGGAACTACAATAATTCAATCATGAAAACTATGGGAAATTCCATAAGCTCCAGTCAACAGTATCCTGCATTACGTGTGAGAAATTAAAAGCGCTCCCAGAAACACAAAGAGAGAGAGAGGTTAGCCATGCAGCCTGAAGAAGATGGGCTGCCTGTTGAGCGGTACGTAGGTACGACGTATAACCAATGGACTTCTGCACCTTCACCTAGCTGCTTAAACAGAACAGTGCATATTCAGCTTTGCAAACGCTCCAGTGAACCCTCCATTCGTAGTCTTAAACCAAGGGCATGTTCAGTCTAACTGCAGCGCACCCATTTGTGGTTTAATCCTTACACAGTCCTCAAGGCTAGGTAAGCGCATACTTTATTCCAAGCCCATAAGCATTACATAGCATAGCATTACATTAACAATAGCGTGCATTACATCACATTCCAATGCAGTCGTTCAGCACAGGGCTGGTTCTAGGCATAGTTGACAGGCGGTTGCCAAAGGCGCCAAATGGGTCAACAATCACTATCTCTCCAGCAGCCCCAAACCACCCCCCCCCACTCCGCAATCTCACCTAGGATAGCCGAAAGGCTTGAGTTGTGCCTGACCTAGCAGATGCTATCATCCACATTCAGAAGTGGAGAACATCAGTATAACTCTCAGGAATGCAATGGCCTCTATACTAATAATGATATATTTATAATGGTGCCTCTGTATCCATAATAGAGTGTTTTATAGACCTAAAATAAAAGTCGAGACAGAATGGGGATATCGTATACACAAAAGATTTAACGCTGTCCCCAAAATGCCACATTAATTCCAATTTCAATAGAACAAAAAGGGGATTTAAAAAACAGAGCTCAAATGCATTAAAACTGTTTTAACTTGCTATTGAAAAGCCTCTTTTCTGCGGCAGTAAGTTTCAGAGTTCTGAGGAAAAACTAAAAGCTGCCTGTCATCTTGTTGTAAAAAAAAACTAAAACCTTGCACAAGGACTCCTGGAAAAAAAAATGAATGGAGGCTCATGGACAGGGAAAATCTGGCTCAGGCTCTGCTTTAAAATATTTGAAATACCAAACACAATGAAAAATAAATGACCTCGTCTGGGAAAATGAGGATGTACGTGCACTGCTAACCACATCTACACTGATAAAACCTGCAAACACGAGAACCTGAAAAGACTATTTTAAAAATTAATTAGAAGCTTGCCAAACATGGTTATGCAGAAGTGCATGTGACATCATCAAAGGCTGGTGAAGGAGGACTTTTAAACAATAGTCAAGCAGTAACTAGTTCTGTGTTAATCAGTGTCCAATCTGTGATTCAAACAGTGGAGAACAGAAAAAGGCACAAAGTGATCAGTTCACTTGAGTCAAACTGGTTATTCCTTTTAAACTGGACTTTGTGAGTTTATGACAAAGGGATATATCATCAAGCTTTCAGAGTGACCATCTCTCTGACATCCATATACTGCACTGAATCAGAGAGCATTCTAAAAGATGAGACTGTGTTCTTATAGTGTGCTGTATCAGAGCACACTAAAAGGCTGGACTGTGTTCTAGTGTGCTGTATCAGAGCACACTAAAAGACTGCACTGTGTTCTTATAGTGTGCTGTATCAGAGCACACTAAAAGACTGGATTGTGTTCTCGTAGTGTGCTGTATCAGAGCACACTAAAAGACTGGATTGTGTTCTCGTAGTGTGCTGTATCAGAGCACACTAAAAGACTGGATTGTGTTCTCGTAGTGTGCTGTATCAGAGCACACTAAAAGACTGGACTGTGTTCTCGTAGTGTGCTGTATCAGAGCACACTAAAAGACTGGATTGTGTTCTCGTAGTGTGCTGTATCAGAGCACACTAAAAGACTGGACTGTGTTCTCGTAGTGTGCTGTATCAGAGAATGCACTTGTGCACAGTACAAGAACTCCTTGTTTTGTGGCTTCTTATGCAATGTTGGTGGGCTTTGTGATTTTTTCCTTGTTGTATTGTATACCTCACTCTATTTACTCCTTTTAAAGATGCACAGCCCAGAGCTGTTTTTAAATCTGAGTTTGCGCAGTTCATTCAACATTTTAATTGTTCACCATTTTGCTAGCAATTAGTAATACACTGGAATTCTTTGCCACAAGCTCTCATTAAAAAAATAATAATTGTAATAAACTCAATTTAGAAAATAGACATATTTTCAGTGTGTACCTAAGTAAACAACAGCGTACATACTCCGTTATAATAATAGAACGATAAAATGAACAAAAGGACAAATACATCAATAAACATGCAGTGGGATATTTAAAGGGTACACAGCAGAGTGTGCACTAAAACTTGCTGAACCTGCTCGCCTGAGTTTTAAAGCTCTGGTATCGGCTGCCAGGAGGAAGGGGTGTAAACAATTTAACAGCGGGGGAGACTGGGGCCTTGGACAATATTTAAGGCCTTGCTGTAGCGTAATTGCTAGAATAAATATGTTCTATTGACAACAGGTCTCCGCCACTTATCTTCTATGACCTCCCCACTATCTTCCCAATGGCCGTAAGGTCTTTTGCAGCCAAAGCACCGCAGCAGAATGGTGATGCGTCCAGTTAATGCTCTCTACAGTGCAATGATACAAGTTCGCAAGAGTCTTAGAGTTCATACCAAGTCCTTTAAGTCATGTTAGAAAGTAAATAAAACCGACTTCTATTATTACACCACACTTCCCTGCGTTTCTTGAATCTGTGGGTGTTATTAATCAGAGAGGGGGGGCCACACAGCTACCTTAATTGATGTTTTGCTCGGGTCATTGCGGTGCTGCAGTAACAAGATCGTTATCGTAAACGAAAGCTGAAACTACTGTGAAAACTAGCCAGGGAAAAAAAGATTTGTGAACTTTAATTAAAATCAGAAACATGCCCGTCCAAGAAACTGGAACTAGCATCTTGGCTTTTTAACCTACATAAACAAAATAAAACCAAAATGTTTTTTTTATTTTATTATTATTAATACATGTATTTTTTTGTAATTAAAAGATGATAAAAGACAAGTGGTTTGTTTCCACTATCTGTTAAGGCAAAAAATACCTTCAGCACACTTTCAAAACTGCACATCATTACCTTGCCAGCAACATAAAGGTTTTTGAAAGGTTGTTGTGAGTTGAAGAGATACAGTCCCCTCCAAAAGTATTGGAACAGCAAGGTCAATTCCTTTATTTTTGCTATACACTGAAGACAATTGAGTTTGAGGTCAAAAGATGTACATGAGATGACAGATCCGAATTTCAGCTTTTATTTCCTGGTATTTTTATCTAGATTTATTAAACAACTTAGAACATATCACCTTTTGTATCAGACAACCCAATTTTTAGGTGAGCAAAATTATTGGAACATGTGACTGACAGGTGTTTCTTGTTGCCCAGATGTGTCCTGTTAGATTGATTAGTTAAACAATAAATAGTTCTGAATGTCTACTCTTGGTTTTAGCCTTGGGTTTTGCCTGTGAAGATTGCATTTGTGTTATAAAAGTTAAACTAACTTGAAGACCAGAGAGCTGTCTTTGGGAGAAAAGCAAGCCATTTTGAAACTTAGAAAAGAGGGGAAATCGACCAGAGCCATTGCACAAGCATTGGGGATAGCTTGTACAACAACTTGGAATGTCCTGAAAAAGAAAGAAACCGCTGGCGTACTGAGCAACAGACATTGAACAGGTTGACCAAGGAAAACAACAGCAGTTGATGACAGAAAAATTGTGAGAGCTGTGAAGAAAAACCGCAAAACATCAGTCAGTGACATCACAAACAATCTCCACAGGGCAGGGGTGAAGATATCTCAATCAACCGTTCGAAGAAGACTTAGAGAGCAGCAATATAGAGGCTATACCACAAGATGCAAACCACTCATCAGTAGTAAGAATTGGAAGGCTAGATTACAATTTGCAAAGAAGTACAGAGATGAGCCACAAAAGTTCTGGAACAAAGTTTTATGGATTGATGAGACCAAGATTACCAAAGTGATGGAAAGGCCAAAGTGTGGAGAAAGAAGGGATCTGCTCATGATCCAAAACATACAAGCTCATCTGTGAAGCACGGTGGAGGAAGTGTCATGCCTTGGGCTTGCATGGCTGCTTCTGGAGTGGGCTCACTAATCTTTATTGATGATGTAACTCATGATGGTAGCAGCAGGATGAATTCAGAAGTCTACAAAAACATTCTGTCTGCCAACTTATGGAGAAATGCATCCAAACTAATTGGGAGGAACTTAATCATGCAGCAAGACAATGACTCAAAACACACTGCCAACACAACAAAGGATGTCATTAGGGAGAAAAAGTGGAAGGTTTTAGACTGGCCAAGTCAATAACCAGACCTTAACCCATTTGAGCATGCATTTCACCTCCTGAAGAGGATATTGAAAGGAAAAAGCCCCCAAAACAAACAACAACTGAAAGAGGCTGCAGTAAAAGCCTGGAAAAGCATCACAAAAGAAGAATGCAACAGTTTGGTGATGTCAATGGGTCACAGGCTTGATGCAGTTATTGCAAGCAAGGGATATGCTACCAAATATTAAGTGTTATTTACTTTCATTTACTTAAATACTCTCTGTTCCAATACTTTTGCTCACCTAAAAATTGGGTGGTCTGATACCAAAAGGTGCTATGTTCTAAGTACTTTAACACATCTAGGTGTAAATACCAGGAAATAAAAGCTGAAATTCTTGTCTCATGTTCATCTTTTTATCTCAACCCCAAATGTATTGAATGTATTGCAAAAACAAAGGAATTGGCCTTGCTGTTCCAATACTTTTGGAGGGGACGGCAAGTAAACTCTTCTGTACTCATTGGGTCCAAATCTCTTTAAAGTATTTCTTGTGCTTCCCGTTGGTTTGAAGGTGTGTTCTTAGAAAGCTCTTAATAGCACTGTAACATTTTAAAACATAGTAAAAAATGTTGATTCAATGATAACATTCTCTACAATCTTGTAAATCGCACAATGTACATTTATGTGCTAGGTGGAAATAAACACATAATTAGAAAAAATTAATAATGTTCAAATCAATTCAGACACACACCTTCCTGGCTTGCTGAATTTTCATAACCAAAACAATGGCCTCTGATTTGTGCAATTCAATATTATCATGTCCGTTGCACTTTAAATCACATGTAACATTAGATATCCCTGACCAGAGATGCTGGTATTACTGGTAGTATTATGATTATGCCTATCACACCACACTTCCAATGACCCTTGTTTTATGAAAGTCATAGTGCATTCCATTTTTATGGGTAACCACTTATTTAAAGTGGTCTCCAGTGCCTCATTTGGCTCTAAGAGATCATGCACTTCCTACAACCCAGAATCCTTTGCTTCCCCGAAGATGAAAGTAATATGCCAAGGTAAGGCTCAAAGGCTAACCACTTTGGTTTTAACACTTTTTTTCTGCTTGTGTTGCTTGTGTAGATGCACAGTGAAGTGTTTCTTTGAAAGTTCCCTGATATTAATTACTATGCGATTATCTATAATTTGGGTGCATTGATTGTTGAATCCACACAGTCATCAGTTTGCATTGAACAAGAAAGGGGATTGAGCAACAGCTCAGAAATTAATTAGAAGAGGTACACTCCAGTCCCAAATAGCCATTGATCCGGCACCGTCTTTCTTCTGGTGACACAAACACAATTAAACTAATGATCACGTAGGGAAAAAACGGTGCACTTACTTAACGTTTCTGTTTGTTCCAACCTCCTACAACTACGCAATTTTTGAGAGGGCAATTTTTTTGGCTTGCCGTGAAGACGTGGCGATCATGTTCGGGGGATCGCATGGCAAATGGTGGTAATGAAATATCGACCACTGCGGGATTAAGTGGTCAGAGACTGTGGAAGCGGGGCTGTGTTTAAACGGGAGTGTGACCTAAACTCGGGTAAACTTGAATTGCTGCTGCTGCTGGTCTGTGGAGAACAAGTGATGCGCGGCGGTAATGGACGCAGCAGTGTGGGAGCACTGTAACCGCAGACAAAAAACATAATGCATTATAATAATAATACCATCTTGGCATTTCTCCGGGGGCCCAGGGGCTTATTGTATTATTAATTCAAATGCTGAGCACGCTACGCAACAGACGGAATGATACTTTATTAAGGACATCAGGAACGTCTAGTACAAAAACAGTCCATTCAGTCAGTCTAAATCGGTCATTTTGTTTGTAGCCTGCAGTGAAGGTAACGCTGCACCATGTCTCCGTCTGATCACTTAAGTCCTGGCAAACAGTACCACACATTAACACTCAACGCACACGCAATGGTTACAATGCAGGTTAACAATGGCTTTTAAAAACATATATTTTTTTAAAAACTCAATCACAACCCCCCAATTCACTTCTGCTGGGCCCGAAAAGATCTGAAATAAACGAGCATGTTGCTTTTTCAATACTCACCATCTGTCTTTCATTTTGGTAATTGCTTATTTTTCTGTCAAAGGAGAAAAAAAAAAAAACTGCGGTATGTCCATCTCTCAGAAATTTGTACACTTTATACCCAGAACCAAAATCCCTTTCTAAGTTTCTATTATAGTGCAGTATCCATATTTAATGGCTAATTGTGTTTATGCTAAGATCCATATCGATGTTATGATTATTAGGTCTTCCTCTAATAACCGTTATCAGCAGGGGTGGGCAATTCTGTTCCTGGAGGGCCAGGGAGCATCAAGGTTTTTACTCCTATCAGTTAACCTGGCTCAATGGGTTAATTAGCATTGTACACCAATGCTGGTTCATATCGGTGAACAAAAACAGTAATCAACTGTCACTCATGATTTTATCAATAAGTACAATTCCCATTCATACATGTGATTTTGGCAAATTAAATTATTAAAATTTGAGTTTATGAGAATGAATGAGCACATTTAAAAAAAAACTTGTCAGTTTATGAAGTGTTCTAAAGTTTAAATTACTGTACTAGGTCCTCCTAGTGCACTAAAATACTGTACTAGGGCCTGCCAATGTACTAAACTACTGTACTAGGTTCTGCCAGTTTTTTAAACAAATGTACTAGGGTATAATTAGATGCAAAAAATGCATAAGAGCGCCCCACAATATGGCTTAACAGTTGTTTCTCTAGTGAGTGCATGTCAAGTGCATGTATGACATTAATGAAACTTGGATCAAGTGTTTGTTTTGGTTTGTTTGTTTTAAATTGTGGTATTAAACAAAAATTGACAGCAAAGAAACAAAGAGTCACTGGCATATAAGCGGAAAATATATTTTGAAGCGGATATAAAGATAAGAGATTAAACTCTTCAGTCTCACCTTTGATTTTATATTACAAACAATGGTTTATTCACAGAGAAGCTCGTAACGGAGTGTCTCTGAATGCACTTTCTATTCAGCCATAACGAAATTAGCAGTTGACTGTGTCGCTAAGCACTGTTTTGAAGGGAAATAACTGACGATCTGCGTGACAATAAAGAAAGCAAACCTCCATCACACCCACAGTTAATTTATTCCTATGGAACCAGCTTCTTTTACAACTCCACTGTAGTTGGTTTGAATCAATTAGTTTGAATGCCTTCACTATTGTAATATGAATATGTGCTTTTTTCTGATATTTTATTAATTTCCTAGTTGGTAGTATGTATGCTGCTTTTTAATGCCAGTATATAATGCTCATTGTGTATCGCCCATGCAAAATATTATTTACGGCAGGGGCACAGACCTATGGAGTTATAAATGTGTGATTTGATTGGATGTATCCCCGGGGAGGCGTGGCCTCTGTTTCCTCACGTTCCCTATGTCCTGGGAAGAGATGATCTGTGCCGAACGAGGTTTTGTGGTGGAATCGATGGCAGCCATGTCCCTGTGGCCACATCTACCCACAATGCACATCTCCCTCGTATTCAGCCTGCAGAGTGCTCAGCGTGCAAAGGGTACATGATTATGAGGGTGAAATCATTACATTACTATCACTAATGCCTAGCTTACACCACAGGATTTATACTCACAATCATGCCATTTTCAAGATCTTTAGAAAATCTTACGTAAGTCCCCAGTTTCTGTGTGATCTGTGTGCACCCGCCTCCGACGATCATTCCAATATCCCTTTAATGTGAGATGGTCATTAGTGCACAGTCTTATCCAGAGCGTTGTACAGTACTGGAGCACGTCTCAGATAAAAAAAAACAAACGCATCCTTTCACCAACAAGGCACAGGAGACCCATTTATAATCCACAAGTGTAAAGTTAGCCAAACGGACCAACTGTTAGCATTGTAAACAAAGTTTATACCACTACAGAGCTGACCTCATACCTTAGCAACAGGGGTATTTACAACAGCATGGGGTATTTGCAACAGCTGTGGTATCTATAACAGCTGAGGGCATTTACAGCAGCCAGGGCTTCAGCTATTGGACCGAAAGTGATATGTAGACATCTGTCTGAAAACACTAAAAAGTGCGGCAAATTAAACAGCGCTATGGAACAGTCCATTTGTCATTTGATTACACAAAGGTGGCAAAATATATGGCGGTCCTGGTAGGGGAGCTAAACGCGTTAGTGAAGTAACAGGGCTATCTGTCTCCTGTGGACAGGGTTTTGTTGAAGCCGGTAGCCTAGCGCTTATTGCTTTAATGTGAGGGAAAAGTGGAGAAGGAAAGCACCCTGCCAGGGTCCCTTTGGAAACGGCTGGAGGAAGAGTGCGTGACAGACCTTTAATTCGTCTGCAGACGCTCCCCGAGTCCCCGCGGAGAGCGGAGCCTGGGCGCGAGAACCAATCCCGCGGTGCGCGGGAGGGCGTGCCGAGTCCTCGCCACGGAAACGAGACGCTTCGCGCATCGCCTGCCAGCGACGCGGCGTTGTGTTCAGGAGCGAGCGTTCTGAATGCGCGGGCCTGCTCCTCAACACAGCGTCAGGCGTGTTAATGCAGACAGTAGATCCTGGATTCAGTCGATAACTGGCCTTAAACTTTTTCATGTGAACCCGTCCTTTTCCTTCATAAACAGCTAGAGTTCATTTTTTATAAACTCTGAGGTCACAAAACTGTGTGGCAAAGAAATAGTGTTCAGCTGTATTTGGACACTGCAGAGTGGCCTATCCTGTTAAGGCTCTGTTCCAGTGTGTGAATGGGCCCCATAGTCTGGTATCTGTTAAGGCTCTGTTCCAGTGTGTGGATGGGTTCCATGGTCTGTCTGGTGTCTGTGAAGGCACTGTTCCAATGTATGGATGGGCCCCATGATCTGGTATCTGCCAAGGTACTGGGAGAGTAGTAGAAAGCACCAAAATAATTGTAAATAAATGTGGGTTCGAATCTCGGCTTGGGGCCTTTCTGTGTGGAGTTTGCCTGTTCTCTTCGTGTCCACGTGGGTTTCCTCCGAGTACTCCGGTTTCCTCCCACAGCCCAAAGACATGCAGGTAAGCTAATTGGAGACTTCAAATTCCCCTTAGGTATGAGTGTGTGAGTGAATGGTGTGTGTGCCCTGCCATAGATTGGTGGCCTGTCCAGGGTGTATTCCTGCCTCTCACCCAATGCGCACTGGGATAGGCTCCAGCACCCCCCGTGACCCTGCTCAGGATAAGCAGGTATAGATAATGGATGGATGGATGGACATAAATTAGTAACTAAATGAGAAATAAGGAAGAAGGAAGAAATGTTGATTGAATGCATACTTAAGTGCTGAAGGTTACATGTTATCCAAAGGTAAGCGTTGTCAATAATATCTAAGAACATCTGCCCCCCCCCCCCCCCCCCTTCAGTCATACAAAGGACATTCTTTATCTTAATTTTTAGCAAGACAGCATTACATCCCGTTTTTAAGATTATTGAATGTCTGAGGTGTAATTTTTCCCCTTCACATGAGTTTCCATCGCTGAAGTTATGGATTCATAAAACAGTACCTGGGTCTTCAGGCTAGGATTCCAGAACGTTATTAGTAGAATTATGAATTCAATTCTTCCAGAAAATGGTATTAGTAAATTGTTTCCTTGGAGGGTATTAATTAAACAATGTGTTTTGAATGAGATATGTTGCCTTTGGTAATGCTTAACCTTAAAAAAATAGTTCTGAACAATGCTGCATAGTTAAAGATGGATTGGTTCCAAGTCTATCTTTGGTTAATTATTTGGAATGTATAATAAAACTACTACATCATATTTGCACCCTACAGGGAATTGTGAACAACAAAAAACATAAACAAAGCTTGCCAAACAGGACAGAATGTAAAAAAATCTAAATTATAAGGTTTTTAATAAGCCAGGGGGACAATTATAATATTGTGGCACGTCCTGTTTTCATAAATGGCCTACCGACGGAGGTCGATGGTTGCAACGATTGACTGTGTTCTTTCGCTTTTAAATCTGCTTGTACCGAGCGTGTCAGCTAACATGGTGCAAACCCAGCATTAGCCCACTCAATCAATCTGTTTGGAGGGGTGGGTGACTGTAGCCCAGGGGGGGCTAACCCTATGAACCCCCTGAATCACCTGAGGACCACCTGTGGGTCTGCCAGTGGTCAATCCTGCTCCAATACTCTACATTACTACAGCACAATTGGACAGCACAAAATCCAAGAGAATGTGTGTGTGTGTGTGTGTGTGTGCGCGCATGTATGTGTGCGTGCGTGTGTGCGTGTGTGCGTGCGTGCGTGCGTGCCTGCAGAGAACGACAGTGAAGAGAGGAAGACTCTGAGTCTTCTAATCATCTTGCAGTGTAACTTGCCTTAATGTTCCAGAGTAAGTATTGTGTTAAAATGTGCCACTCAAATTGGTGAAGTGAATAGTTAAATGTTCTGTAATGTGAACCGAAATTCAAATGAGAAATGGGGAAGTTCCATTTATTGTCAAGGGCATTCATGTCTCAGCGAGGCTATGTAAAATATATTGGTGCTTGGTATCGGGTATCTCCATATAAATTCTGCCTGTAATAACTGCTTTACTTCACTGGTGAAATGATACCAGGATATTACATTATTCAAACAACCATAAAAGATACAGAAAATTCTACTGCACAGCTTTAAAGTGGTTTGCTCTTTCCATTTATGAATAAGCAGGCTGCTGGGTATAGAAGCACCTTGTGATCGTACCATTATCAATAGATGGAGCCCTTGGTCTTCACAGGCATATATTTATGATTTATTGTGTATTTATGTTTTGCTAAAAGTGCTATATATTACAATATACAATATATATCAAAATATTATTTCACACAAACCTGGGGCCATAATAAAAATCCCATCTAATGGAATTTAGCTTCAGCCAATTTCCTGCTCGGGCTGGTGTGGCACACCCCATGCCTGCACTCCTCCGGGAACCTGGCATTTTCCGGGGATGCATTTAACCCTGACCCACACCCTGCGCTGTTTGCTATCGAGGCAGGTAAACACAAAGGCCGAGACTTGGAGTGAATCATGACCACCTGTGACCCAGAGTTTTACTGCCTGAGTTTTACCATCTGAAATAAAAGAAGTCTGAAGCAGTGGTCTTCAAACCTGGTTTAGAAAGACCTGCCCCTTCTTTTTTCTTTTCTTTTTTTAAAAAACTTTTCAGACTCAGAAATTTGGCGAAGTGAATTAACTGTGTAATCTACTGCTTTAGCTGATAATATAAGTAACAACACATCCAGTGTCCCTACACACAGTAAAATGTCCAGTGTTAATTTAACTCTAACCGAGTACATATGAATCCAATAGGGACCATATGTACTCTGTAAGTTAATTTAACACTGAATGTACTGCTGTGTAGGACGAGGACTGAGGAAGTAGAAATTTGGATTTTACTCATAGAAATTAAAAATGTGGTTTTCCCAGTTGCAGTAGCCTGGACTGTAACTCAGTGGTTGAAAACACAGTTTAACTCAGGTTTTGCCTTCTGTAACCCTTCATGAGTCTTCTAAATTGAATTGCCTTGTCTGGCCTTATCCCACAAATAATTGTCATCGCAATAACACTTCACTTGAACTATAGGCCATAAAGGTGAACTTATATTGTCGTAAGCATTGCATACTACCAGCTGTATATTACAGCTTGCGATAGATGTTATCACTCTTACATAATATACGCTGCAATCACTTTGTAGGAGTTATTTTCAAATAATCATAGTAAAATTTGATGCATTCATTATGATTTGGTTAACTATAGCAGTCCTCACCTGCTTTTTAGCCAACCCTCAGCATTAGGTCAGTAGAGCCTTCTTTGATTGGACGTAAGAAATGACTACGCCTCCCCAGACATCCGATTGGTGCTTAATGGTGACTGACGGCAGTGGTCCTGCACTGTCACATGCTGCAGTCTGTGTGGTTATTCGAACCACAGACGTGTGGCAGGAGCATATTTTATAGAGCTATAGTGCTATTTTTTTTAATCCAAGAGCTGTAGCCTAAATACATAAAGTGCAGTTATGCTACCCGTGCAAGTAACAAATGGGGCATGAAGGTTAGGGTAATAAAAAATTAAGAGATTACATAAAATTGAAAAATGTAGGTTTTAAGTTATAAACTGGGTGATTGCATTTAATCATAGTCAGTCTTTAACAGTCTGCTGTCATTGCTCGACAATGCACTTGTTGAAATTTGACCAAACTGGTCGGAACCAACAAGTATCACTATATTTTCAATATTTGGAAAGATTTTTTCACCTGCGTGCGAGAACTGCCCAGGGCCATTGCAATGCCATTTTGTGCAGATTGCTAATTGATGAGTTTGGAAGATCAGTTATGGAAAACCATGAAATGGAGTCCAGATCAAACACGCATATCACTCATGTGAAAAAGTAAAAACAAAGCTGGTCAGTAGCTTTCTCACTAGCAATCACTTATATATTCTGTTGTTGATTCACTCATGTGTTCTGGATCATTGTCTTGTGGCATTTCCCAACTTCTATTAAGCTTCAGGTGACAGACAGTTACCCTGACATTCTCCTGTAAAATTTCTTGGTACAATTTTGAATTCTTTGTTCCCTCAAGCTGTTTAGGCCCTGAGGCAGCAAAGCAGGCCCAAACTATAATGCTCCGTCTACCATGCTTCACAGCTGGGATGAGGTTTTGTTGTTGGTGAGCAGTGTTTTTCTCTCCAAACATAGCTTTGTGCTTTTCTGCAAAAAATAGTTAAACTTTTGTCTTATCCATCCATCGAACATTGTCCCAGAAGTATAGAACATTGTCCCAGAAGCATTATTATGCATCCAGGTGGTCTTTTGCGAACTTGCAGCAATCTTTTTTTGGGGAGCAGTGGTTTCCTCCATGGTGTCCTCCCATGAATACCATTCTTATTTAGTGTTTTTCTTATAGTGGACACCTGAAAAAAGTTCAAGAGATTTCTGCAGGTCCTTTGCTGAAACCCTAGGGTTCTTTTTGACCTCCTTCAGCATTGCACACTGCACTCTTGCCGTGATCTTTTCAAGATGCCCACTCCCAGGGAGAATAGCAACAGAACAGAATTTCCTCCATTTTGTACACAACTTGTCTTATTGTGGTTCGATGAACACCCAGGCCTTTAGAAATACTTGAATGTGACTTAGATGAAGGTCAGACCACATTTAATAAGTAATTAATGCAGAAATCCGAGTAATTCCAAAGGGTTCGCACACTTCTTGCAACTGTATATATCAATTTTTTTTTTTAAATGTCTGTCTACTTTTGTTTTGTGTGCTTGCATGGATGAATTGCAAACTGTGCAGAACATATTGAATCTGTCTGTGTGCAGTGTACCAGGTGAATAGTGCCATACCTCATTGCTCCTTGACTTTTTTTTTTCCAGTTAGCATTCCGTCCTTGTTTATGTTCCTTCTTTACATGTGTTGGGACAACAAAATGGTTATTTGAGGGTCACAATTAACCCCTAACTGTATGATTAGTCAGTTGGATATGCTAATACAGTGTATTTGGGGACCCCATGAAGATAGCAGTTGTATTGGAAGTTTCAATCCCTGTAGGCAAACTGCATTAGAAGAACTGAGTAGTCTGATTATGACAATGATTATGAGAGTAACTATAACAGTGATGCTTGTCATGAGCCATATCTGTTGTGACTGGTAACGACAGGTGTTTTGTCATGACTATGGCAACATCATGTCACCCTCGTCCCTCAGGTTATAAAGAATACCCTCTAAATCAAACAGGAAAATGGCTGCAGCAACACCAGAGGAGATACCCAGTATCTGGTGATGTTTATGGGTCACAGACTCCTGGCATTTGCAACCAAGTCCTAAACATGAACACTTTTTTTTTTTAGATTATGTTAATTTGTCCCATTACTTTTGATCCCTTAAAACTATATAAAAAAAGGCTGTAATTCCTACATGGATAATCTGATATGGACATAAACACCCTAAAACTAACCTCATATTCATTGTTTTATTTTAATTCCAATTTGATAGAGTACAGGGCCAAAACAACAAAAGAATTGTGTCACTGTCCAAATACTTACGCACTGCACTGTATGTCATAATTATGGCAGCATTATGGTATGCTCAACCCTCCGGTCATAAAGGTGACACAGAGGGTTATAGGTTGATATTAGTGAAGTTTTTCACTAGTAAGGGAAGGAGGAGCGTCAGTGCTACAAAAGTAAACGCTATCCTCATGCTAATTAATAATAAGAGGAATTAGGCTAATTGCCTATAGCCTAGCAATAAGACCTAATAGGTCTAGACCTACATACTGTATGGTTGCTGATGTTTAACCCAGTGGAAAACTTCTGTGAGCTCAGCAGCACCGACTTGGTCATTAAAAGCCTCATCTGGCTTGAGAAGAACCGCCTGGAGCAGAGCATTCGACTGAAATAGAATTTTTTTCTGCTAGCTTTGTGCCGTTTTCCGCTGCCATGATGTTTCATGACTGCTTCCTCGCCATGGGATGCTCTGCATATTTTACAGTAAGCCTTAGCGTTGCCCTCGTGAGAAGCGCTGGTCCAGCTGTGTGGTTTCTCCCGTTCAGTTCTGTACCTGCAAATGCTTTTGGGATTTTCCCCCTGGTCCTCCTGGTCTTTTGGATTTCTCCTCTCCTCTCCACACTCCTCTGCACCCCCCCCCCCCCCACCCACCATCATACATTTAATTTAACAGTACCTCCTAAAAGCATTTCATGGTCATCATCACCATGTGCCTCGTGTAGTTAAAAAAAAAAAATGATATACAACTTTCTTTAGAGCAGTCCACTAGCCTAGTCCACACACCTTTAGGAAATTTTACCGGACCAGCTGCTCTTTATTGGCTACACAACAAGAAATGAAAAGGTTTTCATTTTTTTATTTTCAGCAAATGGAAACTGGAAATGGAAATGGTTCATTGCAATAATTATCAGGACAAACTGCGTCCCTTCGTTGGGACACAGGACAAAAGGAACAAAACGCAGCTCTCCTGATCTCCCAGGATATCAGGTCCCCCTCCTGACTATCGCAACACAGTTCATTATCTTCCACAGTTCATTATATTTCACTCGTGTCAGGAGACTGTAATACTGTAAGAAAAAAAAAAAACAGGAAAGTTCCTCCCTGAATTAGGTTTCACTGGCAAAAAGCAAAAAAAGCTTCACATCCATCCAAAGAGCAGAGCTTCATTCACTTCACAGCCACCCAAAAGACAGCAGAGCTTCAGCTGCTGTCCTGGCTGCAATCCACTCTGGCTTTGGAGTCTGTGGACACATTCAGATGCATTATTCAACCCTGCTTAAATAATTCATAATAGCTGTGTTTTTGATATACATGTCTGTTTTGGAAGTACTTTCCACAATTGTTAAGGTAAAGAAATAAAAAGATTTTCTCATTAGACTTTACCAAACGCACCTTATCAAATAAACATATGCTAATTATTGCGTTGTTCTCTATTCTCACAGAGTAACTACTCTGCCACCCAGAAGGTTCTGTATTAAGATAATAGCAAACCCAGCTGGGACTAAAACTGTCAACAAAACAAGGTTCACTGAAGCACTCAGGCGTTTGACTCCGTAATGGTAGAGGGGTTCCTAAAAAGCGAAATCGTACTCCACACGTAGAAATGTCCCTGTGAGTGGGGTCACACAAATTCTGGGAATTTTCAAGGGGAATATTGGGATTTGTGGGGGGGGGAGTTTTAGCAGTCTTTTTTTCTTCTGATTCGACAACAACAACAACAACAACAAATAAATAAGTACTTTTATCTTGTAGCAAATTGAAGTATGCATACTGTAATGTATGTAAACAGTTGTTACACGGTGCCAAAGGCTATTATGAATGGGGTGCATAATATATTCTTGAATGTCAAGGGAGGTCAATTTAGTTAATCTTCAGATTTTGATAAATGTAATATAAATCAGTGAGTAATAGATTATACTGTATGTTATGACATAAATGACATGTCTTGCGCAGATTTTCAAGCGAAGTCATATATATATATATATATATTATACATACACACACACACACACACTCACGGCCACTTCATTAGGTGACAGGAGTGGCACCCGGTGTGGTCTTCTGCTGCTGTAGCCCATCTGCTTCAAGGTTTTACGTGATGTGCGTTCAGAGATGCTCTTCTGCATACTTCGGTTGTAACGAGTGGTTATTTAAGTTACTGTTGCCTTTCTATCAGCTCGAACCAGTCTGGCCATTCTCCTCTGACCTCTGCCATCAACAAGGCATTTTCACCCAGAGAACTGCCACTCACTGGATATTTTCTTTTTTTTCAAACCATTCTCTGTAAACCCTAGAGATGGTTGTGCGTGAAAATCCCAGTAGATCAGCAGTTTCTGAAATACTCAAACCAGCCCGTCTGACACCAACAACCATGCCACGTTCAAAGTCACTTAAATCACCTTTCTTCCCCGTTCTGATGCTTGGTTTGGTTGTCTTGACCATGTCTACATACCTAAATGCATTCAGTTGCTGCCACGTGATTGACTGATTAGATATTTGTATTAACGGGTGCAGTTTGCAGTTGAACAGGTATAGCTAATCAAGTGGCCAGTGGGTGTATGTGTGTGTGTGTGTGTGTGTGTGTGTGTGTGTGTGTATATATATATATATACATATATATACACTTATACAATAAGTGTCCTCTCCTATTCCTACTTCAGCTTTGGAAGTGAGTATAATTATGGATTTTTGGGGTAATTTATCAGTGACTGCTGAATTCACGTTGAACAGTGCTGGAAAATTAGATTTTCGAAAAGCCCTTTGGAAATCACATAATTTGATTATGATTATGGAAATTATGACACGGATTTGAATAAAAATCATTGAATCAGTTTTCTGAAGGAAAATGGCTTTGTGTTTGACACAGTTGACAAGCTGTCCCAGAGATTTACAAAAGGCACTCAACCAGTAAGAGAGGATAACCTACAAGAACTCCAGGGCTGCATTTTCATTTGGTAGTTTTTCAGTGGAGAGACAATCTGCCAGTATTTGCCACTTAAACGTCTCAGCGCCAATATACTGAGATGTTGTTTATTCCCCTTTTACCCGGAATGTATGCTATGCTGTTAAATGTAATGTCTAAAAAGGTAAAAGGCACCACTTGAAACATTAGATTTGATGATTGGCGAGAGAGATAGAAATGGCGTTTGGAACGTGTGCGTGGAAACCCAATTTTGCTGTTTGGGTGCACTCTGAACAGTTTTTATATTGCAGAAAAAAGGTTATTTATTTATTTATTTTTACCCTGGTTCAGGAAGTTCAGTGCTGACTTGAAACATAAATTTTGTTATATGAAGCTGTAGTGTTCAGATAATGTGCATGAAGTGTAAACCTCATTACTGTTTTTAATAAGAATAGCATCCTGGGTGGCAATTTAAGTGTTTTTAAAGAATATTCATTACTCATGAATATGCAAATCGTGACGCATTTTACCATTAATGTTTGCTCTGACAGCCAAAAAGTTTCAAAACCCTAAACAATATCTGTTTTTTCAATAAACTCAAAATGTGTGTGTGTGTACTGAATGTTTGTGTGTGTGCGCGTGTGTATACGTGCGTGCGTGTGCGTGTGAACGTGTGTGTATGAGCGTGTGTGTGTGTGTGTATACGTGCATGTGTGTGTGCGCGTGTGTATACATGCGTGCGTGTGCGTGCGTGCGTGTGAACGTGTGTGTGTGTGTATGTATGAGCGTGTGTGTGCGTGTGTATACGTGCGTGTGTGTGTGTGCGTGTGTATACGTGCGTGCGTGTGCGTGCGTGTGAACGTGTGTGTGTGTATGTGTGTGTATGAGCGTGTGTGTGCGTGTCTCAATTCCCCTGAATTGTTGGTAGCTTAGTTGTCACCGCTTCTTGGGATTTGAAAACATTTTGCTTTAACAGTGTACCATGACGAGCTGTTATTAACACAGCTTGTGTTGATGTAGCCTATCTGGAGGAGAATTTAAAAGATAAGGAAGAATTTCACTATAACCAAAGTTTGGGGCTTTATTGTGTGGCTGTGAGCAGTTATCTGAATTCTGTGTATTTTTCAAGGAGGTCAGAGAGTACTGAAGTTGATGTTTTTAATTACTTCTGTGGAAATCCCTGAATCCCTGAAATAGCACAGGCAGCTTGGTCCTTCCAAGCTGTGTGTGCTATTTGGGAATCAAGCAAGCTCCAACATATCGTAATCTCTAGGCCAATATATACAAAATTGCTGTTCAAATATGCTTTTCATTGTTTTAATTTTATGTTTGGAAGAATTAATGGAGTTTGCTTCAGAGTAAAATGGACTCCATGTTAAGGTCGAGGTTTGTAGCAATACTGCCAGTATGAAAGTTTCAGAGCAGATCTACACTCATAACCCCTGGAGGCTCAAGGCCTGTCTCTCTGGATTTAACTGAAGGATATTTCAGAGGATTAAAAATATTCTGCACAAGAGTATATTCATTATGCTAATACTGTACATGTTTACATTTAATTGATTGACTCTCCTTTAAATGCGGTAAGGATTTGGACTTCTTCGCAGGGAGAAAAACAAGTTTATCTGACTGCATGCATTTTTAAAACCTGACTGCATTTATTTTTAAAAACTGGAATGTTTAGGAAATTTTGTTAGTAAGAGGGGGGGAAAGATGCTGTGGAAGCTGATGTGTATGGAACCTTTGGTGCCTTCCCAGATCTCGGAGCCCTGGGCAGTGTCCTGCACCCCCTCTGGCTTTGTCGCAGATGTCTGGGGACATATTTTTTTTCTGGCTTACAAGAAACCTGGGGGTCCTGGGACTTGTAACCTGTCTCTGCTCAGAGGATTTGTGACTCAATTCCAAAATCTCAGAGGTCTTCAGACTTGATATCTGAATCAGTACTCTGAGATCTTGTGACTTAAATTCTACTTCTGAAACTCAGAGGTCTAGGGACTTGTACCCAGCACTGAGTGAGGTGAGCGGTATTAAAGTATTTGTGGAACTGTGGAGTTGGAAAGGAAGATGCAGGTGAGGTGAAATCAAGATGATTTATTAATTAACATAATCGCCATAATCTGTAACTTCATATGGGTCCCACACAGGCAAAAATACCGCTGTCTGCATTTATTTACCGTTGTTAGCCCATAGCTGCTAATAAAAAATATATTCTATGTTCCATTTTACGTTCTTTATGGTGACATTATGCGTTTTAATTTCTATCTGCGAATGAGGCATGATGCACTGCATTGTCCCAACTTTACTTTTCTACTTTAGTAGATTCCGACTATTTGTTGGTCCTTCCAGTTTTGTATCACCTGGAAATTGAACTAATGTACTTTCAATGACCCTGTTAAGGTCATTGATATAGGGGCTACGCAGATTGGGGTCTAAACTATGCATAGATTAGGGTCTGATCTATGTATAGATTCTGGTCTCAGCAGGACTTTTAATTTTCCCAGGGACATTCCCTTTTATGTTTGGTGAGGGGAGAGGGACAGAGAGAACAGGCAGCATTCTTATTTGGTATGGACATAATGTTGTATGGACCCTGAACAAGTTTGGCCGATCCAATTATATTGAAGATCAAGTCTTGCACAGTACACAATTCAGCCCAAATAAGGTATGGTCAGGAAATAGGGCTGTTAAAACCTCACCTATCGCCAAGAGAACCCCCCTCCCCGTCCTCCAGAAAGAGAGAAACTACTTACTATACTTTTACTATAAGGCTATCTCCCTTTCAATAAATGGGATTGCCAGACAGGCCCAATGTTTATGCAGCATGCACCAGAGAGCTTTGATGACCCGCGCCCTGACGGCCGTGGCCCTGTTAGGTGACTTTGCAGCTGCGGTTCACAGCCCACAGTATTTATGACTCAGTCAGCGTGCGGCGGTGGAATCTGGATGAAAGTCTGGCGTCACTTTCATCCAAATTCAAAGATGCAACGTGGTGGTTAGAACTGTCCAAAATCGCACCTTGCGATGCCAAAAAGCATATCTCCACATTGGCTATCTATTTTATGGTTTTTGTATGGTTTGTATTGGTGTGGTTTATGTTATACTTGGAAAAGCTAATGAAATGGAGCTTTGTAGTGATAAAAGTGAAGATTTGCACTGATTTCTTTATTGGTTGTATGCAGAAAAGGACTTGAGCACATTTAACGAGCCCTGTAAAACATAGCAATATCTCTAAAGTACGAAGCCGGCTGCTCAAGGACTTCAAAGTTAAAGGTTAAGGAATTGTGCTGTACATGTTTGGAACTTGTTCCAACTGTCCTAAGTCTTTTGCATGTGCATCAGTATGAAAATAATGCATGAAATTTTGGTGGGTTACAGTTGCGGGATGATAAAAACTGGTTTGTATTTTAACATTCAGAATAGTGCGGTCTGCAATCGACTGTGACTGTGTCAGTGATGACCGCGGCGGGGCAGTCCTGCAGGGCCATGCACAATTGGGCGTAGCATCACCCAGGGATGGAGGAATCACCGTATCTCATTCGTCACCGGCGCCCCCTGCTGGTGAACCTGGTGCGTACAGCCTGCTTGCTCAAGTTGCACATGAAGTGTCTTCCTCTGACTCATGTCTGTTTGAGCTTGTGGGATGTGGTGCGAAAAGCCAGAGTTTTTTGGGGGGGGGGGAGGGTTGGGGGTTCAAGTGCCAGTTGTACTTATACTCTTTTTGAAATGTGTGTAGTTCCACAGGGGCATTTGCATATCGCATACTTACTGCAACGGGCAGGTGCTTCATTTGCAATGCTAAACCTCGGCTAAAAGTTAAGAGGATAATGCTGTTTGTGCTCATCATATCAGCCATGACACAGACAATTTTCAGAGGCCTGCATGTCAGATTTATGGCAAAGCTTTTCAACCTGTCTCCTAGTGCAGCTTGATCTGGATCCTGAACTGCACACCTACTCCAGCAAGTCAAACAATTCTCTCTCTCTCTGTCTGTTTCCTCTCTCTCTCTCTCTCTCTCTCTCTCTCTGTCTCTCTGTCTATCTCTGTGAGTGTTTGTACATATGTCCGTATATCATATCACGGACAAAATTGGTAACTTATGAAAAAATGTATTGTTTTTAATGAGCAATTTAATCTGTATTGCTAGTTCATTGCACCATACTACACCAACACATCAACCGGTGATGGCAAAAAAAACGAGCACAAAACACGTCATTTCAAAGGAGTCGAAGGTGCTAATTATTTGGGGAGGCTGAGTAGTTGAGGTGAGAATGTATGTTGATGAAGGGGCGTGGCTGTGGTGGGTGGAGCAGCCCAGCCCCCGTCAGACATGATAAAGCAAAGGTCAAGGTATGTGGAGCAAACAAACAGCTGCGCGCTCCCAAAAGATTTAAACTGCACATCTGCAGGGCAGGGCTTTGCGTACCAGTGTAAGGGACTCAGGAAGGCTGGTGCTCGAAGGCAGCAGAAAGAAGCTCAAGAACGGAAGTCTTCTGACTGCAGTGTCCTCAAAATGTGTCAAGCACATAAATTAACACAAAATGGCGGCGATTGAACAGGCTCGTTCATTCTGCCACAACAAGTATTTACAGGGAGCTTTGCCGCTACAAAGTGTTTATTTATTTATCTTGTTGCCTTCGCTGAGCTGTAATAAAATGCAATCTGCGCGCTCGAATGTTGGACCGAACCAGCCAATCAACCGCTGATTTGTGGCCAATCCCATTTAAGAGACGCAATGTCCCAGAAATTGGGAGATTGTTTGTTCAGCTTGTGCGAATTGGAGACGCAGCGACCAGTCGTATTGTATTGCCTGCAGAATTGGTAACTTGCTACGATTTTGTAGTCTTTTTTTTAAAGCATCTGTTTAATGCCTTTTCCAAAATTTAGAATGTCCAGTCGTATTATCATCATTGCTGCAACCTCCACTGTCGATTTTGGAGGGAGCAGATGAACATGTGGTCTCCTCGATAGAGCAGCTCTTACCCCAGCTGCAAACACTGTGTTGGGGGCTTCAGCTAATTCACCTGGGCTGGGAATTTTGAGTCAGCTGGTTCAGCTGCTGCTAATGGTCTTCACAGTTATGTGAGCGTGCAAAAAAACCCCAAAAAAAACAGTTCAGAGTTTGGTGAACCGAAGTGCAGTAGGTATGTTTTTCACCCAGGGGCTGAAGACAGGCAGTGACTCGGTATATGTCTATGCTTTTTACAGAGAGACTGTCAAAAAGATGCTTTATAGAGGAAACAGGAAGGAAAACTGGGCAACAAAAAAAAAAAAGAAAAACTCCCCAGTGGGAAGACAAAAACACAAACGGTGGAGAGAGAAAATGCCCCAATGGGAAGAAATCTCGGGGGGAACCTGTGGTGGAGGAGCCCATCCTCTGTGGCCAGCCCGTTGTAATAGCAAAGAATGGTAACAGGAGTTCAATGACGGATCTATCAGAGATAAAGATCTAATGGGTTCGGCAGGTGGCAGTCTGAGGTATTAAACTGGCAGGTAAAATATAGTCCAGGTGAATAAATGCATGTTAATATGAAGCTCAGAAGGGTGGGGGGATGCATCTAGGCCTCCTGGTTGCATCATGGTGTGGGCTTGAACCAGGATAAGAGGGTCCTGTTCCTCTTACCACATGCAAGCACTGGGGCTTTCTCACTACTGGTCAGTTGACTGTGGGCTACTGTTAGCCTACTGCTCTCCTTCTGTTACCTTCTATTCCCTTGTTCGCAGGTCTCTTCTGACATAATCTTTTTGGAAATGGTTGAATTTTATATTATTGGTAGTTTTTATAAAAAACCATTTGCACTACATAAAATTAGGGCTAGAATCAAATATACCAAATCATAAAAATCATCATTTTCTTTTTTGTACTTTCTGATGATCATTTTTTATTATAAAATCAAAACTGTAAAAAAAAAGATAGAAGCATGTACATGCACTTGAAATTTACATCTGTCTGTTTAACCATCTCAGAGTGTTTGTGTATTCTTGTTTGGATGTATGAACGCGTGTACTTTTGAAATATTTATACGGCAGATTTTCATCAGAGCTGAAGGTGGTGGACCGTATCTTAACGCATTTCAATTGCCCCGACTGTCTTTTCCTCCTTAAATATATTTCTCTTTGCGGTTTCAATGTTTTTGTTTTACTTCTAATAAATCATTCATGGAAGATCCACAGATGAAGTCAAATTGCCAAACAAAAAAAAAAATATATATATATTTTCCCGTGAAGCTGGAGCATAAATCATTCATGACATCTCTGTTCTCGGCCGGTGCTCAGTGAGACGTGCTGTTTCTGAAGAGAAAAAGAAAATCACACCGCAGGTATTATTAGAGGTTCACTGCCATTAACCGCGCTGATGGCAGAACGCTTTTCTTCACAGCTACCGTGTCAGACGAGAGCAGAAGTAACGATGCTTATGGACAAATGCGTCTTTCCGCTTCGAGGCTGAATTTCGAGCGGGTTTTTGAGGCTTCGGTGTTTTTGAATGCTTAATCTGAACGGCGTAGAAATGTATAGCGCCAAAATAAGTACGATGGCCAGACACTGTATTACGCTTGAACATTTAGTACATTTTCTTACACTGGGGGGACTTTCACACATGTAAGCCATTTATACAGCAGGGTATTCACTAAGGTAATTCAGGGTAAATACCAAGCTCAAGGGTGCGACAGCAGTGCTTCAGCTGAGAATCGGACCTGCAGCCCCTAAGTGACGCACAACCTTCACGCGATGCTGCTTCAGAACAATTTTGACCCCCAACGGGACTCCTCAACCACACGCTTGCCTTTGAAGTACGTCTCATCATTATCTTGTACATGGTCGTTGACGTCAGGATGTCAGGTTGCCACTGCTCATCTTGCCGTGCGGATTATTCCACTGATCATTGTGAAGCAAGCAAATCTCATTAGGGGTGATGTCCCCTTTAAAGGTACGGGTCTTCAGGGTAAATTAGGCGCTGCTTATTTGATCAAAAAAGCCAATGGAGTGTTTAATATTAGAAACTGTCTCTCTAACCTGAGAGCAGCTCATGGTGCTGGCTTTGGGGATCTAGGATCAGAATGTACATTAAACATGCAGGAATTACTATGATCTTAAATCACAGAATGGTCTGCTCAGGGTTTCGCGGTGCATGGAGTGCTTAGCTACTGTTCTGCACTCTACAGACATCTCTGTGCTATCATGTGATTCCTATCCGGGGGGAATGAGTGGGGAGTGGTGCTCTGCTGAGGCCTCACTGATCTAGTGTGGATGGGCCCCATGGTCTGGTATCTGTTAAGGCTCTGTTCCAGTGTGTGGATGGGCCCCATGGTCTGGTATCTGTTAAGGCTTTGTCCAGTGTGTGGATAGGTCCCACAGTCTGGTATCTGTTAAGGCTCTGTTCCAGTGTGTGGATGGGCCCCATGATCTGGTATTTCTTAAGGCTGTTCTCCAGTGTGTGGATGGGTCCCATGGTCTGGTATCTGTTGACACTGTTCCAGTGTGTAGATGGGCCCCACAGTCTGGTATCTGCTAAGGCTTTGTCCAGTGTGTGGATAGGTCCCACAGTCTGGTATCTGTTAAGGCTCTGTTCCAGTGTGTGGATGGGCCCCATGATCTGGTATTTCTTAAGGCTGTTCTCCAGTGTGTGGATGGGTCCCATGGTCTGGTATCTGTTGACACTGTTCCAGTGTGTAGATGGGCCCCACAGTCTGGTATCTGCTAAGGCACTGTACCAGTTTGTGGGTGAGCTGTTTATAATATTGCTGTCACTTTTTGCTCAATGAAATATGCATATTTCTGTAACTTCTGTGTACACACACACGCACCTTCCCTGTACATTCCATTACAGATTTGTCACGTCTTCTTTCACTGTTGTGCGATAAGGGTGCCTGTCACCCACTGGGAAATCTGACCTTGTGGCACAAGAGCTTAACTTATGGCTGCAGGAGGAAGGTAAAATATGAGATATGCAATGTGGTGCGTGGATGTGTGCAGAATCTTGAATCAGTTGTATGGTCCAACTCTCCGCTGTCTCTATAAGGGACTTTTCCCAGCTGGCCCTGCAGCAGAATTTAGCTGATCTCCCTGGGAAGGAAGAGTACTTCTGAAAGGAGACGACGCTTTTCTTTATAGGTCCGAACCGTGGAAGCGCTTACGCTGCAGTTTTACACACACAGAGCAAAAAGAATGCAGACCCTTTCTCCTTCCTGTTCC
This sequence comes from Anguilla rostrata, assembly GCF_018555375.3. Classification (NCBI taxonomy): domain Eukaryota; kingdom Metazoa; phylum Chordata; class Actinopteri; order Anguilliformes; family Anguillidae; genus Anguilla; species Anguilla rostrata. The sequence goes on from NC_057945.1 coordinate 6,966,630, forward strand.
AGCCAGACAGTCATTTTCAAGGCACTGGTAGCAACAAATCGTGTTTGTCAGATCGCAGTACCAGACCAACTCTGTTGCGCTGTACACTTGAAAAAAAAACAAAGTTCCTTTTTCAGTTATTACATCGCATAACATAGTTTCTGTTGCCAAAAAAAATGTAACGTACTGTTTCAACACGGAAGCTCTTGATTCATTTTTGAGGAGGAAGGACGGTAACAGAAGGTACTACTTTTGTTCCAAGCTGGTGGTTTTATCTGTGAAGACAACCGCGCCGGAACGAGCTTGCTTTGTGACATCCCGTCTCTCTGTCAACCGTTCAGCCATGTTTTGATGAGTGGGAGCTCACTCCGCTTTCATTCAGGGCTCAGATGATGCTGTCCGCGCCGCCAGCTGTGCCTTTGAAATTCCTGCGGTGGCATGGTCCGGCTTGTTTTATAGGTTCTTTGAAATTACCATCTGCTTAAGACTGTAAAACGAGCTAAACTGGTTCAATTAGGGAAATTAGATTAATTTATTAATTTAGGGCAGGGAATGAAAGCGGGTCTTCCTCTGTCCCTCGAGAACTGGGAACGAGCAGCCGAAGCCATAAAAGCGAGATAAAATATTTTCTTCATAATTTCCAAAAACTCTCGCTCCCCCCGGGTCGTCCGGGCCAAATGTATTAACGCGAGATTAAATTAAATGGATTATGAAATATGCATCGTGCCGCATTCTCTCCTTGCCCTTTTTATGACAAAGACAGCCTGATGAAAGAGAAACGCTGAGCCACACCCCCCCTAACCCCCCCCCCACATTAGCGGGAAGCAAATACGGGCCGATCGCTAACCCTTTCAAGAGCTCGCCTCGCGTCCTTGGAGTTTTGACTTGGAATCTGTGCCCTCCCAATCAGAACCCAGAAGGTGGGTGTTCGTATTCACAAATCCCACCTGAAATCTTTTCAATCCGCGATCGCTACGGGCAACGGAACATCCCACGCAGAATTAATCTGCGAGGTACATCCGCCGCCGCAGTCGTTAATTATTAAACCGCCGTGTCGAACTTGGCGAAATCGTGATTCGCCGTGCGTTCAAGGATTATTCGCAAACATGACCACGTTGCTGTTCTCGGTCATGCTACAAGCCTCTTTGTGCTCGTTATACAATACCTTCCTTACATTTCTATACGCATTATTTTTGTCAACAAGATATCAAAGGATTTTTTATTAAAAACATGCAGCATGTTCTGTAAAAAAAAAAAAAAAAAACTTCAAAGATGATTAAAAAAACCACCAAAAGCCTGTTAATGATGTTATTCATTGATGTTTTAAATCCCCAGAGCCAGATATACTATTTTGTAGTGGGAATCTCACAGATACAAGTTAAGAATATCTAATGTGCGCACTATTAGTGTTAAATCAACTCAAGTGTTTAAATGAATCTCTTATGGATCAAACATACTCCATTAGAAGTACTCTGTAAGAGTGGATTTTACACTGAAAACCAACATGTGCTCAGTTTGCACTTTGAGTCCAGATACCGACCACTAATCTGCATTTTCCTGCCTTTATTCTTGCCATAATTCTAAAATGATGTCTGAAATTCCTGTGAAAATGATGAATGCTAATGATCGAGATGAGCAAACTATTATAGCCTACGACATAAATTCACAGAGAGGTAGAAATGGCGTGATCATATCTTGAAGGTAAAATGATGTGTGGTGCATCAATATCTCGCGCTTACATGCAAATGTCCGTGCGGAGAGCCGCTGGAAAACCATTATCATGCTCAATAAGTCTTATTCCATATTCAATAAATCGGCACGCGTGCGGTGAAGTGCGTATGCGATGAAAGCACGGGCCACTGAATTAGCCTTAACGCCTGGGGGCAGGTGTGCGGTCTAAGATGGCGGAAAACCGAGCGGCGAGGAAGACGACGAGCGGATATCCACTCCCGTGTTCTTCGCAGCGCAACTAAATTGCGGGAACGATAATTTAACGATAACGATAAAACAGTAACTGTGATGCAGCGCACCAGACATTCACGACGAAGATTTTGCGATCGAAAAATCTGCAAAAACTCAAGTTTCCCTAGCAGTATGACCTGAGGTAGCCTTCCGGGAGACCGTGTCGGTATCAGCTGGTGGTTTTGAACAGAAGGCTGCTCTCGCTAATGCATCTTCAGCCCTCTGTAATCCGATGCAGACCCAAGCAGAAGGGAGCAGTTGGCTGTGCAGCGGGGGGGGGGCTGCCAGTTCAGAACTGTGGCTGCACGGCTTCTCTGACTTCACTTTAATATAGTTTAGACATACTCCTAGTTCAAGCGGTAACATTAGCCAACTGGCTCCCAAACTTTTTAGGTCAGGCCCCCCCCTTTGGAAATAGGAATGTTTGAAAGACAACTTGAATGCTTTTTTTTTTTGGTTTTTTAATGGACACCCCCCCCCCCCTTGTCTCTCTGTGCTCCCCACCGTGGCAACCTCTGCATTAACCCTTGCACAATATCTTAGCTGTATATACGGCTGGTAATAAAAATTATGTATATTATATTGCAAGTAATAATTGTAAGTTTCTGGAAGTAATAATATCTTTATGCAGATCAAAAGCTTTATCTGTACATTTAGTGATTACCTCTAGCATCAGCAAATCTGAACGAAAGTAAGAGTAGATGCATTGGCTTATAAAGATATTCAAACCCTTGCAGTTTTCACATCTGTGGAGAGAGCAGGCTATTGCTGACTCATTTCTCAACTCGAACCGTGTCTACTTAATCATATTTCTGTTTTATAGCCTTAATGTATTCATAACTGTCCACTCTCGTTCTCTTCCTCTCCTCCTCCGCTGATGTGTGGTGAGCGTTCTGGCACAAAATGGCTGCCGTGCATCACCCAGGTGGGTGCTGTATGTTGGAGGTTGGAGAAATCAGTTTCCCCTCATCACTGTAAAAAAGAGCACTACATAAATGTAAGGAATTCTTATTCTTATGATTATGATGATTATTATTGTTGTTGTTGTTGCTGTTTTTGTTATTATTATTATTATTATTATTATAACCTTATAATCTTAGTTATATTTGATATATATGAAATATGGATGAACCCTTGAAATTGTTCTAGATTTCAGTGTTTTTCATTGTACAGCACTTTGGTCAACTTCTGTTGTTTTTAAATGTAAATAAACTTGACTTGACTTGACTAGACCATGATGACACAAAGGAAGAAAAAAAAACATCGGTGTTGCTCTGCCCCTTTTGCGGTTTCTTGCAGGACCAGTTTCTTCCCGGTCCAGGCAAACAGGAAACCTGACGGTACATCTGTTCGTCTCTTTCTCCTGCCACCTGCTCCGCCTGCGCCAACTAGGCGCGGGGTTTCTGGGTAAAAAAAAAGCTATCTGCTCCCGCCCGGCGCCACTTCCTTTTCAGCCCGAGCCCTTAAGCAGGCTTCATATTTAAATGCCAGTCCCCGCCCCCCCGTCTGTGATTGACGCGTGGCGTGATTAATGCCTCCCTCCGAGGGGTCGTGATAAGTGGTCCGGCTACACTATCTGCGCGGGCCAGGCCTAAACAGTCAGTCGGAGCGCCAGGGAAATAATGCGTTTATTGCCGGCTGACTGATGTATAGAAATATTATCTGCTCCTGCTGCCGGCTGGAGATAGGGCCCCGGCAGACTGCGCTCCCGCGGAGATATATGAAACATATCACCTGTGGTGGAGATTATCCTCTCCGGGATTAAGCCTGATTTCCCTCCGTGTGCGGCGTAATGCCTGCTACATATCCATATTAGCAAGAAATTATGCGGGAGGAAACTGTGTGGATGAACAAAATAAATAAATATGGCGAGTTTTGACCTTGTGGAAAATTATCGACATCATGGTGAACAGTAGTTTTTTATAAAGACCAATACTACTGTTTGTGTAATTGCAACTTTTAAAGTGTTTTAAATCTCCTGAAGTGGTGTTTGTCGCACAAAGTTGAAAGAGATTCTGACCATCCTTCAGTTCATTGAGAAAATCTCAGTGGGGTTTTGAAAAATGATAAAATGTCAACATTTCGGTGATCGTAGAAGTGGTGTTTTGACACACTTTATTTTAACAATAAGGCCTGGAGAATACTTTTCCATCTGAACTGATGAATTGCTGTCTTTCACTTTGCTGTTTTTCTCCATTCATAAGAAATGGACAGTCACAATCTACGAGCACTTAACTTTTTTCTGTTAGATAATTATAAAATTAAACATCGTTCTTATTTATTGTTCTGTATTTTATAGTAATATATTTGAATTAAATTCATAAGAGGGCTGTAATAGACCTAATTTCATAACTTGCTTATGTTCATAAGAAACCATTTTTATTCAACTCTGAAGTCGGTTGGAAGAGGTCGGTTGAGGAGGTTTTAGCTAAAGACACAAAAGATCTTCAAGGCTCCTGTATTTTTATAACCCAAATACTGTCAAAAAGCTCTCAAAGAGCATCCCCTGCATCCGTTTTAGAACTTATGTTCATAAATAGGAACTACTTTTTTTTTTTTTTTTAAATATCAATTTTTTCCCCATGACATTCATGGTTGGAATTTTCATTTAAACACACGCATTGTTTCACCTTCTCCATCACGATCAACATATCTGACATACTTTCTTTCGCTGTGTTTCGTTTACTTACCTTTCAGATGTTGAGCTCTGGGAATTCGTTCAGAAGCTCCTTTGGGTCTTGGGAGCATTCAGACTCCTCTCTCTGTGTGGCCGGCCTCCCATACTGTGAATGCTGTGAGGTGATATCTTTTCAACCTAAGGCCAGGCTTGTCTGTTTCTTTGCAGTCGGACTGTAATACCCCTACCTCCGGAATAGACCAGCAGCATTGCACTACCGCCCTGCTAGGCTCATGCAGTCCACCTGGGAATAAAAGAACGCTTTCCCAGTCCTGTTGCGTTTTCGCCCAAAAGAAGTGAAGGTCGAAGGCAAGTTCAGGGGCGGCCGAGTGACTCATCCAGTCGTAGTCACGCTGACTCTGAATCACTCCTCGCGGCCAACGAATCACCCTCCAGTCATACAGGCCCAGGGGAACACTCCTATTGCTTTTGCTCTGTTTGGGCTGATGACTCCATTGGGCTTGCGCAACATTGGATTCAACGCTCAAAGGCTTTTTATATGAATCGCATTTGAGTAATTATCATGACAACCTCATCATTACAAATATGGAATCACTCCACCGTCCCTGTTCTACTTCAGTTTAATAAAGTCAAACTGCATGGAACACACAGTCTGGTATCCGCTAAGGCACTGTTCCACTGTGTGGATGGGCCCCATGGTGTGGTATCTGTTAAGGCTCTGTTCCAGTGTGTGGATGGGCCCCATGGTGTGGTATCTGTTAAGGCAATGTTCCAGAGTGTGGATAGGAATTTGAGGGAGGGATTCAGGACCATGTGTCATCACTCACCAATGATCAAACACACGAGAGTCTGCTTGCTCAAGCTACACACAAAGTGTCACATGATCTGTGCAAGTTCAGGCCCTACTTGTACATTTAAAAAGAGCTGAAGGAGTTATAAAGTCTTAAATCCCAATATATGTGAAAATGGGTATTGCATTGGGTCAAATCTGTGGAGAGGCCAGGCTTATCTCCAGAAGGAGCAGTAATGGATCCCTGCAAGATGGCTCCCTTTACAGCATAGTCAAATAGACAATACACTAACCCAACAGCATCCTCAGAGCCAGTACACTAACCCAACAGCATCCTCAGAGCCAGTACACTAACCCAGCAGCATCCTCAGTGAGGCAATGCACTAACCCAACACCACCCTCAGAGCCAATACACTAACCCAACTGCATCCTCAGAGACAGTACCCTAACCCAGCAGCATCCTCAGAGACACTGCACTAACCCAACATCATCCTCAGAGCTAATACACTAACCCAACATCATCCTCAGAGACATTACATTACATTACATTACAGGAATTTGGCAGACGCTCTTATCCAGAGCGACGTACAACAAAGTGTATAACCATAACCAGGAACAAGTGTGTCGAAAACCCTAGAGAGAAGTACCGTTCCAAGTGCAGGGAACAACCGCATAGTTCAACTTGGACCCTGTAGGTTAAACTGGTTAACACTAACGCAAACGAGAACAGCAACAACGCAGTCTATGCAAAAATACAAGCAGTAGTTAAGACGAGTGCATTAACTAAGTCAACTACGAAACAGCTACCTAGCTACAACCCTAAGCTTACAGTCAATTTAGAGATTACAGGGAGGTAGGGAGGGATGGGGAGAGGTGCAGCCTGAAGAGGTGAGTCTTCAGTTGTCGCTTGAAGTGGGTCAGGGTCTCAGCTGTTCTGACCTCCACAGGGAGGTCATTCCACCATCGTGGGGCCAGAACAGACAGGAGACGTGATTGGGATCGTGAAGCGCAGGTGCGAAGAGGGGTAGGTGCCAGGCGTCCTGAGGTAGCGGAACGGAGGGGTCTGGCTGGCATGTAGGGTTTAAAGATCTTGTGGAGGTATGCTGGGGCTGATCCCTTGACTGCCTGGTATGCATGGACCAATGTTTTAAATTTGATGCGAGACAATGCAACCGCATCCTCAGTGACAGTGACCTAACCCAACATCATCCTCAGAGACAATACACTAACCCAACAGCATCCTCAGAGCCAATACACTAACCCAACATCATCCTCAGAGACAATGCACTAACCCAACCGCATCCTCAGAGACAGTGACCTAACCCAACATCATCCTCAGAGACAATACACTAACCCAACAGCATCCTCAGAGCCAATACACTAACCCAACATCATCCTCAGAGACAATGCACTAACCCAACCGCATCCTCAGAGACAGTGACCTAACCCAACATCATCCTCAGAGACAATACACTAACCCAACAGCATCCTCAGAGCCAATACACTAACCCAACATCATCCTCAGAGACAATACACTAACCCAACATCATCCTCAGAGACAGTGACCTAACCCAACATCATCCTCAGAGACAATACACTAACCCAACAGCATCCTCAGAGCCAATACACTAACCCAACATCATCCTCAGAGACAATACACTAACCCAACATCATCCTCAGAGACAGTGGCCTAACCCAACATCATCCTCAGAGACAATACACTAACCCAACATTACATTACATTACATTACATTATAGGCATTTAGCAGACGCTCTTATCCAGAGCGACGTACAACAAGTGCATAGGTTTCATGATGTAGAGGCGCAAAAGAAACACTAGAGTGAAGTAAGGATCGTAGTGCCAGAAGTGACCACATCGATCAGGACTCCAACCCTGTAGAGTAAGCTTGTTCAGCAAGCAAGAATCCTACCTAGTACAAACTAGCACTGGAATCACACCTAATCATACAAAAACAATCCTGCCAGATACACTAACATAATCAAATTATCCTAGCTAGGTACAATGAGCTGAACTATAGGCTAGGGAGGGGTGGGGAGAGGTGCAGCCTGAAGAGATGAGTCTTCAGTCTGCGTTTGAAAGTGGTGAGATTCTCTGCTGTTCTGACCATCACGGGGAGGTCATTCCACCAGCGAGGGGCCAGGACAGACAGCAGGCGGGAGCGGGAAGTGCAGACGCGAAGAGGGGGAGGTGCCAAGCGTCCAGAGGTGGCAGAACGGAGAGGTCTGGCTGGTGTGTAGGGTCTGATGATCCTCTGAATGTACCCTGGTGCTGACCCCTTAGCTGCCTGGTATGCAAGCACCAAGGACTTAAATTTGATGCGAGCCATAACAGGCAGCCAGTGGAGGTCAGTGAGCAGGGGGGTGACATGGGAATGTCTGGGGAGGTTGTAGACCAGACGCGCTGCAGCATCCTCAGAGCCAATGCACTAACCCAACCGCATCCTCAGAGACAGTGACCTAACCCAACATCATCCTCAGAGACAATGCACTAACCCAACATCATCCACAGAGACAATGCACTAACCCAACTGCATCATCAGAGACAGTGACCTAACCCAACATCATCCTCAGAGACAATGCACTAACCCAACATCATCCACAGAGACAATGCACTAACCCAACTGCATCATCAGAGACAATACTCTAACCCAACAGTATTGCAGGTCTTCCTTGAGTCCTTATGTGGAAGGCACATAGCATTTACTAAACGCACATGTGAGTGTATCATATTATATTGAATTATGTTAAAAATTAGTGTGGATTTGTTTATCAGACTCACTATTAAATCTGTCAGCTTTTCCTACTCGCAAGTACAGTAGGCAAAATTAAACTTATATAGAAAAGCTGAACTGTCTGAGGAATAGTGATAAACTGCATATATTGGTCTCCAGGATGTGGTCAATCCCATTTCAAGCCTGTCATTCTGAAAAGCCAATTGAAACTGAGTTTATGAATTGAGAAATGAAAATATTGTTCTATGGGGGATTTCTCAATTTATGAATCAGGTTTCAATTTGCCTCCTAAATTGCCTTAATTGAAATGGAATTGACCCACCAAGCCTGATTAGTCAAATGGAGTCCAGCATAGGTGTTGATTTGTTCCAGGCGCAGACTGATTGTCGCGCGCTTGCAGGCAAGGCGTTCCCTGGCCGGTGCGTTTCCGAGCCCCTGGACGGTAGCGGGTGCGCCTTTAAACGGGGCCCGTGGCTGGATGCCAGGGAGCCTGGCCCAACGCCCGAGAGCAGGAGGAGTAGAGAGAGAGAGCCGAGTTTGCGTCCCCGTGGGGGCCCCGGCTGGTGCCGTTCCATTCGTCTGCGAAGGCAAGGTCACACGGCACCCCGGGGGGCGACGCAGGTCCTCCGTAATATCTCACCTCTGACACGTGGCAGAATGAGGCATCGCCTCGGAGACGGAATGACTCTTGTGTTCAGACTGTTTTGGGTACAATGAGCTTTGAAGGTCAGGATTCAAACCACAACAAAAAAAAAAAAAATGTGCCAACTTGGCAAGATTCAATCAAACCAGCTGTTTGCTTGTGAGAATGAATATTATGCTGATAAAGATGTTATTTATGCCAGCTGCTCTGGAAATACAGGAAAATGGAAAAGGTGAGACCTGAAATTTAAGTGAACTTTGGTTTCCTAAACTCTGCAATGTTGCAGTTACTTAGCAATTGTTATTATTATTATTATTATTATTATTATTATTATTATTTATTATTATTATTATTATTATTATTCAATATAAGTTTTTGCCTGCAGGTTAAAAACTCAAAATCCTAACAGTAGAACTTAAAAATTAATCAAATTAAATATTATTTTGGGAACACAATGTGACCACTTAGTGTTCTCATTGATTAAGTAGCAATCAGTGTAAAATTATGTTGAAGGATGATTAAAGACTGCAATATATTAGCAGATGCCTCAAATGTCAAATGCCAAACATCATTACAACATTAACATTTAAGCGAAACAGACTGGAAATTCGTCAATGGATGAATGACTGCTTGGACCAGCAGTCATGTAGAGGCTGTTGTGTAATTAATATCATTGAATTAACTGCGGATGACCTAACCATTCGCCTCTTCGTACGGCTCCTCAGTTTATCTGATGCATGCAGTGTCCTTTTCGAATGATCTGATCTTACTTTGCTTGTGTAGGTCAGTGAATCAACACCGCCGTTCTGATTGGACGGTAAGTGTGCTCAACATGCGTATTCACACGGCTTCATCGTGGTCTGTGATTTGTTGGGAGCCCTCCCAGTGCGCCCTGAGAATGTGCGCGTCATGGGCAGCACATGCAGAAACGTGTCCTCAGCCCCATGTTGGCATCACGGGAAGGCGCTGGTCCTTGAGTGTGGTCATTGGGACAAGTAGCAAGTTAGTTTATTTTGCAGGTGATAGCAAGGAGTTGAATCTGCTGAAGTATGTCTAATCCTTGACATTTTCAACACAATACAGGAATGGGAACCACCTGTAAAGTCACAACAAGATATAGTTAACTGTGAAGTTTTGAATTAGAGAAATGGAGATTTAAGGCACGAGTATTTTATGGGAGAAACAAAAAAACATGAGAGTAGTGATCTAATTGTACATTAGCTGTAAAAAGGCTAACAGGTTTCTGGGACATACAGGAAAACTACTGAGTATAAATGGAAGGAGGTTATATTAATATTATAAAATGCCCTTTTCAGACCATAACTAGAGTACTGGGTGCTATGTGGAACCATACTGTGAAAGGGATGTCCAAGTTCTTGGAAGAAAGTACAAAAAAGGCAACTCAGTTGGTCCCTGGTAGCAAATGTAAAAGTTACAAGGAAGAACTTGAGGTGCTTAATCTTCAGGCTGGGCAAAGTTTTTTTTGAATGAATGATGAACCTCGCTGTGCTCATTATGTAGTCCAAAAGAAACGGCTCGCTCACAAGACTGCAAAAAGTCACTTTCAGCCCTTTATTCTCTTACAGCAGCAGGGGAACGGAATACACAAACGCCAGAGCAAAATGTCTACTTCAGTGTGTGAAGAATCTGTAGGTACATCTGGCTATAAAATAACACAAGAGTCAATCATTAACATCAAGGTTATAGTTAGATCATTTGCATTAATTTACTATTCGGGTACATGATTTCATGTACAATATTCATTCGGTTGGAGATTATATGAAATATCATTGGCTTTACATACAACTTTTAAGTAACTGAGCATGATGGTATCTGTTTTTATAGCTAATCCTCATGTATTTTTATGTATGTTCTAGATGGGCTGAAAGGCCTGTTCTCCTCAATATGTGTTCTTATGTTCTAGATGGGCTGAATGGCCTGTTCACCTGCTTATATATTCTTATGTTCTAGATGGGCTGAATGGCCTGTTGTCCTCATTATGTATTCTTATGTTCTTATTTAACATACCCAATTATGATTTTAGCACAATAATTGAACGTGAAATGCAGGCAAACATACTCAGCCAAGGAACCAAAACTTGAAAACAGGGAACAGGAAACAGGAAGCAAATGATATTTAGGCAAATGAAATCATCTGGATTTAAAGCTTAAAGTCTCTTCTCCATCTGTCCAATAAGATGACGACAAAACAATACTTATAGTTTTTTATTGCTTTTAAACTTTTCTTTAGGGTTATAAGTGCCATTTTCATCAGAGGAAGCAGGTTTGATAAGCAGTGATTTTAAAGGAAGCATTTGGCTAATGTTTTGTGGTGTGCACACATCCATTAGCCAGCTCTTTATAAAATAGCCCATTTTTATGTAATGGGCTATCACGTTTCTTCCACAACACATATTTCAAAGACAGCACAGCAGCATTAAAAGGCTTTTTATTGTTTGCGTTTGATAATTCACCCATATTTGAGTGCGCCCACAGCAATGGTATTGTTTTGTATTAAAAATACCACAAATCAAGGCAGTTTTAAGGCACAGGCCAAGGCCTGACTAACTGATAGCTCACCCTTGTAACACTCTGCCTATTAAGAAAGTGTTTACAAATAGTGCATTTATGTGTTAAGTGTAATGATACTCACCAAGAATCATTGCCTGTTATATTAATAAAATGTTTTCAAATGGTGTATTTATGTGTTAATTGTAATGATATTGACCAAGAATCGTTGCCTATTATATAAAGAAAGTGTTTACAAATAGTGTATGTATGTGCTAATTGTAATGATACTAACCAAGAATCGCTACCTATTATATTAAAGTGTTTACAAATAGTGTATGTACGTGTTAATTGTAATGATACTGACCAAGAATTATGAAGTTATGTAATTATGAATTATAAAGTGTACAACTTTATTCTTTAGTCTAAGTTTATTTATCTTTGATTTATGTTCTTTACTTGTTCGAAAAAAGGAAACTGAAGTAAATGCTTTAGAAGTACATACTTCTAAAAAAATGTTTAAAATGTGTACCTACTAGCTGAATAATAATCATGTTTCATCTGTGGTGGGAACTGGAAGTCTCCGGGAACATCTCACTCATATTAAATGTGTTGAATAATTACCCTGGTACCTCCAGGAAAGCACAGACATCCCATGAGAGGGATAAATTATTCCAAGACTGGCAAATATGTTGTATGGGAAAATCCCTGTTGGCGAGGATAAACCCAACACTTGTGCGCATTTGTAACTCAAAGTTAAATACAAATGCTGAATTCCGGCCTAGATGCCGAAGTGGAATTTTCTTTTTCTTTTTTCTTTTTGTTCTTTGAAAACTGTAACCTTGAGATGCCTGTAATTTACACACACAGGAGAGTCTGACTCACTGATTGGATATATGAATAATTCTGCCTTTCTGTAAAGTTCAGCATTGTGCCTTTGAAACCTGATTTTTTTTGTCCGGTCTTCCATATTAATGTGCTTTCGACTGTATCTATGATGAATCAACTAGCATTCTCGATGTGGTAAACACTTCACATAATTCAGGACTGTATTCAGTTATTATTATTTATTTTTGTGTAATCTAAGTCCCTGGCTACTGACATGATACTGCAAATAAAAATGTTATGATAACCTTGATATTATGATAACCCAAATAATAGATTAAACATGGTTAGATAAATACACAATGACAGGTGACATTACTATTCTGTTTATTCTCTTTTAATATCCTTACAATTCTACCAGTTTTGATTCTTTTATTTCACTGTTTTTGTCCATTAATGGTGTGCTAATGCTCGCATCGCTTCTTCTGATAGCGCCCCCCAGAGGTAGTGACTGAGCATCAAGGGCAACAAGCCCCGACAACTGCCATTAGGCCAGCTTCTGGCATTGCACCATTTTGGAGAAAATGAAAGAGAACAGAGGGGATGCTTGTAAAGTGTCATGCTGAGACTTGTGTTTCAATAACTTATTGAGCCCTGTTTTTATGCCGATGGTACTCCAAATGTTCCTAGGTGCCAGTGGAATTGCTCATTTCATCCTGTGCAAACAGAATATCTATTGACTCTTCCCAGATTGGTTGTTTAGTGGTTTGGAGTAAGACTGTTTGCATCAACGTGGATTGGGTGACACAGGTTATGTCAGGTGTTTCAGATACCGGGGAGAGCTGCAGGACCAGGGACAGCGCCGGCCCCACTCACAGGAGAGCTGCAGGACCAGGGACAGCGCCGGCCCCACTCACAGGAGAGCTGCAGGACCAGGGACAGCACAGGCCCCACTCACAGGAGAGCTGCAGCACCAGGGACAGCACCGGACCCACTCACAGGAGAGCTGCAGGACCAGGGACAGCACCGGCTCACTCACAGGAGAGCTGCAGGACCAGGGACAGCACCGGCCCCACTCACAGGTAGGGTAGCAGCTGCGGCTAATTGGCAATCATCACTGCTGCTGCCCATTGCTCAGGGTTAAGGGTCTCTAGACGAGCCTGTTTCTGGGCCCTGAGAGGTTTGTAACATGGCTGCTCTGGCAGTTTGTTTTTGCAACCTGCTAGTTCCAGGAAACCAGGAGCCAAAATAATAATAATAATAATTTTTCCTAATTCCAGATTCCTTTTGATAACTGTGGCTTTTATTTGGGTGTTATCGGAAATTCTTATTTTGTGAACTTGAGGTTTGTGTTTAGTTCTAGCAGACTGGAGTCAAAGGCGGTAAACCAGAAGTTTCCCAGTGTCCAGTCTCACCCGTTTGCCTCCTGAGACAATGTTTTCCCCTAGCACTGTGACACAGAGGTGAATATACTGGGACAGACAGGTGGTCACACACATCTCTTTGCTGAGAGAGGGAGAGAGGGACAATCTCTACACTTGTGCTTTTAAATATATGCATAGACAGAACTGAATTTTTCTTAGTTACACCATTACATTATTTTTAAAGTCACTCTCATTTTGCAGGCATAGACCTTATTTTTAAGTAACCAATAAACTGTTTCAACATGATTTGCAAATCTATTGTGTGTGTGTGTGTGTGTGTGTGTTTTCTGTTCCAGACATCTGAGCACGCCTACTGTGTAACCATAATAAGTGGGTGCTGCTAATAAACTGCACTGTTTCTGCTAGAATACCAAATGATCATGAGTGTTTCATCCTTTGCATGCATAATGTCTTTTTTGGGTGCAACTTGTGTTTCACTACCACTTCATTCTTTACATCAAACTCTTTATTTTTCCAAATTGTATTTAGCTGTAGTGCATATTAAGACATATTATGTTGTCTAATTTGGATCATATTTAGGTTGTCTATGAATGTAACATGATTCACACTGGTGTAGTGCATTGCCTTTTCTGTATCAGAGCTTGATATTGATAAGACCTAACTGCATATGCTACTTTGGCTTTGTTACAGGTTCGGTTGACTGGGATTGTCCCATTGGCTGCAAAGCATCACAAGTGTATCACAAGATGAAACATAATCATGATGGAGAACATGTATGACATAATTTTAAAAGTCTGGTAAGCACAAAAAATTAAGTTTATAAGCAAGTTTTACTACTGAAAAGTATAACAGAAATGGGGTAAAAATGCATGGGGAAACTTGATTTGTGTCATTACAGAGATAGACAGTGATATTACAGAGAAGGAGAGCAGCAGATCTGATTGGCCAGTTTGCGTATGGCCTGTACACAGTGATATTAAAGGGAAGGAAAGCAGCAGATCTGATTGGCCAGTGTGCATATGGCTTTGACGCATTGATTTTAAAGAGAAGGGAAGCAGCAGATCTGATTGGCCAGTTTGCGTATGGCCTTGACCCAGTGATATTAAAGGGAAGGGAAGCAGCACATCTGATTGGCCAGTTTGCATATGGCCTTGACGCTGTGATATTAAAGGGAAGGAAAGCAGCAGATCTGATTGGCCATAAGGAAACCGAACCTCCCTCAAACCCACTGGCAATTTATCCCACTGAAACCAACCTCTTTTACAAATGTGCTGTTTTACAATTTTCCAAGTTGAACACGTCTTAATTGGCAACGATTACTAGTTCCATAAAAAACATAAATAAGTAAATAAATTTAAAAAACCTTACCACTACAGTTTTACACTTGTGTTTTACTGTGAAATTAGAGTCTGTTATGGTAACTCACCAATTTAATAGCAATGGTAGCCTCATAGCAGGTACAAGTAAAATTATTAACAAACTATAAATGTATCTGTTTTAATACATTTATGATTTTATTCAATAATGTTTGATAACTCATGCTACAACCGTGAAGCAACACAACAAATATAGCCTTAATGTTATGACAAAAGTGAAAATGAAGATTAAATAATTGAAGTATTAATTTGCCTGGCTGATCTCACTTAGTAAGTAAGCATTAGTATCGATCCGTGTAAAAGTGCCTTTTATTATGTCATTATTATTTATCTGTAAGCTATTTGGGTAGATTTAAACATCATTAATATGTAGCATCGAGTTAAATACTGCACCTTAGTTCCTAGGTTGACCTCTGTGGTTCCCAACCTTCAGATATGTACTCAGATATTTGAGTTGGATGTTTGTCATTTCTATTATTATTCTAACACAAGGAAACTTGATGAAACCTAGTGAAGCAAATGCAAACTAGGCCTTTTTCACCATCTGTCTGATCGTGAAGTTCACTTCGTGCACTAAGTTCTGTTTTTAATTCTCCTGATTGTGAGGTCAGCTAAAAAGTTTGCTCATATAATCTTCTGAAATGAACACCGCTTTTTTTTTGCCGTGCGCTCAGTACGGATAAAGCGTCTGCGCTTATTCTCATGTGGCGCGTCCCGGTGACTGCGGTCCCGGAGATATGTTTAATTAATCGGGGCCGTTCGCTGAAAACGGGCGCGGAAGGTTCCCGCGATGTCGCGGTCAGAATTTAATGGCCGCCCTGGGTCCCGGTACCCGCGAGAACGCCGCGGCGCAGACAGGGGCAGGGGTCGCGACCTCTGCGCCCCGCGTGGAATTTTTTATACGCCCGGAGGAAAAGCGTGCGGAGGTGGGGGGGGTTTGCGGCGAGACAGACGGCCCTCGGCCTCGAGAACCCCGTTTAAAGGACGCGAGCGCGGCTAGCCGGCGCTGCGGCGAGCCGTGGCGCGGCTCTGGAAGGGAACCCGCGAAACCTGAGAGTTTCTCTCGGCGCGCGTTTACAGCGCTGTGGGCACGTGCGTTTCTGACCTGGGTCAAATACGTACTTCTTTTGGATTCAAATACTTTTCTGTGCTCTGTTGATCTTGCCTGGTGTAATTGAGCCTGCCAATATGAGCAGAAGGCGGGGTTTGCACTTTTTGAGAGTATTTAATTGGTTCCGATACGCCGGACCAGATCAGTAAAGCGTAGAAAAGTATTTGAATCCAAAACAAATACGTATTTGACCCAGGTCTGGTATGCTTGAAGTGCAGTGGGCCACATACACTCACCGGCCACTTTATTAGGTACACCTGACTAGCACCGGGTAGGGTTAGGGTTAGGTTAGGCCCCCTTCTCCCTCCAGAACAGCCTGAATTCAATGCGGCAGGGATTGAACACGGTGCCTGAACACATTCCCTAGGGGTGTTGGTCCGTGCTGACCTGGTAGCATCATGCAGTTCCTGCACATTTCTTGCCCACGAGTTCATGCTGTGAGCCTGCAGTTCCATCCCCATCCCAAAAGGCGGTCTTTTGGATTGAGATCTGGGGACTGTGCTGGACATTGGAGTAAACTGGAGTCGCTGTCATGGCCGTGTAAACAGTTTCAGATTATGTGCGTTTTGTGGCGTGGGGCAATTTCCTGCTGGAAGTTTCCATTTTAAAAAGGGTGGACGGTGGCCATAAAGGGACACACATGGTCAGCAGTAATACTCAGGTAAGCTGTGGCATCAAAACGATGCTCAGTTGGTATTAAAGGGCCCAGTGTGTGCCAGCAAAACACTCCCCATCAACCCATTACACCACAACCAGCAGCCTGCACTGTTGACACAAGGATCCATGGATTCATTCTGTTTGCATCAATTTTGACCCAACCATCTGCATGTCACTGCGGAAATCCAGATTCCCTGGACCAAGAGGCGTTTCTCCAATCTTCAATCATCCTGTTTAGGTGATCACGCCCACTGTAGCACTGTACAGGTTTAAACGATGCTGTAGAGCTGTGCAGGCATAATAATGTACAGGTATAATGATAGTGTAGAGCTGTACAGGTATAATAATGTACAGGTACAATGATACTGTAGAGCTGTACAGGCATAAGGATACTGTATAGCTGTACAGGTACAATTATGTACAGGTACAATGATATTATAATAATGTAATGCACAGGTATAAACATGTTGCAGTTGTAATAATACCATTTAGTTTTTTTCCACAAATAATTGTAATAAACATTTCTGTTATCACTGTTTTACTACTGCTTCTGTGCATACTTACCATAGTGGGAACTCTTTACACACTGTTTCCTCCAGGTCTGCATTTTTAGAAAGTGTTTGGTAAGATAAATCCCTCACATAATGCAAGAGCAGTTTTAATTCTTTCTGTCTTTTCGCCGAAGAACGAAGATGGGCAGGACGTAGCGTCTGAGTTCATTTCTCCCGCCGTGCTTCGTTGGAACGGGAGGGCGGGCGCGCGCTTTTGAAAAGAGCTTTGTGCGATTATCTCCCGTCTGAGCCCGAAGTGACGCTCGCGAAAGAGCAGGGGACGGTGCTTTCAAAAAGCCGCTCGCCAGTCGCTCCTCCCTCGTTTCGTTTGTTGCGTTTGAGCGCTTATACTCTCTCCGTCTCTGTTCTTACCGTAACAGGCGTGCATGGCGCTTTGCGATACGCGAACGTCGTCGAGTTCACTGCGATTTGGAGACAAAAAAACCCCCGTGCGAGATGTTTTTGAAGCCGGGGTACTCTGCACATTGCTGCGCTGAGAAAAGAGAGATGCAAATGCGGAGATCCGCTGGTTAAACATGGTACATCCTAGGCATGGGATAACGTTCAGTCAGTACACCAACCAATCTTTTCTTTGATGACACCATCAGCGATCTTTTCCTAAACTTATTCAAGCTGTTTACACTTGTTTAGAAAACTCCACATAATTGACCTTCATCTCTAAATGTCATGCGAGCTTGCCTTTAAATGAACATACTGTTCTTTTTTCTACTATTGTTAATTCCTCTTCCTCTTCTGAAATGCATTCATTATGCATTCATAATTTTCAGGGAGATCCTTTTTGAGTTGAACAACTATGTTCTCTATGAAACTATGATATTCCATATTCATTTAGCTTGAAACCCTTTTGTGAGTTGTTGAAACAATGTTATCAAATGGAGACAACAAATTGATCTGTTCATCAGTCATTTTGGGCACATTGTAATATTTGAACTCCTGCTCACATTTTTACAAACATAATGGTGGAACACAAACCTTCCCTCTCCAATAACCAAACGGATACCAATAATTCCTTTTTTCTAGGAATCAGCAGTTACATATATATGTTTCAAACAACAGCCACGTGTCCCAGCTGCTAATGGGATTTGTAATTAGAGATAATTATGGCTTAGATAAGTGCAGTCAATGCTTTTAACTCTAGTCTGAGTCTCTCATATTTGTAGATATTTCATGGATGAATTTTATGGGAAGAAGCCTACTGTGGCTACCTGGTCTTTCTCATACACATTCCAAAGGGTTTGACCTGATTTCATATTGCAGTTTTACACACTTGAGGAACTGCTACACTCTGCTTGACACCTTTGTTACACACCAAGACGTGTGTTACGCATAGAACTCGCTGTTTTATTCATCTGGGGATCACATTTGAGTGCCGATGTCACGATCCTGCATTTCTATCCACCGCCAACAGAGGGAGACAACATCACACCAAATGAAATGCTTTTCCTGGATTTTCATCAGTGTTGTGAACCACTTCGGTATCTCCAAGGGAAAAAAAAAAACGTTAAATTATGCAAGATAATTCACAATATGAAATTGTTTTAAATACAGCCGGATACGTGAACCCCAACTGCTTGGTTTTCTTGTGGGAAGGTATCTTGGTTTTCCAGTCATAGTTTATTTCATGCATTTCTCAGCACCCTGATTAAAATGAGTAAGAGAACAGGTCCAATAGTGAGTGACAAACAGATAATTACGGGGGCTTACAAACTGCTGTCATACTCATCGGTCAGAGCTGGGTCATCACTCTTCTCCCATTGGTCAGAGCCTGTCAATCTCTGCATCCTATGGTCAGAGCCGGGTCCATAGTGATGCACCCATAAATTAGGCTGGTCACACTCTGAAACTCATTGGTCAGAGCTGGGTCATCACCCTTCTCCCATTGATCAGTCTGTCCATCTCTCTGCACCTATTGGTCAGAGCCTGTCCATCTCTCTGCAACCATTGGTCAGAGCTGGTCCATCTCTCTGCACTCATTGGTCAGAGCCTGTCCATCTCTCTGCACCCATTGGTCAGAGCTGGTCCATCTCTCTGCACCCATTGGTCAGAGCTGGTCCATCTCTCTGCACCCATTGGTCAGAGCCGGTCCATCTCCATCCCTGATGCTCTGCTGACAGACTGGTCTGCTGAAGCAACAGTGTGGCATTAGCAGAAGCACTGAATAATCCTCTCTAAAGTACCCAAATTGCGCATCCACTCCAAACTATGGAGCTTCTCTTCATCTTCAGAGGGAGCTCAATAGAAAGCCCGATCCTGGCAACCCCCTGCCAACCTTCTTATAGGCTTAGAGTAATCATTTCAAGTAAAAAAAAAAAAAAAAAAAAACAGCAAATAAAAAGCCAGCTCTTGGCAATTACCCTGCTTCTAATGCCCCCACCCCTTACACCCCCACACCCCCCAGTTCTGAGAGAGCCCTCTCTTTCACCTCTCCTCGAGTGGGAGCGCTACAATGGGGAGGAGGCGCACTCATCGCCTCCGCGCGTACCTCCAGAACAGAAGAGGATTACAGAATCGTTAATGTTCTTTGCAGATTACAGGCCATTATTTTCGGCGAGGCCAAAGGAAACATCCCAAAATGACATTAACCCTGCATGCTCCGCCGGGGCCGGGCTTCTGCTTCCAGATAACGAGGGCTTAGCCGAAGCTGCTCTCCCTGCGAGACGTGCCCACTTATGGAGACTGACCCAAAGCAGTTCTAAAGCCTTGCCATGCACTACGCAAGGCCAAGGCTTGCTTCGGGTATTATGTACAAATATCTGATGGATGAGACCTGTATACATATGAATAATGCTGATAAATGAGCCCGGTGCAGTTTGTGTGAGTGTGTGTGTGTGTGTGTGTGTGTGTGTGTGTGTGTGTGTGTGTGTGTGTGTGTGTTTGCATGTCCATGTGCGTGTTCTGTTGGTTTTTTTATTTATTTTATTTGATAAATGATTGTATTAAAAATGACTTATGTTTCAAAAAGAAAAAAAAGAAATGAATGAGTCCAAAGTCAGACTAAACTCCTGTAACTCAGGACAGTGGAGAGTTCCTCTAGTCCGTTTTAGTGAAATAGTCCCGATTATCAATGCATAATTCACAAATCAGCCATCAGTGATTGTTTTCCCAAAGCCAATGTTTTACAAAATTCAATTTAAAATTGTATTAGGATACCTCATGAATGCATTGCTAAACCTGTGTTCTCAGCACAATTAAGCATCAATAGATTGTTCAAGGAAAATTGTGAAAAATAATGCCTTAATTGCATGTAGTGCTGTATGTTCGCATATGTGGTATACAACATAATTATGTTCATTTATTTCATCTTATTCAAAACTTATTTTATACTAGCTGAAACAACTGGCATCCTAGATTGATGTTGGCTATGGGAAATGCAAAAGTGTGTGTGTGTGTGTGTGTGTATGTGTGTGTGAGTGTGTGTGCATGCATGTGTGTGTACGCGCATGTGTGTGTGTGTGTGTGCACCGCAGTGTTGTGCACGTGTGTGCACACGTGTGTGTATGAGTGTGTGTGCGTGCATGTAGTGCACACGTGTATGTGTGTGAGCATGTGTGTTTGTGTTTGTGTGTGTGTGTGAATACGTTTGTGGTTCAGTCATCACATACTTATTAATGCACAATAGCAGTAGTGCTCTTCTGGTGAGTGACAGATGGTATGTGAGGGCCCAATCTGAGGGGGGGGGTTATGATTTAGGGGTGCATGATGTGGGGAAATAATTTGGGGTGTATGATTTTGGGAGGTATCATTTTGGGGCCTGTGATTTCAGAGCATGCTTTGGGGTGTATGATTTGGGGATGTATGATTTGGTGGGCATGATTTGGGGGGTATGCTTTGGGGTGTATGGATTGGGCGGATGTATGAATTGTGCGAGTATTCTTTTCTCAGCCATTAATAAAGGTGCGGAAAAGAGCTCAAGAAAGAAACAAATTACCCAAAGATCTTCTTTAAAGAGTGAGACAAGCCAGACAAAAGAGACGAGAGCATGTAGAAAATGTAAATAAAATAAAAGACGACTGTCAGACTAACGTCTCTAGGCTAACAACATCTTTTTCCGAGTCTAGACAGAAATGTTTAAAGGCATTTGTATGCTCAGATTCCATCATAGACCGGTGAGCCAATCTACAGGTATTCAGAAAATAAAAGTACCAACAACACCCAGGTGAACACATACACGGCCTCCATTGCTGCTATCAATTCCACGCTTTGAATAAATACTGGCAGCGTGGCATCAGGGTTATGTACATTTTAAAGTCATCTGAACTTTTCTAAAGGAGAGTTGAACTTGCAGCTGTTCAGAGGTCCTCTAGAAATAACAAGTGCAGCAGCCATAGAAGTCTGGCTCTGCTCAGTCAGAGTTGATGTGGGCAAAAAAAAAAGACTTTATAACCACCTGTCTGGTTTATTTAGTACTCTCTGTGATTCAACGACTGCAAATAGTGCGGTGATTGCTTCGATCGAAAGCGCTAATCGCATGTTTCACCGTGATTATGTACAGCATTTCTCAGCGTAACACCGAAGAAGTGGAATCAGTGTTCCAGCAGGAGGGCGTTCGTGCTGAGGTGGGCGAGGGGTTAAAGAGGCGGTGCCTCCAACGGTCAGACTTCACAGTCAAGGAGTCCCAGCTTAAATCCTGGATTAAAAAAAGATTTCGCTTCGGGCCGAGGGGGAGGTGCTGGGGTTCTGGTGAACGCTGCCGGGGGGGGGGCGGCAGCGCCGGCTCGGGGTCGCCTGCCTCTGCTGAAGGGCATCGGCAATCAGGATCCGTACCGCCAGCTGCGCAAATTGGTGAGAAACTGATTTCACAGCCGCGCGGCCACGTCGAATTTGTTTGTTCAGTAAATAGCAGCGCCGCCAGGCCCGTAGTCAAAACACATCGCCGCCACCGAGCTGCCGGGTGTCTCATACAGTTAAGGCACTGTTTCAGTGTGTGGATGGGCCCTACAGTCTGGTATCTGTTAAAAAACTGTTCCAGTGTGTGAATGGGCCCCACAGTCTGGTGTCTGTTAAAACACTGTTCCAGTGTGTGGATGGGCCCCACAGTCTGGTGTCTGTTAAAAAACTGTTCCAGTGTGTGAATGGGCCCCACAGTCTGGTGTCTGTTAAAACACTGTTCCAGTGTGAGGATGGGCCCCGTGGTCTGGTATCTGTTAAGGCAGAGTTCTAGTGTGTGGATGGACCCCATGGGCTGGAACTGAAACTTGAATGTGCCAGTGCCAAATGATGCATAACTGCCTTCGTGGAGCAACAGTTGCCTGCACATTGACTCTCTGTTTGCTGAAACTTTTTTTAAAAAGGCAACAAAACAGAACAGCAAATTAGAAACAGCTCAAGCTTGATGCGTCCAGGAATAAGTGAGTCCGGCCAATGAAATAAAGCTCGTTGTAACTGTAAGCCCATTGCAACTGACTTTCCCTGCACTGCACTGTAGAAAACTGTGCAATGAGTTTGTCTTTTAAAGCCACTCTCCTCTTCTGTTCAAGAGTAGTTTGCTCTTTATTTTAGTTCTTTAAATTGTGACATCACAAATATGTGATTAGAATGTTCTTGACTGAACATTCTAATGCTGATGTAACAATCGCTACTGGTAACTGAATGCAGTTGGAGTTCTTCTATCGTTGTTATCAGCTGAATCTGAAGGATACCCATCCCTAAGGGTGGGCGGACCCCCTGAGGGTGGATTAGAGAGTTGCTGGTCCTCTCCCTGCGGTGCACAGTCAGCGCTCAACACGGACGCTTACCGCCACACGGCTACGCATTCCCCCAGAGCGTGCGAGAGCATGTCGCTGCTGCGTTGCGCTCATACAGGATTACCCATAAGCTCCGCTCAAGCTGCCGCAGCCGCGGGCAGCGCCGTCTCAACACTGATCTCCACACGCGTGTGTTCCACAGGCCACCTCCTGCTCGTGACCAGAGACGTCAGAGCCGAAGTAGATAGGCCTGCACTGTCATCCAGTGCAGGCCAATTCATTTTTCTTTTTTATTGCGTATTGACGGATGGCGAACATTCCCAAACACAGCGCAAACGCATCACAGAGAGTGAGCGACAACAGTGTCCAGTGCATCAGCGTATCGTAACTGTTACAATAGTGAGGCCAAACAGCCCTGTGATCAATTTGAGATTTCACCAGCAGCATTTACATTTGAAAGAGACAGTTACCTGCCTAACAAAAATGGGAAACTTTAAAAAAAAATGAAATGAACTGCATAACAAACCTTTGCCTCTGTGGTACAGCAAGTGCAGCAAATACCTGGCAGTAGATCTGGCTAGCCCGAGGACGAGAAGCTAGCAAAGTCTGAAGTATAAGGAAAATAGGTTTGTGTCATTCATTATTAAGGATGTGATAGACCTTAATAAGCAAATATTAGCTTTCATTGCAGGAAAGTCTGCGGTGAGAAAGAGCTCTCAGGTGGTAGTTTATTTAAGCGCACTCTGTAATGTGTGTGTGTGCGTGTGTGTGTGTGTAATATATTAAAATGTTTATGCATTGAGTGGTCATGAATGTTGAATGCACACAATTGAATGAGTGCTGGAATTGAAATACACACTCTCTCATTCTCTCTCTCACACAGACACACACAGAAACACGATACACATAGACTCACACACACACACACACACACACACACACACACATTTAGCCTCCCTCATCAGAAATGTGCTGGAACCCGCGTGTTCATACTGTATTCAGATCTGCTTTCTTTTGCCGTCTTGTGGTTCTCGCTCCTTATCTTGATGTGACGTGTTTGCTGGCTTAATGTTACTCAGTTTCCTCAGAAGCTGGCCCTGGCTCCACAGAGCGCTGAGCTCTTGTCTGCCGTCTCCCCGAGCTGACAGATGAATCTGCAGCATCGGGCGCCAAACACACACACACAAATTGGGCCATTCCAAATTGGGAGGGGGGGGGGGGGGGGAATGAGGTAAAAACCCCAAAAAAAACAAGCAAACGGAGACCAGACGAGAGCAGCGGCAGTACCGACGCACAGAAACGCGGCCCGTAACGCCAGGATCACAGCAGATAAATAAATAAGCAACAGCAGAGGGAAGAGCGCTAACAAAATACTCTGCCAGCGACTGAGTGCCAAGCTGCAGAATCAAAGCCTCACCAGCAGCGACCGCTAAATAGTGGAAGACAGTTGGGCGGAGTGACGGGCGATGTGAATGAATGCAGGGGAGTACGAGGCGCAGGAAAACCGGCAGCTCTCCGGTCATCTGGGGACTGAACTGCAGCTGCTGCTAACTCACGCCGACGCTTCCTGTTGCCACTCTGGACAAGCAATCAGTAAATTATGGCGGTGGACTGATTAGTACTTTCAAGCACAGAGTTTGGCACAACTGCTGTCCAGCAAACTAATAATGAAAATCAAACAGTAGAGTGGAGTAGTACTTTTTTTTGGGGGGGGGGGGGGGGGGGTGGATGACCGCACCCGTCCAGTTCCTCTGAAGTCTTCTCCCTTCTCATGATGTGTCTCTAACGCACGCTACAGACCCTTCACCAGTTTCTGACATTTTTCAAGTTTGCCGGCATGGACCTGAGATGACCGTAGTGCCTCTTTGATCTGTGTGCTCGCTGTCGATATGACCGCAGTGCTTCTGTGATCTGTTTGCTCGTGCTCAAGATGACCGTAGTACTTCTGTGATCTGTTTGCTCTCTCTCAAGATGACCGCAGTGCTTCTGTGATCTGTTTGCTCGTGCTCAAGATGACCGTAGTGCTTCTGTGATCTGTTTGCTCTCTCTCAAGATGACCGCAGTGCTTCTGTGATCTGTTTGCTCGTGCTCAAGATGACCGTAGTGCTTCTGTGATCTGTTTGCTCTCTCTCGAGATGACCGTAGTGCTTCTGTGATCTGTTTGCTCGTGCTCAAGATGACCGTAGTGCTTCTTTGATCTGTTTGCTCTCTCTCGAGATGACCATAGTGCTTCTATGATCTGTTTGCTCGTGCTCAAGATGACCGTAGTGCTTCTGTGATCTGTTTGCTCTCTCTCGAGATGACCGTAGTGCTTCTGTGATCTGTTTGCTCGTGCTCAAGATGACCGTAGTGCTTCTTTGATCTGTTTGCTCTCTCTCGAGATGACCATAGTGTCTAGATCTGTTTGCTCGTGCTCAAGATGACCGCAGTAGTCTTCTGTGATCATGTTTGTCTCTCCTCTCAGATGACCATAGTGCTTCTATGATCTGTTTGCTTGTGCTCAAGATGACCGTAGTGCTTCTGTGATCTGTTTGCTCGTGCTCAAGATGACCGTAGTGCTTCTTTGATCTGTTTGCTCGTGCTCAAGATGACCGTAGTGCTTCTGTGATCTGTTTGCTCTCTCTCAAGATGACCGTAGTGCTTCTGTGATCTGTTTGCTCTCTCTCAAGATGACCGTAGTGCTTCTGTGATCTGTTTGCTCGTGTTCAAGATGACCGTAGTGCTTCTTTGATCTGTTTGCTCTCTCTCGAGATGACCGTAGTGCTTCTGTGATCTGTTTGCTCGTGCTCAAGATGACCGTAGTGCTTCTGTGATCTGTTTGCTCTCTCTCGAGATGACCGTAGTGCTTCTGTGATCTGTTTTCTCATGCTCAAGATGACCATAGTGCTTCTGTGATCTGTTTGCTCATGCTCAAGATGACCGTAGTGCTTCTGTGATCTGTTTGCTCTTTCTCAAGATGACCGTAGTGCTTCTGTGATCTGTTTGCTCGTGCTCAAGATGACCATAGTGCTTCTGTGATCTGTTTGCTCGTGCTCAAGATGACCGTAGTGCTTCTGTGATCTGTTTGCTCGTGCACATCGAGTTTTGCGGCCTGTTCCCTTTACCCTGTCCTTTACAAACAGGGTTTTTAAAGGCTCCGTGCAAGAGAAATCATTATTATACATATTTTATATCATACACAAAAAACCAAAGAGAACATCCAGTTTTTTTTTTAAACTAGCTTTATTCCTCTTTTTTTTACTTTGTTTTTACATTTTGTTGCTTTTCCACTGCGCTGTGCTTCACTGGGGTTTAAACCCCCTCAGAGTTAAACCCCTAAACCACAGAACTGCATTACAACTGGAACAGCTGTCCAAATCTGAGAAATAAGGATGAGCTGTTCCCGTTGTGATGCAGTTCTGTCATCTAGAGCTTTAAACCTGAGGTATAAACTCCAGCAAAGCGCACTGCCATTGACCCCCGGTGTCTACTACAGAATTACTCGTCCTTTGTTGACATGTTGTTTGCCTAAGTAATATGAAGATTTGACTTTGCCTCTTAACCAATCAGCAGTCAATTTGATTTGAGGTCTGCCAATCAGAATTAAACTTGAAATGAATGTCCATCACAGACTAGTCACACAGTGTCAGACCTCCAGCTGCCCTGCTTATTACATCCTTTACATAAAAAAAGGGATATTTTCCCGTTAATGTAGTTGCAACAAGTAAGCATCGGCCTACATTGCTGTGGCGTAATTAACATTTTAAACGCAAGAAAAATGTCCTTTGACGCACTAATGCAGGGGTGCCAAACTCCAGTCCTGGAGTCCTGCTGGTTTTCAGCGCAGGTTATTCATTTAAGTCATTTATTGGCTAAAGAGTCCTGGCTCTCAAGGCTTTTAATTGGCTGCTGATTGAAGGGAAGCCACAGATACCTGCAGACACAGCAGCCATTTTGGACTGAAATTGTACATCCCTGCACCGGAGGACACCCTCTGTTCTTCATTTTGAGAGACACACAACTTTTCCTAATGAATGTAGGCCCCCTGAATCTGCAAGGACTTCAGGGGTCACTGCTAATAAAGACAGAGATGTGACCGAAAGCAGAAGTGACCGGCATGAAAGTATAACAAGCCGGACTACTGTACGTGCAGACTGCAAACACAGAGAGAATTCTGTCACCCTGCGAAACACCGATAGAAATTCTCCTTGCATCGCATTATTTACTGACCTTTGGACAAGTCCACCACATGTTACTAATCAAGGGATTATTTGGGGTGTGGATTGGACTGAATGCTGATAACCGGTCTCAGAGTTATCTGTCTGTGCTGGAGATACAGCCCTGAACTCGTGTGACCATTCTCCTGAAACGACTTCTAATAACTTTCTGCCCATTCCAGTGCTCCTCCTCATGCCTCAGTTCATCTTAAGCCCTCTTCCATCTCCTGCAAGTCTCGAGATACTCTACTGGGCTACAACGCTTTACTTTATTACAGTTTTATTGGCACTTACTTCACATTTTATCATTATAGGCAATTATGCTGTAAAACTGTATTATTATTATTATTATTATTATTATTGCACATCATCACAGTGAATGTCTAATTAAGAAAGTGAAATTTATGATTTTTGTTTTTCCTTCTCGGTGCACAAATAACAGGCTTTCTGTCACAACTGGACTCTCCTTATGTAGAGATTTACATTTCCCTCAACTCTCGATAAACCTGATCCTCTGTTTCGCCCTGCAGTACTGCATGTTGCAAACCTAAGTTTAAAAACAGTGGGCCTCATTCACCAAGCATGCATGATCACATTTGATTGTGTTTAAGAACGTTTCCATGAACATTTCAGCATTCATCGTTTTTTTTTTCTTATCTGTGTTTTTTCTTGGTTGTTTCTTTATGCAGATCACATGAAGAGGGTTGCGCATAACATTTTCAAACAGCCAGCATTCATCATCTCACACACCTGAGATATACACAAAAACAAAGGTCTGCACATAGCCATGAATCCCATATTGATTTTTTTTTATAGGAATGTTTTTAAGAACAAAAGTAAGAATAATTTAAGAAAAGTTTTGTGAATGAGGCCCATTGTGAATACAGAATACAGTGCTGAATAGTGTAATACTTCTGTGAAGTTTGTCGTCTCTTGTGGAATTTCATTTGCAAAATTACAGCATTTGGGAATTTGGAACGATTTAGTGCACGGGTCCCCAATCTTATCCAAAGGGGCCGGTGTGGGTGCAGGTTAGTTAATTAGTTTAATCAGCGCTAAGACACCTGATTCAATTAATTAACTAATCATGGTCTTCAATCAAGACCTTGGCAAGTGCAATCAGGTGTCTCAGGGCTGGATTCAATCAAACACCTGCACCCACATAAGAGTGGGGACCCCTGATTTAGTGTAAGCTACCTGGTTATGGTCACAATTCTTTAGGCTCATGCACTCACAATGTGTGGGAAACTAAGTTGTCCAGTCCAGCATGGCTTACTTTTTAGTCTTGGTTTTGGAATGAATTCCAATTTTACTTTAAAAGGAATGTTTTTATGAACTTGAGTTCAAAGCCAGATTATCAAATATAATTTTAACACACAAGTTTTTAATTGATGACATTTTTAACATTAATGCTATTTCTTTAATCCCTCGTAGTCCTACTTGCTTGTGTAAATTAGTATTTTTATTTTTTTGTATTTCCAAGGACTGCAGTTATTCCTTACTCATTTCGGTGATTGGTCTAACTTGTAAAAGAGGCTTTGATTCTAGGGTGAATCTACTCCTAAAGTGAAGTCCTATGATGATGCTGATGCATGTGCATTTGCTATATAGAGGAGTAACATATTGCAGTTACACTGTGGACATGATGCTACCAATAATAAGCAAGATTTTAAAAGATTTCCACTTCCGATTAATGTGTAGCAGCAATCTGGCTTTCACATACATAGTGCTTGTAAAAAAAACTTCCTGTGGCTTGTTAGCCCTGTTAGCTCGCGACGCAGTTAAATTGTGTCGTCGGCTGGTGATGTCGGGAACATTCGGTGTTTATCATTCTGGAGTTCATCTGTGGGGCTCAAGGCCCGAGAAGCCTCGACAGCTGACTTTATTTCACGCTCCGACTCCGCGGACGACAATGAGGCCCCGCTGAAAGTCTCCTTCCAGCGGCAGCTCATCCGTGTGTCATTCTAATTTCGATTCAGGAAGAGAAGACTTTGCCCCCAGATGCCAAATGTCTGGCTTCTGCACGGGGCGGCAGATGGGTGTTATTTACCCAGGCCTGTAACGCACTCATTTTCAGCTGTGGGCTGGTCCACGCAGAGCAAACGGAGAAGTGTGGAAAAGTCTGCACACCCCTGATCTTTATTCCGCCGGGCCAGCCTTGCCAGGTTAAAGTTTGGGCCCCCGCAGTCTCTTCCAGGTTAAAGTTTGGGGCCCCCGCAGCCTCTGCCAGGTTAAAGTTTGGGCCCCTCGCAGTCTCTGCCAGGTTAAAGTTTGGGGCCCCTCACAGTCTCTGCCAGGTTAAAGTTTGGGCCCCTCACAGTCTCTGCCAGGTTAAAGTTTGGGGCCCTCGCAGTCTCTGACAGGTTAAAGTTTGGGGCCCCCGCAGCCCCTGCCAGGTTAAAGTTTGGGCCCCTCACAGCCTCTGCCAGGTTAAAGTTTGGGCCCCCGGAGCCTCTGCCAGGTTAAAGTTTGGGGCCCTCGCAGTCTCTGACAGGTTAAAGTTTGGGCCCCCGTAGCCTCTGCCAGGTCAAAGTTTGGGCCCCCCGCAGCCTCTGCCAAGCTAAAGTTTGGGCCCCTCGCAGCCTCTGCCAGGTTAAAGTTTGGGCCCCTTGCAGTCTCTGCCAGGTTAAAGTTTGGGGCCCCCGCAGCCTCTGCCAGGTTAAAGTTTGGGCCCCTCGCAGTCTCTGCCAGGTTAAAGTTTGGGCCCCTCGCAGTCTCTGCCAGGTTAATGTTTGGGGCCCCCACAGCCTCTGCCAGGTTAAAGTTTGGGCCCCTCGCAGCATCTGCCAGGTTAAAGTTTGGGCCCCTCACAGTCTCTGCCAGGTTAAAGTTTGGGGCCCCCGCAGCCTCTGCCAGGTTAAAGTTTGGGCCCCTCGCAGTCTCTGACAGGTTAAAGTTTGGGCCCCCCACAGCCTCTGCCAGGTTAAAGTTTGGGCCCCCGCAGACAGGGAGGTTTTCCACCTCACGCTGTGAGGTAAGCAGGGCGTGTCAACTGCAGCGTGGAGCGCTGTTACACCCCATGCCCACTTTGCCACTAATACCCTGGCATCAACACTTTCAGAAGCCTCAGAGGGGAAATGGTGGGCTTCTGCATTTGTGTTACTTGACAAGCAGTGCTGGCCCTAGCCTTTGAGGGTCCCGAAGCAGGATTCCATTTGGGGGCCCCCACCCCCTAAGTAATATGTATACATTTTTTTATTTCTTTTTTTATTTGGGGGCCTCATTGCTTATGTTGCTTATTGGACCAGGCCAGCTCTGGCTGAGGTCCTGAGGAGTTCCTCCGTGTTTATTCTGGCATTGATGTGAGGCGTTCAGATGAGTCATCAGGTACCACGTGATAAAGTTCCATTTTCCACCTGCTCCTACACCCTAACAATCCTGCAAACAGTGGCAGAGCTTGGGTATTAGGACACGGCCAGTTTAGGGGGGCCCTATTACCCAATTATTATTTTGGAAAATCAGTGTGACCAAATGATGCACATCTGTATCTGCGCTGCGTCACATGGTCGAATGCAGCCCTCTGATAGGCTACATCTGCTTCGGACATGAGCAGCCGCACAGGCGCACGTACACACAGTCTGGATCAAACACAGTGCACTGCAAACATCCCGACTGGACAGCCAACAATAAGCTCTCTTTCATGACTCAAGATCGCTTCACCCAGCAATCTCAGTGCCCTTGAGAAAAAAAATGACAACCAGATTGAGCAGAGTTGCCTGCAGTTGGCTTTACAGAACCCAACAGCATCAGGCCAGCCTGTGACAGTCTCTCTCTCATGTGGTCCTGAGAAATCCATTTGAAGTATTACCAGTTCTTCTGCCAGTTAAAAATGAAATGTTTTCTGTGTAGGGCTTTTAGTCTCTTCACGTGTAGGTACATTGCCTACAATGCTTTGTTTATTCACATAAATTAATTGGTTAAAACAGTTGAAGCAGAGTCAGTTTCTATAGTCATCTTTTTTCAACCGTCATGAACTCTGACAGCAAATAAAAAGCCAATGGCAACAATTTCCACATTTAAAATGATAAAAAGAAAACATAGATAACAAAAATACAAAACACAACAAACACTTCTTTGGTCTTGGCAAAAATTTCAGGCAGATGAGTATTTATTGAAAAGCATATGGCGAGCTCCACACATTACGATCATGAGTATCTATTGAAAAGCATATGGTGAACTGCACACGTTGTAAACAGCGACAGCTGTTCCCTTTCCTTTTCCTCTTCGACTCCAGGTCACTCGCTCGTGTGTTCGCAAGCCGCTTCATTAACCCGGGGTGTGTGGAGCCCGTAAAACCTCAAGGGGCCCGGCAATCTGCGGGTCAGTGATGGATAAGCCTCTCAAAGTGGCAAAAGCGCGGAAACCCAAAAACAACTCATTAAAATTTGGAATGTGTAATTGTATTCAGCAGCCTCCATTGCTGGAGCCTCCACTCAGTCTGGAAGAGCGCACATAAGCAGCGATGTCAAGAGGGCGCGGCCCGCAAGTTAAGCACAGACATGCAGAGGGAGGCACTTCCTGTGCAGACCGTGACCGCCGAATCCACCAGCGGGTGGCGCTAGTGCGTGATGAAATGCCGTCATCCTGGCAAACTGACACCTTTCCCAACGCTGCCCAACACTAAAACCAATTAAGCTTTGCCCTGTGGGGCTGTTGGCCACAGCCAGTACATGGACTAGATTCAGTACCTAACTGCGGAACCCATCCACACACTGGAACAGAGCCTTAACAAATACCAGACCATGGAGCCCATCCACATACTGGAACAGTGCCTTAACAGATACCAGACTGTGAGGCCCATCCACACACTGGAACAGAGCCTTAACAGATACCAGACTGTGGGACCCATCCACACACTGGAGCAGAGCCTTAACATATACCAAACCATGGGGCCCATCCACACACTGGAACAGTGCTTTAACAGATACCAGACCATGGGGCCCATCCACACGCTGGAACATGTCCTTAACAGATACCAGACCGTGGGGCCCACCCACACACTGGAACATGTCCTTAACAGATACCAGACCGTGGGGCCCATCCACACACTGGAACAGAGCCTTAACAGATACAGAGAATTACATAAGTGCTCCATGAGTATCCTTACATAATACCAGCTGTCATATATATCTCACCTTTTGACAGTGGTTCTGTGGCTTTAATTATGAGCACATTTTAATGTATCTTTATGTGTGTATGCGTGCCCAGTGATGTCACATCTCACCAGATATGGGCACAGATCAAATTCTTCTTTGTCAACAAAACAACATTTAAAATATACTAGACATACTTTTTATATTATTGAGTTTAATATTTTTTGCCACACCATATGACCATGACTGGTATACACCATAATAAATATGGTAATATTACATGGCATTAGCTATGTATGTATTTATATAGACAGGAGAAAAAACATGCTCACAAACTCACACACACACACACACACAGAGTGTGTGATTTTGGAATAGGGAGGCTTACAGTATGTCTGGAAAAGACACATAGCAGTTCATATACTGAACAGTATCCCCCATAGAATTATACTGTTAAAATGTAAAAAGAAAAAGTTCAATAAAATTATTAAAAGTAGTAAAAACACTTTCCAACCCAATGTAAATAATTATTTTGTAAATTAATTAAAAAAATAAATGTAAACAAATGACATACATATAGACAAAGAAGCACCTGCATAACTCTAAAAATACAAATAAAACCATTGCACAAGCTATACAAATAAGATTCCAAAGCACATTATTTTATTCACACATACTGAATATGAAGAAAAGTGCTGAAGTACAAAGTGAAAGAAAAAGAATCGAGCAAACATTTCCATCACAAGAGTTTCTTTGGTGCTTACACAGTTGAAAGCTTACCAATATATGGTACATAAACGACATCATGCAGGCATTCTTAATTACATACACTTGAGCAATAAGCTGCAGGCCAATCATGAAAAGGACACTCAGCTGCGAACAATGACACAGTTAATGAAGACAAATTAGCATTAATTGGTGGGAATTAGAACGGGGGCGCTCGCGGACACGCAGGCTCTCAGGGATAATAATAGGGACGGGGTCCCGCGTCAAAGGGACGCATGCTAATGATAGCATACCACATCGAGTTCTTCATTAACCCCATGCGGACGAACGGTCTTTAAATAAAATCCACCTGCTTTCACACCTAAATTGTTCGGGAAATAAAAATAGGCGTTTAAATTCGGTGGGTGCGGTGTGAGGAATGAGACCCCCGTGCATGTCTGTGACAGACGGACAGACAGACGAACAGTGCCGCCAGCTGAGAAGGTAGCCGCTCAACTTCAGATTTTTCAGTCAGTGATGTCATGCATTCATTTGCATATGTGAGTGATGTCATAGTGGTAATTTGCATGTGCATACAGCATTGTTATACTCCCCCTGCTCATGATATGGAGCTGGATGACATTCAGACAAGCAGTACAATTCAAATACAGGCTTGTTCAGATCATTTATTAAAAACAAGGAGTGAGTGAAAAAATCTGCTACCGCAGACAGATCCAGCATACCTCTCTCTCTGTGTCTTTTTCTCTCTCTTTCTCCAGCTTTCACTGTTATGTTGATAGTAAAGGACTTAAAGCATTATTTGAGGCGTTGGAAATGAGGTGTGGTCTGACACAGCCTTCATCATTGGAGCTGGGTGCAAGAAATCAAATGCGTCAAAGTGGCAAATACTTAACTTAATACTGGGAGTGGCAAAATTGGCAGTCTATAAAAAACGAAAGAGCAAGGCAAACAATGGTGATCTGGGTTAACTTCTTAATTTTACAAAGCAATGAATAACCTGGATGAATTTAAAACTAAGTGGTTCTTTTCTGATGTTCTGTAGTAAATGATGATTTGATCTTTGGTACTGTTTTTAGATTAACTTTATACATGTTTACTTTGCTGTCATAGAGTTGTTTTACATTTTTATTTATTGTATTTTCTCCGAAATACTCTTTGGCACTCTTTGAGTCTCTCTCTATTGCGGTGTCCTCTTCCCCCAGAAGAATTTAAAATTAATTTTGTTCTGAAAGGTATTCAAATTGATTAATCTGCACTATGAATTTGGAAAAAATATT
Organism: Anguilla rostrata; assembly: GCF_018555375.3. Taxonomy (NCBI): domain Eukaryota; kingdom Metazoa; phylum Chordata; class Actinopteri; order Anguilliformes; family Anguillidae; genus Anguilla; species Anguilla rostrata. Next base: position 7,000,804 of record NC_057945.1, read on the forward strand.
GGTTTCTGACTGAGAGGTATTTGCAGCAGGAAAGCAGAAAGTGGGCCTTTACTTTTGGTTTCTAACACTAGTGAGGTGTTCTGACAGGGAGTAACCCAGCCTAGAGCACAGTAAATTTCCAGTTTATTGTTTAAATTAGTTTCTTCATGCCAATTCTCAATGTGCAGGTTTTTATTGGTCTCGTCAAATTTTCTAAATGCAGTGGGTGTGGTATTTTATTATATTTTAAAAAAATTGTTTTGTGATGGCCAGGTGTCTCAGGGGGTCTCTCTCTGCGTAGAGCTGGTTGCTCCTCGGTGCCTTGTGCTGGTAGCAGTGTGGCGCAGCCTGATTCAAATGAAACCAGAATAGGCTCTGTTCTAACCCCAGGGTGACTGCAGAACCAGGTCATGCGCATAGAGAAAGAATTTAATTTCTTTGTCAAGAGTGAGACCAGGAGCAGCAGCCTGTTCCAACTGTAAGGCCAATTCATTGATGTAAATGTTGAAGTGAAAAGAATTCAGTTCTTTTATTTCGATTTTTTGATACTGCATGTATTCTCTGAGTATATTAATTTAATGATGCCATAGACTTTACCTCATACACCACTTTGTAAGATTTCAAAGAATAGTCCATCGTGCCAAATTGAATCAAATGCTTTCTTTGAAATCAACAAAACATGCAAAAATGTTTCCTTTGTTTATTTTTTTTGGTGGACGTGCTTGTTTATGAGTGCGTGTGCGGTGTAAATGTGGTCAGTGAGGTGCAATGATTTGGTAAAAAGCCAATCTGTCTCAAGACATCTCATGACATGTTCTTTAAGGAAGGCCAGTATCTGGGCTTTGATTACACTGTCTCCACTTTTATATATGGGGGTAATGAGGCCTTGGTTTCAGATTTCAGGGAAACTCCCAATATTAAATGCTAAATTAAATAATTTGAGGATGGCCTCAAGTATTTTGGGGCTGCCATGTTTTAACATCTCTGCAGACACCATCAGGCCCACATGCTTTTCTGGCCTTTAGGGTCTTTAGTTTGCTCTTAAACTCCTGCAGACTCCTTAAGTCCAAAAGGTTTTGATTGTCTTTAATAGTTGTTTCTAGGTGTTTTAATTATTGATATATTGAGGTCTGATTGGAATTAAAGGTACATTATAGTTTTTTTTATACAAGCTTTTCATAATAAGTTCTTTAAAGTGTTTCTGATTGAATTAATGTGTTCTCTCTCTATCTCTCTCTCTCTCTCTCTATCCTCTGCTCTCTCTCTCTCTCTCTCTCTCTCTCTCTCTCAGTGACTCATTCAGCAGCTGTGGTTGACAGCCCTCAGTCTCTCCTTCCTGCATGTTTGCAGTGCCAATAATCACTACGTGCTCTGAAGATGTCTGTCTTTACAGAATCTACATTTGTCACCGGTCATTTCAGAGAAAATTGCTCAGCCGGTGTGTGTGTGTGTGTGTGGGGGGGGGGGAGGGGAGTCCTGCTGCTGTGTGTTCTGAGCTGTGTCCCCTTCATAACTGTTTTAGTTCAGAATAAATGAGCATTAAAGAATGGAGCACTTCCTGTTTCCTGGGTTGCACCTGAGGTCCTCAGCAGTTCTCATTGTTTGGGGAATGACATCGAGCAAAATCAGAAATGGAAGTGTTTTTCAAGCAAATAAGTCATTTGCTAAAAAATATTACGAGTGTTCATTATCTAATGTTTTATAAATACTTTTGTTTGCTTTGTCCTTTGGACAGTTAGCACTACAGGCCATGGTTTGCCCTATAAAATTGTAAAAGTCTCTGAACCTTTCATGACACATCACTTTTGCATACAGTGATATAACATTTGTGTATCTGTATATACTATAATATGTGTATCTGTTTTGGGACAAGCAGTGGACCTGTCATGCCATTCATTCTGGTATGGAATCCTTGTAAATGCTCACTCCTACTTTAGTCGTGTGTTACAATATAGCTGGTTAGATTTATAGCTTATGTTAGATATAAAATTCACAGTTACCGATAAATAGCAAGCTACATTTAAAAGCTTGGCAAAAACATACTTAAACACATATAACATCTTGTTTGTCTAGACATTGTAGCTTGCTCTCCTAGCAAATATAAACATAAGCCTCAATTTAAAAGCCTGATATAAATTATGTATGAACGCATAAAATAACTGGCTTGTTTTCCAGATTTGGATAGGTAAGCTACAGGCTTGTCATCATAGCCGTCTCAAGCAGACTCCTGAGAATCAGGTAGAGAAAACATGACCAATCTCATATTATATCATTTATATGTGCACTGACTCATGTAATGGCTGTCTGCAAGTATAAATTTAAAAATACTCTGGCAACTTAGATGCACGCAACTCGATTTCAGCAATTTCATGGCTAGAGACGGTGGCGGACGACCAGACAGCCGACGGTAGGCCGTGCGGCGCGGCGGTAAAACAGGCTGTTTTGAGAAGAACGTGGGTGCGGTGGAGGTTTGGTTTCATTTTTGGCAATGGGACGGGACATTTTTTCCTCTGTTTACCCAGTGCTTAAAGCAGCCCGGTGTGTGTGTCAGCTACGCAGGCCTATCCTGTTGACCAGTTTACAGCTTCTCTCTGCGGTTTGCCTGACCGAGGAACCCGCGCGAGCTTTGGTCATTTATTCCGCGCGGTCCCTCGGACATTAAACTTTCATGGTCCCGAGCCCGCCCCCCGCCCCCCCCTCCCCCCGTCTCATAAATCCGCCCGTTCGACACACATGGACACGATCCGGGGGGGCCGCCTAGGCTCGCGAAAGACAAACGGGGGCGCTAACGCCATTAGCATCGTAATTAAAGGCCAACGGTTTCCTGCGCGCGCGCGCTCGTCTATCCGTTCGTCCCCTTCTCTTCCCCCGTAACGAGGATGGCTTATGACAGGTTGTCCTGATTGCGAACGGGGAGCCGGATAAATCATCCGGAAGCAAGCGGGCAGACACAAATTTATATGTGAAGCGCTTCATCGGATCAGGGTCCGCGGAATGAATAATGCATTCGTCCGCCATCGCCGTTTTTACGGGTTATTGAGCGCTGCGTCCACACTGACCGGTTTCATCCCGAGCCCCCAGAAATCCATGAATATTTAATTATTTCATATACCCCTCCCCCCTCAAAAAATAAGTCAAATAAATAAATACATAACAAAATAAATGTTTAAAAATCGCTCCCCCCTAAACACTTGAACAACTCTCTGACTCTGCAGGCTCACTGACAAAATTCCAGAAAGTTCTTAATTCGGACAGGCAGCTGTCTCCATCCTCAATCTCATAGTTTGTGATAGATATTATTTTATGGGGAAAAATATTAAATTATATCTTGGTGAGGAGAATTTAGTTTTTATAACCCATAGGAATACTTTTTTTTTTTTTAATGTGTGATTGCAGCAGCTATGATGGATCATTTTTGACACTGTTTGTGTAAAGAGAGCATGTGTATACCCTCTGGGACCACATGGTATCTAAGAGGACAGGCTTTGGAATTATAAAGTGGTTATAAATGCTTAATAAATTGCCAGTAAATGCACAAGACAACATTAAATTGCTTCTCGTGTATACATGTATTATTAACTAGCGTGGGACAGATTGAGAAAATTTCATAGAAGATACCAGATAGGAGTATATATCAGCTTTTGCAACCATGGCCCCTTCTTAACATTGTTTTATATGTTTACTCACTTTAAACTAAAGAGCAACAGTACATATTTAAGAATAAAATATAATGCAGTTATTCATGTCTTATAAAGCATTAATATCTGAAGATAAATTTAACATGCTACTGGATGATGCTTAGCTTTTAAAAGTGAAAATAATTTATTACATTCAAATTGTATTAAATAAGGCATAACATGATAGTATGATAGAAAGAACACTACCAAGATAATATAATCCTAAAGGAGTGTGTCTGTGAGTTTTCAATCTAAAAACAGTTTGATGGTGTGTGTGTGTGTGTGGTTTCTTGCATATGTATGTATGTGTTTGTGTTAGTGTGTGCACATGCGTAGGTGTGTATGCGCATGTGTTTGTTTGTGTGTGTGTGCATGTGTGTTTCTGCGTGCGTGTGTACACATTGATATGTGTGTGTGTGTGTGTGTGTACATGTGTGTTTGTGTGTGAATGCATTACTGTGTGTGTGTGTGTGCATGTGTGTTTGTGTGTGTGTCTGTATGTGTGTGTTTGTGACCGTATCTCAGATCTCAGTCGATAACTGCTGCTGCTGTAACAGCTACTGATCCACATTATTTTCTTTCTGCCCACGAGAGGAAAAAGCACAATAGAAATGATACAGTCGGAGATAATAACATAATAAACATGTCCTAATGTCGTCCTCGGTAATTTCCTTTTTATAGCATTTCCCAAGTACATGGCTGCACTGGCGGCTGTGATAACAGAAGAAGAGTGAGACACGGGAGCAGTTACGGACGCTTGTGCCCGCGGGCCGTACTCGCCCGTCCCACGGTACCTCTTCACCTCCGACCCGCGTCCTGAATTTCAGCCCTCCCCCTCTGTCCGCACGCCTCAGTACAGCTCCCCCTCGGCCTCACGTCTTATTTCCCTGAGTCATTACTCCAATCGAAATCCAAAACGCACAAAATGGCTTCCCTTTTTTTGCCGGTTGCGGTCATACATTTTCGTCACGCGAAGACAGGACTCCTTCAGGTTAAGGCTGCGGGTGACTGTGATCCAGTGTATTTCGCTTCCATTCTTTCCCTTCCCGCTCAACTGCTGTGTTCTGCTTGGCTTTCTGCTGTGATTGTAGGCTTTCCTGGCCGAGCCACGGTTACAGCTTTATCACGGAGGCCCAGGGGGTGTGACGCTGAATGGGACAGTCAGCCTACTGTTAATGAGGTCCTTCCTGTGGGCGCTAGCTCTGTGTTTCTGTGCGTGGTGCCGCTGGGGCTGGTTCAGAATAGGCAGATGCGTGTATTGTACTATAAATTGCGTCCGACTGGCTGTAGCAGATATGTGGATCGAGAGTAAATGCGGAGACAGCTCCAACGACCCTCGACTATCGGCGATATTTGCCTTTTGCGCCTTCCTAAAAACAACTTATGCCAAAGGGTGTCACGGATCAGAGACTATGCTACACTGTTAGCCACAGGCAAGTTTTCTACAATAAATTAGTGAGTTTTTTACTTCATTTTTTTTTTTTTTTTTTCAAATGTATTTGCCAGTTGAGTTTTATTCAGAGTGACTTGCGAGGCGATGATAAGGTGCGTACAGGATATATAGAGCTGTATGAGCTGAGGACAGGGAGAGATTAACAGTGACTGGCAGTTCTGACGTGTCTGATATACCTGTCTGGGAGTCAGCGCTTGCGTTTGCGACGCCTCAAACAATCCCCCCTCAGGGAAGAGACGCCGACGCAGCCCTCGAACCTGAGGAAGAGGCCAGAAACGCTGCACCTGTTAGATTAGTTTGCATATTTTCATACTGTATGGGAACATAGCACCTGTTAGATTAGTTTGCATATTTTTATACTGTATATGCTGCATATAGATGTATAATATAGTTGAATTATTTTGCTGAATTAATTTTTTAAAATCTTATTTCCTTTTTTATAAATTTGTATTTATACTTTTTTTGCCCTTCCTGGGCTGGGTTTAATTCTCTACACCTGTTTTGCCTTGTGATTTGAGTCGATACACGGACATCACAATCCTGGGTCATATCTGTCGGTTTCGGGGGAGACTGTCACACGCAATATTTTCACATGAATTAATTGGTAGACGACCTAATATGCTTGTGAGACTTGACATTTGACTACAAGAGCCTAAGAGGTCCAGCAGTGCGTGGAGTACACTAAACTCTCCCCTTGCAGCTGTGGTAGCTATAAGACCACCAAACCTGTCCGCAATAATATCTAATATCCCACAGGTGCATGCTGAGAAATTATTGGCTGAATTAACTGATGACACACCTGTGTAGTAGCCGCTGATTAGCATATACTCAGGAACTGTTTACAGTGTCTTCAGAAAGTATTCAATTAATTTAATACGTTTTATAATAAGGCTTTAACGTAACAAAATGGGTCTGAATACTTTCTGAAGGCAATGTATTATTATTATTATCAATATTATTATTATGCCCTTCCTTCCTGCTTCACACCTTGCTGCTTTATTCAGAAGTTAAGGTGGGCGAGCGAAGGCAGCGCTGACAGGTTGATATCTCTCTCTCTCTCTCCCCTCGATCAGCATGCGCACATATCTCAGCCGCCGATGGCAGCCAGTCCGTGCGACACGATGAGGAAGTGTTTCCGAGATCGATAGTCATTCGATAGCCGCCTAGCCAAACCCGTACCTGCAGCCATCTCGCATGATTCTCCCACTGCCATGTTATCTGAATAACAATCTCCTTTACAACGAGCCCGGATCTGCTTAAACACAAAACGCACACGGCGACGTTCGCGGGGGGGAGATCTGCTGCTCCTGCAGAAAAAAACGCCACGCTGTTTTCTCCTGGAATCGATTGTCTCCCCGCGGCAAAAAGGTTTCGGGCTTTTTCATTTAATCTTACAGCGTCTTTCCCCCCCCCGACTTCATTTGTCACGAAACGAATCTCCGTGGTGAATTATTTCACTTCAGAAGCGGTTGCTTTTTAATGGCAAATTGTTCTAATAAAAGGAAGACATTCAATTTTGTTAATGTAAGTGCATGTTGATGTAGCAATTTTTTCTTCTTTTCGAAGGTGAAAGTATGTACGTACAGCAAGGCCGAGCATTCATTTCGTCGCTGTGCTGCTGAAATGAAAGTTTATCAGAGAAAATGGGCACGGATGTTAATATACACAGTTATTATTTAATTTGAGTCCCCTAGAGATCCAATGCACCGCTTACTGCACTTGGAATCATTTTCCAAATGATACACTCTGGGAAATTATGTATGCACTAAACATGTGAAAATGTGTGAGGGAGGAAGAAAAATAAATATCTGACATGTTTTGGCTCTTTCTTGGCTGCATTTAAGTCATATTGTGATTTGAGCATAGATCTATGCAATGGTGAAAAGCATTTTCTCTGAAGACTTTATTGAATTGTTCATTATCATTCAGTCAGTCATTAAAGAAGGCGCTGCTTTAAGAGGCAGTGATTTTAGTCCGTCCCTGTAGAACATTTTGGGGGACCTGCCATACGTGGGAAAGGGCAATGTGGCAGCCCCCTAAAATCCCAAAACAAATGGCTTGGCCTCAATAGCACGTGAGCGCAAAGGTGTTCACAGGTTTTCCCAAAAGTGCAGATAAATGCGCAGTAAATAAAATAATAAACCCCAATCTATACACAAAATGTACAAAAAACAAATCACGTCATGGTAAACACTGAACTGGTTAATAAGTTCACTCTTAGAAAAAAAAGGTGCACCTGACACCTTTGGAACATATATTTACCGTCGCTTTAATAATAATAATAATAATAATAATAATAATAATAATAATAATAATATATTTTTATGTATATAATGCTTGTATTTTACAATAAATGCTTCAGTGTGCTTTACATACACAGTGAAATGAAATTGATACAGGCCTATATGACATATAAACACGTCATGTGACAAACCGTATAAAGGAACAAGCCTATTTTACCATGCATTTCAGCATCTAGCAGACGCTCTTATCCAGAGGGACTTACACAGCTAACACTCTTTTACATAGAATCCACTTATCCCGCTGGATATTTACTGAAGAAATGCAGGTGGTCTACTTTGCTTTAGGGTAGCACTGCAGAACCCCAGCTGGGAACCAAACCCACAACCTTTGCGTTGCGAACCTCGCACCCTAACCATCGTGACGGATGGCGGTTTGGTTAATGAATGGAACCACTGTGGGATATGGGGTCACGGGGGAGGGGCGTGTTTATAGGAGACTGCACTAGAGTGCTGGTGCTCCTGCGATCTCAATCTCAAATACGAGCTTAACATTTTCACAATACATCAGTTCCTACTTGCTGCTCTACCAAGACTGCCCATTTATAGAGCAGAAACTAACAGCAAGCATGCCCCCTAGTGGCTGGGAGGCCATCAGTGGTTGCTTATTTCTCTTACGCGGGAGATAAGGGGCATGATTAAATACGGTCCTGATTTAGCGATTTGACGGAGCGGCTCTTTAATGAAAGCGGATCTGGGTGTTTCATCTCCACCCCGTTCAATTTGCGTTTGGGAAGAGCAGCGACGACGTCGCTCCGCGCCCTGATGGAATAGCGCATCCATAACCGTTAAAAAAGCCCTCAATCAAAGTACAGGAGTCAGGGAACCGCGTGAGGCGGGCCCGCTGACCACCCCTGGCATTGTAAATGGCCATCTTCCGATAAGCAAAAAATTCCATTTGTGGGGGAAGGAAATCAGAGAGACGGAATTTAGAAGAAGGAAAAAAAATGAAAGAAAGCTGACCCATTTATCATCAGGATGTAATGGGCCATTCTGGGGAGATGCGAGTTATTTTCTGAATTATAATCAGTTATAGAATTAAAGATGGTCTGAGGGTAGGGGGAAATGAAGTCTTCTCTGACACGCGACCGATCCTGAGCTTCTTCCTCTGCGTTTCTCAGCCTGTGGCCCGGCCCCATATAATGAAGGCTGATCCAAATTGCACTGTGTGAAAAATTAATGGATAAACCAGGAGACATATATTATACATTCATTGCTATACATTCATACATACGTATGAGGTAGGCACAAAATGTACTTATTTCCATATTAGGACTGCAGTGTGAGAGCACGCTGTTGACAGACGTTGCAATAAGCATTGATCTTACGCGCTTCTTTCTCCCATTCTTCGTCCCGGAACCCAATCAGTCCACGCGATAATGTGCATAGGGCCTCCTTCTCCCGGGCATGCTGGGATTAACAGTTTTTTTGTTTAACCATAATTTGCACCCAACGCCAGTGAACAATGGGAACAGAAGTCGCTTTTAATTGCAGAAACACGTCCGTTTTAAATAGGATCGAGCTCCTGGATGGTGCCTGCTCAATGAAAGGAGGTCATACTGACTGCAGACAGTCTTTCCAGGGGTACTGTTAGGTTCCAGCAGGGCAGAAAAGCAGGAAAGCCGCAGACCATGGCAACTACCGCATGGCATTCGGTCCGCCCGTGAACCGGACTGGTCTCGGCTGCGCCGGCTGGCGGAGAGAGAGCACACACACCTGGGCTGCGTTAACTAATCAGCCCAGGTGCTTAAAAGGTGTGTTCCTCTCCACAGTTCAGGGCCAAGACCGGGAGCACACGCCGAGAGAACGTTTATTTTACAGTCTTTGTTCGTTAATTCCAGTACAAAATCAAAGTGAACAGCCACTGAAAAGCTGGAGGGAGCTGGTCAGGTGAAACTCTGGCCAGCAATGAGTGATGAGCTCAAAAGCTGTCGCTCAGTTTTGTTATCTTTTGTCTTCGTTATTTTAGTTTGTTGTTTTGGTTTATTTTTTCACCTGGAACCCGTGACGGGGAAGGGTGATGGTGTTAATTTATTTGTTTTCATGTTGGTGTGGATGCGCTCTGTCTCTCTCTCCATGCGGCAACAGTCCACTCCCAGAACTTCCGCATATCCCTCCCAGGGGTATCACACCAGCATCTGACTTACTGCTTTAATCCCTTTTGTTGAAAAATACATTTTGTGAATCTTTGAAGGCTAAAGCATTTTTTTTGTTAGTTTGTTTTGGAGAAGAAAAAAAATATACCAAAGAAACAACTCCTTCACAATTTTAGGACATACACTTTGTAAGGGCTCATAAATATTTTGAAGCTCATAACAACAGCGAAAAATATAGACAAATAAATTAACTAGATTTAGCTGGACCAACAGATGAATGCATTTAGATAAATAAAGTTCTCTCTACAAATCTCATGAAAAGCACAGGAAACTGCAAACTGAAAAACAATTACAGTGGAACAAAAAGTTATGACCTCATGTTCGGTGCTAAACAAAACTTTATTGCTGACTGAGGAAAACGGAGCAATTGTGCAATCTATGAAATAAATGTACAAATTAGGATGAGTGCTACAAGCACAGAGAAATAAAATGTGTTCTGTAAATATGTTGGACAGTTAGGCAGGTGAGTTCACAGACCTCTCCATCCCTGTTCCTCACTCTGTGGTCATGGACCGCTCTAGCCCTGTTCCTCATTCTGTGGTCGTGGACTGCTCCAGCCTTGTTCCTCACTCTGTGGTCGTCAACCGCTCTAGCCCTGTTTCTCACTCTGTGGTCGTGGACCATTTCCAGCCCTGTCCCTCACTCTGGTCGTGGATCGCTCTAGCCCTGTTCCTCATTCTGTGGTCATGGACTGCTCCAGCCTTGTTCCTCACTCTGTCGTCATGAACCGCTCTAGCCCTGTTTCTCACTCTGTGGTCGTGGACCATTCCAGCCCTGTCCCTCACTCTGGTCGTGGACCGCTCTAGCCCTGTTCCTCACTCTGTGGTTGTTGGACCGCTCTAGCCCTGTTCCTCACTCTGTGGTCATGGACCGCTCTAGCCCCGTTCCTCACTCTGTGGTCGTTGGACCGCTCCAGAACGTCCCTTGATGAGGCAGTCATTACATTTGTGTTGAAGGACATACTGTAGATCCAGCTGGCAAATCTCCTGACTGAGCGCAGTAACAAAAACAGCTGTGCAGCCCAACTGAAAGTGTGCTTTCATTTGGGAGCCAAATGTGTTTGCTAAGGTGTCTCTGCACAAAGCCTCCCAAAGCCAAGGCTCTTTCTGCACGTCACCTTTATTCGACGTGGTGACAGTCAGGCTCGTCTGATGCCTGACTAATCATAGCAAGACTTGTACTGGCAGAAATGCTACTAAACTCCTAAAAAAGTGGTTATGTTTACTAAAGAATGTCTGTTAATAGCATTTTACATTCTAAGAATAAGAACCAGCCTCTGGGCTCCATACGAATCAATCAGAAAATTTGATCATGATATTAAAATTGTTCGTAAGATCGACAACAAATTCAGTCTGGGGAGTCCTGAGATTGTTTTAATTGCAGGTCAGAATTGACAGTGACCTCGATTTATTCATTCAAGACGGAAAATCTTTGACGCCTCTGACAGTGAATGCTAGCGACAAATTAGTGAGATGACACCAATTAGATTAAGCAGCGATTTTGCTTGTGGCACATTGAATTAGAGCAAATCACATCACTGACACAAAGAAATGAGTGTACTCCTGAATCAAAAATGACAGAATTGCTATACTAGTATGTCTCATTTGTACAGTATCTTTAGATATATTTATAAGATTAATGTTTAGCATATTGAACTAGATAGCTCTTACATCCCTTATATTACTGTTTAAAAGGTGTGATTATGTCTGCCCGTGTTTAAAACAGATGCGTTGATTGAAGGAATTAATTGGCTACATTAACTTTATGCCTGGACTTGTGTTTTTATCTCTTCACAAAAAATATAATAAAATTGAAGCAAATATGTTGTAGCAAAAAACACTGCACAGAAACATAAACACTAAAATAAAAAGGGAAAGACATATTTACATTATATAATCGAATATTAAAAATATTATAAATAAGCAGTGCAGTGTAATTTACATGATTTCAAAATTTATTTTGTTAACCTTTGTCTAATATTACATTTTCCCTAATGATCTGAAACCATTCAGTAAGACAACTATGCAATAACAGAGGAAATACTTTTTTTCTGGAACTGTACAATATAAAAACAAAGTTACAGATAAAATAAGTAAGCATGAAAGTGACCCCAATCCAATAAAAGCTAATGTACAGTAATAGGATGTTTTTTCAATTAACTCTTAAAGATAACTGCTGTTGCCGCTGATCTGCAGAGACAAGCTCTTCCCTGCAGAGAGAGGCTGTTACCTGCAGAGAGAGGCTGTTCCCTGCATAGAGAGGCTGTTCCCTGCATAGAGAGGCTGTTCCCTGGAGAAACAGGCTGTTCCCTACAGAGAGAGGCTGTTCCCTGCAGAGACAGGCTGTTACCTGCAGAGAGAGGCTGTTCCGTGCACAGAGAGGCTGTTCCCTGCAGAGAGAGGCTGTTCTCTACAGAGAGAGGCTGTTCCCTGGAGAAACAGGCTGTTCCCTACAGAGAGAGGCTGTTCCCTGCAGAAACAGGCTGTTCCCTGCAGAGAGAGGCTGTTCCCTACAGGGAGAGGCTGTTCCCTGCAGATAGATGCTGTTCCCTGCAGAGAGAGGCTGTTCCCTGGAGAAACAGGCTGTTCCCTACAGAGATAGGCTGTTCCCTGCAGAAACCATTTAGAGCTACACTATTTGACCAAAAGTATTCGGACACCCCTTGGTCTGGGGTTGTTCATGGTTTGGGCTAGGCCCCTTAGTTGCAGTAAAGGTAAATCTTAATGCAGTGACATTTCACATAATTCTGTGCTTCCAACTTTGGGGAAACAGTTTGGGGAGGTTCCTTCCCTGTTTCAGCATGACAATGCCCCTGGGCACACTGCGAGGTCAAGATTGGTGTGGAAGAACTTGACCGGCCTGCACAGAGCCTTGACCTCAACCCCATCCAACACCTTTGGGATCAATTGGAAAGCCAACTGGCCTCATCGCCCAATCAGTGCCCGACCTCTCTAATGCTCTTCTGGCTGAATGGAAGCAATTCCCAGCAGCAGTGTTCCAACATCAAGTATAAAACCTTCCCAGAAGAGTGGAGGTTGTTATAGCAGCAAAGGGTGGACCGACTCCATATTAAGTTTGTGTTGTATATAGTGTTGGTATCAGGTGTCTATATACATTTTGCCATGTAGTGTATGAAAGCAAGTAAAAGAGCTTCAATGTAAACTCTAAAAGAGACAGGCAGCACTGATTTAAGTAGAAGAGAACACCTACTATCCGCCATTCTACTTTCAGGAATATTATACTCCCTGGAATTTGGGCTGGGGGTATTTCTTTCTCCCAAGTATGTGCATTTTTTCCAAAAAAACTCCCCGAAGTGTCCTATGTCATCAGCTCAGCACTAACCTCTCCCATAGACTCAGAGGCAGGGATGAGGGAACAATTCATACTTTTGCGATGGGGAGTATGCCATTCGCCAAGTTATGACTCACTTTGGAAAAGAGCTACATTAACTTGAGCTAAGATAGCCAATGTTGTTAGTGTAAAGTAGTGATTGCGGCTGTCGAATGCCAGAATGCGTCTGACAGAGATGGGTCCAGCCCCTCCTCGCTGTTAGTCCCGCCCCCTCGTTGTGCGCACCTGACCACGATTACAGCTCGTTAGTGGCTCAGAAAAGGAGACGGGAGCGCTGAGTGGCTGGAAGACTGAAGCGTTCTTGCTGAGAAAATTGCGCGTGAGAGAATTATGAGCAGGTTTCTGTGTATTATCCCACTGTTTAACTTTATATATATATTTTTTTTAAGAAGGATTTAGCCCCTTTCCCTGTTTGTCATGTTGGTAAACTGCCCAACCACTAGAGAGAGAATGAATTCGTATCTATAAGGACCATTCACATCATTTTATTCTGTTTAATATCAAAAAGGCTGCACTATACTATGTACTTATCCCAAAACCTGTTCTTTTGGCTACCTTTCACTGTTACTTTTAAAACCATCTTTGGTAATTCAAGCATGAGATTGAATTTCATATTTAACACATACTTTTTGTCATTGGTTCAATATATAACACCGGCATCAGTGAAAATGTCCAAATGAGCAGATTAATAATGAATGATATTTGGTGTTCATTAATCGCACAGTGACCGTGTGGGCTGCGGCACTACGGCGGTCCAATCTGATGAGTTAAGTGGCGGCGTTGTCAACATGCAGTAAGCGCAGCGGCTTAACCGCTATCAATGCTGACCGATGAGCGCCACTCAGCGGCGATGGCTGCGCGTGGGGTCCGAGCCCGGAGAATGACGCACGGCGTGGGGTCCGAGCCCGGAGAATGACGTATGGCGCGGGGTCCGAGCCCGGAGAATGACGCATGGCGCGGGGTCCGAGCCCGGAGAATGACGCATGGCGTGGGGTCCGAGCCCGGAGAATGACGCGCTTTTGTTATTAATGACAGCTCTTCGTTCGCTCCGGAACCGAGCACCTGATGCATCACGCGCTGTGATCGCGGTAATTAATACCGACCGTGGCTAATTATTCAGTGATTTAGTTCCGCGCGACACGGTGATGGAAACGCGGAAGCCGCGATTAATAAGCGATAACCGCGACGTGCGTGAGCCCTGACTGACTCGTGGAACACTTGTGATATAAGCACTGGGGAATTCTGCATTGAGTTATGTAGTTTGTATCACATAGAATACAATTAAATCTCATAAAAAAACACGTTTTCAACGTACAAAAATGCCAAGTTACTAAAAAGTATTGATATCAAAATGACGCCAAGTTACGATACTACAAACAATATAGGCTATCTTGCCTCACCGAAATGACATAAGATGTATCTCAAAGCAATGCTACCCAATATTTCCTCAGTTCTTTCAAGTCACTTGGCCCTGTGTATAAGCATGCACTACATGAACAGGCCAAATATATGTGTGGATGGCTCTCTCACAGTCAAGATTGATTGAATAGGTGTGTGTATGTCCAATTTGTATTGGTATGTAGGCCTATGTATTTCGCTGCCCAGGCTTTCTGTTGCGTGAATGATAGTATGTTTATTGGTACAAGTGTGTTCATGAATGTGAATGTAAGATGCTGCCAGGGAAATGTCCCCATGCGGATAAAGAAGTTCTCTATGTATGTATGTACAATATGTGTTTTACATGCAGTATTTATTGTACGTAGCAAATATACAATAACTTGCACATGTACTCAAATTCAGTTCAAAAGCAAGTATAAACATGTTTTCTGGAGAAATGTGCTTCCTGTCGTTGCTCAGCAGCAGTTCTGTACATTAATGAATTTATATTTATACATTATACATTTATACATTAATTTCAATGTACAATGTTCAATGTGTTCCATGAGGCAATTCGAAATATTTGTCTCTTTGATCTGACAGAAAGTTTGCATGACATTGTGAAATGGTAAGATTAGAAAACACAGGGCCAAGTGACTTGAAAGAACTGAGGAAATATTGGGTAGCATTGCTTTGAGATACATCTTATGTCATTTCGGTGAGGCAAGATAGCCTATATTGTTTGTAGTATCGTAACTTGGCGTCATTTTGATATCAATACTTTTTAGTAACTTGGCATTTTTGTACGTTGAAAACGTGTTTTTTTATGAGATATCAGTTCTTTTTGCAAAGCGTTTTATTATGAGAGTGAGAAATGCGACCCTGCAAGAAACGGTTGTGGATTATGGCTATCGTTGTGTGAATCTGTACAGCCTGATGAGCGTGTACCGTTCAGCAGTTTCGGTTTGCTATATATGTAAAACAGTGGCTGTGAGAAAGGATGCAGTGGCGTAAGCGTAAACGCATCAGGAACGCAGATGGTATGTACTCACGGATTTGACGTCCATCCAACGAGCCTTGACTGACAAAATAATCAACACGCCCGTAGAATTATAACGCCCTAGGTCGCAACTTGTGTAGCCTTCTGTCCTGCTCCGTTGTCTGTTATTTCGTGGAGATGCAGTTTTAGTGTTTGTAAGGTTTATCCTTCTGTCCTGCTCCATTGTCTGTTATTTCGTGGAGATGCACTTTTAGTGTTTGTAAGGTTTATAAGGCATTTTGATAGGCTTATCTGCAGGTAGGAATCCTCTTCGCTGTTTTGCTAAACTAGAACCGGAAAACATGATAGTGGAGAATAGGAGCAGACGCATATGTCCCAGCAGGCTTTGCATATGAGAGAATAACAACAGTGTGAGAGAAATGAAAATTACGAAATTCCGTAGTTGAAACAATATTTTTTTAGCAGAATGGGCATGTATGTGAAGGTTGACATGATCACGGAGTATAGTGCGAAGGAAATGGAGTGACCAAGAGCGAGCTTATATTCCTTATCAAATGGTATATATAACAGTCGGTATTGAACGTTAGTTGTTGAAGTGAAGGGTTTAATAACATTGCACACATGATTTGCCTGTAATGTAATGTAATCTATTGCACGAATGTGTTTTTCTCATGTTCAGTGCTAGTAGTTATACTTATGAGTGAAACATGATTTTAAATGTAATGTTTTAATGCGGAGTTGCAGAACGTACATACGTAGTAATTGTGTGTAGCCTATGTGGCTAGATACGTGGCGTTTGCTGATATTAAGGTTTTGTACGGTAGCCAAGTGAAGAAATATAGTTAGTAGAAATGGCACAGTGGTGAACCGGTGTAACTTTTAAATAAAAGGAATACATTTGCGTCATGAAATGCATATGGGTGGCCGTGAGTGAGTGAGGTTTACCAGTCTGTGACTTCGTTAGCTAATGCCATAGCTATGCAATGCGTGAAATATCATGAGCGAACCTGCCGGTGGTTTTAAAGAAGAACACAAGCCAGTAAGCACAGAAGAGCTTCCGTTGAATCCATATGGCTTAGCAATATTGTAGCCGGTCAATAACTGAACGTACAGACGGTAAGTCATAATGCATATATCTTAGCAATATTGTAGCCGGTTAATAACTGAACGGTGAACGGCGGGTAGAAATGGTGCAAAAGCAATTATTAAGAAGTAATAGACAATTATTAGTGAGGGTCGAAGCAAGTTAAAGAAACGTGTTCCAAGCTGGGCTTGAACATACGACCCAGTGTTCCCAAGCCTGTAACCTTACCCACTAGGCCACGGATGGATTAGCTGTTCAAACTGCGGAGTTGCATAATGTACATAAGTAGTAATTGTTTGTAGCGTATGTGGCTAGATAGAGAACAGAGCGAGGTAACATGAATGTAGAAATAGAAACGTGGCGTTTGCTGATATGAAAGTTTTGTACGGTAGCCAAGTGAAGAAATATAGTTAATAGAAATGGCACAGTGGTGAACTGGTGTAACTTTTTAATGAAAGGAATACATTTGCCGTGACTTCGTTAGCTAATGCCATAGCTATGCAATGCGTGAAATATCATTAGCAAACCTGCCGGTGGTTTTAAAGAACACAGGCCAGTAAGCACAGAAGAGCTCCCGTTGAATCCATGTGGCTTAGCAATATTGTAGCCGGTTAATAACTGAACGGTGAACGGCGGGTAAATATGGTGCAAAAGCAATAATTGATAAGTAGGCTAGTAGACAATTATTAGTGAGGGTTGAAGCAACGTGTTCCAAGCTGGGCTTGAACCTACGACCCCATGTTCCCAAGACTGTAACCTTACCCACTAGGCCACAGGCGGATTAGCTGTTTGAACGGGAAATGTTTCAGAATAAAAATGTATGGGTATTTTGCGTGTGTATGCGCGTTTTTGATTGGGTCGTGTAGGGCAGATTTGGCTGGTGTCAGTGAAATGTCCAATGGGGAGACATGTTGTTAGTGGGATAGGCGGCAGGAAAAATAAGAATGAGAAGAAGAAAGAGAAGAAGAAGAAGAAGAAGGAGAAAACGCAAAATCCCCTTAGTTTGGGGCTTTATTGTGTGGACATGTGAAGTTGTTTATGAATTCTGTCTGTTGAAATGGGGTCAGAATGTACAGAATTTAATGTTTTTAAGGGCTGAGTGTCTGTGGCTGTTGTGGTTATTTCTGTGGGGAACCCTGAAAAGTGCCAAACTCTCGGTGCTGTATAGGTATGGGGGCATGCCCCCGCCAAGGCGTAACTTGGCGGGATGGCATACCTGCCATCCCAATAAGCATATTTATGTCACGGTTTCTGTGCAGGTAGATCATTTTTCTGTGCCTGCACCGGCTCAGTGGTTAGCATTCCGATTAGCCACTCGGCTAATCGTTATTTTGGTTTGTGGGGACGATTAGTTCGAGCTTGCAGATTAGCCACTCGGCTAATCGTTATTTTTGGTTCCTGTGGGAGGATTGTTCCTGCTTGAACATTCCATGCATTCCTGCAGGGTTACCTCTGATCGGTTTCACCTGGGGGTTGCTCACACCTCCCGCTGATGACCAGTCACACCTGTGGCTGGGTATTTAAAGCGTCAGTAGGCAGTGGAACGGTGCTTGAGTGTAACGTGTTTTGCTCTAGCCAGTTCCCTGTTGTATTCCTGAGCAAGGTATAAGGAATTTAAGAACAAAGAGATTTAAAAAAAGAATTCTGACTTTGGTTTGTTTGTTTTTTTTGGAAAAAGGTATTAGGACGGTATAGGTCCAGATTCTGAGGCCGGTGGTTTTAAGGGGTTATTGTGTCACCGTTGGGGCACAAACCTTTCTACCCTTTACTAACCAGTTTTTCCTCCTGGTTTTAGTTGGCCTCAGAACTTTTTCTGTTTGTTTTTGAAAAGACATTTTCTTTTTCTCAGCTTCGGTTCGAAGTTGTTTATTTTTTTCATTTCTCTTTTCCCTATTCCTTTATTTTCCTTATATACTCCTTCTTCCTCAGTTACCTGTTTAGGGGTTTATTATTCATTATTTGGGATACGTCCCCTAGGAGTATAGCACCCCCTTATTTCGTCTCTCACGAGACTCAGTGGTTACTGGAGTGCCCTTTGGTAACTTATAGATCCCCTGTTTGGTCGCGTCTGGTCTTCACCCTTCCCCGCCCTCACAGAACACTCAAGCCAAATGGAAGTACCAGCGACCATCGGCCTGGATCAGGCTGTTACGGCTCAACAAGCCATCCTGACGGCCCATACAGAGGGGCTACAAATGTTGCACAGTCAACAAGTGAACACCACTACACAACAGGCAGAGCTGTGCGAGCGTTTGGCCCTACAAGAGGAGGCGTCACGCCGCCAGGAAGCTACACTGACCGGCCTGCTAGAGATTATGGGTTGCCAGCAGGTGGCTTCCGAGGAGTTTAGGCGAGGTTTCGAGGAACACCGGGTCCGGGTAGAGGAGGAGCGACGTCTTGAACGCGAGGAGACAAGGCGTTTCCAAACTGAGTTTCTTCGGAGACTCGATGCTCACGCTCCCAGTACTCAAGCACAATCCTTTCTTCCCCAGACATACACACCAGCACTCTCGAGTAATCAGGAACCTAAACTTCAGCTCCCTGCTCCGTTCGAAGGTGAATCCGGCAAATGCCGGGGGTTCATAACACAATGTTTTATACAGTTTCGAGCCCACCCTTCACGATATGCTACGGACGAATCAAGGGTGGCGTTTATTGTTAGTCTCCTTAAGGGCCAAGCCCTGGCCTGGGCTGACCCACTTTTTCGTTCAAACTCGCCCATAATGACAAGTTCAGACCGCCTCATTGAGGAGATGGAAAGGGTGTTTGACCACGATGTTACGGGCAGCGAGGCGGCCACTAGGTTAACCCGTCTTCGGCAGGGAAGGAATAGTGTTGCAGAATTCGCTATAGCATTCCGATCGTTAGCCGGCGAATCAGGCTGGCCCGAACTACCGCTTATGACACTATTCACCAACGCCCTGTCAGATCCGGTCAGGGACGCACTGGCTGCGAGTGAGCCACCCGCTACTTTCGAGGCATTGGTTGCGAGAGCGATCCGCATTGATCACCGGGTTAGGGAACGAGAGAGAGAGAAGGATGAAAGGAGAGGTCGAACGACCCCTTACATCGCACCTCTCTTGGGTACGCCCATTTTCTCCACTCGTTCCCAAGACTCAGGAATCAGGTCAGAACCTATGCAGGTGGACAGTGTGGATGTTCGCAGGGATGCTGATTTTCGATCAAGAACCAAGAGATGCAGCTATTGCAAACAGATAGGGCACCGCATAAAGAGTTGTCCAGTGCTAGCAGCAAAAGATCAGTCTCGTCGGTGAAGCGTAAGCCACTGGCGAGACGTGAGTTATCAGTCTTTCGCACCTGTATCCCCGTTGAACTCTCCTGGGATAAACAGATCATTAACACTAACGCATTTTTAGATTCAGGCGCAGTGGATTGTTTTATGGACACAAAATGGGCAAAGAAACGCGGATTACCTGTGCGTCTATTGCCACAGCCTCGGGTGATTACTGCGCTTGATGGCCGTCCCTTAGGCACAGGCCTAGTGGAAAGAACCACCGCTTTTATTCAAATGCGCGTCCCTTTTGGCGAACATGTGGAGCATATCAGATTTTTTTTGGTGGAATCGCCTACCTTTCCCCTTGTGTTGGGGCATTCCTGGTTGGTTAGGCATAAACCTTACATCAACTGGGGCGGGACTGGGGAGGCCATCCTTCAGTGGGGCTTGGAATGCATGTCTCACTGTCAGCAGCAGACTACGCAGGCTCCTGGGGTTGGTTCTAGTTCCCAGCCCAGTTTTGATTACTGTGATGAGGAGACCGTTACTCCCATCAGTCAGTTTGCGGCATCGCCCTCTTCAGGTAGGGAGGAGAGCCTAGTCTGGGATCCGTGTTTTGACTCTTTCTCTCCTTGCGATTACGCCACAGAGGAATTCTCGGGTGAGGGGTGTTCTTTTAAAAGCCATAGCGAACAAGATACGGAAGATGAAATGGAATATCCTTATTCCGCCAGTATGGAGGATCTGGTTACAGTGGGTACGGTCACTATTCCATTACCAGTCAATGTCCCCAATGATTATGTAGATCTTGCGCAGGTATTTAGCAAGCAAGAGGCCACTACTTTACCTCCGCACAGAACGTATGATTGCGCTATCGAATTGTTTCCTGGTTCGGTCCCACCAAGGGGTTCCTTATATTCTTTATCTATTCCCGAGAGCGAGGCTATGAGGGAATATATTCAAGAGTCCCTGGCCAATGGTTTTATTCGACCCTCCACTTCGCCGGCGGGGGCAGGTTTTTTTTTTGTTAAGAAAAAGGACGGGAGTCTGCGACCCTGTATAGATTACAGAGGTCTTAATAATATCACGGTCAAGAACCGCTACCCCTTACCCCTTATGAATTCGGCTTTTGAACGTCTCCAGGGGGCGACTATATTCACCAAACTTGACCTTCGGAATGCCTATAATTTAGTGCGAATACGAGAGGGGGACGAGTGGAAAACGGCATTTAACACGCATAACGGGCATTTTGAATATTTAGTTATGCCATTCGGCCTCACGAACGCCCCAGCGGTATTTCAAGCCTTAGTCAATGACGTCCTTAGGGAGATGTTGGAGAGATTTGTGTTTGTCTATTTAGATGACATTTTAATCTTTTCCAACACTCCTGCTGAGCATGTCAGTCATGTCAGGCAGGTTTTGAAATGCCTTTTGGAGGCTAAGCTGTTCGTGAAGGCAGAGAAATGCCTATTCCATGCCAAATCTGTCTCTTTTTTGGGGTTTATCATTTCTGAGGGTACTATTAAAATGGACCCTGATAAAATCTCTGCGGTTAAGAATTGGCCCCCACCCACATCGGTTAAACAGGTGCAGCGGTTTTTGGGATTCGCCAACTTTTACAGGCGTTTCATTCGCAATTTTAGTGCAGTAGCTGCACCGATCACTGTGCTGACCAAAAAGGAGGCCAGTGTTCATTTTGCTTGGACACCCAAAGCCGACGAGGCTTTCCGGGTTTTAAAGTCTATGTTCTGTTCTGAGCCCATTCTCATCACGCCTAACCCGGCACTTCCTTTCGTGGTGGAGGTGGATGCCTCTGAGCTTGGCGCGGGAGCCATTTTATCTCAACGGTCCCCTTTAGATAACAAGGTGCACCCGTGTGCATATTTCTCGCGGTCCCTTTCCCCAGCGGAGAGGAATTATGACGTCGGGGATCGTGAACTTTTGGCAGTCAAGCTGGCTCTGGAGGAGTGGCGGCATTGGTTGGAGGGGGCGGAACATCCTTTCACGGTCTGGACAGATCATAAAAACCTAGAGTTTATTCAGAGCGCTAAGAGACGGAATTCACGGCAGGGTCGCTGGTCTCTGTTTTTTGCCCGATTTAATTTTATTCTTACTTATCGTCCGGGTTCAAAAAATATCAAACCTGACGCCCTGTCTAGAATCTATGACCAATCAGATGACAATCGCTCCCCAGAACCCATTGTTCCCTCCACTCTGATTGTAGCTCCTGCTATGTGGAGGATTGAGTCAGTGGTCCGGAAGGCTCAAAGGTCTGAGCCGGATCCGGGTGGAGGTCCTCCTAACTGTCTCTTTGTCCCTGCTAGGGTACGCGCCCAGGTGTTGCGTTGGGGACATTCCACGCATCTGACTTGTCATCCGGGTGTCCACAGATTCAAGGATTTTTTATCCCGGCGATTTTGGTGGCCTGGCATGGAGAGGGATGTGCGGGAGTATGTTTCGGCCTGCTCGGTTTGCGCTCGGAACAAGGGTTCTCGCATTCCACCGTCGGGTCTTTTACGTCCCTTACCCGTTCCTAGTCGCCCTTGGAGTCACATAGCGCTGGACTTTATCACTGGGCTGCCACCCTCTGATGGCAACACTGCCATCTTAGTCGTCGTGGATAGATTCTCAAAGGCGGCTCATTTTATAGCGTTGCCTAAACTTCCGTCGGCTTTGGAGACCGCCCGGTTAGTTATTAACCACGTCTTCCGATTACACGGATTACCTCAAGACGTAGTATCGGATCGTGGCCCGCAGTTTACCGCGCGTTTTTGGCGAGCATTCTGTTCGCTTCTGGGGGCGTCGGTCAGTCTCTCATCAGGGTTTCACCCGGAGACCAATGGACAGACGGAACGCACAAATCAGACGTTGGAAAACACTCTCCGCTGTCTGGTCTCTTCCAATCCGACCTCCTGGAGCCGTCAACTCGTGTGGGCAGAGTATGCGCACAATACGCTACGTAACGCGTCGACGGGGACCTCACCGTTTGAGGCCCAATGTGGTTATCAACCTCCACTCTTCCCAGAATTGGAGAAGAACATTGAGGTGCCCTCCGCAGAGACATTTGTCAAGCGGTGTCGGTCCACCTGGAGGAGAGTTCGTAATTCACTTCTACGCTCGTCAGCCAGTCAAAAGAGGCTTGCCGATAGACACCGCAGACCGGCGCCCTCCTATCGGGTGGGTCAGCGTGTCTGGCTTTCTACTCGTGATCTCCCTCTACGAGTGGAGTCTCGTAAACTCGCTCCTCGTTTCATTGGTCCATTTAAGATCCTTCGGAGAATTAACCCGGTCACGGTTCGCCTACAGCTGCCCCGGTCCATGAGAATTCATCCTACCTTTCATGTCTCTCGTCTTAAGCCAGTTCTAGTAAGCGCGTTGGCTCCTGTGGACAAACCCCCACCTCCGCCTAGACTCGTGGATGGGGAACCAGTTTATACGGTGCGTCGCATTCTGGCCGAGAGGCGTGTGGGCCGTAGGGTACAATTTCTCATTGACTGGGAGGGTTATGGTCCGGAGGAGCGTTGTTGGGTTCCCTCTAGGGACATATTGGATCCTGAACTGATCTGGGATTTCCGCTCTCGTGGGTCCGAGGGCCCGTCTGGGGCCGGTCCTTAGAGGGGGGTACTGTCACGGGTTCTGTGCAGGTAGATCATTTTTCTGTGCCTGCACCGGCTCAGTGGTTAGCATTCCGATTAGCCACTCGGCTAATCGTTATTTTGGTGTGTGGGGACGATTAGTTCGAGCTTGCAGATTAGCCACTCGGCTAATCGTTATTTTTGGTTCCTGTGGGAGGATTGTTCCTGCTTGAACATTCCATGCATTCCTGCAGGGTTACCTCTGATCGGTTTCACCTGGGGGTTGCTCACACCTCCCACTGATGACCAGCCACACCTGTGGCTGGGTATTTAAAGCGTCAGTAGGCAGTGGAACGGTGCTTGAGTGTAACGTGTTTTGCTCTAGCCAGTTCCCTGTTGTATTCCTGAGCAAGGTATAAGGAATTTAAGAACAAAGAGATTTAAAAAAAGAATTCTGACTTTGGTTTGTTTGTTTTTTTGGAAAAAGGTATTAGGACGGTATAGGTCCAGATTCTGAGGCCGGTGGTTTTAAGGGGTTATTGTGTCACCGTTGGGGCACAAACCTTTCTACCCTTTACTAACCAGTTTTTCCTCCTGGTTTTAGTTGGCCTCAGAACTTCTTCTGTTTGTTTTTGAAAAGACATTTTCTTTTTCTCAGCTTCGGTTCGAAGTTGTTTATTTTTTTCATTTCTCTTTTCCCTATTCCTTTATTTTCCTTATATACTCCTTCTTCCTCAGTTACCTGTTTAGGGGTTTATTATTCATTATTTGGGATACGTCCCCTAGGAGTATAGCACCCCCTTATTTCGTCTCTCACGAGACTCAGTGGTTACTGGAGTGCCCTTTGGTAACTTATAGATCCCCTGTTTGGTCGCGTCTGGTCTTCACCCTTCCCCGCCCTCACAATTTAATACTTTGTAATTTGGGGTAAAAGGCATTGTCTGGTTTAGCCTATGCTGGAATTATTACATAGGTAGCCTGAGTTGGGGGCAGGTCCCACCCCCCTGACCTTACTGCCCCCCGCCCCCCACCCCAGTGATGGTGATAGTGGCAGTGGCGGTGGCAGTGGTGGTGATGGTGGAGGTGGCAGAACACATGGTGGTGAAGGTGACGGTGACGGATGGTAAACTCCACAAGAGCAAGCTTAGGGCGACAGTGGCATTGAAAAGCTCCTTGGGTGGGACAGACTCCAGGGGGAGGACATCCTCCTCTCTCCGGCTCAGCGTGTGGGTTTTTATGACCAGCACAGTCAATCACTCAATGTTCAACGGTAATGGACTAACGGCAACTAAGGGGCAGTGCTGAGTCGGCACCTAGGATGGCGAGGGAAGCCAGGCAGTGGCAATGACGGTGATAGTGGCGCTGATGGTGGTGGTGGTGGTGACTGTGACAGCGGTGGCGGTGGCGCTGATGGTGGTGGTGATGGTGGCGGTGATGGTGACTGTGACAGCGGTGATAGTGGCACTGATGGTGGTGGTGGTGGTGACTGTGACAGCGGTGGCGGTGGCGCTGATGCTGGCGGTGATGGTGACTGTGACAGCGGTGGCAGTGGCGCTGATGGTGGTGGTGATGATGACTGTGACAGCGGTGGCAGTGGCGCTGATGGTGGCGCTGATGGTGGTGGTGATGGTGACTGTGACAGCGGTGGCAGTGGCGCTAATGGTGGTGGTGATGGTGACTGTGACAGCAGTGGCGGTGGCGCTGATGGTGGCGCTGATGGTGGTGGTGATGGTTACTGTGACAGCGGTGGCAGTGGCGCTGATGGTGGCGGTTGTGAAGACGGTGTCAGTGGAGGTGCCTGACCGCATGGCGGTGACGGCCGGGAGGCCAGGCAACAGCAGGGAGGGCATCCAGATGACACCATTCTCAGGATTTAGGGCAAGAGCCCTGCCAGGAGTATGGGGAGGAAAAACTGAGAACAGGCAGTTAGAGAAGTGCAATAGATAGCAACAGGGACACCAACTGGGCATTGCACAAGCGAGCCTGCCAGAAGATTTCTATGGCTGCATAGCAGCTAGGTCAGAGAACCCATGCTGTCATGAGAGGGAGACAGCCCTACTCACTTATCAAGAGCAAGGCCCAGGAAGAGTGGGGTCACAGCTCTTCACAGGTGGCAGTATGGAAAGCTGCACTCAGGTAGGTCAGGAAGTACAAGAACGGACACAGAGTCACTTTGTGCTGTGGCAGTGTATAAAACCTCACTGGAATATGTCATGGATATGGTTCCAGCTAAATTAATTATTGAGGGGTTTTGATACAATTTCTTGTTTATTTTCAATAAAGAAGTAAAGTAAAGCTTTCCAAATGGTCAGGTCTGGGACTGGGTTTCTGCAGCAATTGCTCAATAACAACAAATCCTGTTACCAGGGATGTCCTAATGATTTTCAGCATGTGCTGGTCTAGGACAAGAAAACTTTTTTAAACCCCTGAGGTCTACCTCGTCGCCGGCGACGAAAAAGGGGGGATATGGTATTTAATGTTTATTAACTTTGCTCTCATTTCATGTAAAAACTTATTTTAAATTGCGCTGTGAAGCTACACTCTGTGGCTACGCAAACAGCCCCCTGCTTTGTTGCTAAACCAGTCCGAGATTTCTCTATCGACGAGCCAATTGGAGGGAAGTGTTTCTTTGTTTGATGCAAACTATCTTGGTACTTAATCATTCAGAACACAAAGGAGCCAGCCACGTCTGTTTCACACTTTCTGTGTTTGCTGGCGGCAGATCTGCTGAGCGCTGTGGGGCCAAGAAATGCAAGGAATGTCGCACAGACGCCCAGCCCCATGTTCTCAGTCACCCTCTTATCTGACAAATACAAGCAAGGCATTTTTAATATATTATTCCTTTGCTTCTTCAATGGCAAATTACTGCCAAGCCGATGCTAGATGCGTGTTTGGAGAGGATGCGTGTTTGGAGAGCAATGCAGACACGTATGAGCAAGGTGTTTCTTTCCTATTCTTTTACTCTATTTTTCATTGTATTATATTATTCCTCTGCTTCTTTGATGGTGACCAAGAAAATTACTACCCAGCAGATGCTGGACGCCTGTTTGGAGAGGAGGTGTGTTTGGAGGGCTATGCTAAACGCGAATCGGAGAAGCTTTATTTTGGTACGGGTTTATAGTTCCCAATGAAACTGTTTGTGAAGAATGGCAAAATCCATTAGTACGTATTTATTTACTAACTTACTGTTTGTGAAATGAAAAAGAAAAATCTAACAGCGCTCAATATACTTTTGCACATTTGGAATCTAGCTGGATTGTAGTTTGAAATATATACAGAAAAAAAAATTGTCAGAGTGATAATGAGGTTGTTTCTGAAACATTTAGGGACAGAGTACGTGGGTTGATCTCGCGCTGTACTCGGTAGTTCAATTGTAAGTTCAAGAAGCCTGCAGTTCTCGCAGCTGATGTTTCGCTGGGTACTCTGGCATCTCGCGATCTCTGTCTCACCCCCTCATTTTACTAAAATGAACTAAAATATAAATAGTGTGTGATGGAGAGTGAGATATGATGTGTGAAAATACAGTGACTCAAATTAAGATGAAATATTCAGTTCATCTAAAATTTGAAAGATTCTTATATACATTATTGCATATATATTGGCAGTGCCAAAGGTGCGAAGTGGCTGTCTGTCTCATTTTGGACAGAAACTGTTCTGAGCAGTGGCATACCTAAATTCTGATATGATTATTTTATATATAGTTATTGTTTTTGTGTGGTTTGTTGTGTTTATTTGGAGTGCATTTCTTACCCAAGGCCATAAAAATCAATGTTATAAATTCAAAAGTCTTCCATCTTGTTGTGTGCTATGTTTCATCAATACATTTAGTAAAATTTCAATATGTTTTTCAGTGTTCTTGGCTTTTCTGTCCGTTTGCCATATTACAGTCTCCTAACATGAATCTACTATAAAATGACAGAGAGGAGAATTTTGTACTGAATAAAATGATATGCAAAAAATAAAAATAAAAAATACCAAAAAGCAGCGGCCCCCCAAAATGGAGAAAATAGGCCCTAGACCTCTCAGTGTATTGCATCGAGAAGACAGGTGGTTGGTTTTATATATATAATATATATAAGGGGAGAAATCAGCACTCCTTAGATCCTCCCTGATCATTAATTAAGTATGCACAGGCCGGGAGAAGAGAGGGCGTGTCCCTCCTCTCTTCTCAGGAGATAAAAAGGGCACCTTTCTTATAGATAGCTGTCAGATTTTAACAGTCAGTTGGAAGTAGGCATTCTACGTTTCACCTCTGGTCTTTTTGGAATATTCAGCTGTCTTTTTGGTTTTCAAATTTTTGGCACGTTCTTGATTCTTGGATTACTTTGGGATAAACACGCTGTAATTTGGTTATTTTCTTTCATTCCTATATTGTGCAACTGTTTCTTGTCCATGTCTGTAACCTTGGTTATTTTTATTACGGTAGTTGAAACTCACCTTTAGATTAGACGTGTGCATTTGTTGTAGCCTAATACATTTCTAAATTTTAATCTTGTTTCGAGTTGTACATTTTGGGTTGACCCAACAGTTTGCTCTGCCTGGCAACACATTTGGTGAGAGCACTCAACAGCCTGGAAAACAGCTTTGTAAGCATTTTCAAAATCTCAAAACAGAGGGATCTGTCATGGGAGACAGATTGTCATTAAGAACCAGATGACAGCCCCACGATTTTAGCAGTTAACATGTACCACAGTGGTGCAGAGTTAGCCCAGTGAGGTCTAGTTGGACTCCTTTCAGGAGATATCTTCACTTCTGAAAGATGATGCACAGAAAATGAAGAGAATGGCTGACCCCACCAGCCCTGACCCTGACAGTGATGAATCCCCCACCACTGACAGCACAGTCTACATAAACCAACCTCCCAATGCAACTCCTGTGCTTACCAATGCCACCACTAGACTGCCAAAGACCCTGGCCCAGCTGGAGCGGGACTGCGCAGAATTCAAGGCGCTCACCGTGGCCAGACTGTGTGAGCGCAGCCTCTCCCAGCAGCTACGGGACGAGGTGTGCCAGGTGAAGAGAGATGTGAGCGCAGCCCCCCCTGCAGCTGCTGAAGAGGGACACACTGGGGAGCCCGGCCTGCATCATCATACACACCGGCACCAACGACCTGTGAGCTCTACAGCGCCACACCGCTCGTGCTGTGAAGAAGGTAGCAGTGAGGGCCACACAGAAGTTCCCCAACTCCAGGGTGATGGTTTTCCACACATCATCTCATCCATCAATGATCACCACAGGATGTGCCACCCTACCCAGGATGCACCTGGTGCACCACCCAGCCCTGGGCCCCTAGCACCCCCCCCCCACCCCTCCCCCAGCCCCATCTCACCAGTGTAGCAGCATGTGCTCATCAGCACCCCGTCCAGCCCAACCCCCCCAGGCTCCCCATCCACAGGCCCAGAGCCCACCAGGAGCAGCAGCTCAGCTAGGCTGCAGTTCTGCTCAGTCATTTCCAGGCCCAGGGATATGCGCTGCTGGGTGTAGGTTTAAACGTAAGAACAGGAACAAAGCCAGACTGCAGCATAATCAGCAATGGTAAGACATATTTGGACAGACCCCTCTAAATCGAATACCTACTCTAACGCAGAAAATCGACCCTGACTGTGCTGCAAATAAAAACGAGTGTCTAATTATCTCGGTCGAGCCTTAGGCCTTTACATTCTTAATGGCAGGATCAGAGGGGGCTCTTTAGGAAGGCTCAATTACTGATCAGCCTGTGGGACCAGTGTAGTCGACTATGACATCACTGATGACCCCTCTCTCATTAGCACATTCACTGTTAGACCACGACCCCCATTTTCAGCCCATTGTCAAATCAATGTGTACATGAAAAGAATCGGACAACCCAGGAACACTGAAACACAGCCCTCTAAGCTGTACAACCTCAATCAAACATACAGATAGGCTGCATACAGAAGGATCCTCTAAAGCAATCAATTTCTTTGAAATTACTAACCTCATTAACAGTTTCCTTTTCACACAATTCACACCAAATGAAAATGACATAAATCTGACAGTTAAGATGATAAATTAAATTTTCTATCAATCAGCAATTAAAGCAAACTTGTAAATAATTAAACAGAAATAATAAAGAATCAACTGCAAATTAAAAATGACTTGATGACAAAAGCACATCAATGAGAAAATTATTAAGACATCTATCAAATCTGAAACATCAAACACAAAACCCAGATTTACGCCACAGATATTGTAAAACGCTTAAACTATAGAAACAAACTGTAAACAAGAAGAAACAAAAATACAATCAGAAAACTGAAATTGATGACCATTCACCGAAAGCATTTGTAGGAAAAAAGGAATAATTTAAGTAACAAAACAAATCATGAATTACTAAACAGGAAATAAGAAAAAGTGGAAAAAGTAATCTAAAAACTGATATGAAGAATTTGCTCCAAACAATCTCAAATTTGAACAGTGAAAAAACCAAGAAAAATTAGGAATACACAATAAACAATAAAGTTGTAAACAATAAAGAACAGTCAAAATCCATTAGACAACCCAATTGATTTAAAAGAAAAAAAAAAATCTAAAAAAGCATGTAGCCCTGACAATATCACAACAGAAATACTGAACACAGTAACTCTGAACTTCAGAAGACAAGATGCTTCCCTGACATATCAAGGGTTTATATGCCCAATTTACAAAAGTGGAGACAAATGTGACCCCAACAACTATAGTATAACTGTAGTGTGAACTGGAACCTGGGGAAGGTTTTCTGCAAAATTCTAAATACCCAGACACAGGCCCTTCCTTAATGAGCACAATGACTTGAGTCAGATTGGCTTTCTTCCAAAACATAGCACTAGTGATCATATGTACACCCTGCACACACTAATTAAGCTAAATGTGCAGCAAAAAAATGGAAAAAGTGTTGCTTTATAGACTTCAAGAAAGTATTTGATTCAATTTGGCATGAGGGCCTCTATTACAAAATTCTTCTGTTGTAGGTAATGATATAATGAAATCAATATATATGCAAAGTAATTGTGCAATAAGAATAGGCAAAACATGAACGGAATACTTCCCTCAAGGGTGTGGGGTGAGGGAGGGCTGCAGTTTGAGTCCTACCTTGTTCAATATTTTTTTAAATGAGTAAACAGTGTTACTGGAACAGCTCCTGGTCTCACTGAACAACACGGAAGTAACATTTCTTCTCTATGCAGATGACTTGGTGCTGCTGTCTCACACAGTACCACAGTACCAGGGGAACAGCAGCATCTGGATCTGCTGTAGAAATACTGTCAAACGTGGGCCTTGACTGTAAATTTGAAAAAGACAGAAATGATGGTCTTCTAAAGAAAGCCCAGATCTAAGGAAAACAGATACCGCTTTACTATAGGAAACAGCACCACACCTAATCATAACATACACTAAGTTACGATTACCTTGGGCTAAAAATCAGTGCATCGTGGAGATTTGGTCAAAAGATGATTCCATAAATTAAATATTCACAAGATTCAAAGACACAAAATAAATATTGCCATTAGAATATGGACGAACATCTTTGATAGTGTTATCCAGCCGTAGACAAAAAAAAGTCATGGTCGACCGAAGAGGAACGTTTATGGGGTCACTATAAGAGAGGAACGTTTATGGGGTCACTATAAGACAGGAGAAGTAGAGACAGAGCTGCACTTCCTCCTAGACTGTCCGAAATATTCTGAAATCAGAGAGACATATTTCAGAAAGTTTTCTATATTTATG
This sequence comes from Anguilla rostrata, assembly GCF_018555375.3. NCBI lineage: Eukaryota > Metazoa > Chordata > Actinopteri > Anguilliformes > Anguillidae > Anguilla > Anguilla rostrata. The sequence continues at coordinate 7,031,716 of NC_057945.1, forward strand.
AAATCATCGTGGAAAAGCTGTTAATCCTTCTGTGAGACGGGTCAACAGCCACACTCACAGCACAATATGTTCCAGCTTGTCACAACCTGAGGGGCAGTAGCCACTCGACAAATATATTCCCACTGTACAGATAAACAGTACAAGTTACCTGCTCTGCTTGCGAGTATTATAATTATAGTTAATAGCTAAATGTTTACAATAGATTTATTATTTTTATTTCTATTTGTATTAAGTTTTAATGTTAATTCATTCATTCATTCATTCATTCATTCATGAACTAATAATTTTTTTGTCTTTTCTGAAATAGTTTGTTTTCTTTTAAATAATGCTTTGACTATATTTACTGTATGTATTTATAAAGCATATAGAATTGGAATTGAATTAAGAGAGAGATAAATTCATTGAAATACTGACTATTCCCCCTCCCAGGTACCAGGTAAAAAATAATAAACAAAAATAACAAAAACAAAATAAACCAAAGACAGCTGAAGCTTTTGTACTTTTCAGCTCGGATCTCCTTTCCTGCACCTCATTTTCCCCCAGGTGTGAATGCCCGGTCTCAGCTCTCCTCCATGGCACCCAGCACACCTTTCAGTCTGCGCGACCCAGGTGTGTGTGCGCCCACTCAGCCAGTGGGCTCGGCTCCAGACCAGCGCAATGTGAAATGGATGCCACCTGCCAATTCTGCAGACAATGGCTGCCGCATGCTGGGTGGGCGGAGTCTACACCGTCACTAACTCCGATCGGCTCAGTTCAAGCTTTTAACTTCTTACATACATTTTATATGCATAATATACACTCACCGGGCCACTTCGTTAGGTGACAGGAGTGGCACCCGGTGTGGTCTTCCGCTGCTGTAGCCCATCTGCTTCAAGGTTTGACATGGTGTGCGTTCAGAGATGCTCTTCTGCATACCTCGGTTGTAACGAGTGGTTATTTGAGTTACTGTTGCCTTTCTATCAGCTCGAACCAGTCCGGCCATTCTCCTCTGACCTCTGCCATCAACAAGGCATTTTCGCAGAGAATCAGCAGTTTCTGAAATACTCAAACCAGCCGGTCTGGCACCAACAACCATGCCACGTTCAAAGTCACTTAAATCACCTTTCTTCCCCATTCTGATGCTTGGTTTGAACTTCAGCAGATCGTCTTGACCATGTCTACATGCCTAAATGCATTTCGTTGCTGCCACGTGATTGGCAGATTAGATATTTGCGTTAATGGGTGCAGTTTGCAGTTGAACAGGTGGACCTAATGAAGTGGCCGGTGAGTGTATATGAATCTATATCTTTGTTAGTTTTCCATTTGTTTGTAATACTACTACTACATTACATTTATTTAGCAGATGCTTTTATCCTACAACTACTAATACTACTACTACTAATAATAATAATAATTTGGCCTTTGGATATAACCCACTGAAGAGCAGAGCTGAGATAGCTCTTTAAAAGCCATTGTTCACTAGATTTCACTGGAATGGGTTCATGCATCAAGGCAGTCTATAAGAAACTGTATATCAGCACGGAGAGAGGTGGTTAGGGACAAGCACTGATTAAATCCAGGCCTCTGCGTTATCTCTGTAGGAAATCACATCACCAAGGCTAATACTCTGGTTCTCGACAGCCTCCAAGCTACAAATTTTAAAACCAGGGGACATGAAGTTTGTGGTTAGGGCTCCAATTTTCCGCATAATTTTAGACATTTAAAAGTAAAGTTGCTTACAAGCTTATATATGTAACCGTTTTACCTGCCCTGTTTTATTCAATGTTTATTGTCTTTATTCTGTTTTATTACTTTATTTTATCAATAGATTTACTGTAGAAAAGCCCATTTGTTTCTGCTGTTGCTGAAGTGTTTTCCTGTGGATCGATAGCATTCAAATGCTCATCCTCCTGAGCTCATAATGCAGACACTGAGGTTAATGTCAAACTCAGCCAAATCGGAGCGATTCGATTGGATCTCTCTCTCAAGGAGATGGATTTACAAATTTTGTAGCAAGCACAGGAACACTGCCCCTCAATTAGGCTATTAATTCCCTCTGTTATCCATCTGAATACATATCAGGTTATGGCTGTAATTCCTGCTAATATATCATTTAAACTTTAGTATTAAATTATTAGAAAATATTACAAGTAGATGCTACATAATGAAGCATCAAGGCCTGATATTAGGCATTGTGGGGTTGGAATGTGACCAGTGATTATTGGTGTGCTCTTACTTATTTTTTAAACTAATTTAAACTACTTTTTAAATTGTGGGATTTGTGTTTGTTCTGAATGGCATTGCTGTACTTGTCAAAGTAGCCTACGGCAATGCCATTCTTTCTGAAACAAAAGAGAAGAAAGCCTATCAGCTCAAATTGTGAGCTAGATTTATGAGCAAATTACGATTTTGATTGTGCTTGCGGAGAATGCTCGCATCTACCTCAAACGGAAGAACCCACGTACGTGGAACACGGGGTTATGTCCCATATCACACGGACAGAATATAATTTGCTTTTATCGAAAGAGAAACAGACCTCTCTCCCCGGTTTCCATTAAGTGATGTCATAATAACACATTCCTGATCGACAAGAACCACTTTTATGAATCTCGCTTTTAGGCGAAGCACATATTTTCTTCTTTTTTTCTTAATGGCTCTCGAGCTAATGAATCGCAGCACGTTTTATATTTGTGTGTTACCTGCTGCTCAGTGGACTCCTCCGCTCTGGTGCTATAAAATTAGATCACTGGTGTCCTCTGGAGTCTTTAGTGTCGCACGCTGCGCTTCATTAGCGGCTGTGATTGCGATTACCAAGACATCAACTGGGGGGAAAAAAGAGAGAGAAAAAAATGTGCGAATTGCCATGCGATTTGAGTAGTCATTTCTTACTGCCATTTTGTCTGTGCTTCCACACATGTGTATCCACTTGGCGCTTACTGTTTTGGTCCTCCAGGCACTAAACTGTCATGCATAAGATATGTAAGAGTGCATGCGGTTTCATAGGTTCAAACGTATGCAGTTTCCTGGGTTTCGACTGCTATAAGATTCGTAGTAATAATCTTAGAAGAACTGGGTAAAAGAAGGGTTAATTATTCATCCCCATTTTATCTTCCACAGTAATCGCAGTAACTTACACAGTTCACTCTGATCCTCTAAATTTCACATGTATAATAGCACCTCAGAGTTATGGGCTGGCCATTCAAGTGAATATGGTATGAACCCAGAAGTAGCACTAACAATTATGCCTTTTCAAACTCTGTATTACACAATGCACAAATTCATTGTTTCTATGGTGTTAATGGTTTTAAAGAAAATTAGCATTAAATGGCAATGAGTCATGCTTTCCATTGATTAAAATAAAGCTGCAAATGCACCTCTTTTACGATAATCATGTGTGAGATCAGTATAAATTTCAGTGAGTCGGGAGCAATTAAATTTTTCACCAGAGGATATTTCAGTTCCTCCCAAGACTTAACTACGAGGTTTTTCTCGCCACCGTCTGAGTGTTTTTCTTCCCACTGGGGAGATCTTTTAACTCATCTGCGGGATCTTTTCAGACTCAGTCTTGCCTAATTTTTTCCTATTTCCTGTTTCTGTGAAGCATCTCTGTAACAGTTAAAAGCCCTATAAACATGAAATTGAATTGACTAGATGGAGCAGCAAATTTAAACTAAAACGACTCTACCTTCTTGCACATTTTAATGCATTTTAGGCACATTGACGGATGCATTTATTCATTAGCAAACTAGAAGCAGTCTAAGTTGAGCTGACAGTCACAGACCGCTGCTCCCTTTCCAGCGTTTCCACGATGACGCCATGCCTGTTATGACACAAGGAGAAGCATACCTATCATGCACTGATCTCTGATGACACTGTAAAGAATCTTCCTTAGCTTGAACAGAATTGCTCTGAATTTCTCTAGTTGGCTCACGTCTCCGTCTAGTGCTGTTTTTGGCCAGTAGCTTTTCAGTTTCACTGTAATTGACACACACGGGCTGCATTCTTGGTGACATGAATTGAGTTTTAAAGTTTGTGTTTTTGAGCAGGCAAGACAGGTGGCATTTTCTACTAGCGGTTGTCAGCTATAGGCCAGACAGGCGCTTACTGTATTATGGTGCTCCGACTCAATTCAGATCACTCACACTGGCATGCCAAGCTGTGAATGGTACTGCCTCTTCCTGTGTGCAGACAATGGCCACACCGTACCCTCCACAGTCAGTCAGGAAGCCATACAGCCTGTACAACTCATCCAGAACTTGGCTGCTCAGCGGACTTATCTTCAGCCTTCTATAGTTCTCACAAGTCACTCCACTGGCTGCCGGTCGCTGCCAGGTCAGGTCCAAAGTTCTGAGTCTAGCCTGCACTTTGACCAACAGGACACCTTGCTACCTACAGGGCATAATCTCATTTATTAGTTTATTTGACAGTGACACACAAACATTTCTGTAAATGTGCCAGAGTTAGGCAGGGAGGAGAATTTTCATCTAGTCCCTTGGCTACATGTATTGGCTGTGGGATATCTGGAAATTGGAGCACCCAGACAGGGGCGTCAAAGTTGGGGGAAAAGTGGGACTGACTACCCAGGGCCCGAATGGGAGGAGGGTCCTCGAAAAGCCTGGAATGATGCGTGAGAGACATGGATCAAGAGAGGAAGGGGGCCCACAGAGACTGCTTATGTATCGGGCCCAGAATTTTGTGCTACACCCCTGCACCCAGAGGAAGCCCACGGCGGGAACACGCAAACTCCACACCGAGAGGATTCGGGCCAAGCAGGCCTCGAGCCCAGAACCTCCTTCTTGCGAGGCAACAGTGCGCCAATTCAGCACGTCGGCAGCTCGGCCACTCCTGCAGCAGGTCGACGTGCACTTCCCGCCACCCGTAGGAATGCTTCTCACTCGTCCCAGCTGCGGGGCCAGCGAGGAACAAACTCTCCATTTCTCCATGAACCACTCAGTCACTGTCCATTTTCCACATCTCAGACTCTAATGACTAATGTTAAACCTTCACTGCAGGGCTACCCCCAGTTAAGTAGCACTTTCTTCTAACACTTGCATCTTGATCTTGATGTTGCAGTTTTGTGTCTTTGTGTCTTTGACAACTGAACTAATCTGTTTATCAAACTTGAGGGAGCTGTCAAGAATCACGCCAAGATTCTTAACAAAAGATCGATTATAGGAAGCTAAAGGGCCAAGAGTACCATCAAGGTCACCCAGTAGGTCAGGTCATCCAAACACAATGATCTGAGTCTTATTTTCATTAAGATTGAGGAAATTTAAATCTATCCAAGTTTTGATATCTTTTAAGCAGTTCAATAAAAGCTGCATTGAATCTTTACTTTTTGTTTTTATAGGCAGATAAATTTGTATATCATCAGCAAAGCAATGAAAGGGAATATTATGTTTCTTAAAAATGGACCGCAAGGGCAACATATACAAAGAAAAGAGGATGGGGCCCAAAACGGAGCCTTGGGGGATCCCACAAGTAAGTGGGGCCACAATTGAAGAATATTTGCCTAAGTGAACCGAAAAACTCCTGTCTGTCAGGTATGACTGAAACCATTTAAGGGCAGTACCTTTGATGCCTTTGATGCATCAAAGGTACTGCCGTTATGTTGATGAATGATGGTATCAACCTGTAGGTTAAAGCTAACAGCAAATCAAATGTAATTTTGTAGGTACCACTGTGCAAGAGAGGTTATCTGTTTAATCGTACCATATAAGTGTGTAAAACAGTTCATCTAATTCCAGTTTATAGCTGTGTAAGATGTATAGTCTAATCATGCCTTATAGCTGTGTAAGGTAGTTTATCTGTATAATTGCACCAGCTGTGTAAGACACTCTTTGATTGTAAATGGATCTCTGTGCCTTCTTGGTGATGCCACATTTTTGTATTCCTGAGAACCGATGTTCTCCATGTCTGTATGTCACTCTGGATAACAGCTTCTGTTACATGATTGAATGGTAACCTAAGAATACGTAAGAGGTCCAGTTGAGATACACAGACTTTTCTTTGGTGTAAACTCCAAACGGGGGACCCTGAGTACCCATTACCCGCATGGGAAATGCACTTATTCCATTGATATTCTGAGCTGAAGATCAGGGATGGCTCATTTTGTCCTTCCTTGAGCTTCGGGGAAATTAAAGACATTCATCTAATGGGCTGAAGCATTACTGGCTCCTCAGGGGTGGTGTGGCCACTCGGGGTCCCCGTACCCCACATACGTGTGTGCTCCAGTGTCCCTTCACAGAAATGAATAAACCCTTTCTGTTTTCTGGGGGGGGGGGTCACCAGAACATTTGTTTATAACCAGAGCTTCAGCATGTCTCTAATTTTCCAGAGTTCCTTTTCCTGTCTAGGGGGATGGGGGAAGTGGGGAAGGGGGAGGGGGGAGGGGGGACCAGGACCCCAGCTGGGAAACAGCTGAGATCTGTAGTACTTACTGTAGGGGTGATGAACAAATTAACTAATATCAAAACAGGCTGCATTTCTCTCCTATGCCACAATGCAAAACCAGCAATGTGGGAATATGCAGCACTTCTGAAATACCAATTTTATCCAGTTCTTCACAGTTATGTGTGTGTGTGTATATTTGTGTCTTACATTCAGCACAATAACATTCAGCACAAGACATGTGCTCTTTTATGAGGAATGTCAGCTTCTACTTAGTCTGACTCACAGGATATAGACTGTGGGTATAAGCCTGCCATTGGCCGACTATTTCAGTCGGAATTCTCCTCCCCTTCCGCTATCTGCGTGTTACCGTTTTTGCAAGGGCACCGTCGCTGCATCCTGGGCTTAGCGCCGCCCAAGACGATTGTGATTGGTTTAAAGAAATACAAACAAGCCAGAGCGTTTTTTCCCCTATACCGGAATGATAATGGGTTGAGCCAGACCTTTCTCCAGCGCTGAAACGAAGTGTGGAGATAGGCCTGGCTATGCGAGACTAGCCTCTACTTAACACCCCACAGTTTACAGTCAGGTTGAAGAACGACAGTTCATGTGCGACAGCAGTGTGGTCACTCGGTCGACCAGCAGGGGTCGCTGTTGCGCGATGACTCATTACCCCAGTCAACTGAAACCCTCCCCAAATGTATATCGCCCTGTGGCGGCTACTGGCCACAATCACCGCGGTCCATATACCCGACCCCACTGCGGGGCCATCGATACCCAGGAAGAGGGCCTTAATGGGGCAAACAGCTGCCCCATACAGTGACTCTTAAGACCTTATCAGTATCACATTTTAGGCTGATGTGCTCATCAAACCTGGGAAAATAACCTTCAGATTTATTTCAGAGGTAAAGAAGGCTGTGTTTTAGAAGGAGACAAGAATTCATGCACACGTATACAAATTCCCACCGTTAACCAAAATCTTTGATATGCATGAAGCATTCAGTCCTGATTAGTTTGACAGATTTAGTGCTCCTGATAGCTAATTAAGCTGACTCCATGCCCCCAAGTAGCATTGCAAATCAATTAGGGCAAAATGAACAATTTACCCCAGTAATTATCCTGTGCATTGAAAGGAATTCTTGGGGACATGCATTAAATATCAATTTCCCTTCTGTATTTTCTCAATTTGGATGTATCAAATAAAGTAGATTAAATATAATTGATAAAATAATTAGCCAGCATTTAATGACTCAATTATTAAAATGAATATTCCTCTGGGTTTGAACCTTATTAATTTAATGTGGGGGAATTTTAAATTCTGGCATACAACCCGACCAACTCCCCATCGCTCATCTCTGCTCTGCTGTTCCGTGTTTGACTGCTTTTTATGTTTCTAATTTTGTCAAGTTAATTTCTATCGTGATTTCTTCAGTGCTAACATCATCATTTATATTTTCAACAAATCCCAGAAAATAAATTTAATGACCTCTTTAAATACTTTACCTGCTTTCATTCATTAAGAAAGTCCTCACTTGAATACATTTGAAAATATGACAATTTTTGTGAGTATAAAAAAATAAACACCTTTTAGTGGCTCTTATGTTTAACAAGTATGGGGCCGTCCTCTCTTAAATTTATTTGTTTATCATTTATCAGCATTTACGCATAATTAAAATGAGCTACTTCCCTTGGTGCCATGAACTACAGTGCTTCAATCAGTTTGATTATTATGGGATAAAACCCAATGATATAAAAAATACATTTCTTATCACCTGAGAGGACAAGTATCAGTTGGCAAAAAATAAGCCTTTTTAAAAATAAAAAAAAATGAAAATACATTTGCATCTTTGGATAAAAGAGCATTACAGCCGTTAAGTGGCTAATAATTCCACAGAATGAGGTTTGCAGAATTTTAACAGGATTTGGGTGCTTATGAATACCCAATAAACTGCTTAAATAAATTAGAACGGCAACATATAAACTGAGCATGTCTGGCAACAGCTACTCCAATTTAAAACCACTAAACCCCGCTGGTCAGCTATTCAACCAAATCAAGTCATATTTCCATTCATATTTAACAGTGAAAAGAACAGGGCATTTTAAAACTTGTCTGCCCATGAAATTAATCATTTGTGTTATTTTATGATTTTGTATTGAAAATGAGAACCCTGTGTCCCTTCCCAGTCTCAGAACCCTGATCCAGCCAATTCTCCCGAAATCTGCACGCTGCTGTATACAAGGTTAGCCAGGGCTGTGGGCGTTTACTTTTAAATTATGATGAATTAATAAGGGATTTACTTCAGACTCTCTTATACAACCCAGCTGCTTCATTATGCATACGATTTCAGAGTTAACTTGATTATTAATTGGTTTTATGGTATTTATTTACTTACTTGTTTTAATGTAAAATTTTTAAAGACACAGGATAGACTTGCCAGGCATCGGCAAAACTATCTTTTCTCACTGAAGAGTAGGGACTGAAGTAACAAAATGTTATTGCTGGGATTTGCACTGATGCACCTGTTCAGATGTAGAGATCGTGCTATATCAGTTTTGCTGGAATCCATTCATTCTCATTATATAGATTAATATGCATGCAGGTTGCCCAGAAATAATGGACTGTCTTAACAGTACATTCATTATCTTACCAATCCTTTCAGTCCATTACTAATGATGATACCCATTCTGTTGGTGTTCATACTAAACGCGCTTGTGTGTGTGTGTGTGCTCTGAGGGAAGGATGCACACATTTGTGTGCATATGTGTGTGTGTGTGTGCATGTATTGTGTGTGTGTGCGTGCATGTGTACGCCGTTTAGACCATAAGTCATACTTCCTCTCACACACACCATCATGCAGTTCACTAGCTTCAGTACCACATTAAAAATCTGCTTAAAGATTTGAATGATCAAGCAAAATTAATTGTACGTCAAACTTTCATGACTTTGCACACAGTTTAAAAATGCACCAGTCACACTACAGTTTGCTATCTAGATGGCGAAGGTGGTAGCATCCCGACCTACATCTTCAGTGATGATGTATTATCTTTATTATTTCTATGGGACAGCACCTATTATTCAATATTCAAATATTCAGTACTAGCCATTTTGTCATTGGATATGGTTTCACATTTGTGTTTGATTTATTCCATTACTACTGCTTGGCCTATAAATTTGGGAGGGGGGGGGGGGCACTGTTATTGCTGCTGTTTCGACAGATCTCTGGAATCAGCTTGGCTGTTGCATAATGGTAGTGAGTTGTAAAACTAATATGATTGCATTTAAGAAAATAAAGTAAAAACAAGTGGGCCTTGGATTCGCCCTGGGAATATGATTCAGGGGTTCTTGAAAAACAATTACATTGAAAAACCTGTAAAATCACAGATTTTAAGGCTTAAAGCACCTCTAGCATGCCACATATGTTTCGGTTTTACCTGCTGTGAAACAATGCTAAAAACATCTCAGTTAAAATATTCCCGTTTCATTCCTGCACATTTTTCAATGTAATTGTTTTACTTGATTTTTCTAACAAAGATTACAATGGATGACAACTTTGTGAGCAACGTCAGATTTATGTGAGATGGAAAACTGGTTGAGAACAGATTTGTGTTTGATTTATCCGATTAGTACTGCTGTAAATTGTGGATAAACACTGCTGTTATGTTATCGACAGGTCACTGCCAGCGTGGTTTTTCCTATATCATAATTGTAGTGAATTATAACACTATCACATTTACCACACACTTGTTTTGGCGAGTTGTTATTGTTGTTTGTGTTTTCATTATTTTGTTCGTTTTTATTCCCATTTCATTCCTCCGAGTTTTTCAATGTAATTGTTTTACTTGGTTTTTCTAATAAAGAATATAATGGGTGACAACTTCACGAGAAATGTCAAATTTATGTGAGGTGGAAAACTGGTTGAGAACCCTACAATTTAGCCTATTTTGGCTTGATGGATGTAGTTAAATGATCGTCTAGCTTTTTTTGTTTGTTTGTTTGTTTTGTTTCGCAGGCAACAACAAAGTGAGTATACCTCGGCGGCCATTTTCTCAACATTACAGACTAAGCGAAATCTTATCCAGGCTGGGCTAGTCCTGGGTCGGTATTATCACACAACTGGGCTAGAACATCATGTAGAAACCCTGTACTAGTGGTGAAGTGGAGATACGTCATTCCCAGGCAAGGAGCACCCCTGCACTGCTCAATGAGGTAAGCATAGGCATCCGGCAATTTTATTGCACACAGAGGGTCGCTATCCCCTCAGACTGGCACACATCACGTTGAACTGAAGTGTGTGTGACCACAATGTCAAATCACATCGCTCCCAGACTGGACCTTGCAGAATTACGTCCCGCAAATGTGCACATATATCATCATAACACAGCCCATAAAGTAACAATAGACCGCCATAAAATGTTTGAGGTAACAATATACCATCATGAAACGGCCCATAAACTTGCATTCATTCGCTCTCAGATCTGAAGCGTAATGGTGGCATGGCATGTCTTGACATCAAAAAAAAAAAAAGAAAAATGATTTTTGTGCTATTGACTTCAAACGTGGAATGTTTTTCCAATAGCGTACATTCAGCTAACGCTGACCGAATCCATTTCTGCAATCACATGTGTGTATTCAGTTATGTTGAGAATTGTATGTTTGATACAGTGACAGGTAGGACCCTTCAGTAGTGGGTTTGGCTACTGCGTTTCACTGGTAACAGGTAAGAAGGGGAATCTTGTGAGGTTATCTGAAGTATTGATTGGTCCCGTTTTCGTTCTTGCCAGTGTGTCGGATGAACTGAGACCGATGCGGCTGTGTTTGTAGCGCGTTTATGATTTTAATCACGGCCATTCTGCATTCCATCGTGGATAAAACAGCGCTGGTTCAGTTCATTGTAGGAGTGAGATCTTGGCCCTTTATATGGTCAAGCACTGCACACTGTTTAAAGAAAAGCGGTGTGTCTGGAAATGGTGTGGTCTGCAGTGTAAGCTGTAATATAGCCTGTTGCCTTGACTACCACCGTGCGGATTAAATATTTTTAAAGGATGAGTGAAATTTGTCCTATGTCAGGTATTACGGCTTATCGGTCCAGAAGAGGTGTCCTTGAGTAGAATGATAGTCCAGTCCTTCGCAAAGGCTAAATATAATGCTGTGGAGGGTATGGACCCATCTTCACTGTTGTGTAGGGCAAAAACTGTTTTTCCCATGTAATAATATTGATTTATAAGAATATTTGCTACAGGGTCTATAAGCAGGTTTTAAACATTACATTACATTACAGGCATTTAACAGACACTCTTATCCAGAGCGACCTACACAACTTTTTACAAATCAGTTGTACAAGGTGTTCACTGGTATCTGGTATTGAGGAGGACCCACCAGGGTGGTACCGTACCAGTCTAGTGGGCAGTGTATTGGTTCTAATAATATTTGTTCTGGTTTTTGTGTGGTTTTGCTTTTTTTTTTTTTTTTTGTTGCTCCTGTTCTCCCTATTCCCAAGCACTGGGTTTAGTCCATGTGAAAAGATAGATAACTGGGGCAATCCCAGTGTGACCAACGTGCTGCTTTTCAAATCAAACCAATTCGAAATTTATTTATACGGCGCATTTAAGAAACAATTGTCGCAGTTATTTTACTGGACAACCCTGGCCTAAACCTCCACAAGAGCAAGCCTAGGCAACAGTGGAATGGAAAAACTCCCTGGTAACAGACAGGACGAAACCTCGGAAGGAACCAGACTAAAGGGGGGAACCCACCCTCCTCCGGTCGGCTCAGGGTGAAGGTTTAATGACCCGATTGTCAGTCAGTCAACGTACACACTGATCAAATTAGAGACAGCTAGGTGACAATCGTAAATTGGTGGCTCAGATGATGGGCGGGGCCTGGTGGCGGTGGTGGGGAGCGGTGGGCGGCGATGGGAGTGGGCAGGGTGGAGGCGGAGGCGAAAGAGGGGCCGGACCGCAGCGGTGGGGGAGTCCAGAGGACAACATTTTCCCCGACTGTTTGGAGTGCTGTGATACGACGTGTGCAGTGACACTCTCTTCTAATTGGGTGTAATTACATAAGATATTCCTCAGGCGATTGGCCTGTACTTTATGGTGTGTGAAAGCGTGAACCTTACAAAAGTGTATACAGTTGTTCCCTGAGATAGACTATGGGGTATAATCCATCACTCTCAAAACCCAGATAATCCTGAGTTTCCCAGTGCTGACTCCTAACTTTGTTTTTGTTTTGGATATTGAACCATACCTGCCTGAGCTCACGTGAGACCACTCGGTGTAGAATATTGCTCTGATATCATTGCTGAATGTGCATTTATTTTCATACTAATACCTCTTTAGGTTAGTCTTTAACTTATTATCTTTTAAATAATAAAGTAAAACATCAACCGCATGTCTTTGGGATCTCCTACCCTTAACTTTTGAGTGGTGTAATTAATTTAGGGTGTTTAAAAGTCAGCCAGAGTGCCCTAGTGCCACAATACATTCAATAATTACTTAAGAATTGATATAATTTTACATGATTAAAGTTAGTTTTATGCAACATTAAATCTTTAACGTGCAAGGTAACAAAAATGTGCTTAGAATGTTCTTAACTGAACATTCTGATGCTGACGTAACAAGCTCTAGTGGTAACTAAAAGCAATGGAGTTCTAGTACATTGACTTTGATAAAAAAAAACATTTCAAAAAACCTACTCTTCAAAGGGCAAAGGGTCATTTACTGGATGCAAAATTGAAAACTGCTTAAATCAATGGGCCCTTGACAGATGTGTGAATATATTGTCTGCAAGAATATATTTCTCTGCAAATCTCAAGGTGCAAGTACAGTAGTATGGCAGTTTTCAAGGCAAAGGCCACCTTATTGTGCCTTCCTATGTTTTATACTTTTAACAACCATTAAGGGTCATAGCACTAAGGCTGATTCTTTCCCCTCAATAATATGTTCCATACAACGGCTCTTTTGTCTGCTTTAAAAGGCTTGGGACGTAATTATGCAGGAGCTCGGTAATCACAACTGTTTGCTCCCAGATACGCATTAGCACACATCCCGACATTCCACACTGCTCTTGCGTAGAATCCATCAATCTCATCTACCCCTTGTTACAATATTTGGTCTCAAACAGAATAAACGTGTAAGAACACAGATCGTCATTATTTTGCGTTGTTTGATCGTCAGGCTCGAGAGCTTTCAGTGTTAGCTCTGCCTTAATGACGGAATAAGAAATGACTAGCTGCTGGGTCTCTGACCTTCAACGTAGCCTCTGTGGAGATTAAACGCTGCCATAGACACACTCATCTCCAAAAACATTTCAATTTTTACATTACATAACATTACATTTAGTTGGCAGATGCTTTTATCCAAAGCGACGTACAATAAGCGCATACCGAAGGTCATTGGAACAACTACAAAGCACAGGTCCGATAAGGGACAGTACTCATTATATAACAGTTATCCATAGCCACGAACACATTAAGTCCAGTTCACACAGTAAGCATAGGTTGGGTCAGAACGTTATGGTAAGTCAAACTAGGAGGCATGACCACGTGCTAAAACATCACGATAACAATGCAGGTGCAATATGAGTGCTGGATGGAGATACAAGAGTAATATAAAAGTGCTAGAGGAACAATATAGAAGGATACACGTTATAAGCGCAATCTGAGATTGGGAGTGCCCTGCAGAGTATTGATAGTTAGTCCAGGTACAGTCTGAAGAGATGCATCTTGAGACCACAGCAGGAGATGGGCAATGACCGAGTGGTTCATAGAGGAATGGGGAGCTTGTAACACCACTGGGGAGCCAGGGTGGAGAAGCCCTGTGGTTGAGATGAGCGAGAACCATTGGCGTGTAGGGTTGAATCATGTTCTGTAGGGCAGGGGCTGTCCTGTTGGCTGCAGGCGAGGGTCAGGACTGTAACCTGGCCGTCTTGTTCTTGCGGCTAGCTTGTGGCATGCATCTGGCAGTGTAGCTTCTGTAGTTCTGTTTGTAAAGTCTTCTGTGGACAGAAGTCACTGACACATCCAGACCTGCCTCCTAAACAGTGTTTCTAATCTGTTTGGGAAGGTTTTCCTCATTGTGGTGAGAATTCTTTGGTCAACGTGTAGAGGTCTTCCTTGGCCTACCAGGCCCTTTGTGATGACTGAGCTCACCAGGGCCCTCTTGTTTCTTAACGACGTTCCAAACAGCTGATTTTGGTAAGTCTGAGGTTTAGCCTATGTCTCTGACTGTTTTCATTTTCTTTATTTTATTTATCAGCCTCATAATGGCTTACTTCAAAGACAATTAAAAGTCTACAAGCTTGACTTGATACTAAAAGCTCTCTCATACCTGCATCAAGGCAGCAATTGAACACACCTGACTAGAAACACCTGTGAAGCCATTTGTCACAAACATTATTTTACCCTGATATGGGGGTACAGAAATTTCCACATGGTGATATCAAAGAGCATAAACATGTAATTTATTTAAAGCTGAGAATCTGCAATGTAACCAATGTGAATTGTTTGATTGCAAATCTAAAATTGTGGAGTACAGAGCCAAATGAAGAAAAAAAAAACTATTTGTTTGTCCCATTATATTATGGAGCTCTCGGTATCATAGTAGTCAGTTGTTATAGTCTGTTCACACACAATTTATAAGTGCTACTTACAGGGTGGTCTCTGATGGTAGGGGAAAGTGAGGGGGTGCTTAGCTCTCCCCAGCTTGACAAAATATAAAACAATCCATCACAGGTATTGGGGCCATCTTGTTAATGAGCTAACCAAGCTATTCAAAAATAAACAAAATTTCATCCAAAAACGAACCTTCTTTGTTACATACTGTAACATTTTTTGCCATGTAATTTAGCGTGGAATAAACATTTCAGTAAATGCATTATAAATCTTTTCTGGTTTTCATTTCCGGATGGTTCTGAAGGAGGAGCCGGCTCTCGGCTGGATATTGAGCGGATAGTTCACGTCACCGCCACATTCGTTTGTCTCTAAATTTCCAGCAGTGCGCTGTCTCTCCGGAGAAGGCGACTGCTCATTAGAAACAGCAGTAGGAAGGAACTCCTTCCTTTATCAAACTTATTTAATTACCCAGACTATCCCCCTCTCTCACACCTCCGCACGGACTCCTCTGGGCTTTCCTCTACCGGCCTTAATGAAATGGGGAGCCTAAAGCCATGGGTGACTGACTTGCTCTGAGTAAGGAGGCAGGGAACTGCCTCAATTAATCCGCCGGATTGAGGTCGAAGCGGCCCCCGAATAACGAGGCTGAGAACTCCTTCATTGTCACAGATCAAATTTCAACCTCGACAAAACCATAGCGCTTAGCGAAGCGAGACTCATCCGGAAACGGAAAAACAAAAACAAAGAGATTCCACCAGGACGTCCACCTCCCTGGCAGATTAAAGCTCCCTCGCATACATACGGAAAGAGACCGCGGTCCTCAGTCACTCTGAAAGGGGACACCTGCTCCGCGCTCAGTGTGAGGGGGGTTTGCCCACACGGGAGAGGACTATACTCAAGATGGCCGTGTGTGTGTGTGCGTATGTGTGTGTGTGAGAGAGGGAGAGTGTGTGTGTGTGTGTGTGTGTGTGTGTGTGTGAGAGAGAGACAGAGAGAGAAAGAGTGTGTGTGTGTGTGAGAGAGAGACAGAGAGAGAGAGAGAGAGAGAGAGAGAGAGGGAGAGGGAGAGTGTGTGTGTGTGTGTGTGAGAGAAAGAGATAGAGAGAGAGAGAGAGAGTGTGTGTGTGAGAGAGAGAGGGAGAGAGTGAGACAGAGAGTGCGTGTGTGTGAGTGAGAGAGAGTGTGTGAGAGAGATAGAGTGGCAGAGAATGTATGTGTGTGCGTGTGTGTGAGAGAGAGAGAGTGTTTGGGTGTGTGTATGCGTGCGTGAGCGTGTGGCAACTTGCCTGAATATAAACAGAAGCTATTTAGCGGATGCTGTCTTGAGTGACTTCCAGTGCAGACAACCACAAAGGTCAGGGCTGGAAGAGCAGTAACTCCCTACAGGGGGGAGAGCGTAGTCCCAAAAGAGACACCAAGCAACGATGCACAGTCTTGATTGACAACCTGTTAGACTTCCCTGCTGAACATTAGACTTCGTTAAACTGCATTAAACAGACAGCAACACGGGCGCTGAAAAAGGTTACACCCGATGTCAGAGTCAAGAAAAGTGCTGCAGCCTCTGTTTGGGTGTTGGGCTTTGTGCATACGATAAATACATTATCACATAATTATAAGACATAGGACAGTGTCTATAAGCAGGAGTCTGTACCAAGAAGCCGGTCCCTGCTTCACGAAGCAGGATTACTGAGTTAGCTGGATAACTGTGCTGAGTAAAACCCGGTACCCTCCCAAATCTGAAGCGTGGACTGAAGTAAATAGAGCCGTTCCGGGTTTTGCTCAGCGCGGTTATCCAGCTAACTCGGTAATCCTGTTTTGGCATACAGGCCCCAGGTTGTCTTTGCTTGAAATTCTGCGGGACAGCTGGCCAATCATAACGCCATAGGACTACGAGGATGTTAGCATCCAGGCGAGCGAGGGGGATTCTTTAATGGCCACAGCAGGGGCAATGCCAATCGCATGCACCACTCTCTTTTGGTCCTCCTTCATCATCCGCCGTTCGACTGCCTGCAACCCCCGGCTACAGGATGCGCTAACATCCTCCGCGCCTTCCAGAAATGTCTGAATAAATGACACTGATGGCCCTACACATTTAGCCAATCTGTACTGTGTGTGTGCGCGTGTGTGTGTGTTCGTGTGTGTGCGTGTGTGTGTACGAGCGTGTGTGCGTGTGTGTGCGTGTGTGTGTGATGTGTGTGTGTGTGCGTGTGTGTGTACGAGCGTGTACGAGTGTGTGTGTGTGCGTGTGCGTGTGTGTGCGTGTGCGTGTGCGTGTGTGTGTGTGTGTACGAGCGTGAGCGTGTGCTGTCGTGTGCGTGTGTGTGTGTGTGTGTGTGTGCGTGTGAGCGTGAGCGTGTGTGTGTGCGTGTGCGTGTGTGTACGAGCGTGTGTGTGTGTGTGTGTGTGCGTGTGATGGAACTCGGAATGATTGCGGCCATTTTGTCACATTGATTGTTATCTGGGCGAGCGAGCTGTTTAAAATTCAGAGAGATGGATAGTCACTCGCAGCAAAAAAAATAGTCATGAAAAGCCCAGTATGTTAATTAATAGTCCCTTACAATCACCTGCCCGACTGAGTAATGGCTCCCGGGCTAACCTTCATCATTAATAACGGCTGCAGCTGTAGCCCATGCTGCGTTTAACACTCGCACGTCCGCATGTACTGAGCAGGCGGTAATGAAGTGGCCTGTCCCTTTAAAAAAAATCCCCGAAACATCAGCATTTATCTGGGTTTAGTACACATTACTGCTGCAGTAATGGAACATTAGTATTCTAAAATATTCTAATTCGTTTAAGACGTACAGCTCTGCAATGTATAAACATTAGTCACCCGCGCTTTAAAAATGAATATAAACCTGTTTTCAATAGCACTTTCTGTTAAAAAAGTTATTACTGCAATAAAGAGATGTTACATAAATCAATAAATAAATAAATAAATAAATAAATAAATAAACCTGCAGAGCAAAATCATCAAATGTATGAATATCTTTCACGGAAGAGGCAGGTTTTGTGAAGAAAATTAATCTTTAAAACAAATAACCTTAAAATGCACTGACTGCATTGTTGTCTCTACCTTTTTATTTTCCTGTGGGTTGCCATTTGCCAACCAGAAATTAAAGTTTCATTATTTTTGCCATGTCCAGCTAGGAAAATCTTTCCCCTGTGGTAAGCTCACTCATTTCTACAACAATAATTAGCATGCAATTTTCAGCCAGAAACAATAATAAAAGTTATTATACAGCAACAAGAAACAATTATCTTTTATTTATGACAGAAAGGCTGACCTTATTGGATCATATTTTGCATATTTTGTTTGGATGTGATTAACATGGACAGCGTTTGTCTGGTACTCAACGGAAACTGCCCACTGAAAAATACTAGCACAATAAAGTTAAACAACAAATTAGAGTGCATGCACACACACACACACACACACAAACACCTGCATAAACACACATCCACTCACACATTGACACACATGCACACACATAAATTTACACACATACATGAACACACACATGTATGCAGACACATACAGACACAAGTACACACACACACACATACACATACAGACACCTGCATAAACACACACATACATCTACTGTACATACACTCACATATTGGTATTACAGAATATTGGTATGCATCACTTGAACTCGATGGTCAGTAATTATTATAACAGTGAGAGATGATTGATATGCAAAGGACAGAACTATTGCACAGAGGTTATGTGCTTCTTAGAGTTAGACTACGTGTGTCTGTGAGTGAGTGTGTGTGTGTGTGTGTGTGTGTGTGCACGCACGTGATGTATATGTTGTCTTTTCTGAATGGCAAAACACAGTTTTGTATGAATACATTTATACATAGTATACATTTCAGTAAAGGTTTACTGAACACTTGCCTGTATATGGGCATAAAAGTAGAAAAACATTCATTTAAATAATCTGCACTGAAACAAGAACAACTGAAGGCTGCAGAACAACCAGCAGTAGCAAACTACTTTATATTGGCTCACTCCATTAACTGGGCTAGTATATTTTTTAGCATACTTGTTCATCTGTTTTGCTAGCTGATTGGTACACATAAACATTAGTTGCTACTTACTGAACACAAAATAAGCTTTTTAAATACAGAACTCGCCGGCATTACAGTGTGAGTGACAGTGTTGGTGAAGCAAGTGAACAGTTTGAAATCTGCGTCCCCGGTGCTCAGAGATACAGTCAGTGCTTCCATGGCACACTGTGGGGATTAACTGATAACGCCCCTTCTCGGCTTCGTGCAGTCATGAATACAACCTTTTGGTAAGGCCAGGTGAAGGTCTGCCACTGTTTGCACCAATGCAAGGGCAAACAACGGAAATGTCACAATGGTGATTGAAAAAAAAAAAAGCCCATCACAGGAAGTGGAACAAGGGCTCTGGTCCCTGTAGTTCCTGATATTTCCCTTCTCTAAATGACGTACTCCAAGCACACCCAGAGCCAGCGCGTGCACTGGTACCATCCCATGCAATCCAATGTCAGCTTAGAGGGAAATTAAAATTGCGTATTGAAGCGAGATGTAAATGTATGTTGTGTTACTCAAAGTCCATTTTGGGTGATGTGGGGATACCTCCCAATTGCTGCTGGATTAGCAAAGTGAGGAGTAGCTTTAGAAGTGGAAATGAGCCCACCCCCTATCCCCCCCCCCCCCACAATTTAAATGTTCAACTTTTTTTCAGAGAGAGTGATAACATTGTATTTTTCCCTGGGAAAGTTGTTTGTGTCACAGTAATTGTTTAATTTACATTTTCTAATTGTTCTCTCGTCTCTCTTTGAGGAGAGTTTTTTGGCATCAAGATTCACCGAGCAGTTTTAACATTTGTATTAAATATGAAAACACCCCGCGTAGTCAGCAACTTGTTTTGTTGTTGCCGATAACAGATAACATCATCATCGAGCAAAATTTAGCTGAAGACAATGGTCTTTGTTGTGTCAGCAATCTTTGCCCTTATTGTTCTGATAATGGCCAGTGGTCCCTACCCCCCACCCAAATTTTGCCTCCTTCATCATTGCTTCTAGCGTCAGCAGCTCTGTCAGTTTAGTGCTGATAATTGCATATTATAAATTTCAACCTTGGAGTATGAAGAAAACTGTCTTTTAACAAACCCCCCCCCCCACCCGCATAAGGTCATTCATAAGGAGTCCTGTGCTGGTAAGACAATTCACAAAACTTACAAATTCAGTTTTTAAAAAGCTGTGTTACAGTACATTATGTAAAGACAAAAAAAAAACAAAACATTTTTTCACTGTATTTACAGTGCAACCCTTATGTTCCATGAGTTGTTTTGTGTTGAATGAATCTGTTTTCATTTGTCTAACTCATAATTGTATTCGCTTATTCTTAGAATGAGCTCAGCCGACTCAATCAAGGACTCTGAGTAGACAGGTTGGAGGGAAGGGGTGGAGTTCAGAAAATGGAGGGAAAAGGTAGCAATAGGAAGGGCGTGGCTGGTTAAGGTGGAGGGCACAATCAAAGAACTAGGAAGTCGGTGTTTAGAGGCCTAGTTTTATCTCTGTCTCAAGTAGCAGATCTGCTAAAAAGTCTTGAGAAAACATTTGTAACACAAGGTTGAAGATTTATGTTTCTGTGGATAACTGGATTCGTTGGATTGCCCTGACTGTTGACACACTCATCGTGGGACCCTACAAGTGGTGGAGACTTGGGTGAGCTCAACCTTTTTTTCTTGATGGTTGTTATTTTTTTTGCTGAGGATCAGACATTTTGGTTTGCAAATTTGTATATATATGTTTTACTTTGGAGTTTATTTTTTGTGGCATATACATGGGACTTTGCTGAGAAACCGAACTGACCAAAACAGGAGGGTTAGCACAGCATAGACATGAACAATACTGGTGTTTGTTGAATATGTTTGTCGTCATAAGAAACCCAGGGATTTGTAGCAAAAAAGCTGGAGAAATGTTATAACGGTTTAATCATTCAGCAGATGCTTTTAGCTAAAGCGACTTCCAAAAGTGCATTTTGCGCACTAAGCCAAGACCACAGGAGTTAAAACCCTACAAGACCTGCAAGATAGAGGGAGAGAAGGATTTCTGACAGAAATAATGAGTTAAGCAGAACCACTGAGGAGGACTTTGAAAAGGTGCATTTTGGAAAGTTTGTGGGGAAACCTGACTTATTGCCGAAGGCTATTCCAGCTAAAGGGGGGGTGAGGGGGAGAAGAACTAGAGTTAGGGGAGGGGGCTGCTGGGGTTCAGAGAGATGGGGCAGCCAGGCGGTCACCCCACATCTGAAATCAACCCACAACAGGAAAAGGTTAGTCGTGAGCCAAAGAAGAGGTCACGTATTTTTGTGAGGGTGTGTGCATGGATGCATGCGTGTGCGTGTTCGGTCGCAGCTATTGCGGATTCGCGCTTTTTTAAAAAATAAATAAGCAAAGTGCACCAGGGCTGGTCTTGCCTTTTTTTTGTCCTCGCACTATGGTTATGGTTATGCGTCATCAGACCAAAGCAAATTCCTTGTATGAGAAGCCTACTTGGCAACGAACCTGTTTCAGATTCTGATATATATAGTGCTTTTCTTGCTACTCAGAGCACTTTACATGCTTTGGTCAGGAATCGAACCCAGGTCTCCCACATGTCAAACAGAAATTCTACCACTGAGCTGACCTTACAAGAAAATGAGGACAACGGAACGTTGTTTGCACAGACAGTTCTACTCTTTGATGAGATACAAATGGGTACAATGTAGAAGAAAGAAACTGATCCATTTTTTTGGTATCGATCCTATTGACGCTAGAATCGTTCTTCAAAACGAGATGTCGTATCTGTAGTATCGATACTTTTGGTATCGATCTGCCCACCCCTACTGCACAGGTGTTTAAAGAGGTCCAAGGTACAGACTTGGTGTATTTTTAGTTAACATATCAACAAGACTGCACCACACCCTGACAGAAAGGTGTCATTACTCCCACTCCAGACACCAGAATGAGCCGGAAGCAAGGAAATGTAGCCGGAGAAAAAGCTTACTGTGCGTGAAAATATTCTGTCACCCTCAATATTTATTCTCTTGTTTGTCCTGACGATTCGTTCTGACATCTGCAAGTGGAGTATCTGAGAAGAAACTGCTCGATTCCTATTTGTATTACTGATATGCTCCTTCCTGCCAGTGTCAAATCACAAAATGGCTCTTGCGCCGAATCAAAAGGAACACCTGACCTCTACAGGCATTGAATCGGGCGTACTTGTCTTTCCGCAAAAGTTGAGACAATTGCCTTGCTTAAACTGCTCCCGTAGGTCATTTGATTGTGAGATGAGGACCTATCCACAAATTGGGAAAGGAATCTGGTTTTGACAGAAACGATCCATTCTGAGTGTCTGTGATATGTGGCAGTTTGTAGAGAAGACAGACTTGGTGCCCTTCTGGAGGAGACTGTGCATAATGCATGGGGAAAACAGGGACGATACAAGTGTCACAGCTGCATGGGAGAAGAGCAACACAACCGTAGCATGAAAGATATTAACAATTTCATAGTGTTGGGCCCAATTAGAAAAGCTTATTAGACAAACGCATACGGTTACTGCTGCAAAATTAACACCAGTTGCTGGAACAAAGTCTGGGATAGTACTGGGATGACACATTCAGTTCAGCAATCGCCATCATCCAATTTGCGTAGCAGACTGTCACAGTTTTTGGTTAGGTATTGCAACCCGGTCCCTCCTGTCCTTTGGCTGAGAAATCCCCATTAGGAATGTAGCAGCAACAGAAGGCATACCACAGGGATCTAGATTCTGCGTTTAGAAAGCTGGAGCAAGGATCAGGTTGGAAATGGCGCAGTCGACAGCAAGCTTTCATCAGACTAACGGGTCTTGGAAAGAGGCCTCAATTCTCTGTCACTTGGAAGAATACAACTAATAACTAATAAAGACTTAAACATTGACTACAGTCATAAAGGCCAAAATGAAATATTTCTAGAATATGTCACTTCTGAACACAAGAGCTGGAGGACTGATAGGCCGTCTCTGTTCTGTGAGCTTTTCAATACTGGTTTGTAGGATGAAAATAGGGTCTCTTTGGCACAGATTGGTAAGGTGAATATGGTCATTAAAAGCGCAAATTTGTAAAGTAAATATAATTCTTAAAAGCAGAGATTAGTAAGGTGAATATAGGGCATAAAAGAACCGGTTAGTAAAGTGAATATAGTTGGTAAATTTATAAAACTATCTACCTAGCTAGCTGGCATGCCAGGCTATCTAGTTTAGGAAGCTATTTAGCTAGGTGACCATTCTGTCTTCCGTCCACACACGGAATCAGTGTCTTAATAGGAATCAGACTGTTGGGCCCATCCACACACTGGCACAGAGCCTGAACAGATACCAGACTGTGGGGCCCATTCACACACTGGCACAAAGCCTGAACAGGTACCAGACTGTGGGGCCCATCCACACACTTATGTTAATGTGCGTCCCAGAGAAGCCTTACTCCAGTGGCGTGGAGGAGTTAAATAGTCAACCAGAGCTTTGTCTTCAGTTCTGAGGTAATCCTTAAGAGAAACAAAGACATGCTTTGCATTTCCATATAAATTGTGTTCATAGAAACATTGGTTTAATTACCTTCTATTCAAGCTTTTGTGAGAATTTTTGATCAGCCACATTTAATTCATTATATTCCAGGCTTTTGAATCTGAGATGGTTGTTCTAATTGCAGATAACAAAATGTAATTGTATCAGTATTCTTGTCATTGAAGCAGTCTTTTCTTCCATTTAGAAAAAAAGACACCTTACAAAATTACAACTATGACAAACAAATCTTTTTTTATGGATTGTAATTCCACATACCTTCAGCCTCTGTGAAGATGGAAAACCTAGCATAGCCATTGGTGCATATCTAAAGGTAGCGTATCTGAGCCCATTTTAGAATTTTTAAGATGCATT
The DNA here is from genome assembly GCF_018555375.3 of Anguilla rostrata. NCBI lineage: Eukaryota > Metazoa > Chordata > Actinopteri > Anguilliformes > Anguillidae > Anguilla > Anguilla rostrata. The sequence continues at coordinate 7,055,627 of NC_057945.1, forward strand.
CTCACATTACATTCAGGCAATTAACAGACTCATTTAGACAGAGCGTAATACACAGCTCACATTCTTAAACACACTGTCCATTCATACAGCAGGATATGTACTGAAGCCATTCTGGTTAAGTACCTTCCCCAAGTCTATAGGGGTAATGCCTCTGGTGGAAATCAAACCTGCAACCCCTGAGGTAAAAGCCAAGTTGCCTGTGCTACTCTACCGCCTCAATATGCTACACCATGGCACAGTACGCGTCGCCCCCTGCAGGACGAGAGGGTTCAGTTCACAAGCACGCTCCTATTTCTCACTCTGGCTTCAGTACGGTGGGGATGAGCCAGCTTAGACACTGGTCACATTCTCAGAGGCTGGTTTTAACAGTAGTGCAGTTGCACTAATACTTGCTCACACACTTCCCTGTGTCTCATAGATTGTTCGAAAGACCATCTTCAGTGAGCTGACGCATTTGGTCAGAAGGCATTGTTTAAATCCTGAGGTGCAATACGTTTGCAGACCGAGATGAAGCTTGGCACACAAGGCTGAAATGATAAATGTAAATTAATTTATAATTACAGATAAAGGGTGTTCAATTGAAAATATGTTTAATTTAATTGAAGATTATATGCAATGATAAGCACATTCATTTCTAAGAAGAAGAACAAGTGATGAGGATGTAATGCTTGCCTATTTAATGGGCCTGGATTATGAAATTATGAAGGAAAAAGCAGATGAAAGATTAGATTTGAGTGTCCAAAGCTGGTAAAATCAGCAAGTTCCTCAGTTATGCTGCATTTTGCATCTGGATCCATATGAACATTCTACAACTATGACAAAAGTGTTCGATTTTCTGAATACATTAGGGATAAATCTACACAAAGATGCTACAGTAACAACCTCATTAAAACATCACTGAAACCAAAGTAAGAATGGTATATTAGGCCTACATAATTGTTTTCATATGTACTGTATACAGTACTATTGAAGAAAAGGTATACTGGTAAATATCTGATTCAAAATGAGTGTTTTTCTTCCCACTGGTGTTTTTTTCCTCAATTACTTGCTTTTTGGGGGTTCAGGCCTGGTTTTTTACATTACAGGCATTTAGCAGACGCTCTTATCCAGAGCGACTTACACAACTTTTACATAGCATTTTTTTTTTTACATTGTATCCATTTATACAGCTGGATATATACTGAAGCAATTTCGGTTAAGTACCTTGCTCAAGGGTACAACGGCAATGTCCTACCCGGGAATCGAACCTGCAACCTTTCGGTTACAAGCCCAGTTCCTTACCCACTGTGCTACACTCTGTCCGTTTTCTTTTGTATTTCCACTGTTAAACGTCTTTGTCACAGTGTCTCAGTAAAAAGCACTATACAAATAAAACTGAATTGAAAATGGAGCAGAAGAACCATTAATGAAATTATTAATAATAAAAAAATAATCCCCTTTCCTCGCAGACAAAGGAAAACTGTAAAATGTTCTTTATTTACGGTAACATGAGAGGCCAGCTCTGTAATCCTTACCTACCTTTGAATGCTTGAACGCTTCACAGTAATCTGTTTGACCGCTTTAACTCTTCACCAGAATCTGCGCTGGCAGCAAATAAACCTGCAGTGTTGGGCATAGCCTCCGAGATCCAGTCATACATCACACAATCTGAACATGGTGACATTTCGACGTAACTGAGCTACGCGTCTCTCGCCGACTGATCTCTCAGATATGTCGCCTGTGGAAGCCATTTGCCTTGCAGCTTCCCCTTAGCGGTCCGTGTGCAGGTGACAGGAGCTCCGTCGCTCAGCAGTGTCCCTTTTCTCAGATTTATTGCGATACAGAATGACACATAGCTTACGTTCACCAATTATTTCCTGTCTGCGTGAATCTCCCATTCACTACAGCAGGGCTGCCCAACCCCGTTCTCGAAGGTCTACACAGTAAAATGTTCAGTGTTAATTCAGCTCTTATAGAAAACGTGTGGTCCCTATTGGACCCGCATGTACTCTGTTAGAGTTGACTTAACACTGGAGATTTTACTCTGTACCTTCCTGCAGGTTTTCACTCCCACCCTAACTAAGCGCACGTCATTCAACTGCTAGAGATCTCATTGAGCTGTTAAGCAGTAGAATCGGGTGTGGCCAAATCAGGGTTGAAATGAAAACCTAAAGGACGGTTCAGCTCCAGGAACAGGGTTGGGCAGCACGGTTCTTCAGAGTTTTGACACGCGACCATAACCACGTGATCTATTCATGGTCGTCTCAGAATCAATGTGTGCTATCTGAGTTCTCACCGTTTGCTGTGCAAGTTTGCTCATTTTGTGACATGTAAAATTGACTTTGCAGTAACAGAACAGTGTAAATTCCACAGAAAAACCATATGAGTTGACAAAGCTAAAAAAGCTGGGAACTTGGGCGTCAGCGTAGTGTAATGGGTAAGGAGTTGGTCTTGTAACCTAAAGGTCACACGTTTGATTCCCAGGTAGGACACTGCCATTATACCCTTGAGTGAGGTACTTAACCTGCATTGCTTCAGTATATATCCAGCTATATAAATTGATGCTATATAAAAAGTTGTGTAAGTCGGTCTGGATGCGAGCGTCTGCTAAATGCCTGTAATTAATTGAACACTCTTTTACTTTAAATTATTTTTTCTGAATCGCTACTGGACTGTAAACACAATTTAATTTCAGGTAGGTAATTGAGGTGGGAGAATGTGATCTCAAGCAGCCTAAAATATGCTTCATAACATATTTTACATGTCATAAAAATTACATACTATACGTTTATTTAGTGGTCATGTGTATTTGTTGTTGTTTTTTTGGTGGCTTATGCTTACACTAATATTCTGCTGCAAAGATAATTAGTCACAGGTTTGAGCATTCACAGCATTGTAAATGAAAGAACATGTCTGTTTTATTACAATAATATTTCATTTTAGGTTGACAGACTGCTAATGTACTAATCATATTCTGCGGATAATGTTCTACACCACCTCCATTTCATCATTATAAACATGAACACCCTCACATCTTCCTATTACAATCACAAACAAATGCACATGAACAAGAATTTCATTAAACAAATGATTTGAGATCTTGGCATGAAAGGTGCTATGCAGTGCAATCTGTTTTAATATGCGTAGAATACAAGCACAGTCAAGAGAACACAGAGCTGTGTAGTGGGAAAAATGTTCTGAACTGTGCAATGTGTTATGCATGCTTTACTGAAAAACTAATTTAAGTGGAGTAACTTGTGATTGAGGTCCGTGTAGATGTACTGCTTTTAGCATAAAATGCAGGCTAATGAATAAACACTTCTCTATCATTCAAAACATTGTTTTTTTTTAGATTATAATGAAGCATGTATGGATACCTCCCCATACCCCATATCTAATACCCAATACAGCTAACGTATTCTTTAAATGAGTTCATGTCCATATACCACCCCTGTCTAGCCTGTATAAGGAATTACAATCACATTATTATCATTTTCGACTCGAGTAGGTTTATAGTGCTGGAAATTAAGCGGGAGCCATAAATTCATTTTTTAAAAATCAATTTAGTAGCCGTACACAACTTTTACAAGCCATCAAAAGTCAGGCTCCAGATTTAAGGAAGGCGAGCGGAGCGTTTACCTGGAATCCAGCCACATTGATTCGGCCATAATTGAGTTCCCCTTCCCCACAACCTCGGGGGGGGGTGGGGGGGGGAGGGGGGTGGGCGGAGAGCGCCTCCTCTTCAGGCGGCGGGAGCCGTCGTCTGGTTTTTAAAAGGAAATTCGAAGCGGAAACTTACGGTCTGGCGCAATTTAGCCGACTTCGGGGTACCATCATCACAATTTCGTCATTATCCCTGTCACTAATCGGTACGGCCATTACCGCTGTGTTTTCACTTCAAACGCGTGATTTCAGTGCCCTCCCAGCGCACGCCACGTACTGCATTCTTCTAATTGTTTTATTTTTCATACACTGTAAATGGGAGTCCATGTGCAGTGAATAGTAGGGAGCATTTAATGGAGGTAACACTAGCAGAGAATTTTTTCAAATACATTTTTGTTCATCTGGGGAAAAAAAAAAAAAAAAACTACAGAGATTGATCTGTTTTTCAAGGAGGACCTGGGCAAGAGAATACACATACAAAAATATATGACAGAATGTAAAAAAAAAAAAGACAAGACCGTAAAACAGTCACATTAAAACAAATGACTTTGAGACCAATGAAAGTACTAGTCTAACTTGGGTACAAAGTGTCACGAATGTCATGAATGTTGAAGAACACACTGTCCTTGATAAATAACAGTTAATGTGTGAAAATGTACTGGTTCTATTTCCTTTATCAGTTCAATTTTCTAGTGCCTAGCAGAGAGGAAAAATGAAAAATGATATATGTATGTATCTGGACACCCCTTGCTCTGGGGCTGTTTTTCATGGTTTGGGCTATGTCTCTTAGTTCCACTGAAGGCAAATATTAATTCTACAGCATACAATCCCATTCTAGACAATTCTGTGCTTCCCCAACAGTTTGGGGAAGGCCCTTTCCTGTTTCAGCATACCAATGCCCCCGGGCACACAGCAAGGTCCATATAGAAATGATTTGGTCAAGAACAGTGTGGAAGAACTTAACTGGCCTGTACAGAGCCCTGACCTCAACCCCATCCCAACAACTTTGAGATGAACTGGAAAGCCAAACGCGAGGCAGCCCTAATTGCCAAAAATTAGGTGACAGGAGTGGCACCCGGTGTGGTCTTCTGCTGCTGTAGCCCATCTTCTTCAGGGTTCGACGTGATGTGCGTTCAGAGATGCTCTTCTGTATACCTCGGTTGAATGGTAAATGGACTGCATTTATATAGCGCTTTTATCCAAAACGCTTTATAGTTCATGCCTCTCATTCGCCAGAGCAGTTAGGGGTTAGGTGTCTTGCTCAAGGACACTTCGCCCAGGGCAGGGTTTGAACCGGCAACCCTCCGACTGCCAGACAATGGGTCTTACCTCCTGAGCTATGTCGCCCAGTTGTAACGAGTGGTTATTTGAGTTACTGTTGCCTTTCTATCAGCTCGAACCAGTCTGGCCATTCTCCTCTGACCTCTGCCATCAACAAGGCATTTTCACCCAGAGAACTGCCGCTCATTGGATATTTTCTCTCTTTCGGACAATTCTCTGTAAACCCTAGAGATGGTTGTGCGTGAAAATCCCAGTAGATCAGCAGTTTCTGAAATACTCAAACCAGCCCGTCTGGCACCAACAACCATGCCACATTCAAAGTCACTTAAATCACCTTTCTTTCCCATTCTGATGCTTGGTTTGAACTTCAGCAGATCGTCTTGATCATGTCTACATGCCTAAATGCATTGAGTTGCTGCCACGTGATTGGCTGATTAGATATTTGCGTTAATGAGCAGTTGAACAGGTGTACCTAATGAAGTGGCCGGTGAGTGTATATATATACTTTTTTGTTTGTTTGTTTGTTTGTTTGGTCCTTGGAAAAATAACTGATACTGATACAGGTGAAATTAATATCCATGAACAAGAACTGAACATTCAAGCTGACTATCTAGAGGTATCCAGGTAATGGAGAATGATGACCGACCAGATCCAGAAAGGAAAGCAGCCTTCCTTCCTTTAAAATCATCTTTGCCACAAATTGTTTTTGCATTTTTTTAAAAACATACCAGTTGCTCACATTTGACAAGAAAAGAACAGGCCCTTGTCGAAAGTAAAGAGTTTTCAAAGTGACCTTGTGGTTGGCTGTGGAGTCGTGTTTCCCGTAGGGGGGGGTGGATGGGGGGGCGGTGATAGGAAAGGGAGTTCTCTTGTTTCTCAGAATCCCTTCAGTGCAGGAGTGGAGCCCTATCCAGTGTAAAGTACCTGCGAATGGGAAAGAATAGAATCAGTGTGCTGCCAGATATTGAATGCCTGTTGAATACAATACGCCCCCCCACCCCCCACCCCCTTTCTGGCCCGATCTGGCCGCTCTGGGGGGGATTCACTCGCACGTAAAACAGACCTGAAGGCTCGCAGACCGCCGGGCACAAGGACCCAAGAGGGCGGGGCGCGAGGTTAACCTTTCCGTTCGTTTCCTTCCTAAAATGGTGGACGCCTAGTGCCATGCGTGAAGCGGCTGTTTCCTCCTGAACGCGGAGCGTGGCTGGACCGAGTTCCGCTCGCTCCCCCTCCCCCCCCCCCCCCAAAAAAATGGAGCATATATCAATTTTCCGCTACTCAAAGCCATAAAAATCCAATTATTAGAAAGCCATTATCTGGCTCTGATAATGCTGGTCTAATGGCTGGCTTTTTGTAAGAGCTTTATCTGCACTGTTTCAAGTGACATCAAGCTTGCCCCACAGTATTAATCCTAGACGGAGCTTTGGCACACTGCCCCATTTAATTTCCAGTTTCTCAAAGTGCGTCTCATAAGATTGCCCGATTATATGTATTTCAAACATTTAACCTTTTCCGCTGATGACCTTAAGAACAGAAGAAGTTTTTGTTTTTTAAACGGAGAACGGACAGTTCACCCTCCGTTTTTGTTTTTCATTTTATTCTGAAAATACGGAAGCGGAGAAGGGACCCCAGGGCAGAAGGTGCCATGGTGTGGGGGGTGGGGGGGGGGAGTGGGGTGGGGACTCATTTTTGGCACAAGAGCAGGCTGGCCGACGGACTGCGCCACACGTCTCCCCAAAACAGAAAACATATTTATTATAGTAATTATTCTGCTCTTTCGGTTGTTTTTCTCGGTTTCCCACTGAATTAGAGTCTTGATTTACGCTCTCCCGCAGCTGAGGAGCTAAGAGTTTGTCAAGCTAACAGTGCTGTTGTAAACCTGCCTTACACCTCATGGGTTTCTGAAAAACAAAAAGCACTTTTTACAATCCTCTTTTGCCCAGAAAAATAAAAGAATAAATAATCATATTCACTGGTAAAGCTGCTATTTTTTTTTCTTCCTAAGCAATTGGAACTAGGTCTGAACATAAAAGCACAATTATGTCCATATATTGCACCAATATGAGTGAATAAGACTAATAATAACAATGAAATAGTTTGCAGTGGCATAGGCTTAGAAATGAAAGGACAACACACATGAACTCAAGCGAAATAAAATTACAACATTTAGGTTTTGTGATTAAATTTGTGATCATGGGCAGTCGTTTAACAGCCTCCTCTGTTCTTCTCATTCTTTGGCAGTGCTTAGTATAAGCTTGCTCACAGGAAGAGGCTGCATCAACAGACTTGGTTGGAATGGACAGGAATCGTTTTGCCTTCTGGACAATATTTGGCAATGCCTTTTTTTTTATTTTTTTTTTAACCTCGGCCCCAGATCTCTCCAAGTATCAATGCAGTACTTTAGCCTGTATGCCAATACCGCCTTTTTTTTTTTTTGCAAGCGCAGCAGAATTCGGCGCGATGTCCAATCACGGGCCCGCGTCCGGCGAAGCAAACCGACACGCCGGGAATGGTGCGGAACGCCTCCCGTCGTGTACGGTTTCGTACGGCTTCCGAAGTCGGCGCCACGCTCCCCCGACTTTACGCTCGAGCGGCGCTCGAAAACCTTTGTTTTTGTCAGCTCCGGTAAAAAATTTTTAGAACTTTTTGGGAAATTGCAGGCCCGAACGGCACCTTTTGAGTGGCGCCGTGTGAGCAGGGCAAGCGCGATAAACTGCATTTGTGTGCTTTCGCTGTTCTCCTGAGACGTGGCGGAAAACGGTTCATGCATTTACACAAGTGTCTCGGATGACAAAAGCATGTTGCAGTGAAAATATTTTTCAAAAAATATTATTTGTTTTTACTGAATGTCCCTTGTAGTTTCAGAACAGTAGAATATATGGTTCTTGAGACTTGTAATAAAGACTTATTACGTCCGCTGCAGTGGGACAAAAATGAATTGGTGGGTCTTAGGACAACCTCAAGGTACTAAACACAGCATCGACAAGATCAAAATGGAGTGTTATTTTAAATGTGATGTAACTGATTCTCCTTGTTGAAAAATAGTTCACAATCATAGTTCACAAACCTTGTTCTCCTAATGCAAAAAGCATCGATTGTGAATCTGTATGAGCACAGACATTCTCTCACATTTCAGTGGCTCCATCTTTTTACTGGAGCGCTTGAAAAGATTTGTCAACTTCAAGAGGGATGCTGAGAAATCGGGTATTTTCGCTGTTCAGCGTCATTTTTTTTTTTACCCACTTGACAGAGGATTCCCCCTCATTGTTTATTTCTGACCACGATTGATGCTTCGCTCTGTAACTTTCAGACTGTTGTTATTTTGCGTGCCTGTGTGGATTTATTGTAAACTGTGCTAAATAAATGGAGTCCATCAGTGCACCAGGAGGGTGCTGTTCCACCCGCTTGCTCAGACTGGTTTGTGCTTCACATTTTGTCCATGTCACATTCCTTCCTCCACAGTAAGGATACTGTAATTACTTTTATGAGGATTATAATTGATCTCTAATTGTATCGTTGGTCAGGTGATTACAACAATTCAACGGCTACAGTGACTGCATGGGGATTTAGATGATGCTGTAAGGTGAAATCATTTTGGGTCACATGCTCAAGGTATTGGGCAAGAAGGGCCATATCTGCTTCTGGATTTCATGCCAGCTCCTGTTCTTAATTATTTAATTACCCCAATCATTTAGTAATTAATATTTTAACTACATGTCTTAACTACATCAACTACATAGGTTCATGAATCATAGCTGAAGCCTGTCCCCGTATGACATGACACATAAAAGATCTTACTGTGGTCTAATCAACAGTTAAACCAGCATACGTGTATTTAGCTAATTAGCTAATTTGGCTGGTGTAACTATACCTGGTCTAGATAAACGATGGTGTCTGTACTTTTACCTATAACAAGAGATGCCTAACAAACCTAAGAGCCCATTACTGCAAGCTAGCTGAAAAGCTATAAAAACGGACAAAAACAGGCATCTTGAGGTCAGCTTATTGATTAACACTGTTGCAGGGTGGCTTGAGATAACCAAGGCCTATTTTGTCCGAGGATTTAATTTAAAATTGCTTAAATTCGTGGGAGCCACAGCAATCCATTGATTTCCCGGCTGAATATGACAATTGTGTCCAGGTTTTGTGAATCAATGTACTCCTCTCAACTCAAAACTGAATCGACCACCTGCTTTCTCAGAATTCGGTCTTTTATTTCTGTGCTCTGTTTCGTGTATTTTGTTTCTCAATTTTTCCAGTTTTTTTTTTTTCCTTGAAAAACTGCCGGAATGCTACTCCTGTAGCAGAATGATGAATACTTTTCATCAACAGCATACTCCACCACAAAGGTTTTTTTTAGCAGGTAGGAAGTCATTTTTATGTGACATTCCTATCAAACCTTAGGTTTTGCTGAAATGAAGCCATCGGTTAGCTATGTGGTGAAAGAGTTGAAAACCTACCTAAGACCTACACTACCTAAATCTTCTCTGCCAATCTTGACATTGGCGCAATAAACATTATAAATTATACTTAGAGCAGGCCTTTTTGTTTTAGGAAGATATTACTTTCTTGGCTGTCTGACAGACGGGTAGCCCCCTAGTTTCCTTATATTATCCATAAAATTGTTTAGTGAAATTGCAATGCTTTATCAGCATGATTCTATGCCTCGTACTAATAAAGTTTAATTTTGAATTTGAAGTCAGAAACTCTGTCCCAAGTTCATTCCAAAGTCGTACTGCACGTACGCCGTCAGCTTGGAATGAGAGACCCCTATTAATCTGCACAGGTGTAGTCGTGAATCCTTCCAGCCCTGTCACATTTTAACATCTCCATACCAGGTAAAACCTGTTTCTGAAACGAACAGACCGAACTCAAGACTTCTTCTCCTTTTCCTTTTTTTTTTTTTTTTTTACTGTCACCTTGCCTCGAGGGTACCGATAACTCCCGTTTATTATGCATCCTTTATTATTCAGACCTTTCACCACCACAGACAGCTGTGGTTTATTCAGGTAAAATACAGTTACAAGTCAAGGCGAGACAGAGGATTGTATTTGCCGAATAAAATTTCCAGCCTTACCGAGGAGCCGTGTAAAAAAACTTATTTCCCTAATGACAGGATCTTTTTTTTTTTTTTGCTTATTTTATACTTCGATGCACTTATATCGTGTAGGAAAGATACGGCCCGGCATCACATCATTACCACATGACGCAGAGTCATCTCTGCTTTGAGATTCTATCAGCCGGCTCGCTGGAGGCTTGCTTCTCATTCTGTTGAATAATGGAACTTCCGAAACTAAAAAAAAAAAAAAAAAAAAAATGGAGGAAACGCATCAATATCAGACTCTAGGGGGAGGCGCACGTCACACTGCAGGGGTATCTGTTAAGATGGCCGCGTAAATCGGGGAGCCCGCCCATCGCTCGCTCTCTCGCTCGCCGCTTCGTCCCGCGAGGCGGTGATTAGACGCCGCTCTTCCGGCACAATCCGGCATGTCCCCAGCTCTCCCCCCATTGTTCGGCATTAACACTTTAAACCGTTTCAGCTTTTTCATCTCGCCAAGTGCAATTTCACTCTCTGAGAAGCAGTGGCTAATGAGTTTCCACTTGCTGCTCCCGGTACTTTGTGGGGACTAGATGATCTATATTTATGACACAGACAAAGGTTTATGTGTACATCCCACCAGACTAGAGACAGCTGCCGGCTCAAATTGTTTGTCTTTTTTTCCCCCCCCTTCTGTTAAATGAGTCAGTGCTGTTGACCGTGGTAAAACAAATTCCGCGGTTGTGTATTAGCGGCTTAATTTTTCGGTTCAATTTGTGAACATCGATTTGGAAGCCTTCCAAGGGATCTCAGAACTGTGTTTTCAAACAGATGGTAGAATATTTATATTGTTCAGTGATTCCTTTGGGTGTGTGGTATATGTGTGCACTAATGTATAAAACTGACAAGAGGAAAACTCACGTCTGTACATCACTCTTTATGACAGTGAAGGAAACCATAAAAATGACACAAGGCTGTGGCATGCACAGTATCCAGTAATACTGAACATTATAAGAAGGGGGTTTTCCAGTCATTCAGGTTTACCCTTTGGGACCCTGAGTAGGCCTCAAGTGGAAGCCATGAGCTGCCTCCTGGGCTAAGAGACACAGATAAATACCCCGGGGCTGCACTGTTAAATTTTTCACGTCACAAAATAAGTCTTAAAACGAACTCTGGATTCCATTAGTTTCCAGGACTGGGGAGATCTGGGATTTTCAGCTTGTGCCGTTTAAAAGTCTGGCAAGCCATGTTTTGAACCAGCTGAAGGCGGGCCAGTGTTTGTGAACTAAGCCAGGAGAAAGCACATTAAAGCCTAGCCAAGACAAAAGCGTCAATCGCTATTCCCGTGCCATCATAATTCTAAGCCAATACATCATTAACACGGAAAGTTAATATCTGCACCTGCAAACGAATAAAATAAATAAATAACTTTAGTTTTGGCAGTATGTAACTGAAAATGGTTTTGTCCAGTTGACAGCCATACAATGCAGACACAGGACACCTGGATTACCGGAAAGAAAGAACTGTGTATCATGTTCATAACAGTGAACGGACGATTTATCCAAGTGGCAGCATGTAAATAGAAGACAAATTGGCCCTAATCTGGTCCTTGATGTACTCCACAGGGTTGACATGACAGAAGAGAAATCATCAAGAACAGATCCAGTGAAGTCCAAATAAGACCAATGCAAAATCCTAATAACTTAGTTAACACTGGTCAATCATGTTAGATTATGCACACAGGCATAACGGCATGAGAATTTAGGATTTGTTTCAGTCTGCATGTAGAAGGTGGTTTGTAACTCATACAAGAGCAGTCTCTGTTTTTATAACGTTGGTGGAAAGCAGACAGAATCCTTGTCTGAGAGTGCTTCCAAATAAATGTGGTTAAATTGGTAAAAACATTTTTACTATGAACCTAGTTTTAGAAACGGCCATTTTGAAATGGGTCTATAGACATAAAATATATGAATAATACAAACTGAAAAAAAAAATGTAATTTAATAATAAAGAAATGAAGGCGATTAAAGACATTGGGAGTGTTAATAATAAAAGTATAAGCGAGAGTGCGTTTGGGGCTCAATTACATTTTTGTTAAGTCAGCTGAAATTCAATTCATGAACTGGAAAAATTCAGTGTTCTATAGTGATATTCCTGCTTATGAATTGAATTTCAATTCATTTCCTGGATTGACCCAAACCATGGAGTGGGTATTCAACAAATCAGTATGCATGTCTAACAGTGCTGAATGGACAATCTAATACATTTTTAATAGGAGTGTACCTGGCAACCTTGATCTTTTTACATACAGAATTTGTTGGATTGGAGTCACAGGTTAGCACACGGAAAGTACGCCACTAGCATTTCTGTTCCTTTGAAACCAAGATGAAGGCAACTTCTTCAGAAGAAAGAGATATAATCTTTTGCTGTGGTCCACTCCTAAAGCCAGTTAAGAGCCCAAAGGCAACTGAATTCCTCACATCTATAGACTGGGAGCGGATTGGTCAGAATCACTGGCCGGTATCCAATCAATATCTGCCCTTAACTTTGGATAACAATTTAAAGCAATATTTGTTTTTGTTTTTTTCATTCAGTTTGGCAAGTTCACAGGTCACAAAACTTGTTTTGACTAACTTGAGTTTGTGAAGAACCCTTGGGTTTCCAAGTCAAAGTAAAGGACAAATGTAGACTGCAGGCCGCTTTCATTTTTCTGTATTTAGAAATCTTCCACAGTGATTTAGTTTCCCCTTAAGTGCTGGGATTCATGAAATTTTATTCTGTTGACACCGGTGTGAATAATAGCCATAACTATCTTGTTGAGAGAGTATGGACTCTCTGGCTATAACCGGTAGTGAAGTGATAGGGATCTGTTTCTATCAATTTACTTTCATCAGGCAAAGGCGTTCTTGTCCATGCAGAGACAATGGTGTCAAGTTCTCCCCCATAATGTTCATAAAATAAAAAACAAGACATTCTGTGCTGCTTAATTTAGCAGTGGACATCCACTCATCTCAACCCTGCATGATTTTAAGTTATTTCATTCATTAGCAGTCATGGTCGAATCAGTCTTGGTGTCATACATGCAACTCCCATCTAACAAATTACTTTGAAAGTATTGATTGTGAAGTATCATTGTGAGTTCAGCCACACATCCAATGCAGAATTATTTTTATACGACCTGGTGGGCAGTAGGTGGTAAAAGGGTGATTCTTGACTTTTATTTACTAAAAATGAATTCACATTCTCTGGATTAGTTCTGAAAACTTTTTAAAAAAACGATCATAGCAGAAACGTTATGCTTGCTGGCGGATATCTTGGGTCAGCTTTTCGACATCTCAAATCATTTGCATGTAACACTGCATTTACATTATTTATGTTTGTTATTGCTCATTACAAACAATTTTTTAAAATTATGTTTTCATATGTTATCATTACATTTTATATAGTTGCTTCTGGGTGTGAAAGTACAATAATGGTATAATGATTCTTGAAATTCAATTATTATTTTTTTTACTTTAATGTACCAAACCAAATAGCCGCGTAAACAGGCTGTCATTAGCAGACATCAGAACGTAAAAGATGTTCATACCGTTGGTGGGTATTAATATTTTAATGGGTATAGATATTTTAATGGATACAGAGTATACATTGTTATATTTTGGTGATAAGTGCCAATGGAATGTGCACTTCAGAAGGGAGTTACATGGAGGCTAATGGTCAGTTTGGTTACAGCATGCTAATGTCTTGGTTAAATATTTCCAGCTCTTCTGCAGTTGAAGTTAAAATCAGAACGGGATAGTTGCACAGTGCGAGAAGGCATTGTCCTTTATACAAGCGGTTTGTTCTAATCGATTCCTGTGTGGGCATAGCCACGAACAACCAGGAGCCAAACGCATTGTATGCATTTAGGCTACAGCCACTGTGTCCAGATGTCCGGGTTTGAGGGCAGCTGGCACATCCCCCTGCTTCAGGCCTGTCCTGGGATGGAGGTGAGGCTGCGGGCTGCCCGGTGGTCATCTACCCTACAGTGTTGGGTAAGATCGGGACATCTACCCCACAGTGCTGTGTGATAGGGGAACATCTACCCTACAGTGTTGGGTAAGAAGGGGACATCTACCCCACAGTGCTGGAGAAGAAAGGAACCTCTACCCCACATTAACTCAACAGTGTTCGATAAGATAGAGACAGTGTAAGATTCTAGGTGCAGGGCTCAGTACAGGGCTGGTGTGAGGGGGGGGGGGGGGGGGTTAGGGAATATGGGCCCTGGAATATGATGAGGTACTCTTGTGGCCAGGGTGCACTGTAGAAATGGCAGATACCCCTCTGTGTATCAGTGCATAGGCTTTGAGCAGAATGGTGTGGGGGCTCCTGCCTCAGGCAACAGGAAACTGCCACACTCCCACTGAGCCGCAGAGATTAATTACGGGTTGATTGCAGAAAGGCCGTATATCTGTAAATCAATTACCCTGGCTTTAAGCGGACTGTTGGCCCTTTCATGATTTAAAGAGGCGGCGTGATTGAGCGCCGCGGATCGATGCCGCCGTCGGCTCGCCCCCGAGCTTCAGGGAATCCATCCGCTCGTTCCCCTGGCGTCTCCCCGTCGGACTGCTTATTCTTTCCTGCGCTTTTTTCCCCCGGCCTCTCACCCTCAGACGCACCTCTGGGACTAACAGGTGCGCTGCCGATTCGGCTGCACCCGCACACCTTTCTACAGACTCGGGGGGGTCTCATGACGCGCGCGTGTGGTCGTCGTGGTAATATTAAGCCCGCACGTCGCGATGGCAGCGCTGATGTCGTTAAAAAGTTGGACGGTGATCCATTGGCTGTGCCCCAATACAAAGTCAGCTGCCTTAGAAAGAATTATTGGAAGGCATTTTAACTACTTTCACAATTCTTCACACTTGCCCTCCGTAGGCATGTCCCAAACCAAAGTCATCAAAAAATGTGTCCTTCTAAGGTGCCTTGTTTTGATTAGATCTGAAGACAACATCAGACGCATTCGTCTTCAGGGAGGATATCCCATAGGTCTTTGCGATTACCTCAGACGTCTCACTTCCGTTAAATTAATGGCAGCTCAAACCAGTGGGCAGTTCTTTTTGGTCTCTACACCTTGCTCTTACTGTCACTCTAATGCAAGCGTTAGCTTGGTCTCATCTATCCACACAACCTTTCTCCAGAACTCTGCAGGCTTCTTTAGAAACTTCTCAGCAAACTGTAAGCTAGCCGTCATGTTTTTCTGGCTACCTACAGGTTTGCATCTTGCAGTGTAGCCTCTGTAGTTCAGTTTGTGAAGTCTTCTGCAGACAGTAGTCACTGATACATTCACACCTGCCTCCTGAAGTGTTTCTGACCTGTTAGGCAGGTGCCCGGGGTTCTTTTCCCTTCCTTATGGTGAGAATTCTCTGGTCATCAACTGTAGAGGTCTTCCTTAGCCTAGCAGGCCCTTTGTGATGGCTGAGCTTACCAGTACTCTCTTCTTAATAATCTGCTGTACTGTTGACTTTGGTAAGCCTAAGGTTTGGCATATGTCTCTCACTCTTTTTCTTATTTATGAGCCACATAATGGCTTCCTTGACATTCATTACCACCCTTCTGGTCCTCATGTGGACCATAAACAATAACTTACTCTTAAGGCAATCAAAAGCCTAGGAACTGAAATCTCTCTTATACCTGCACCAAGGAAGCAATTGAACACCCTTGACTAATCAGAAACATTATGGTGCCCCGAAATGGAGGGACTATGTATAAAAAGTGCAGTAATTTCTACACAATGAAACCAAAATGTAAAACAACATCCTCAAATAAAAGCACAGAATGTGCACTTCAACCACATGTGAATTGTTTGATTGCAAAAATAAAATTGTGGAGTACAGAACCAAATCAAGAAAAAGTGTCTCTGTCCCAAACATTCCGGAGGGCACTGTATGTTCCAATGTTGTTATTCATTCATATCAAGTAGTACAACGTCATAGACCAGGTTTCTGTTATTGCACAGTAAGATTACTTAGTAGGTACTTAATAGTAGGTACTTGTTGTGCAACCCACAACATGTCCTGCAGTAATTTCCCTTTCCCTCCCACAGCCAAATGGCACAGGAAGGACAATATTGCTACCAGTTTAGATAAATAATTAGATCCAAATGGGCTACTTAAAAGAAAAAAATAGATAATTTAAGAACAGAGAATGAATATTGAGTTTTAATAATGGAAAACAAGTGACACTACACATTACTATTGCAGTATCATTAACTGAATTCCATTCATCTCGTGAAAACTTAACTACAGTTAAAATAGACTAACAGAGGGAGTTTGAGTATTTGAAATGTTTTTATGCAAATTTCTAAAGCAAGTCAAAACAAAGCCCATCTAAATGGAGTAGGTCATTTGCTTTCCATTAACTGTGTATCCTTTCCAAATAATAAAACAACCAAAGAAAAGTAATATATATATATATAGTAAGAAAGTATTGCAATCACATATATCCATCCTTGTGTTCATTTTTCAATATGAAGGCTTTAAAGGATTCAGTTATATAAATAATTAAGTCACTGTTGATATATATATATATATATTTAAATTAAACACTTGCATGTAATTTTACTTAAGATTTATAAATAGGTGATCTTAACCTTTTTTGTTTTTTTAAATTATTTTTATCTGTGCATTTCCCTCTGGTTTGGAAAGTAGAAATTTATCATGAGCTCATTGTATTCTCCATCATTGAGGGAGAATCAGCACCTGCAGCCGAGAGGCATTCAGCCATTCAAGTAACTCTATAGACCACCAGTGCTTTCGAGTAAGGGTTCCAGCCCTGGTCCCAGAGAGCCACAGGGTCTGCTCGGGCCCCCGGCCCTGGTCCCGGAGAGCCGCAGGGTCTGCTGGGGCCCCCGGCCCTGGTCCCGGAGAGCCGCAGGGTCTGCTGGGGTCCCCGGCCCTGGTCCTGAAAAGCCGCAGGTTTACAAATAATAATAATTTTATTACCTGTCTACAGGTGAGAAGAACTGGCTATATCTGATGGTACTGAGAATTAGGCGAATATAATGCACTTATTATATTCATCACTCTTTTAAAATTAAGGTGTATTCGTTGTGTTAATTGCTAACCTCAAGCTCCATTATGCTACGCATTATGCAGTCGCAAACAGCTAAGCGTCCAGTTCATCTGACGTGGCCAATCAGTGATGATTAGCCACACTGCGCTAACGGAAGGCGAGTTTAATAAAAAATTACCTCGCCCAGTTATTTTAGAAGTTGTCTGCTGTTGCTCCCGTCTTTTTGATAAAGCACATTCTTTTTTACCTAAGCTTTATGCAGAGCATCGAGAACTGCGTAAGCCCTTTGACAATAGAGGAGTTTGATGATGCTGCATAGAAATCCCCTTTCATTAAAAGCCCTGGCCCAGATGGGCTATCTTTTGCATTTTATTGAGGTATTTTGGGATGATGTTAAAGATTTGATTTTTAGCTGTTTTTATTGAATACTCCCCAAATGAAGAATTAATAGATTCTATGAAACAAGGCATGATTACACTTATTCCCAAGCCAAACAAAGAGACAATGTATTTAGATAATTGGCATCACACTAATAAATTCAGATTTAAATGAAGAAGTTGTTAGCTGATATTTATGCTAAAAGGTTTACTGTAAACCCTGTTTATTGGAAATAATATCTGTGACTCTATCATAAATTATGAGAAGACATATTTCCAAAAACATACGTTTAGTTTTAGATTTACAGTATTAGATTACGCTGAATTAATTGATGAGGATGCTACGATTTTATTTTTAGACTTTTACATGGCCTTTTACACAATATAACACGCCTTCATATACAATGCATAGCCAAAAGTACGTGGACACCTTACATCCAACATCTCATCCGTGTGCATGTATTTTACTTGTGTCAGTGTATGTGTGGTTTAGATTGATCCAGATCATACCTGAATAATAATAACAACTGTAGTAACAGCACAATACTTACAACATACCATGCCAGTGGTCATCAGGTGAGGGAATTCACGGAGCGCCTCCTGAATTGATTTCCTATAGTTCTCTTTAATCCAGCCAGCTCTGTGCTGGGCTGTATCCCGCATGTATTCCTCCACCATGGTATCGGGCTTGTTGTGTCTTAGCCATTCCTTCAGTGTCTCAGTCCTCTCGGGAGTTATGACTGGAGCCGTTTCGAAACCCAGTCTGATTATGACAGGTGAACAAATGAGACATTTCCCCCGTGGCAAGACGGCCATTGTTTCACTAGAGGTCGGTAGTTCAGCGATTTCTGCTTTCGCTGCGGAGTCCTTGTAAGAAGCGAAACGACGGCAGGGCTGATCGCGCGCGGCCCGTGCTTCTTCCGCTAGCCTCTCGGTCCCTCGCCGACGCTGCGGAGCCTGTCCTCAATGACCTCTGTGGCGGGGGTGGTGGTTTTTTACACCAGGAGAAAACAAACAAAACTCCCTGAAAGTTTATGTGAAAAGACAAGAAACGGAGACAAGAGGAGGAAAGCAAAAGGCGGACATTGAGAGTAGAGACATGGTAAGTGGACGGGCCTGCAAATGCGTAATGGGTCGCCTGTTTCTCTCCGTGTAATAAGCTTTTAATTTATTTCCTGATTTTGAACCACTTACATAGCCACATGTTGTTCTGTCCTCAAGGCACAGAAAGGCCTCTATAATGGAGCAGCTAGGGCTTTCTTTGCCTCTTTGGTGAGTTTAGAAAAATGGATATTTAAGAGTATCTTTTTATTCAGCTATTTATTATATACACTGTTCTGGTTTCACTTGGCCACGATGCACAATGGCATGATTTTTATACATTTTCTACTTTAAAAGATGAAGAATACGATAAGAAAAGGACGGATAGGATGAGGATAAAATTACGTTCAGAATATCTTCGTTTTCTTAGTAAACCTGGACCCATTTTGTCTAACTATTTCTGCCACGCTGGTCGGTAATGATGATAATTTTTCCACATCTTTCGTTGTGGAGCTTTGGTCACCCCATGAACCACTTTACTCTGCTTTACAATGGAGCCTAATGGGGCCACACAAATAAGCCGTCCTTATTTGTTCATAAAATATCCCCCCCCCCCCCCCTCAAAATAAGCCACGGTTAATGTCCATAAAATAACCTCCCTCAAAATAAATACTGCATAGCCTGAAGGGGACTGCCATTTATGTAATTTTCCATCAGTCCATTTAAAGGCATTTGGTGTTTCAGTTGACAGGCTACCTTTTTTAGCAGAAGCATAAATTGTTCACAGTGAGAACTATGGCAAGCAGAGTAGCACATTCAAGATCCTTAAATTATGAATACTCACAAACACTGGAACCATAAGCAGAACGAGAGGAACAGTTAGATCCACCACTTCTGGGGGGTGAGCAGCATCTTTACATTGGTCTCTACCTGTTACATGGGGCACCTGTTCAAAAAAGCTCTCGTTAATATGAATTTCAAATGACCAATATCTGTTGACTTTTATAAATAAAATATACTGACAGTAGAGACGATGAACAGTAAGCACTGAAAATCATCATTTGGATACAGGGGTCTTGAAAAAATCATGAAAAATAAATACCAGGATGTACTAATCTACTAAATGGTGACATCCAAAACATCATAAACCTATCAAAATCGTCATAAATCTATCTCACAATTACCACAAAACGAAAATTATACATATTTTCTCCACTTGCACCTGGTAAATGACTCCGTAGCGTAGGGAGATATGAAAGTGCTCATCTTCCTTCCTGTATAGATTAACTGCATACAGAGGATGGTGACCCACCAGCCCCTTCTGATCGACTGCAACCAAAGTGTCACTGAGAGTCACAGCATGTGAACATAAATGCCTCTCAAAACCCTTGGTGTCCCGTTTTAGTTTATGATAACAAAGAGGGGCTTACCATCTGAGTCATAGGACATAACAAAAAGAGCCTGGTCTGTACTGTGTACCTCTGAAGATGACCCAAGCTGGCACATACAACTCAGAGCAGGCAGGGACACCTTGTAGACCAGGGATCAGCAACTCACGGTCCTCGAGGGCTGAGTACTGCTGGTTTTCCACCCTCCCTTTGCCTGGGAGTCAGGTGTGAAGATAGTCTGGCCAATCAGTAGCACTAATTACCCGGGAGAAAAGAAAACCAGGGCTGGATTTGGATTTGAGGGCCAGAGTTGATGATCCCTGTTGTAGACCACTTTGGATCTCTTTAAAACATGTACCATAGCTAGAAGAGTTGCGTGTTCTGGAACATCCTCCATTTATCCAGCGTGAGATGCTTCTGCTTGATCACAGAATTTAAGACCAGCTTGATTTTGTATGCACCAACTTCTTCCAAGAGGTTGTGCATTATAGGTATCAGATATGTGGAACAAAGGTAGGCTATTGAAAACACTGTCTCGTTTAACGCCAGCTTCTGAGGGGTTAGCACTTCCAAGTGCCTATGGTGATTTTGCAGAAGTGCTGGATCTTCTACAGTACAGTACAGCTTTTTGGCTGGACCGCAACAGCGGGGCCAGCCCTACGAACGCGAATGTCTGTGACTGACTGAGTGACTGAGTGATGAAGTTACACCATTGGTCGGCCGAGTTATGAAGTTACACCATTGGTCGGCCGGAGAGGTCCAGCCATATACTAGGTTTTGACGTGGTCTTGTTTTATCTGTGTGCTTTGCACAATATTCACATGTATTCACCAGGAAAGCATTCCATGTAGCCAAGGAGTGCATTTAGGTCTAGATTGTCCCCATATACTTGTTTGGTGGACAATTTTAACCCACACCGTGTGAGACTGGTGTTTTCCTTTCCAGACCATCCTGCTCAAGGGACTTTAATTCAGAGGCAATAAGGCCACAACAAGCCGACACGTATTTGCCTTGTCTGTTTTGTAAACAGTCAGTGGGAAGTGGGCTTGCAAACTTAAAAGAAGCTCTGGTGGCAGGCTCTTAAGTGTGAAATATGTACATCCGAGTTTGTTGCTGGCTAATTTATCGCCAAAGTTTCACATCAAAACTCCCTTGGAAAACAGTGGATATGTGCAACGGTGTTCACCGTTGAACACGGTGGTGCATCGTCCTTTCGCTGTTGCCACGTCAACACTGTTGATATAATACCTGTCAAGATTTTTGTTAAAAGGGGCTTTAGGGGGATTCCTCAGAAATTTATCAGGAAGAGCAATTTGCATAACAGTACCAGAGGACCTGTCCCTTTACTGAATATAAGAAACCCCAGGCAAAGCCTCTTCAATGGGTTGAACAAAGTTCCCTGATTGAGCAAAGAATTGGAGCCATTTAAATTCAGTTTCAAGCCCCTTGAAGGGTTCTATCGCATTTGTAAATTACTGAGTGAGCTGTTCCTACCTCTGGGCTCTGCTCATGACCTAATGTCAGTATGATGGGCATGGTCTTTGATTGTAGCCACCCAACAATGCTAGATATTGCGGCACTCTCTGAGTTAGAATTTTCTACCTGATTGCACTGCTGGTTTTTTGGATATTTGCATGTTTCGTTTCAAGGTATGCATTTATGCAAGAAAATAAACCTATGACTAAGTGTTTATTTAAGTTAACTGTTTAACAAAGACACTATTTTGGACAGTACCCACTGTACAAGCCTCTGGAAGCAGTGTTATGATCTGGGGTTGCTTCAATTGTTCATGTCTAGGCTCAGCAATGTTATGCTGCAATAAAATGAAGTCAGCTGAGTACCTGAATGTACTGAATGACCAGGTTATCCCATCAATGGAGTTTTTCTTCCCTGACGGCACGGGCATATTCCAGGACGACAATGCCAAGATTCACCGGGCTCAAATTGTGCAAGAGTGGTTTTGGGAGCATGAGGAATCATTTTCACACATGAATTGGCCACCACAGAGTCCTGACCTTAACCCCATTGAAACTCTTTGGGATGTGCTGGAGAAGACTTTACGGAGTGGTTCGACTCTCCCATCGTCAACACAAGATAATGCAATTCTGGACGGAAATAAATGTTGTGACGTTGCATAAGGTTGTAAAAACAATGCCACGACGAATGTGCACCGTAATCAAAGCTAAAGGCGGTCCAACGAAATATTAGAGCGTGCAAACTTTTTTTTTTGGCCAGGCAGTGCATATGTATGAAATTATCTATTTAAGTATGCATTTATTTGTAGCACATTCTTCACAAATGTAGGAGTGTCTAAATGTAAATTACACAAAGGAAATGCATTCTTCCTCCATGTCTGTTTTAGCTAGAATTTCACTTAATCCAGCTTTCATGGTATCTTTGAGGTGTTTATCACTACTGTGATTTTCAATATTATAATGTTCTGCAATCAATCATTCATATGCTCAGAATTATACAGTTCCATCTGTGTTTTGTGTAGATCTGAGATATTGAGCACCGAGGTTTTCACATCCTAGCTGCCAAAACTGTGTACTTACAGCTGTACTCTGCTTCATAAATTAGCAGGTGAATTTCGGTTTCACCAGCGCCTTGTGTTGCCGCTTGAAAAATTGCCACTTGGTTTTGCTTTCTTTTGCCTTTGTCATTTTAGTTTGTTGTTTTAGTTAATTGTTTTTTCCTGGAACCCGTGAGGGGGAAGGGTGAAGATGGTGTTTATTTTATATCGTGTTTGTGTGGGTGCACTCTCTCTCTCTCTCTCTCCATGTGGTAACCAACGGTGCTCCCCGGCACTGCCGCATCTCCCTCCCAGGGGTGTCACGCTGGCGTGCGACATGTGGGTTTTGGCATCTGCCTCAGCTTTACTGTTTAACACACCGGTATTTACGGTAAAAATGTGTGGTAAAAAAAAGTTACTATTGATAAAGAACAGAGGATAACGATATATAAATACAGTAGAGGCAAAATGACATTGCAATCAGTAATAAAAACATAGAAAGGAAGATACAGAAAAGGAAACAAAAGGAGACCGTTCTATCTATGGTTTGTTATAGGATGTTTGTGAAGGAGTATAGAATGATGGGCCAGGTTCATCCCACTTGGGCAAAGACGGGGGAAAACTTAAAACAAAAAATACAAGATAAATGGAGCTGTTAGAAGCACCAAATCGAATGCAGTACGAACGAATGAATAAGACAAATGACAGGCTTTTTACAAATACCAGCACGGGAACCAATTTGAAAGAAATATCTTTCATTTGTTGAATCCATGCAGTCTATTATGAACCACCAGTAGTGGCTTAACTGTGCTACTTTATCATGTGCTTTGGAAATAGGAGTTACCATAGTAATTCTACATTATATTATATTATTATAATTCTAGTTGTCTGGCCATGTCAATAAGACAGTTGTAAATATTATTTTGCAGGAGTTGAATGCACCCAGAACAGGGGTGAACACTGAGGGGAGGGGGGACACTGCGTCATGCTGGAAATGCTACAATGCCATGGACAAGGCATTGGGTCCTAGGCCCTCTGTTTCTCCCCCTAATCTCATTGCCTCAGTTATGGCACTGCCACCCAGTGCTGCCGCAGCTTCTCCCTCCTCTGAGGGCATGGATGTGGGCCAGGCACCCAGAGAGACTCCCAGAAGAAGACAGGGGCCAGAATGGCTCCATTATCCGAGCGAGATGCAGGAAAGGGATGAGGAGAGGCTGAGGAGAGGCTGAGGAGAGAGAGGAGCAGAGAGAGGAGCCCTGGAGAGAATGTTAACCCAAAAACTGTTTTGCAAACCTATAGGAACGGTTTTGAAGTTTTCTATGTTCAAATGTCAAGGTACAACCACAAGCCACCATTTCTGACCACAAAAATACATAGGCTATGAATCATGTTTTACTCTCGAAATACTCTCAACTCTCAAAATACTAATGTTGCGTGCTGCAAAGCATGTACATTGAGAAATGAAGGCATAACTGATCTGTAATTGTAAAATGAGGATTGCTATGTAGGCTACAAAACATGGGTGACAATTACAAAAAGACAAAACAGCTTTTCGGTTTGTGTTTTACGATAGGATATGTTGCAATAAGGCTACGTATCCTATTCCTACTTTTAAAATCTACTGCCATAGAAACGGAGAGCAACACCACTAAATGGAAAGTTATCCAGCGTTACATATCATAGATTTTAGTGTAGTTACGTTGTTTTTTTATGAAAAGTAACTAATAGCTTAGCTACATTTTAAAGTAGTTTTCCCAACATGGTGTCTTAGCTTCTTATGACAGGGATTCTTCACGGTAAGAAGTTTTACAACAACTTTACTCATAGTCGTATAAATAAAGCACATTAGAAAATACCCTCTTAATTAACCTAGTCCTAAGAATCTAAACCACCATGTTCGTCTTTGAAATGATCTATAAGCAGGAGTTAGGCAGTAATGCAATTAATATGTATCAGGTACATTTATTTCCATGTTCTCTACGCATTTCATATGTAATAGGAGTTCCTAACTCTTCTTTTTGCATTCCTCTATGCCACCTGCAAAGAACTGCAATCACCTCCACCATTTTGACTAAACGTATTTGTTAGGTATTTTGTATTTAATAACGCAGTAGTTTTTAGTGTATTTTTTTACCGATCCCTGCATACTGTTGGAGTGATGTCATGTAGTAAGGAACACAAAAGGATATTTCACTGCCAGGATTAAGGTGGCTGCGGATGCCGGGGGGATTCATTTGGACGGTGTTTCTGAGCTCTCACAGACAGCCACTGGATGGTCTGATCAGTCTTCTGTCTCACCCAAGGCTCTGCTTCCCTCTGGCTGATCTCCAGGCCTGACATCCTGGCCCGATGGCCGTGTGTAGGCTTGACAGGGGATTTAAAGGAGAGGAGTGTGTGGCTGCGGGCCGTGTGACTGTGGATGTAGAGGTGTACAGATGTCCAGCGTGTCAAGGGGGGGGGGTGTTGTTGTGGCTGGTTAAACAAACAGCCAGCTCAACATGTGGGAAGCTGAGTCTTGGACCACAGATAGGCCTCCAGCACATCCTGATCAGTATAAATTATGATCTTCGTGATCTTTCAAAAGGCATGGCACTGCAGTGTGCAATACAGGTCCCATACTCACTGCTCACTGTGTGCAGTACAGGTCCCATACTCACTGCCCACTGTGTACAATACAGGTCCCATACTCACTGCTCACTGTGTGCAGTACAGGTCCCATACTCACTGCTCACTGTGTGTAATACAGGTCCCATACTCACTGCTCACTGTGCTGTGTGTAATACAGGTCCCATACTCACTGCTCACTGTGTGCAGTACAGGTCCCATACTCACTGCCCACTGTGTGCAGTACAGGTCCCATACTCACTGCTCACTGTGTGTAATACAGGTCCCATACTCACTGCTCACTGTGTGCAATACAGGTCCCATACTCACTGCTCACTGTGTGTAATACAGGTCCCATACTCACTGCTCACTGTGTGCAATACAGGTCCCATACTCACTGCTCACTGTGTGTAATACAGGTCCCATACTCACTGCTCACTGTGTGTAATACAGGTCCCATACTCACTGCTCACTGTGCTGTGTGTAATACAGGTCCCATACTCACTGCTCACTGTGCTGTGTGTAATACAGGTCCCATACTCACTGCTCACTGTGTGCAATACAGGTCCCATACTCACTGCTCACTGTGTGCAATACAGGTCCCATACTCACTGTTCACTGTGTGCAGTACAGGTCCCATATTCTCTGTTCACTGTGTGCAGTACAGGTCCCATACTCACTGCTCACTGTGTGCAATACAGGTCCCATACTCACTGCTCACTGTGTGCAGTACAGGTCCCATACTCACTGCTCACTGTGCTGTGTGTAATACAGGTCCCATACTCACTGCACACTGTGTGTAATACAGGTCCCATACTCACTGCTCACTGTGTGTAATACAGGTCCCATACTCACTGCTCACTGTGTGTAATACAGGTCCCATACTCACTGCTCACTGTGTGCAATACAGGTCCCATACTCACTGCTCACTGTGTGTAATACAGGTCCCATACTCACTGCTCACTGTGTGTAATACAGGTCCCATACTCACTGCTCACAGTGTGTAATACAGGTCCCATACTCACTGCTCACTGTGTGCAATACAGGTCCCATACTCACTGCTCACTGTGTGCAGTACAGGTCCCATACTCACTGCTCACTGTGTGTAATACAGGTCCCATACTCACTGCTCACTGTGTGTAGTACAGGTCCCATACTCAGTGCTCACTGTGTGCAATACAGGTCCCATACTCACTGCTCACTGTGCTGTGTGTAATATAGGTCCCATACTCACTGCTCACTGTGCTGTGTGCAATACATGTCTCATACTCACTGCCCACTGTGCTGTGTGCGATACAGGTCCCATACTCACTGCTCACTGTGCTGTGTGCAATACAGGTCCCATACTCACTGCTCACTGTTCTGTGTGCAATACAGGTCCCATACTCACTGCTCACTGTGTGCAATACAGGTCCCATACTCACTGTGCTGTGTGCAATACAGGTCCCATACTCACTGCTCACTGTGTGCAATACAGGTCCCATACTCACTGCTCACTGTGTGTAATACAGGTCCCATACTCACTGCTCACTGTGTGCAGTACAGGTCCCATACTCACTGCTCACTGTGTGCAGTACAGGTCCCATACTCACTGCTCACTGTGTGCAGTACAGGTCCCATACTCACTGCTCACTGTGTGCAATACAGGTCCCATACTCACTGCTCACTGTGTGCAGTACAGGTCCCATACTCACTGCTCACTGTGCTGTGTGTAATACAGGTCCCATACTCACTGCTCACTGTGTGCAGTACAGGTCCCATACTCACTGCCCTGTGTTGTGTCATGTCTGACGGGCACAGCTCCCAGATCTCAACTTCGTCATGTCAGATGTCCTCTGCTCATAGCGGACGATTCTCTTTAATTTGCGACTCTTATCTCTGCATCGAAACTGTGGGGGGCGGGCCGAGATATCTGGGGAGCCGTCCGCGTGTGAAGAGTCCGACGATGAGAGAAGAAGAAACAAAGAGCGCAGCGTGGCGTGCGATGTGAAGCCAAACTCCTGCGAGCTCCTTAGCCGGCGTTAATATACTGAGAGAGAGAGCGTGTGAGAGGGAAAACACGCTGTTAAAATTAATGAGCCATTCAGTGTCAGGTCTCACAAGTGTTTTTAATAAAGCCTGAGATTCTGTGTTTTCGGCTTGTGTCCGTACATTCGCCCGGGGCAAGTTCCTGGTGAGGGAAGGCCCTCATCTGTCTGACTTGTTTTTCTCTTTTAATAAAGGGAAAGTATGACGGCCCATATTTTTCCTCCTCTGTCCCGCAGTCCGTCCCTGGAGAACGTGGCGTCGGTGTTTTCGGCTGTTAAAAATGGGCCGCAGAGGGTGACTGGGTTCCCTCCGGTCACAGTGTAACAGCAAAGATTTCAGTGCTTTGTTTTCTGCCTCTGCTGCAAACCCTCTAGCTGTAGTATTCAGTGTCAGTATGAATATGCATGCAGTTATATTAGAATGAATTTCCATATTAATGTAAAATGCTGGTCAAGAAATGCTATTAGCCAAACAATAACCAGGTCATAAGTGCACTCACTCGAACAGGGATCTGAAACTCAAATCCCGAGAAGTCGCTGTGTCTGCTGGTTTTTAACGCGTTCCTGCACTAAAGTGCTTAATTTAAGTCATCAGTTGGCTAAAGCGTCTGCACACCTTGTTTCCAAGGCCATGATTGGCTGCTTATTGAAAGGAAATCAATTCCAGGACCGGAGTTTGAGAGCACTGCACTAGAGGGATGTTGCTCGCATAACGGTTTGATGCACTTAAGTTCTCTCATTGTCAGTCACTCTGGATAAGAGGGTCTGGTAAATGGATGCAGTGTAATGTAAATTTAACACAGGCAAATGCTTCTTTCGTCGGCTGCACATTTCAAAAGTAACAACCCTGAGTGTTTGACACAAAGAAAAGAAGATTGGCACTTTCTTATCTGACTTGAAAATCCCCAGGTTATAGAATAGTTTGGTTATAGACGTTGGCTTTCATTAAGCTTTTCCCTCTTTGGTAACTTTCATGTTCCCCGGATCCTGTCAGCAGACTCGACTGCTAACAGGAGCCTGTTAGCGCAATTGGCCTCTGAGAAGTTAATAAAAATGAACGGGCCAAATCCCTGGGGAACGAGAGCGGTGCGGAAGCATTGCGAATGGGACCTTGCAGGAAACAAAAAATTAGCCCTTACAGAGTGTCGAATGAGCTGTCACTCTGGTGTGGGAGGTAGAGAGAGCCCCGGTCCGGGACCTTCTGGACCGAGACCTTCTGTACCGTGACATGGCCCCCTCGCCGCCTATTCCTTGGCTGTAATGGGTGCGCCATGACTGTATTTGCTACATTTGGTTTACGTTTCATGTTTAATTTAGAAATCGTTATTGCTCAGTTATAGCTACTTTGCACATGGGGTGTTTCCACTGGGTGCGCTAACTGTTTGATTGCATCATTGCCTTTGTGAAGGTGGAACCACAGTATCTCATTGGGGACACATTGAACTGAGTATTTTTTTTTTTTTACTGCTGCCAGCTGTATTTGTTCCTTTCTGACAGTCAGCGAGGCCTACAGGAATAGCTTGGACAGCAGCAGTCTCACACGCAGGCGTGCTCACCTGAGGCTGACCAGCAGTCAGCTCAGGTGTTACTCCATGCCTTCATTAGACCTGTTTTAAAGGCAGAGCCAGCAGTGCCGTGGGGAGGAGACTGTGTGAAATGCATTCCGATCGCTTTTTTTTTAAGCTCCTTGCTTCCTTTCCTTGTGTCCTTTCCCGGCTCTTAGCTCCACACATCAGAGGACACAAGGAGAGGACACAGGGTTGGAGGAATCAAGGCAACATCTATTAGGCAAATGGAACGTCCTTGCTCTTTCGAGCGTCGGTCTGAAGCCACGGCAATTACAGACGTGGCAGATGGGGAGAGGTGGACCCACTGGTGGATCGTTTATATGTCGCACATTCCGGAGAAAATACTTCCGCTGAAGATACACTCCTTTCTCGAGCATTCTTCGGGAGCCACCTAGCTCCTTCGAGGAGCATTTAGCGTGTTGGAATGTCTTTGAAGACGGT
The DNA here is from genome assembly GCF_018555375.3 of Anguilla rostrata. Taxonomy (NCBI): domain Eukaryota; kingdom Metazoa; phylum Chordata; class Actinopteri; order Anguilliformes; family Anguillidae; genus Anguilla; species Anguilla rostrata. Next base: position 7,084,596 of record NC_057945.1, read on the forward strand.
GGGCCTCGATTGATTTCTCGGTCGGGCAAGGACGGTGGAGACAAGGATGGATAAAATAAGCGATTGGAATGCAATTGTGCAGTTCTGGTTCTGCTTCAGTCACCCCTCCAGACCAAAATCTCTCCCACTCTGTGGGAGGATATCACTTTGTTTTCTAGCTCTCAGATTTGGGATGTGTTTGATTTATTGTGTCTGCTTTGTTTGGTAAGAAGAGAAACAAGATATATTGTGTTACTTTTATTTTTTAAATTTCTTTACATATTTCTTGTTCAATCACTGTCCCGCACAGTGTCTCCACCTGACTGCAGTAACCAAAATATTTTATTTTTATAGATAATGTTTTTCAATATGTTGGTGAAACATTTGTCACCCCCATTACCTGAGTTATTTTTTTTTTATTCCAAGCTACACACAACTATCTCTTTAATTGTATTTCATTGTTAAAATTTCTTCTGCTGTTTTTTTTTCTCATTAAACTTCCATTTTTCTTTTTTGTTGGAAATACATCTGTATACTATATGTGTTGTGTGTATAATAATGTGGGCAGTATGTGTGCATTTATCACTAAATAACTCTTTACACTAAATGAGTGTTTTCAGTTTAAAAATAACTAATGTTACTAATGTTATGAAAATAATCAACATGCAGAATGCATGCCTGTTTGAATGGCAGGTTGATTTCAGTTTATTTGTTGAGTAATGTGCTACCTGTGCTACAATTTCATCTCTTATTGTAATTCCATGTAATTACAGTCATGTATTTACCTATATTATAAATGCATCATTTCATTGAAAGTCCTGATTCATTTACCTTTACATTGTTTTATTTTTGAACACAGGGCCCTGTTTCGTGAAGCAGGAGTAAATCCCAGAACCCTCCCAAATTTGGAATATGGACTGAAGTAAAAAGAACTGTTCTATGGGTGACTATGGAAAACCACTAGCCTCAGTGGCTGGTGACCTAAAAAGTTAATGTCAGGCCCTGGGTGCTGGGATTACAGTGTAAACGGACACATTTGTCGGTGGAAACAATTTCCCAGCTGGATATCTCGAGTGTCATTTATATGTGGTTGTAGTACCTCAAAATAGAACATAAGAACATAGGAATACGCAATAAGGAGAACAGGCCATTCAGCCCATCTAGAACATAAGAATACATAATGAGGAGAACAGAACATTCAGCACATCTAACATAAGAATTCATAATGAGAATAACAGGGTTGTCTGCCCATTTTGAACATAATAACACAGCAAGTCATAATGAGAAAAACACTACCCATCTACTGAATATATCTGGTAACTATCCTGCTTGTTATTTGTTTGTTTTTGGTGCTTTCCAAATTTTGTCCTAAACTTTTTTCTGTTGGTTTTCTTTATCTCGTTCTAGGAATTTTTAAAATTTCACATGTACAGTTATCATTTTTCTGTCTTGTATGGATTCAGGAGAGCACAGGTGTGCATGTTTACATTTTTTTACTTTTGCTTTCCCCTGGAGCACATGAAGCTCAGCCGCTAGCTCGTAGCAGTCAGGCTCACACATTCTCATCATTCTCTGCTAGTCATGTGATTATTCCATTTTTTTCCAAAACAAGATTAGTGGAATTTAATTAACACCAATGAATCGCATTTTAACCTCTATAGCGAATTTGCCTGTATAATCTCTCCTGCTGCAGCCTTTCAGATCTTAGCTTCTTCAGTTCATGTTGTGCCGTAGCTATGCACAAAGCACGGCAGGTGCATAACGAATGGTTTCGGGCTGTGACTTTGCCGTTAATTAACGTAATATTTAGCGGATGGTTTAATCGGAAGAGGAGAACGTTTAGCCAGAAAGCTGCGGTGCAGACTCAGTGGAAATTCAAATCAAGTGTCATTCAAGAGAAACCACGCCCCCATCACGACCCGCCCTTCTAAACTCTAGCCCATGCCAAAGCAAGGCCAAACTTGGTTGAAAAAGAAGATTTGGAACTAAGAAAGATTTGAAAATGAAAGAAATGTAAACGAAACAAGAATAATTGAAACCGAAAATGAGATACAGTATTTGATCAAACAAAATACCAAAGCAAATGTATTTTTTCGGATATGTTTGAATACTAATTTTCGTTCAGTCCTGATTTCGTTCATTTATTTTTTTCTTTTCGGTTTAAAGGTATTTCGGTTTTAACTTTTTCATTTTCAGTTGTGTTTCTTTGTTCAACTTTTTACCCTAATCTGGCTCCATACATTTGCTCCAATTGTGCATCGACCTGTGGGGTTGCCGACCACAGTCAGCGCACTCATAGTCTGGATTGTATACCAGTGGGTCCCATCCTTGCCCTGGAACAGAGCCATAACAGATAATAGACTGTGGGGCCCATCCACACACTGGAACAGTGCCTTAACAGATACCAGACCATGGGGCCCATCCACACACTGGAACAGTGTCTTATCAGATACCAGCCTGTGGGTCCCATCCTTGCCCTGGAACAGAGCCTTAACAGATAACAGACTGTGGGGCCCATCCACACACTGGAACAGAACCTTAACAGATACCAGCCTGTACCATATGGCTTCATCTTGTGCAGTAAATTGAACAAACAATTCATTTATTACCAATGACTATAGCTTTGAGGATGAATTATAATGGCATAAATAACTCCATAATCAAGCATCCTTTATCTTTTAGACATGAAGTTGACAAACTGCATGCTGGGCTTATGGTGATTGTGAAGGTGTTTTGGCAGATGCAAATTCTGGCTTATTCCGGCAGGCATTGAGCCAGAAAATTTCAAGGGAAATGTGACGTGGCCTAGTGGCATTGATGGGCATGCACCATGTCCTCCTGATTTTTCCATGAGATACGCAGCGTTAAGAGTTTTTATGTCCCAGGTTTTAATGTCTCCTTCACAGGGTCAATCAACGGACATTAAGTGTCTAATTAAGAACGGTTAAGAGCTTCTTGGAATTAAGAGGTTGCAATTACGGTTGAAATGAAAACACACAGGGTCCTGAGGATTGAGCTTGTGTGTGTATACTGTATGTGTGTATGTGTATGTGTGTATGTGTGTGTATGTGTATGTGTGTATGTGTAAGCTATGAAACTGTGTATACGAGAATATATGGCACAACAGGGTGGTGATCGGCCCAAGGCTAGCCACCCTGAGCTGCCATAATTCTTTTATATGCACTGGCATGGAGTGGTTCATATCTCTTATACAATTCAAATGCTCGGAACATTTTTTTAATAAAATGGTATTTTTCAAACCGTTTAATCAAGTACGAAACTAAAACTGTCATCTACACATCCGCCACTTAGCTAAATATTGATCCTCTGGCTCTAGAGTTTGGATTCTACAGAGATCAACTAGTTGCCTAACGTTTTGTCCTCAGAATACGAAATGTATATTCAGTTTGATTAAAATTGGATGAATGACTTAGCCAGTCAAGAATTTTCCAGTTTTTGGCTTTGAAAAAACTTGCTGTAGCAGTATGTGTGAGATTATTCTGGCTGTAGGATGAAGCACTGTCGAATAAGCTTTTAAACTTGGGCAGTTCGTTTTGGCCTCCACAATTTGCCCTCGCCATCACTCTGATACAAGTGAATCTGTCCACAAGAACTTTTTTCAGAACTCTGCCGGCTCATTTGGGCACTTCTTAGCAACCTGAAACATGGCTATCCTGTTTTTGCAGGTAAATAGTAGTAATAGTAAATGTATCAAGTGCTGTAATTTCTACCTGGTGAAACCAAAATGTATAGAAACGCCCTTAAATAAAAGTTGAGAGACTCCGCTTCAGCCTCACAAAATTGTTTTATGACAAACCTAAGAAGTTTAAAATTGTGAAGTACTGAGCCAAATCGAGAACAAATATGTCATTGTCCCAAACCTTATGGATCTCAGTCAAAAAACTACAATCAAAATAGTGGAGGTGTAGATTATATATAATGATGGAAAATCATTTTCAGTGCTGCTGAGATTTCAACAGCATTCAGGTATATCAGTAACCTGAGTCAGGTTATTCTCAAAGTCAAAGTTATTTATCAAACAGGGAGCACAAGAAATGCTGTTGAAAGGGTTGCATTTCACCAGTCAGTCATGAGAGAGATTTTAAAAGCAGCAGCTTTTGAATGCTCTTTGGGTGGGGAAACTGCCTCCCATTGATACTAAAAAGCAATGCAGGTTTAAAAAGGTGAAGCCAGAACCGACTCACTAAATGAAAATCTCTGCAGATCCAGCAGGTATTCCACAGAAGCTGAAATATATGGCATAGATAGTATTAAATATAGGTCATGTTTCTTTAAGGTAGTCTTTCCTTTTTCGTGTGTGTAACCACAAATAAAGCAGGACAGTAAATTTTGGGCTTCCCTTCTTGCTGTAGTGCCAAGTTCCAGTTTGCAAGTGCGACAAACTGGCAGAGGTTGCCACGCTGAGCGAGATTCCCCTCTTGGTACTGCTTCAAAAAAAATTCCCCCCTTCGGCGTTGCTCCCATCAAAAAGAGTGATGAGCTGACGCGGAGAGGCTGTGATCACTCTCGGCCAATCCAAGAGACATCCTCTAATGATCCGCCACCCCCCTTCCCCCCTCCCCCCCACCCCGCTGCTGACAAAAAGGTTTCCAGCTGTAACAGAGCCTTTAGTAAATGTCTGATTAGACACCTGGGAGCCGTTGCCGGGAGCGCGTTCCGCGGTTCCCGTCCTCGGGCTCCCGTCTGACGGCGCCGAAGTCGGGTAATCGCGCCGGGGTCGGGCCGTAAATCAGCCGGAGTGCGAGGCGGGGCGGGGCGAGGCGGCGCGCTGACTGATAATGACGAGCGAGACTTGCAGATGTTGCCTCCAGATTGGGGAGTCGGGGCCGGAACATCGCTCATCGTTAAGTCAGCCGTTGTTTTCTTCTTCTTCTTTTTTTTTTTTTACCCTCCCCCTCAACAAATGTGCTGTAGCAAGCATTGTAGAGCGCGCCAGCACATCTCTGTCACGGGGTGCTTTTCAGACTTTAAGGACTTGCGCGTTGTCTAAAAAAAGACTGTCTATAGACAACATGGTAACGGTACCCGTGATAATAGAAAGGGACGGAAGTGCCCACAGGTGAATTCCTCACTGATATAAGGTCGATGTTTGCTTATTTATTTATATACTCATTAATATATTCATTCCAGACCTGGGTCAAATATGTATTTGTTTTGGATTCAAATGCATTTCTGTGTTCTATTGATCTTGCCTGGTGTAACTGAGCCTGCCAATATGACCAGAAGGCTGGGTTTGCACTTTTTGAGAGTGTTTCATTGGTTCCCATACACCAGACATGATCAGTGAAGCGTAGAAAAGTATTTGAATCCAAAACAAATACGTATTTGATCAAGGTCCGATTCATTCATTCATTTTTACACAGTTAATACATGAAACAGCTTGCCAGGCCAGGACGTAGAGGCAGCAGCCCTTGGGGTGTTCAGGCTTGACACCGGATACTCTCTATACTGTAAGTAAACGATGGGCCTAGATGGGCTGAATGGCCTGTTCTCCACATTATGTTATAGGAACGCATAATGAGAACAGGCCATCATGTAGATAAAGGTATCACTGAGTGTTCCAGCTGCTAAACTACCCCCCCCCCCCCCCCCGCTCCTCTGGCATATGTTCATAATAAGAATTGCCACAGTGCTAAGTCTGGCTTGAAACGCAATGACAAATCGGAGCCTGTATGTGCTGAAGCTTTCAATGCCACTCTTGAGCAGTGTCAACTAAAAAAATAACTCAGAAATCCCCCTTCACTCGAGTCACCGTAAAATGGTACTGGAATGAACAAGGATGTCTGAATTCTTATGAGCACTTTCCTTTGTTCCTCTCTAATCAACTTCCCATCTGTCCTTGAGGCAAAGGTGAAAGGAACTTTTTTTTTCCTTTTATTTTTCCCCGAACACAGTTTAAAGAAAGTTACCGGAAATGCTCGTTTCACTTCGGGTCTAATGGCCCTGTTCTTGAGTGGAAAATCTGTACTTGGAGTGAAAATCGGGTGAGCTAATTAAAATCTTATGAAGGCTTTCATCATTGGATGATGGTGTGGTTTACAATACTCCACCGTTCTTCTGACAGGACTGACACAAGAGTGTGGGGAGAAATAAATAAATAAATAGAACAACTTGCAATTTCTCAGGCTTGAACCTTTTCATCCTTGAAATAGACCCCCCCCACCCGAGTTGCTGACTGGTCTGCTCCATTAGAGCAGCCTCTGTACACTAGGACAGTGCGGCAGGTGTGCATCTGAGGCTATAGATGTGATTGAAGAGGACGGCCATTTTAAACCTGCAGTCTGAAAACTGCTGTTAACATATCATAGGACAACATTTAGTATCCATTGACTTTTTATTATTATTATTATTATTATTATTATTATATAAAAGAGGATGTAAATGCTGTGTGTAAGTACATGCAGTATATGTGCATCGACAATCTTACGGATCCCGTAAATGTATGAAATGTACCTGTCAGTCGCGTGATTGTAAATCATATTTTCAGAGCATATCTTTTTTAATGGATTCGAGTATTTTGTATTTCACAGCACAGGCCGTGCATTGGATGGGCTCTCGTAAAAAGGGGTTGTGACAGGTACGGGGGAGGCCGGGAAGGAGAGCCGAGGCGGAGTGAGCAGACCCTAATTAGTACTCTGGGGTACGGGGTGCGTGCTCCGCGCACCTGGGGGAGAAGCTGCTCGCGGTCAGGGGAAACATGTCAATACACTGAGTAATGAAGCAAAATGAAGCGAAATCCTGCTACAAGTAATTAGAGAAATCATGGGTTATCTGTGTGTGTGTGTGTGGGTCTGCATGAGTGTGTGTCTGTGTGTGTGTGTGCACGCCTGTGCATGTGTGTGGGTGTGTGCATCTGTGTGTGTGTGTTGTGTGTGTGTTTGTCTGTGTGTGCGTGCGCATGTACCTGTGTGTGCGTGTGTCTGTGTATGTGCACGTGTCTGTGCGGGTGTGTGTGTATGTGTGCGTGACTGTGTGTGTGTGTGTGTGTCTATATGTGTGTGCATGTCTGTTTGAGTGTGTGTTTGTCTGTGTGTCTGTGCGCAGGTACATTTTGTGCTCTATTTCTATCCAAATGGAATCGAGAATAGGTGTTTCAGACTGCATGGAAAGATAAATGAAAAAAAGAAAATGTGAATAACAATTATGTGAATAACAATATTGCCTATTGATGGCATTATCAATAAAAATAATAATAACAATTTTACATATTGATGATGTTGTCAATAATAATGACAAAATCACATCAGGTACCGTTTTGTTACTGGAAGGATTTATCCGATTAACAGCATAACTGTGTTTTGTATAAGGATCTCCTCCCGAGAAAAAAAAAAAAAAAACGCTCAATGACCAAAAAATCTCTGCCATATTGGACTTTGCTTTTGTGGATTTAGTGTTAAATCCTTAACATGGCCAGACTAAACCTCAGGCTAATATGTGCAGTTTGAACCACTGGCTTCACTGACTGCACTTAAGAAATTATTTCATCTATATATATGTATGAATGAATGAATGAATGAATGAATGAAACGTTGCATTTATATCGAACTTTTCCAGATGCTCAAAGTGCTATATAAATGCAGCCACCACCACCTATATGGAGTCCCCTGCTCCCTCACAAAATAAAATAATAAATGAACAAAATAAATGAATGTGAAAATAAATGTGGAAATATATCTGTAAAATATATCTGTAACGAATAAATATCAACTGAGATTTATAGCTACAAAATCAGAAAAAAAAGGTGACAGTTATCTAAGTGACCGTTGCAAAGTTCTTTAAATAGTTGAATGCTGAGACCGCTCTCAAAGTTTGAGGCTCAGGAGGGTTTTGTATCTCAGGGATTCTTGCTCTACTGTATGAGTGAGGAGAGAGAGCGAGCGATGCTGGTCCTTGCTGACTGCCCAAGAACCCTTTTATGTGGATATATTGAATGGGGGCTCTAAGCCACGAGCTGAATTTATTTATTTTTTTTTGTCCTGGATTCTGCCAGTCTGGATTCATTCACACTCTGGGGGGAAATAACCTGAAATATATAGGGTATGATTTATTTGTATTTTGTATTTATTTATTTATCATTTTTCCGGGCAATCCTAGGAATCATAATCTCTGTCATAATACATACCCCCCCAATGCAATTTTTTTTTTTCTCCTATCACAGCTAATGTTAACAGAATGCAGCGCTTAGAGCACTTCAGACAGCGGTATAATGGAGGGATTAGCACCGAACTTTTTCTGGCGTAGCGTATTTTTCCGCAGACGCCGCTTGCCATCGCTTTATTGTGCGAGCGTTATTGTGGGGGAGCGCTTCCTGAAGCTAACGCTCCACCGCGGCGCGACCGCACACGTAATCCCCCCCCCCCACACGCGCCGAGCGGCAGGGACCCCGAGCGGATCCCCCGTCGCCGCTCCGCCGCCGAGCGCCGGGAACGGCATCGGCCCTAACGCCGCTGATGAATCGCAACGCGCCGGGATTTACTTTCGCGGGCCTATCAATCCCGCTAAGCCCCATGTCCTGCGTCGGAGCGTCCCTATCTCGCTCTCCCGCGCTTTCATACCTAAAATCGGAAATCTTTACAGAGAGGAGGCTTTTGGATTACATCCGTGGGCTGCTCTCGCTAAATTTTTGTTTGATCGCATTTAACTCTCAAACGCCTTATAGCAACTTTTCAAATAAATAAATAAAATTAATAATAAAAAATGTCAGATGTATAAAACATTCCATGGATGTTATGAAATCCTACTTGCGCCTCTTGGGTGGCTCATTCGGTTAAGGCACCAGGGTCTAGTGCAGTGGTCTCCAACCCTGGTCCTGGAGAGCTACAGGGTCTGCTGGTTTTCATAGTGACTCTGCACTTCATGAATCAATCAGAGCAGTTGATTATACAGTTAACTCAACTCACCTGGTGTCTTAATTGGGTGCTGATTTTAAGGTGAAAACAAAAACCAGCAGACCCTGTAGCTCTCCAGGACCAGGGTTGGAGACCATTGGTCTAGAGCATGGATGAGCCTCATGGTCTTGGATGGAATCCTGACCGTGCCACTGCAAACTGTGGCCAGTTGGTCCACATGTCAACATACAATTGGCAGTTGTGTCACCCAGGCTATGGGAGGGTTCAGTAGGAGTCCAGGTTTCACCGCTCTCTAGCGACCTCTGCTGGTCATCCAGGAGTCCATGGACTGCATGTTAAAGGAGCATATAAAAGGTCTTCTCGACCACATCTGTCCTAGCAGTCTGGTGTGAAAAGACAGCTGGTGCAACATTGGAGAAGACCGTGTTGTTGAATCGGAAATGGAGCCCTGCATACTGTGTGTTATAGTTGTGGTTGACATCTCGCCCACTTGGGCGCCACATTAAAACAAAAACTAGAAATGACAAAATAACTTTCTAGTTTGCAGTCTGCGGGCATCATTGGGTGGCCTGCAGGTGGAGAGATGTTGGGTGTTCTACTTCCGCCTCGAGCGCCTGGCGCTGCCTGACGCCTGAGCTACGAACGAGGCCGGCGCCACGGCGATGGACGGAAAGAATGTTAAACGTTATTAGGGGGGGTCGGCGGAGAAGGAGGGGTGAAAAAACCGCCAGGTCCTGGTGACACGTTGCAGAACTTTCTCCGGATGCAACGTCGTGTCCTAAAAGCGGCTTCTCGTAGTGGAGTTCACGGAGAGCACTGGCCCGGCGGTCCACACCGTTCATTTAAATCAGTGCGTCGGGCGGGTGGAAATATCCATCGCTCGAGGCCGCCGTTTTCAGCGCGACCGAATAACGGATTCTTCCCTGACAACGCAACGCAGCGGAGCACGACGGATGAGCGCCAGGCAGACGTTAACGCACACGCTACGTGCCGCGCGTAGCTGTCCGTTTCCTTCCCCCCACCGTACGAGATCACGATGCCTTCCGCACCATTGCTTCGTTGATCTGTCAGCCCAGGCACTGAATTACTGGCGATATTCAAATAATTATTTCTCTCGTTTTTTTGGTTGTTTTTTTTTTTGTACCTCGAGTAAAAATCGGCGCACGCGGACGCGCGGGGTTGAGGCGCGGCAGCGAGGGGCGAGCTTTAGCGCGCCGGACGTATTCTCGGTCGCCCGTCCGCTCTGGCGGGGGGGGTTCGACGTCTTTGAGGTTCGGGCGACGACGGGAGGGAGCGTGTAAAGCTGAGAGAGGCCCGGGGAGAAGGCCTCAGACCCCCCCCCCCCGGCTCAGACGATAAGAGCGGGGGCCCCGTCCGAAAGGAGAGAGGGGCGTAATGCGGGACGCTCTCGGGTAACAGCGACCGGATACCCCTCTGGCTTCAGCACTGATGAGGTAACGTCTCCCGCGATTCTCCGTGCTAGTCCTTTCCCGCAGCACAATACCCCCCCCCTCCCATCCCCCCCACGGCTGCTGGAAACCTTTACAGCGCTTGTCCTTCTACATTTACAAAAAAATGTTACAAAAATATGCTTGTGTTCATTCAGAACTAGCCATTTCCTGGCTCGTAGCTGGAAATCTATTCAGAGAGGATTGCGGCAAGCCTATAATATCATGACATTGCATTGTTTGATATTTGGCAGACCCGCTTATCAGAATCAATACGACAATAAAGAAGATTGGGTCTCAGGTTTTGCGTAGGTCTTTGGATGCCTCTTTCAACGGGACCTGCCCCTGCAGAGGTCAAGGAGTTATTGTCTAAACGCCATTAATATATTGCAATTTGCGGCCTTAGTAACAAGTGATGATTGATCCAATCAATGACTCAAGTTTAGTCCGCAAGGCCTGTTGTGGGGAAAAAAAAAAAACTGACTTCCCCTCTGCATGGAATTCATTTCATGCACCCGTGCCATGAGATACTGTAGAGGGTAGAGGAGATTTGCTTTTGCGCTCGTAAATGTCAGCTCAGTATTGCCGTGATTTCAGTATTTCAGACCTGTTTAACCCATTGAAGAGTAGGGTTTCTTTGGAATGTTTTGGAATGTCGGTGTTCTAGAACTTTGTTGCATTGATTGTTATGGCAGCTTTAGAATGTTCAGTTAAGTAAATTCTGGTCACGTTTGTGATTTTACACCTTAAAGGGTTAAAAGCTGATGCGATGGAGCCGATGTGTGCGTTGCAGTACTGGCGGGCATCTCACCGCAGTCTTTCCCGACGCCGGGCTATCTGCGAATAAATTAATTTATTTTTAATGAAGCCGCTCTCATTTTCTCCCTCCCTGGAGCCAACAAGACGTAGGCGCGGGACGGGCGAGCGCCCAGGCCGAGGTGACCTGTCAGAAAGCGCGAGCGCCTCCCTCGAATTCCCCCCCTGCGATCTGAGGCGCGTTATTAAAACCAGACGAGCTAACGAGCTAGCCCCCGGAGGCGCCGGGACACACCGGTAGAGAGGAAGTTGCTGTGAGGGGGAAAGGCCAGCGATATCATCGACTTTCCTCCCGACGACTCCTTTGATGGAAGGCCCCGTCGGAGGGAGTCGTCCGTTAATGAGCAGCGAGTAATTATCGGCGGGTCCCGGGGGCCTGGCGATCGGCGCTACGCGCTAACCCGTCCTAATTGATGTCAGAGAGAGGACCTGTTGTCAATTGGGCTTTGTGCACTTTCTAAAGCAGGCGCTGCCTTGTCCGAGACACGGGAATGCATTATCTAGTTATCTAATTTCTTATGCAGGATTCAGTGCTTCTGATTCCGAAATCTTCGATCCGTTTGTCTCTGGTCCGGTAACCGTTTCAGGTTTAAATTAAAATACCTGCTTGTTACATGGAATGTGTGGGCAGAGAATAAGCGAACGGCACATTATAATGTTATTTTATACGGTATTGGGTCTTTTCGATGAAACTGAGGTTGTCGTGGATACCTGATTGACCCAAAGGGTGGGGCGCACTAACACATGGATTTCCTGCTTACAGAAGTACCTCCATCCATCTCTGATGAATGATGCAGCTTCAAGCCAGACTGTGGGGCCCGTGCATCCGCGAACTAGATCCGCGCCTGGACAGGATACAGCATCTCCGTTCGGCTGTTCAGTGCCTGTCGAGGGGGTCATGCGCTTGCACTGCTGCATTTTTATTATACCAGCTGTGCATTTCACCTTGCTTTCATATGATACATTGTGCATCGCGTATAAATAGTAAAAAAAAAAAATCCAATGAACTTGTGTTTATCGACTCGCTTGCAAATAGAGAGATTTGAAGGAAATTGTTTTCATCATTCGCCATGCCCTTTCACTGGGCGAGGCTCGAGCCCGATGGCTGCTGTAAATATTAATTTCACCGCGTTCGCCGCATCGCGTTCTGACTAGGGCACCTGCGGCCCTCATGTAGCGTTCCTCCCGATTGTTTCCAGAACACGTGAGAAGAGTGCAGTTATAATGGGGGGACATGTATTAAGCAAATGGAACATCCTTGCTCAGCGAATCTTCAGTTTCAATTAGACGTGACAAATGTGGAGAGGCGGGTCCAGAGCAGATCGTGTGTCCTCGCTGACACCTCCTCCAGGAGTCTCCGCGTTCCTCCAAGGAGAATTTGACGGGTTGGAATGTCCTTAAAGATGGTGACCCGTAATTGATTTCCGGGTCAGGCGAGGGTGGATAACGTGCGCGCCGGGTATGAACCCCTAGTTTTCCCCGGGGGTTCAGAACTGAGCAAGAGAAGGACAGCCCACTTGAACATGACCCACAAGGATGAACGGAGGGGACCTGGACCCCCACACGCAATAATCTTGCTTCTCCCTCCCCTCGCCTCCCCCCTCCCCCCCCCCTTGAAACTGGAATCTACGAGGGGGGTCCCTGATAGCGACATTGACAGGACCTTGTAACGATGTGCGCGGGGGGGGGGAAGCGATATTTCACTTTATTGCGTGATTGTTCTCGCGCGCCGCGGTACAATGAAGCGAACGTTCACCGAGGAGCGAATCAATCGCGCGGCCCTGTGGTTTTCCATCTCGGACGCAGCGGTGCACTACTCCGAGAGATCGCTTTCCCGCGCCCTCGCGCCCGCCACCCGTTTCTCCGTATCCACTACCGACGCGGAACCTCAATACAGAGGAAAAAGGCTCTCGGGGCGAAGGAATGTTGAGTGCGGTTCGGCGCGGGGCTGCCGCGAACCCGCTGCTGAGCTGTGAGAGCCCTGCGCGTTGCTGTGAAGCACCTGTGCCTCTCTCACAGTAAGGGGGCCGTATCTGGGGCCGCGGGGCGCGACGGTGAGCGCTTCACCTGGACAACCCAGCCGCCAACAACTACAAAACGGGTTTATCAATAACATAACTGAGTTAGATACTCGGACACAGAGTTCAGTTTCCCTTCTGGAAAATGTAAATCTTTTTTTTGTCATTTCTGAATTTCATTTATCGTCTTTGCTATTGACACAGAATGTGTGCCCACTCAAATTAAATATGCTTCTTGGTTTAATAATAATAACTCAGTCTATCACCATGATTTGAATTATCATATTTATAATGCTATTGTCCATTCATGCTAAATTGAGAAACCATCTCCGCACTGTTAGACAGTCACCTTGTATCTAGAATACAAATGACTTCATTTCAGTTTAGCCACACCACATAATGGTTTTGTCACAGGGCATTCTCAGATAACAAAACAAGCTATTAGTTGTTGAGTTATGAGAAATTGACTCTATGTAGGGCTGTTTGAGAACTTTATGTAACAGATGAAATAAGACATGACATTTTAAAATGACACCAAATTACACAATTCTTTGTGACTGTTAAACAGTTATGTTATTAGTCACCATGCACTGTGTTTAAAATGTCTGTGTAGTCCAATTTCAGACTAGATGTCAGTTATGATTTGTAAATGTACAAACAATAAAACTTTGTTTTGCTTTGAGACGCTGTGAGAGTTTCACTGGAGATAAAGCCATGCATGATGATGATGATGAACTTCATCAGCACTCAGTTCTGTTTCTCTGGAATTATCTAGAAATATCTAGAACAGGGCTGCCCAACCCTGTCCTGGAGATCTAATGTCCTTCAGGTTTTCATTTCAACTGTAATTTCACACACCTGACTCTGAATGAGTGGCTCAATGAGGTCTCAAGCTGTTCAATGAGGTGTACTTAGGGTTGTTAGGGTTGGAGTGAAAACCGACAGGACGGTAGATCTCCAGGAACAGGGTCGGGCCAGCCCTGATCTAGAACCTTGGCAACACGTCACAGTTAACCTCAGTTAACCTCAGTTTAATCTTCTCATACGTTCTCTCATGCAGGAACTTTCCCAAAGGAAGTAGAAAAGTAACTTACTTTCTTTTACTTTAAGATCCCTGACTAAAAATAAAAAGTCACAAACAGAAACGACGTTAAAAGCATAGCGCACGGACATGCTCCTTGTTTTCCGCTGTGGAATTTGCATTTCATTGCAGTGGCGAGAGGATGGATGTCAGCGCTCAAAGCCTGCTGTGGCTAAGCGACTCTCCGAGCCTCCAGGCCCGCTATGAATAACTCACTCTGGGGTCCTCTTAAAACCCCTAATTCAGTCGCGGAAACAATGTTTCTTCATCTTTACGGAGGTGTTCGGAACCAGCGAATGGGCGTAGCCGCCATTGCTGCAGTCGTTTGCTGGCTGGCGGCTTTGCCAGCAAGCCGGCCGGATGTGTGGAAACCATAAAGCTGCCGCTCGCGAAATATGTGACCACAAATGGACACTTTCGGGGAAACCCAATCAATTTACGCCATCATTTGCGATGATGCCCCACCTACTCACTTCAGGGAAAAGGGCTACGCTCCATTGATTTAGTAAAACTGGTAGACGTATGCTTTAATGTTTCGGACTAATACATATATCTTACTGCAAACTAGTTCCAACAATTATACATTTTAATGAGTAATGGCGTCATAGCCATCCATATGTAATGTTTATTTTATTAACCAACAATAATGACATCCTCAACCACAACTATCGAACAATTATAAATATATATTATAAATTATATATTCGTTGATAATTTGCTCATTGTCTCAGCCTTAATCATATTATTATAAAATGCTGTAAAATTATATTTCTCCATGCCATATTACTGTAAATATAAATATAAAAAGTACACACTGTCACCAGGACCGGTACAGGAACTGGAAATAGGAAAGGACAGAGGATAGCCAGAGGATCTGGGCATATTATAGCCTGAGATCTACTAGCTGGTAACATAGACAGTCCGTGTGTACAACTGTATATTAATAAGCAGTTCAGAGGGGCGAGGAGATGTACCTAGGCCTCCTGGCTGTGTCATGGTGAGAGCTTGCACTAGGAGAGGGTCAGAACTGGAGCGGTCCCTAACCTCCTGGCTGTCCCATGGTGTGAGCTTGCACTAGGAGAGGGTCAGAGCTGGAGCGGTCCCTAACCTCCTGGCTGTCCCATGGTGTGAGCTTGCACTAGGAGAGGGTCAGAGCTGGAGCGGTCCCTAACCTCCTGGCTGTCCCATGGTGTGAGCTTGCACTAGGAGAGGGTCAGAACTGGAGCGGTCCCTAACCTCCTGGCTGTGTCATGGTGAGAGCTTGCACTAGGAGAGGGTCAGAGCTGGAGCGGTCCCTAACCTCCTGGCTGTGCCATGGTGTGAGCTTGCACTAGGAGAGGGTCAGAACTGGATCGGTCCCTAACCTCCTGGCTGTGCCATGGTGTGAGCTTGCACTAGGAGAGAGTCAGAACTGGAGCAGTCCCTAACCTCCTGGCTGTGCCATGGTGTGAGCTTGCACTAGGAGAGGGTCAGAGCTGCAGTGGTCCGTGAACTGTGGGGCAAAGAGGCAGAATGCCCCAGGTAAGGGAACAGAAATGCAGACAGGTGAGGAGCTAGATAATTACAACTTTAAGTAATACACTACTCTAATGAGGAAAAGCCCCAGGAGAAAATACTATGGCAGAATATCTAAAGGATTTGTGGAAAGGGGGTGGACATGACAGCAAGAGTGATCCAGGACAGACAGCACCCCATCACAGCACAGCACCCCGACACAACACAGAACAGCAAACCTGTGTTCACATGCTGCAGCGGAGAGAGAGCGCAGACAGCTCAGTTCACATAGCAGTCCCGTGGTCCGGATTCACCCCATCTCCCCACACATCTTCAACTGAGGGAATGAGCGGTAACACGCGAGCCTTCACTTTAAAACAGAGTGCGTCTGAATCCTGGAGATAAAAAGGGAGATTGTTCCATAAGACAGGAGCTCTGTAAGAGAAGGCTCTGCCTCCCGTTGTAATTGTACTTGGAATTTTCAAATAGCCCGTACCTCTAATCCGTGTTGGAGAGCAAGGGATAAATAGTCCACAAAGATATTCTGGAGAAAGGCCCTTTAAAGCCTAATAAGTTCAGAGATGAACTGACTTCTCCCAGTAGCCTAATTCAGTTATAACCAGAGGGTTCTGTATTCTGTTTCTTGGACATAAAAATCCACCATTGGCAAGCAATGAAAAAAGATGAGCACCAGACTGATATGTTCATATTACTTGGTTCTTGTAAGTTTTTCAAGGTCAGATTCATGCATCCAGGTCGAAAAGCATTACAGTAGTCCAGTCAAATAGATTATAACACATAAACCATTATTTCAACATCATGCAGGGACAATTTTTTCCAGTGTGTCTATGAGACAGTTCAGCATTGTAAATACTGTTGTCACTGTCTGGTGTAGAAGCTAGTATCTTTTCTATAATTCCTGTTTTTTTTCACTAAAGCAATTTAAGAAGTTATTGCAGCTGCATTATTTGTAGGTTCAGCAACTTGTTTGAAGTGAAATCTATGATTATTCTTATTTTTCTTTTTAAGGTTGGAAAAAGTAAGATGACCTAGCTTCAGTGAGCGTGCTTTCATATGCATTCTCAAAGTGGAGGTTGAAGTCATCTAATGCAGCCGCATTGTTATAACTTGCCTTTAAGTGAGAAATAAATTCAGCAAA
The DNA here is from genome assembly GCF_018555375.3 of Anguilla rostrata. NCBI lineage: Eukaryota > Metazoa > Chordata > Actinopteri > Anguilliformes > Anguillidae > Anguilla > Anguilla rostrata. The sequence continues at coordinate 7,101,461 of NC_057945.1, forward strand.
TTCATGAATAAAGACTGGGGTATGGATCGGGGAGCCTGTAGACTGTAAGGAAAATCTTTACCAATCTTTACCGATATCTGACTCGGAAAGCTTCATGACTAGAATGTCAAAAGAATCAAATTTATACTTTAGTTTTGGGGTGGGGCGAAGAGAGAAATTATTGACTGCAGCGGACCCGCCTCCTCGTCTGCACAGACTATAAAAGCAAGCCGCAGGGGAGGCCTCCTTTAAAGCAAGATTCTCATCCGCCTCATGCCAAGCTCCAGTGAGACGTAATACATCAAGATTATAATCTGTGATTTGTTTGTTCACAAGGGCTGCCTTAGAGCTTAGGGATCTTATATTTAGCAATCCCAAAGTTCAGAACAGTAGCGCAACAGGAAGAAGCAGCGATGTGTTTCACTTTGATACTAATCAGACGGTTGCGGTGAACGGAAACACTCAAACAATTACAGTTAATTTTGACACTGGGGAGCTGACACACGCTCCACAGGGCGAGGCAGCGGACTGTAAACACCTCTGAGGTCATGCCCTCTGGGAGGGGGAGGGGTTGGATTTGGGCAGTTTCCCTTGGCCTCCACAATTTTCTCTTGCCATCACTCTGATACAAGTGAATCTTGATCTCATTTGTCCACAAGATCTTTGTTTTCCAGAACTCTGCAGGCTCTTTTATGTACTTCTTAACAAAGTGCCTTATACACTTTGTTGTACGTCGCTCTGGATAAGAGCGTCTGCCAAATGCCTGTAATGTAATGTTAATGTAATGTAATGTGCCTTGGGGTATGAGCAGTTCCTTTCTTTGTCCATAAGACTTTGTTGTAGAAATCTGCATTTTACTGTAAAAGCTGTAGGAGGAGATGTTAAGAGATTTTTTTTTATAGTTGAAAACTGCAGTGCTCCCCCCCTCTCCCCTCCCATCCATAACTCTGTTCCTGTCAAATGGAGCTTTGCCATGCTTTACACGCAGACTAATTAAACTATAAATACTCACAAGACTTCGGGTGCTACCTTGAAGATTCTGAAGACGCTATTCCGTTTTTTTTTTTTTGTGGATCAGTGTGAGTCCTCTCTCACAAAAGGCCAAGGCTAGAGGCAGGCTAATTAACAGGACCATTACTTTCTTGGCTCAGTCACAGGGAAATGGATGAAAAGTCCGGGTTGCTGCTCGGTGACCTCCGCTGATCTTTTCGTTCCCATTTCCCACATCGCTCCCCGCGGAAATGGGGTGCTTGGGAATGACGTTCCGTTGAAACGATTTCTATTGGACGAAGCGGAACAGACCGTGCCAGGTAATGGGGCACGGCTCATTAGAGGACAATAATGTTTTTATTAGCAAAAAAAAAAAGAAAATAAAAAAAGTCATCTGCTCTGTATCTTTAAAATGTCACTTTAAAAAAATCTTTTTTTCTTTCTTTCTCTGCTTCGTTTTCATTATTTTCCCAGTGACTTTAGAGATTCAAAAAAGGCCCTGATTCATTTTCCCTGTGACTTTAGAGATCCACACAGGCCTTGATTCATGAACTTCAGCAGTCTTTACCCTTTAAAGTCGGACTGCCATGGAAATTTAAGCAGAACTAGCTATGACGCGAGCAAAAAAAAGTATTTCAAGGGAAATTTCTGAAGAGCAGGGAGTCAATTTGATTGACGTCAAAAGAGGAAGGGGGGGAATGCATGTCCCTGCATGAAAAGATTTTGATTGGAGGAGAAAGGAAAAATGACAGAAAATACATGTCCACTGGTGCTCTATGATGTAAAATCACAGTTTAAATATTTTTCAGGAAGTAGAGAGAAAAAGCCAATGAGAGATCAGATCCTGGGGCCCTGCCACCATCAGAGCCAATGAGAAAGATCAGGTTCTGGGGCCCCGACAGCATCAAGGCCAATGAGAGGCAAGGTCCTGGGGCCCCGCCAGCATCAGGGCCAATGAGAAATCAGGTCCTGGGGCCCCGCTAGCATCAGGGCCAATGAGAGATCAGGTTCTGGGGCCCGCTAGCATCAGGGCCAATGAAAAATCAGGTCCTGGGGCCCCGCCAGCATCAGGGCCAATGAGAGATCAGGTACTGGGGCCCCGCTAGCATCAGGGCCAATGAGAAATCAGGTACTGGGGACCCGCGCTGACGCGGGGCTTTAAACTGCAGAATGGATTGTGGGTTCCTTCCGCCCTGCCGAGTGGCCCATCTCCCCCTGCCCTGTCAATCTGAGCTTCCACCAGGGAGGAGGGGCTGGGAGAAACTCTCTCTCTCTCTCTCTCTCTCTGCCAGACCCACTGCTCCCCACTCTTTCTCTCTCTCTCTCTCTCTCTCTCTCTTCCGGACGCCGCTGCTCGCTGAGGCGCACAGGGAACAGGGGAAGCGGCGATAAGCCGGCCGTGGGGGGGAGCAGAGGTGGTGAGGGCGGAGCAGACACCGAGCCAATTAAATCCGTTCAGACAAACGCCAGGGCAAGCGAGAGGGGGAAAGGCAATGCGGCGTTACTGCACCCCCCCCCCCCCCCGAGCTGCACGTCTGCAGCTGCGTTGGCGTGTCGTCGGGTGCCACGGGGCTGGCGAACGGAGCCGGGAGAACAAACCGTGCTCGCTACGGGCGTCTCACGAGCGATTGGCTCACGCGACCGGGGCGGCGCGCGCGGAGCCTTCGCCCTTCCGTACCCCCGGTCTGCGGCTCCCCAACCCCACCCCCCCAGACCGCCAGCGTAACCGCAGACGCCCGCGCCCGCCAAGGAAACACGCGCATCTTTAATTACCGCCATACAGGAAAACACGTCTCTCTGATATCTGCGAGGGCGTTTCGAGGGCAAGGGCCCCTTTGCGTCTGATTGTGCAGGCAGACTCAAAGAGAGAGACAGAGAGATAGAGAGATAGAGAGATAGAGGGAGGGGGTTTTAAGGCAAAAGGCAGATGTTCGTGGAAAAGACAGATGCGTTGGTTCCGTTTGATTCACAGCTGAAAAATGTCTTTGTCGGAACAGCTATCCGAGCTCTGTATCCGTCCTCGTCTGAACTACGCGCGGAGAGAAAGTGTGAAAACACCCTGGATACGTGTGACATGGCCGACTGCATGGAAGCCATATCAGTTACTGTACCGTGACAAAATGATGGCTATCTCTTTTACCACACACACACAGACACATGCACACACACACACACACATATGTGTATATATGTGTATATTTATACTATATATATCTATATATATATACAGACGTGGAGAATTTTTTTGGTACCCTTACAGCTCATTGAAACAATGCATAATTCCTCCTGAAAAGAGTTGAAATTAAAAGCAATTGTCTCATGTAAATATGGAATAAACAATGATGGATTCCAATTACTTTTGTCAGTTTCAGAGAGTTCAGAAAGTTATTTCAGATTAAATTGTGGGTTCTTCTTTTTTCGTGGAAGAGTACCAACAAATTTGTCCACGTCTGTGTGTATATATATATGCACACACACACACACACACATACATGCACACGGTTAATTTGTGTATTTGCACATACCATCATGCACAGTGCACACACAGAAAAGCTCTCCAAGGTATTTTTATGTTGGAAATAACTGGGTAAGCTGAAGAACCCGCTGTCTGATATTCTGCAGATGCACTTACCCTACCAGCGTGACTTGTGATTCCTGAACAGGAATTTAAGAAGACCTGCGCAGCAAGACTAATGGATTTTTGTTATGGAGACAGTCTGGGTAAGTTACGGTGTCTGAGCGAATCAGTATCAGTATTTTTGGCTAAGTTTATGGTTTGTGAGCCAAATAGTTTAAAATGGGGGAATGGGGGGGATAAAATAAAATAAAGATGCCATTTGTAAAAAAAAAAACTTAAAAAACAGCTATGCGCCCTTGCGATCTCTCGTCCATTAAACGGGGTGCTTAGGCCGATGCATTGTCTGAGTCGCGTGCATTGTGTGATGTAATCCTCGAGTGCTTGAGGACAGACTGCGCACTTAGGGACGGTCGCCCCCTAGTCCACCCCCCCCACCCCCCCGCTGGAGGGGGTTAAAGACGGCTTAGCACGCTGTCTGGGTCGCACGGTGCTGCTGGCAGACTTACTGTCATCTGTGAGTAAAACGAAACGGAGACCCGGAGGGGGGGACACTGAACTGTAGTTGAGGGGAACACTTAAAAGATTATATGCCTGTTTTAACTGCTTAAAATAATCACTCCGTGGCCTTTAAAGGAGAGCGAAAAGCCTTTTTAGACTATCACATGACAATAAACCGCTGCTTAGTGAAAGTAGATTAGACGCCACAAAGCCCTGCAACTGTAAATAACAGAAAGAGCTTCTGCTCTTGTCAGAACAATCCACTTTGTTCATGCGTCCCTCTTCACCCGTTAGCTTTCTTTCTTCCAGATGATCTCGTTTTCCGGAGACAAACGGAACAAAAAGAGCCTTTTAGAGTATATTGTGGGAGGAATGTCAAAGCTGCCCGAGAGAAACCATTAAATCCGACATTTACTGCGGATACACCCTGTAAAAAATGTGCATTGTCTCCGTGACAAGGAGGCGAACCTCATGAGCTCAGGCCAACAACATTCTCAGTGAGGACGTTTTTGCGCAGATCTGTGTGTGTGTGTTTCAAATGCTGTCTGCATGGTGTGTATGCTGTGTGAACTTTGTATATGCTGTGTGTGTGTTGCGTATTCTGTTTTAATTTTGTATATGCTGTGTGTATTTTGTGTATGTTGTGTATTCTGTGTGAATTTTGTATATGGCCTCTGTGAATTTAGTATATGCTGTGTGTATTTTGTGTATGCTGTGTGAATTTTGTATATGATGTGTGAATGTTGTATATGCTGTGTGTATTTTGTGTATGCTGTGTGTATGGTGGAAATGCTGTGTGTAAGATGTGTATGCTGTGCACGTTTTGTGTATGCTGTGTGCATTTTTTTATGGTGTGTGTATGATGTGTATGCTGTGTGTGTTGCAATCGTTGTGTGCATGTTGTGATTATTCTGTGTATGCTGTGTATATGATGTGTATGCTGTGCACGTTTTGTGTATGCTGTGTGTATGTTGCGATTGCTGTGTGTATGATGTGTATGCTGTGTGTATGTTGTGTATGCTGTGTGTATGATGTGTATGCTGTGTGAGATCTATCATAAGCTGAGCTGTGTTGTCTTCTGCATCGCACCCCTCATAATGGAACAGTTTCTTCCTGATAACATAGTAATTGGAGATCAGTGTGTTTGGAAATGACAGCAACTGAAGAGCAGGTAACAATGTATATCAAAGTTCAGAATAAACATGAAACCCTTGTACTTAAAAACAATGCAGGATTGGCTGCAAGTGATTTTTAAGGTTAATATTAGGGCTCAAAGATTAAAACACTGTAGGGTACGCTGATTAAATTGCTTGATCTCTCACTCCAGAATACTGTAGCTGACTGCTGAAGATTAATCCATATGCTGGTTTTAATGTGTGGCCTGACAATAGCACCTTATGTGCTGCTTTAATTACATGCAAATCAGGGGTAGGGTCATATAGGCCAATGCTTCCATCTATGACAAGGGGTGAATGGAAACCCCACCTCCCACCCCCGTTCACTATAATACATCACCTAGCAGTGGATCTAGCAGTGATATAATTTTCACTTCAAAAGAACAAGATTGTGACTCTAGGATGCATCACCACAAACCAGGTTGATACAGAAGCACATTCCTCCATAGGGAAGAAGGCAGCTTAAGGTTGTTTGCATTTTAACCTGGAAATAAAATCCTAGATCATTTCTGAATAAACTGAGCTCAACTGAAATTGGTCCTACAGACTTGGGATTCGACATGAAATCGCTCAGACGTTGTTGCTCTGAATGCATTTTTTTTCCATTGAAATTCTATTTTTAGTTAGCCTTTTAGAACAGGTAGATTAATTCTCAGCTCTGAGATAATGTCTTAAAATTGTCACACTGCCCTTAAACTCTGCACACGTTAAACTTTATCTCAGGAATAAATAAATTCCACATTAAGAGGACTGCGCTCTGTCCCGCTGTAAGAAACAGCCCCTTGCTCTGAGAGCCATCAACTGAATATCTATTATTTGGTCATTATTAAGAATGAAAATGTCCACATTTGTATGTTATGCATTTCCAGCCTTCCTTTGTTTGTATAGGAACATATTGCTCTATAAATATAAAATATATAAACATATAATATATACATGTTCAGCCTATAAATATTTGGTAATCAGTGCAATGCTAATAAAACGACTTCTGCAAAGCAGTTTACACAGGGGCTGCCGAGAGAATGTTTTTTCCCCTTTTGTGGCTCCTAATGAAATTCTGTGATTTTAATTTTTATTTCCACAGTCTTTTTACAGCCAGTTTTACTGTGCACATTTCCCCCAGTCCAACAAACCAGAAAATTTGAAATTTCTACTGAAGTTTCCACTGATATGGCTAGTGCCCCAATTTCCTTTTGAAACTGCATGGCAATTTGAAAACCACCTAGCAACATGGATGGATAGGTATAATTTTGTCTTTAAAAATTGGTCAGGAAGCGTTTGTTCAGGTCTTTTGAGCCACACACCTTGTCATTTCCTTTACACATTGAAGGCAGTGATGAGTTCAGTGAGCGAAAGATCGTGTTCCCAACCTGGAGGGAAAAATAATCACGCTCTTATTTTAGCTTCAGGGGATGACATCACCTGCTATGTAGTGTAGCGCTCTACCGGCTGTCTCATACATATGTTACCTACACATCACCCATGAGACTACACTAGATATACATTAACCATGAGACTACATTAGTTACACATTAACCATGAGACTACAGTAGTTACATGTCACCCATGAGACTACACTAGTTACACATTATCCATGAGACTACACTAGTTACACATTAACCATGAGATTACACTAGTTACACATCACCCATGAGACTACACTAGTTACACATTAACCATGAGACTGCACTAGATATACATTAACCATGAGACTACACTAGTTACACATTAACCATGAGATTACACTAGTTACACATCACCCATGAGACTACACTAGTTACACATTAACCATGAGACTACACTAGATATACATTAACCATGAGACTACACTAGTTACAAATTAACAATGAGACTACACTAGTTATACATTATCCATTAGACTACACTAGTTATACATCATCCATGTGACTACACTAATTACAGGCTAACCATGAGACTATGCTAACAACACACTAACCATGAGACCATGCTAGTCACACATTAACCATGAAACATATCTGAATAATTGCCCTAAATAAGCATATTGAAATTGCCTTATCTCAATAGTATCCACATCTAAATAACAACATCTAAATAATGCTCTGTTCAATCAAAGAGGGATGATGTCTGTTTCAATACTTAATTGGCACATTTCGTCTATACTGATTATTATGATAAATGTCAGCTCATGAACCAAACAGAACCAATGTCTTCATCTACATATGTTCCCAGATAATAGATTGCTTTCCCGTATTAAAAATTCAAAAAACATGCTCAGTTTATTTGTCAAGTGCTGTCAATTCTGAAGGCATAAATGATAAACTGATGCTTGCGTACCAAACGAACGCCAAGTGAATGGGAATGATTAAATGTGGTGTTGAATTATATTCAGTCAATAACACTCTGTTGACATCCTCTTATCGCTACTTCCTGGTAGACGAGGGAACTTTACTTACAAAACGGGAGCCGTTTATCCTCCGGGTCAATAAAGAGCATTTTGTATTATACAGGAATAGATTTAATCGGCGCAGATAATTACATTTAGCTGACTAATTACTAGCTTTCAATATTAATTATCTCTGTACCGCACACAATAAAGACAGAGTTTGTATTGTGCGTAAGATACAAAGCAGAATGCTAAACGTGCATTTTTGAGAGACTGATTATGCATCTAACTCAAAGGCTGAACCCATTCCAAGATGAGATAGCACATCTGAGCGTGCATTAATGTTTTACCAGTATGCCAGTAACGTTTCGAAAGCCCAGTGTATTTTGCAGCGCTCAGCAAAATTTGGATTTTGTCCCCCTTCTCCCCCACACACACACATGCACACACACACACACACACACACACACACGCACTCACAAACAGCCTCTGTCCCAGCTCCCCGTCTGAAGCAGAATCTCTCTCTGGCTTCTACAGTCTCTTTTATTGCAGGGACATGAAAGAACGGTGAAAAACAGTCTTCCCACCTGTCAAACTTTAGACAAACAAAGCCTGAAAGGCTTATTGTGAGGCAGAGGTTTAAGAGATGAGATCCTTTTTTTTTCTTCTTTTATTTATTTATTTTTTGGTTTAACCATACCAGAGCACAGAAAATCAAATCATCCAAAATTGGTTTGACCGCTGTTACTTTTGTTAGAGTGCATATCTTTACATTGCTAAACTGAAACTACAAGTTACTTCTCTTATTGCATATTTATGTGATTTAGCATATATAAGGGATATTCAAACTACCTTTGAGTATGTGGTTCAACAGGAACTAGTCAAATTTCATTAACCATCCAGCAGGGGAAAAAAGTTGTCCTACCTCCTGCCAGAAATTTTTTTTTAAATTTTAGCTTGAAATACTGTGTGGCTAGAAAACTAGCAAACCAACTTAACCAACTTTTTTTTCCATTTTTCTGGTAAATGTAATTTGAAAAACTTAAAAAAAACATAGTAAATATATCTTGTTTAGCATCTCCATGGCCTCAAAACATCTGAGAAATTGCTAAAAGATAAAAACCAATAAAAAGAAAAATGGCACATTGTGGTGTGAACCAGACAGATGTTTCCAAATGTACGTTTGCATAGGTGTGAGTTTGAATAAACGGCAATCAACCGAACCAAGCATAATGGAACAAACCTCCACCCAAGGCTCATTATACACCAAAGTGACCAAAATTCAGATTTTATTGTCTATAACTCAGGAGATCTACAACCCCTAATTGCTAAATGTGTGGTCCTGTACCTGTTTCCCTTTATAAATGAACAGGTGAAAACTCTGGCTTATACAGATAACTCTACCTTTAATAATAACTATAACATTAAGACAATGATTTCAGTTTGGTAGTACACACTACAACAAAACTATTTAACAACGGGCAATAACATTGTTTGGATCAGTGTTTCTCAACCCTGGTCCTGGGGACCCACTGCCCTGCATGTTTTAGGTGTCTCCCTGCTCCAACACACCTGATTCAAATGAATGGGTCGTTATCAGGCTTCTGCAGAGCTTGATGACAACCCATTCATTTGAATCAGGTGTATTGGAGCAGGGAGACATCTAAAACATGCAGGGCAGTGGGTCCCCAGGACCAGGGTTGAGAAACACAGATTTAGATCACTAGGAGAAACATAATTCCAACAAAATAAGACATGTTTAACCAGCCCGTGCTGTGTGCTCTGTGTCTACGGCAAGCATGTGTGTGCGTTGATTGATGGGTGTGCAGTATGCATAGTTTATGCAAATGTTTAATAGATTACCATCATAGCTATAGTAAGCATGGATGGTATACAGTATTGTATATTTGTCACACTCAATGGTTTCAGATCTTAAGACAAAATATAATATTAAACATAGGGAAACTGAGTAAACTCAAAACATTTTTTAAAATTATTATTTAATTTATTTAATTAAAAAAAAGATAAGTGAACACACAGATCACCCATATGAAAAACAATCAACCAATTAGCCAAATTTAATAGATAATTAGATTCAGCTGATTGAACACAGTCAGGCTTGATTGGAGCCAGCCCTGTTTAATGGAAACCTCACTCATATTGAACCTTACTATCAGAGTGAAGTAGTCACCACAAGATTTCTACAAGCACACCATTCTAATATCAAAGGATATTCCAGAAGAGATTAGAAAAAAAGGTGTTTGAAATATATCAGTCTGTGAAGGGTTGCAAAGCCATTTATAAGTCGCTGGGACTCCACTGAACCTCAGTGAGCACCATTATCTCAAAATGGAGAACACTTGTAACAGTGGTGATTCTTCCCAGGAGTTGCTCAGCCTGCCAAAATTTCTCCAAGGGCACAGCAACAACTCATCCAGGAAGTCACAAAAGATACCAGAAGAACATCCAAAGAACTGAAGGGCTCTCTAGTTTCAGCTAAGGTGAGTGTTCATGACTCCACAATGAGATAGAGTCTGTACCAAAAATGGGATTCATGGGGGAGTAAGTAGGCAGAAACCACTGCTAACCCAGAGAAACATCAATGCTTATCTCACATTTGCCAAAAAAAGCTCCTGGCTGATCCCCAAGTCGTTTTGGATCATGTCCTATGGACAGATGAGTCCAAGTGGAATGTTTTGGATGACACGGGGCCCATTGTGTCTGGCATTAAGCAAATACAGCATTTCACAGTAAGACCATCACCCCCACAGTCAAACATGGTGGTGGTAGGATGATAGTGTAGGAATGCTTTGCTGCCTCGGTACCAAGATACTGAAGGGATCATGAATTCTGCTCTGAAACCTGCTTTTTGTGTGTCGCTTTGGATAAAAAGTGTCTGCCAAATAAATGTAATGTATTGTATCATACAAGACGATTCTTAAGGAGAATGGGTTTTGCAGCAAGACAACGATCCACAACACAAAAGCAAGTCTGCATCTGATTGGCTGGGGGGAAAAAAAATTGTTTTGGAGTGGCCTAGTCAAAGTCCTGACTTAAACCCAATAGAGACAATGTGGCAGGACCCGAAACGAGCAGTTCACGCTCGAAAACAATTTGTCTGAATTTCAGCAGGTCTGCAAAGAAGAGTCGGCCAAAATTCCTCCACAGCGATGTGAAAAACTTATATCAAATTAAAGGAAGTGTTTGGTTGCAGTTATTGCCGCTAAAATGGTGCAACCAGGGGGCAATTATGGGGGCAATTACATTTCCATGTGGGTGATATGGGTTATTAATAAATAAATTAAATAATAATATTTAAAAATTAAAAGTACTCCGGTACCCTTTATCTAATGTTACATTTTGTCTAAAGATCTGAAACCATTCAGTGTTAAAAATAAGCTATAATAGAGGAAATCATGAAGGGAGCAAATACTTTTTCATGGCACGATAAAGTTTATCACCACAGGTATATTTAACATGAAGGGTCCCCAGATTACAATCATAGCTATACTTAGCCTGGATGGTAGTTTAGCACCATAGCTGTAGTTAATCTGGATGGCTAATAGCTTATCACCATGGCTATAGTTAATATGAACGGTTTACAGTTTATCACCATAGCTACAGTGAACAGCTCACAGTGGGAGCAAGCTTTACAGTGTGGCATGAACAGACAGGGCAGAGACACACAAATGAGATTGTGTCTGAGGCCACCCTGATATTACAATTATAATTCCATACTGCTGTTGATCTGGCTGGCGAATCACCTTGAGCTGCCCACTCTTCTGTGTGCTTGAGAGAGAGAGAGAAAAGGGGGGGGGGGGGAGGATTACAAGTTCACCATGATGAATAAATTGAGTGTATCCTGTGATGCACCCTGTTCTGTCTGAATGTGGTGGAAACAGACCTGTTAATATTATCCAAGCAATATACAGGAGAAACTGTTGTGGAATGTTTTCTTGCATTTTCCACTTTATAACAGACCTGGGTCAAATATGTATTTGTTTTGGATTCAAATACTTTTCTATGCTTTAATGATCTTGTCTGGTGTATTGGAACCCATGAAATACTCTCAAAAAGTGCAAACCACGCCTTCATATTGGCAGGCTCAGTTACACCGGGCAAGATCAATAGAGCACAGAAAACTATTTGAATCCAAAACAAATACGTATTTGACACAGGTCTGCTTTATAATAATTATTTTAAATGTCAGTACAATGATTTTATATTATGACATTATTAAATATTTATAATAATAATAATAATAATAATAATAAAATGCAAAATTACACATTTTCATTTCAAATTCATTTTGCGCTAATATAATCATAAATATTATTAATTCATTTGCTATTATTATTATTTTAATGTTAAAAAAATGGATGCCATTTGGATGTGTTCTGGGATTATTCCAATTAATGACCAGTAGGGGGCATATTCACATGCTTCCTCATACACTAGAAACAAGATTTAATTTTATGGTCAGAAAGTGCAATGCAGTATTTCCTATTTAATGCCCTTTTTTAAGAAAACCACACCCTAATGCAAATAACTGAAGAGACAGCCTGTGTACACTAATACGTTGTCCATAAAACAATGTTCACTCTGCATGTGAAACAGTACATGCTCAAACCAAGTCAAAAGATGGATTATCATGCTAATACATAAATTACCTACCAGTTCGGAAGGGATCATATGTATCCATCAATCCATTATCCATACCCGCTTATTCCTGGTCAGGGTCGCGGGGGGTACTGGAGCCTATCCCAGTATGCATTGGGTGAGAGGCAGGAATACACACCAATCTATGGCGGGGCACACACAATATCCACTCACAATTCACTCACACACTCATATCTATGGGAAATTTATAGTCTGGAATTAGCCTACCTGCATGTGTTTGGACTGCGGGAGGAAACCCACACGGACACGGGGAGAACATGCAAACTCCACACAGAAAGGCCCAGGCCAGGACTCAACTTTCTTGCAGTGAGGCAACAGCGCTGCCCACTGCACCCCCGTGCCACCCACCGGTCTTATGTGTGTTGTGTCTAATTAATCTAGTGTGCCCAGTTTGGATTAACTCCAAATACATCTGATGAAACCCCTGGCCTTTTGTGCTGGCAATTTCTGGTTTCCTGAGAATTCCTGGAGAGTTTGAGGTGAATGGCATGCGCATGTGTCTGGTTTCAAGGATGTTATTCAGTTTTAATTCAATTAAAAAAATAATTAGAACTCCGTGTGGGCATTCGTGTTAATTGGAATGGGGGAAAATAACAGTGTGAAAATGATCTTGACACCTATCCTCCATGATGTGTGTTTTTTTTATTTTCTTCTTCACTAAATGATAACCATCAGGGGCTGTTACCAGTGCATGTGGGTGTGCTGTGCATGGAATATTTTTTGGGGATATCAACAACCAAATTGAAAATCTAATTGGAATGATCCCTGGTGTTATTGAAACATTCCCAGCTAGCTGAGTTTAAGCAGGAAATATTTATTAAATGTGCCGTCAGTCAGTCGGTCTGTGCAGTCTGCCAGCGTAGCGTAGCGTAGCGGAGCTTGTCGGCCGACTCCGTCCTTGGTGCGGAGCGCTTTGACGTTCAGAGGCCCTGACAGGAGCGTTTCGGGGGGGAATTAGCCGGTCCCTCCGCTCGCACCCCGCGCGGCGCGGAACATCGCTCAGCCTTCACCCGACGGGATCCGTTTCCGTTTCGACGAACAGCCAACGGCCGATCGCGGGAGAGCCGCCGGAGTCGATTAAGGGGGAAGCGCCCGGTGATTAGGAAAGTCTAACAAAACGCGTAAAAAGTGAAATGATTTCCGAACGGTTCATTACGGTCAATGCGATTCGCGGACATCTGTCGGGATGAGGATCAGCACAGCTGCGGCCGATGGGCGTTCGCCAGCTTTCAGGGGGGGGGGGTGTTTGACGGTTTCCATGGCGCCCGGGCTGTTATTTACAGGCCGCCGAACGCCCTCCCCCGGAGTGCTGACGGAGGAGGGACCGTTGTTGTAGATCACCGCAGCCGCGTCCCACGTCCAATCAATCTTCGGCGAGTTGGGAGGAGATGATCTCAGCCGAATTTCGATCCGTAAAAAAAGGTGGAACGCGCTGGGGCGCGCTGAAGGTGCGAACGCTCCGGGGGCGTCTTTTTCACGCTTTATTAAACGGCGAATGTGTCTCCCGCTAATGAGGGAAATGCATCTCCACCAGGATCGCAGAACGTTGACAAATTATTGCCTACAGAGCTGCGTGTTCGTATAATGACATTTTGTGATGTGTTTCTTGTTCTCCTTAACCTTTTTTTTTTGCATTGCTAAATAAATACTGAATAGTCCAGAATATACACAATAATTCTGTAAAGGCCACAATATGTACTGTATACACACTATATATCTGCCAGCGCGTAGTTCTCTCCATAAAGGTCTATAAAATCATATTATTTACTAACACGGATGTGCGGTAGACCAAAGCTGAGGTCTCGATGGGAGGTTGGAGGTCTATATTATGTGCGCTGCTCACATTGGCCCGACCGTAAATTTTGCTCCATTGCTTTACGGTCGGCTCATAAAGTACACGGCGGTTAGCAATTATGGCGCTGATTCTGCTGGAGGAAGCGTCACGGCCACTGAAGGAAGCAGATGATTTTTTTCCCTGCCATCACCACCGAGTTACATTTTACCTTTAGAAGGCCCCATTGTTCAGTGCTACAAGGCATGGGCGACTTCAATTAGAAAACAGCAAGATTTCATTTTCTCTGCCATATGGACTGTATATATATAAATGGACTGCATTTATATAGCGCTTTTATCCAAAGCGCTTTACAATTGATGCCCCTCATTCGCCAGAGCAGTAAGGGGTTAGGTGTCTTGCTCAAGGACACTTCGACATGCCCACGGCAGGGTTTGAACCGGCAACCCTCCGACTGCCAGACAATGGGTCTTACCTCCTGAGCTATGTCGCCCCATATCTCAGTTGCTTAAACGATTAAATGAATATCCAGTTTGGTTACATGCATATGCATGTGCACAGACCCTCATGCACACATGGAGACACATGTGCGTGCACAAACACACACACTCACACACACTATCAGGTGTGTTCATAAGCTGATACTGTTGTTCAAAGTTGGGCAGGTTTCCAAAACATGGCAAAGTAACTGGAATAGCAACAGAAGCTAGTAAACAAGTCTGATCAATAAAAGTATAAAGTATATACAATCAAAAGTATATATCGTAATGGCAATTTATTATTATTTTTATTTTATTTTTTTGCCTGAAATTTAACTTTATAAAAAGGTTCTTAATTCACAATTGACTTGATGTAATTTGGGACCATGGATTTCACACTGTCAAATGAGTTCTCTGCATGTAGAAAGGGGAAGATGCCTTTCTTCTGGGTAAATTATTGATCATTAAATTTGAAAAGTCAACAAAGGGCATTTTTGCCAATCCTAATGTAGAATAACAGGATTTTACATATTCTACAGTCAACAGAACATTCTAAAATATAGCTATGCATAAATGCTAAAATAGTTTTTATTTCTCACTTAATCCTGACTCTTAGGGCGAATTGTTCTGGTATCATTCATAGTTTGGTAAAAATGACGTCTGGAAGCAGATTCGCGCAGCTTATTATCCACGTCGGCCGCGCTGTGCTCTGAATTTGACGGCACGAGGAATGTGCGGACGCGGAGCTGCGTTTGCGTCGGCGTTGCGCTCGGTGCTCGCTTCCCTCAGGGCCTGACGTTTGATGTGACTGAGCACAGCCCCAGGGCTGCAGTATGAAAATGCTGCGCGTTAAAAAGAGTCTCCCCTTTTGATCTCACTAAACAGATAGATGAGACATCTTTCTCTGTGGGTGAGTCAGTTTGTAAAGTCATTCGATACGATTTTGAGAAATGCCTGTTGCTTCACTGTGTTCGGTTGTTTTGTTTTGTTATTGTCACGGGGCATTTCAAAAGGTAATAGTCCGCTCTCATTTTTCATTTGAGTCATCGTTCTCGTTGTTTTTAAAGTTTATTGTCCTCTTTTATTTAGCCATTACAAAATTACACCCATATTTCTGGGTGAACTTTCACTTTATCAGAGAAAGAAAAATGAGTTATGTTGGTCCAGTGCATGCCAACTGTTTGACCATTACAAAGTTTACACAGGCTACCTCAGTCCTGGAGCCATTTTCACACAGATGTCAGCAGGTCAGGCAGTTCACCACTGGTCTTGTTTGTTGGTTTCGGGCAGAGTGGTGAGTAAGAGAGAGACCTCCTCTGACCTCCCCAGATCCTCGGGCGAACTCCACCCTTCGCTTTGCGTCACACCAGGAAGGTTAATCAGCAGACCGGTCGGAATGAATGCGTGTACCCTCAGAATTGGGGAAGTGTCCGAAACGCATCTGATGCAGCGGCGATTTGCGCCGGCGAAAATTTGTTTGAAGTTGCCGGGGAGACGCGAGGAGGCAGGATGGGGCCCGAGGCGGACTGAAGCCTCCTATCTCTCTCCTGCAGCTGTGCGGAGCCGGGCTGTAAACACGAAGAGCAGCACCTGTGCGCGCGCGCGTCCCACTCCCACTCGCCGCCATAATGCGGAACATAAATCACTAGCCTTCTGCAGGGGACAAGATTGGGGCGCGCACGCACGCCTTAATTACAGTGCTTGGGTTTGACTCCGCTAGCTTCCGCTAGCTATTCCTGGCCATTCTGTTATTTTTAATTGATCGCTAAAGTCCTGCGTGATGTCACTGCGACAGAGATAACGCGGTTTCCCGTGCGTAGGAGACCTACCAAGCCTCGACCGACCAAGATTTAGTACATTTCCCCCTTCCAGTTCTCCAGTTAGGTGTGCTGTTATGCAGAAGTCTGAACTCCACCCCTGGAGACTGCAGTATCTGCAAATTGAGAGTTGCCATCTGTGAAATTTTCTCGGGCTACTTTGAAGACGAAATTGCGGGAGAGGAAAAATCAAAGCCGGGGGGTAGCGGACTTTCGGGCTTCTTTTTAAACGAGCCGCGAGTGCAGTCGGGCTAAAGGAATTTACGCGTCTACCCCGGAAAAAGCATATCAGAGGCTCGTAATGCGGGGAACCGCGAAAAATGAACCAAAGCTCAAAAGGTTGGAGCTGACGCGAGACCACGGTTCACCTCCTGTCACTCTCTGTGCCCGGAACGCGGAGCCGCTGTTGGCACGGCGACAGGATCTGCACTTCAGCTCCAGGGTGGGTGATTGACAGCGAAGCCTCAGCGCCCCTGCTCTGACCAAAACGTCAGTCCGACGACGTTTGGTTAGTGTACACGGTGAAGAAATCACTCAAAATCACCTCGTAGCAGAGAGCACGGTGCACTCTATTAAAAATCCTCAATAAGTATGTCATCAAAGAAATGACTGTCAATCATGTTGGATCATTATAGAAGAAAACTAATAATTGCAATAGAGGTGAGTTTAACTTCTAAAAAAAACTCATCAATAGAGTGTTGTTTGGCAACACTTTACAACACTGGACACAAATAAGCATTTATTAATACTTGAACTTATGAATAAATCGGTCGGTCAGTTTTTTTGCACTCGCTGCAGCTATACACTAACATATGCAAGCTGCTTGCTAAAGTATGGCAGTTGTCATAGGCTACCCAACTGATGCCCCTGGACTGATTCCCATTCGATTAAATGACCCAACTTTTCATAAGGGCATGGGTTTCATTTCATAGCGACCCCCCCTGCAACAGGGCAACGGACAGGTACTGCCACTTCTGCTATGATGGCTCCTAAAACACTATGAGTGGGGCTAGGTGCTCCCGGAAGACCCATTTCGCATACTGGAGGGTGCTCTCCCAGCTACCCCCCATATTTTGCAGTGTCATGTGGAAGGTAGCACACCAGAGACTTGAGCCCTCTCGTCGAAGCCACACGAATACCAAAATCTCCATTCACCCTCTGTGTCCTCATGTGGGTTAGGGTAGGCCTAGACTACACATAACCATCCTGTTATTTGGAAATTGCGTTGTCTATTTACATTGTCATGATTTGGGCCTATGCAATTAACATAAGGTAATGGCAAGTGTTCACCCCTGTCACCAGCTGGACAAAGAAGTTTTGGTTCATACCTTTTATTTTATACCATATACCCCGTTTGATTAGGACTACAAGAGACTATTAATTAACCCGTCATGACCTAAGCCTAAAAAGTGGACGTTTTGGGCATGTCTTGGTGTCTTTGACTGTAGTGATATATTGTGCTATCATCAAGTGCCATATGTCTACTGATTCATCCATTAATTAATAGTAGTAATTAACACCATATGTTAAGAGGCAGTCCAAACCATTTTTAATGATTACTCAAATATGACCTCGCTTGGTTGCTCAGATAAGCAGTTCGTTAGTTCTTGATGTGCTAAGCATTAGTCGATGCCTTCATTCATCATGATTTGTGCATCAGTTTAAGTATTAGTAAGTGCTTAGTTGTGCACCAGGACTGTAAAGTGTTACCGATTATTCTGTTCAGTAGTGGGGGCCATCATTCAATTACTATGGGCACAAACGGTTATAAAAGACAAGTTATCTTCTCCAGGTCCTCCTATTCTTGTCTTTTGTGGTGGCCACAGACTAGAAAGGTGAGAGTTTAAATATACAGCCCGCATCTCAACCGAAGACTGCTCAAGGCAACATCTCCAACATCTACCAGTGCTTCTGTTTGTTTTCTGGTAGTGAGAGACAGCAAAGCTAACACGTTTCTACATCTCTTCTGTTTACACAGCACTCCAAAAGCCCTCACCTGTGAAAGGAATTTACAATAAAAAGCACCCATGAGCGCCTTTAGTTGTTTTTTCCCTGGGACTGTGAAGGCTTTGCATACGGGCAGGCTAGCAGATGGACATGTTTTCTGATTTGCCAGCCTCATTTACCCTGGAATAAATTGACTGTTCCTGGCTGATAGCCTGAGCGGTTTTATGTAATATTGTCCTCCATAAATGAACTCACTCATCTAAGAATGTGTTTAGGAGCTGCTTGTTGTGAATTATCATGCAACGCGGCGATAAGCAATGCGGACTGAATATTAAAGACCTATTGAAGATTGTAATTGTTGTTTTGCCTCCCTTGGAAAGAAATCCTTTAAATTAGCCTCTCCATGCATCACTGTTTTGCCACCAAGCCTCGTTTCCCAGAAAAACAACAACCACAAAAAAAAAAAAAAAAAAACGACTTGTGAATGTTTTGATAAACACTTTAAAATGGAACAAAAAATAAATGATTGCAAAATAACCTGCCTACTGCATTAGGCCCCTGTTGCAATGCAGATAAAGCTGCGGATTCATTGCTAAACAACCGGCGAGTGAGCGATCCAAGCTCATCATTTCCTCAGTCTGGCACATTAATACTCCAGTGAGCTTAGCCGTGCTTCTCAGCACAGCACCTCCACCTTCTCAAATGTCAGCCTCGGCCTTTTTTAACCAAGGGCACAGACGACGGCGATTCAACCAACAGTTCTTCTTTTATCAGAACAGTAGTGCGTTTCATTGTACGTTATGGTATCTGTACGTTTATACATTATGTGGTTTCGCTTCATAAATCGAAATATCTTGGTTGTGCCAACTTTCTCCTTCATGGTATTGCCATGGTGGCCTGTGTGGTTATGGAATCTGACCCAGTCAAGATGTCAACTTCTTCAAGCAATGTCAACATTATTCTCATTGCCTGCTTCCTTGGCCCCTTCGTTCTTACTTAAGTCCCAGATTATGGCGTGAATTCAAGCAACATTTCAAGCAACTTTACCTACAAAAAAAGTACTTGTCAGGAAAAAAAGATTTTTTAAATTGTGTTTTAAATTGCATGTTAAAAACAGACGTCAGCATTCAGCAAGCTATCTTGGGAATCCTATCCTTTTGCCTCTCCAGTATACAATATATGCTTGCGTTACTATTTTACAAAGCTCAAATGTGGTGATCTGATTAAGTAATTTAGGGTATTATTTGCTTCAGTGTTCATATACTGCTCAAAGCACACGATCGGTATGGGCCGGTGTATCGGTTTCTAATATAGTGGTAGTGTGGAGAAATGGATTCCTGTACTTTCGTGGGAATGCCATCAACAGATGAAGTTATCTTCCCCGCAGAATCTCATTGTTAATTATGCACCGATATGCCTTAAGCAATGACTCATTTCTGCCCTCCCAACTTCAGCTGATGTGTGTTAAGCATTCAGGCACAAAATGGCTGCCACGCACCACCCAGTTCCTACACATTAGAGTAGTTGTGGTGTTTCTTCCTTTCCCTGCAAAGTGCTTTCTGATCTCGAAAAGCGCTATGTAAAAGGAATCGGTTATTATTATTTTAATGATTGTGCCACCCCCCCCTTCCGACGCTTCTCCATATGGACCGCTGGTGGCATGTGGGCTTCGCAGAGCATTGGCTGCTCAATAACTGAAGCCGCTGAAGACGGCCGTTTCTGCGGCAGAATCAGATTGCACTGTTTTATTTGCGGGCTTAATTGCCTCTCCAGGGTTGCAGACTCAGCCCCACGGAAGCATATGAAGGGGGTTCTGGGGTGGTGGTTACTTTGTTACGAAAAGAAATGATCTTTCTGCGAGTCCAAATGCATTTCCCCTCGCACTCCTGTCCCTATCTGACCTGTGGCTCGGGGAAATAACCAGGAAGGGTGGCGTTTTATCATCGGTTGGTTGCAGACATGTTCCAGTTCCTTTACTGTTATATTATTTCTGAGGCTGCTGTTCCAGTGTGTGGATGGGCCTTATGGTCTGGTATCTATTAAAGCACTGCTCCAGTGTGTGGATGGGCCCTATGGTCTGGTATCTTTTTAGCAACTTAAAAAATTCAGGACTTCAGGATGATTCTCAACTTGATTTAGAATATCTTCACTGTCTGGCCATTACATTTGTTAATTATATAAAACGCAACATTGTTGAACAATAACTTTGCAACAATAATTTAAACTACACAAACTAAGAATAGAAGTTAAATGCATTCCGTTTTTCCAAGAACGCATTTGCTGACGGCACTTGTAATGTAGACTGTGATGCATGGGTCGACTTGACGCCCAAAGAACTGATTGCTTTGCCTGCACAGGCGATGGTGGCAGTGTAGCATAGTCGGTAAGGAACTGGGCTTGTAACCAAAAGGTCACAGGTTTGATTCCTGGGTGGGACACTGCCGTTGTACCCTTGAGCAAGGTACTTAACCTGCATTGCTTCAGTATATATATCCAGCTGTATAAATGGATGCAATGTAAATGCTATGTACAAAAGGTGTGTAAGTTGCTCTGGACAAAAGCGTCTGCTAAATGCGTACATAATGTAATGTAAAAACTATGGATACCTTTGTGCTGGGAGACAGGTGATTGTGCAGGTGATATCACCGCCGTTCGACGTTCCCTCAGCTTGTCGCTGCAAAATCTGTCACTGTCGACCTTCCCGCTCGACCTCCCTGAGTGAATAAATGTAAAACAACGAAGACTTCCGGGCGAGCTCAAACACGTAGAACCTGTGAGATTGTGATTCTGGCTACAGGCATTCATCAAAAGAACAGCTGAGGAATTGTAAATATACAACTCGTTGTGCAAGTCAGCATGAGGGTTGAAAATATTTGCAATAGTCTGCTGTCAGATTTTAAGGGGGCGGCCATTTTAAGGATTAAAATCCCTTAGGCCAGTGATAAAGTATATTACATCATCTGCATATTACAGGAAAGGTGGTTTACTGCAGCTGTGCCATTTCCCCTTAAAATGTGGATTTAACAATGCTCACGCCAATCATGGGCAAAGGATACTGGGCTTGGGCACCCTCTGAGGGAGATTAATGGGATAATGCTTGCTTCAGTAACACAAAACCTCTTCAAAATGGCAGGAAATTGAATATGGTGGACAATATAAATTTGAAATAATGTGTGTCAACATTACATTCATTTAGCACACTATACTATGTGTATAAATATCTGCTAGTGATTTAAATTTTGTAAACTAGTGGTTTTGCTCATTAATCACTTATTACTTTTATTATGGACGGAGTGTAGCACAGTGGGTAAGGAACTGGGCTTGTAACCGAAAGGTCGCAGGTTCGATTCCCGGGTAAGGACACTGCCGTGGTACCCTTGAGCAAGGTACTTAACCTGCATTGCTTCAGTATATATCCAGCTGTGTAAATGGATACAATGTAAAATGCTATGTAAAAAGTTGTGTAAGTCGCTCTGGATAAGAGCGTCTGCTAAATGCCTCTAATGTAAATGTAATGTACTAATTAATGAATTAAGTTCAGCTAGGTTACCAACATCTAATATGGGCCCTAATGAGAGATTATGTGCTTGGGACTAGATGGATTGTACAGTACACACTACACATTGGTCTGTACTTCTACAGGTAGAAGTAGGAAGGTTCACTGGGTATGTACATCTTGACATTTCATTGCAGTATATAAAAAAATATATGTATATGTATACAACAAGCACAGTGCAATTCAGTGTCAAGGTACTACAGTTCAAGATAAACTGAACAGATAAAAAAGCCATACATGTATGCTTTACAAGTCATATGATCTATAGAAAACCCACAAGGCAATATGTTGATCATGAAAAGCAAGTAGACAACTGTATACCCATTTTTTATTTTCCTCCTGTCTCTCTTACATTCTAGTGTTGTGTGACTGTTTCTCCTGGCTTCTTGTTCAAGACAGCTAAGCATATGTTTACCCATCATTCTGTAATATGTGGAATTAATGCCACACAATGATTTTTCATTCCCTATTTCCCATTATAACCACCCCCACACACACAATTATATGGTGTTTCATACCTTTTACAAAATAAGTAATGACAGCAATCATTCCAAATATAATTTCGAACTCTACTTCGAAGCTATCAAGAGGTGTAGCCACTGCCTCCATTTTTTTCATATTTTTTATACTGAATATATAGATTTCTTATATGTTATATTTCTGTTATATTCTCAGGAAATATATCGTTGCTACCTTGAAGGGACAGCTGACTCTGAAAGTAATTTTTACAGGAAGGTACTTTTCAAAAGCTGCTTAGCTACAGTCAAAATCTTCCCTTTTGCATTCAGCTACCTCCTGTGCTAATTAGATGCATAAGGCACTGTCTGCTTCACATAACAAGATATGTCTCTCATTACAAACAATCGTTGTTCATTATCTGGCATTCCTGTGACTATTAATGTGCTTAATTGTTTTACAAGTGTACTGGTGATGAAGGTGTTTCATACTAAGTGCTGCAAGCATAACTGATGGCTCTCAACACGACTCCATAAAGCAGTTGCTGTGCTCATGGTCCAGACTACGCATTAACACAGAAATATCTGTCCATATTGTCCGCATGTGCTTGGTGGGGGGAGAGATGAAATTAAAAATAAAGCATCATGTCATTTGAGCTAAAAGCTGCCATAATGAACTGTGGCATATGGTGCTAGATCTGAAGATCGCTCATTCTGCATGCATGCACACACACACACACACACACACACACGCACAAACGCGCACACACACAAATGAAATTGCGCTCTAATTGAGCTGCCTTGATTTGCTTTGGCTGTTTGATATTGACAGTAGTATGTGCCCAAACGCTGTGTTAAGCAAGCTGTGCCTTCATCTGCTGGTGCCCTTGTGTCTAATGCCATCCTATCAGCCGGCTTCCAAACTAAAAATAAGGGGAAAAGAATAAGAGGACAGAACTGAAAAGGCTAATAATAGGAAAGGCTCCACTCAATGTAAAAAAGTACTGATGTTACTATGCTGATGTTAATGCTTAGTGAGTGAGTGATTGAGTGATTATGTGAGAGAATGAGTGATCAATTATGTGAGTGAGTGAATGGGTGAGTGTGTGATGAGTGATGAGTGAATAATGATGAGGGTTAGGGAGTCAGTGACAGTGAGTGATCATGCCAGTGAGTGAGCTGTGTAGGGGGCATGGCCACCCTGTAGAATGAAAGCATATGGTTTCCTGACTGGAATAGTGCATTCATGTGTTTCATTTTGTGCCCGCTACTCTGTAAGCTCAGTATGTGCTGCTGACGGAAACTTTTCAAACACTTCAAAACCTGCTGAACCTCACTTTTCTTTGCTTAGAAGTCACACTTTGCAGTAAACCTTTGTCTATCATTACCCCCCACTGCCCCAAAACTATGCCACACTATTCCACTGCCTAACTGCCCAAACACTACTCCACACTGCCAAAACACTACTCCACACATCCCAAACACTATTGCAGACAGGCCCAGCACTACTCCACACTGCCCAATACTACTCTACACAACACAAACACTGCTCCACACTGCCTAAGTATTACTCCACTCTGTCCAAACACTATTGCACACTATCCAACACTAACACATCACTACTACACATTGCCTAATCACTACTCCACACTGTCTAAACACTACTCCACACTATACCACCACAATTCCACACTGCCACATCACTATTCCACACTGCAGCAACACTACTCCACATTGCGCCATCACTACTCTACACTGTCCAACACTACTCCACACAGACCAGTCACTACTCCACACTGCCCAACACTACTGCACACTGTCCAACACAACTCCACACTTCCCAACACTACTGCACACTGCCCAACACTACTGCAAACTGCCTAACCACTACTCCACACTGTCCAAACACTACTCCACACAGACCAGTCACTACTCCACACTGGCCCAACACTACTCTGCATTGTCATCATAGTCTAACTGATTTATGAGCTTTTTGCTTTTTTTTAAAACGTGTGGTAGGAGTTTAATGAAACTGTTAAATTGTAAATATCATTGTGCACTGTTTTAGGATTCGATGATGGAAGATCATGTAAAGTAGCCCATGTCTTTCTATCTGCAGTTTATTTGTACTTTGTTGAAATTAGTCGTATTTCAGATAATTAGTTCCCTGCTTACCGAGCCCACATATAAATCTAATGTATTTAAGTCAGTTGCAGGTCTGTGTGTTCCCCAGTGGTGCTGGCAGTTTGCGCTTCTGGTTCTGGTAATAGCAGTATTTGTGCTGCATGCTGGTCTTACAGCCTCTGTGCTGATAAGCAGAGATAATTATTTGCTTTACCCTCCCACAGTTTGCTGATTTGTGGCCTGGTCTCATGTCAGGAGAAATGAGATGGGGAGATGTGGCTGGGAGATGTTTGGGTTTTTTTTATTTTTTTTTAGCGGTAATTAGTTTAAAATGGGAAAAGGTTCTCTCTGACACACTGAGGGTCAGGGACGAGCAGGAAGGCCTATTTGTACACACAGCCGTGCTGAGGAACTCTCCTTTGATTCATTGTTCTTGATTTTATCAGGTAAGTGAAGGCTGGCTTCCTATTACACACTTTACCAGTGGGTTCATCCGGAAATAAACCTCCCTGTGTGAGTGTGTGTGTGTGTGTGTTAGCATTTCACATACAGAACATTTAACCATATCCTTAGAAATATTTTTAATTATTTTTAATTTATTAATAATTGTGACATTATTATTATTATTCAAATATTATTTATTTATTTATTTTATTTTTATTATTAACATAATAATAATAAATGCTCAGGCATAAAGCGTTAAAAAATCCACAGAATTATCATAAAGTAAACAAAGCTATTTAGCATATAATTCTAATTTATAATAGCATGCATTTCAAAGAATCTGCATAAAGCAAGTAAATTCACAGCCACAGTGCAACTGGTCTTAGTAGCAGGAAAATGAACTAAAGAAAGCCCACAAAGCTCCTTAAACTGGATGGGAAACAGAGATCACAGTCATCATCAGGGCCCTGTGGCTGACGGTCCTTCAATTCAATTAATTTCAACTTTATTTATCCCACAGCAATTTAAACATCACGCTGATGCAAGAAAACAAGAACACAGCGAGACAACATTCAATAGTGGCAGACACATACAGTGCATCAGCACAGACAACATCTAACATGGCGTCGAACATGGCATATCTTGTTGCTGTTGTCCACTCTACACTGCTCTGTCAGCAACAAGATTTGGCGGGACAATCCATTATTAATTTTTCATTACATTGTTTCCAGCACGCATATCCTTCAGTCTGAATATGAGCCTCATTTTGAGTCTCCTTTTAAAATAATTATTCTGTCGCTGGTGGGTAATGTCTTTGTTCTCATTGATTAATTTCCAAGAAGATCTGTCAGCCTGTGCAGAAGTTTAATTGGCAGTCAGTTAATTTTTTTCTGGACTCTGTTGCTTGATTTATTTTTACTGGTACACAGTCAACCACGCACGACTTCACTCATAACTGCGAATCACGCCTGGAAGAGAAGTGAATGCACCTGTTATGCACCTGTCATGCTCATCGCATCAGAAGAACTGAATCGAGTCCTTTCAATTCAGCTACATGGAGTCAGTGGAACGCCTCATCTTGCAGTCAGGTCATCACGAGTTGGTGTTGACTGAAAAACTACTTTCATTTCCGTCAAACCACTGGTGTTTCCAGAAAATATGATGCGTCTACACAAACACACACACACATGCACACACACACACACACACATATGCATGCAAGGAACAAACCACGATTAGCCATGCAGTCCTTAAAGCTTCAGGCTGTTCCACCGCAGAATTGCCACGTACAAATGATCACATTTGGCTTTGTGTACGTTTACCATGAAATACTGTTCAAAACATATTGCAAAAAATTACTCACATAACTTCAGGTATATATATATATAAACAAATAATAATATCTTAAATGTTAATTTTCATATAATATCAAAACATCATTTTCATTAACAATTAATTTTTCATTTATATAATCCTTAATATTATTCAGTAATTTACTAAAATTATTATACAGTTTATGTTGGATCTCAAAAAAACATTGACATCGCTTGGATGTCTTCTGGGATTATTCCAACTCATGACCAGTAGGGGGCATACATTCACGTACTTCCTTGTAAGCTGGAAACAAGACTTAACTTCAAGGTCGGAAAGTACATAGCACAGGGAGAAGCTCATGCCCCCTTTTCCAATAAAACCACACCCTGAAAGCAAATACGCGAAGGTACCAGATTTGACTTGGGCCTGCATTTATCAAGGGCCCCAGAATTACTCTTGGGAGTAATACTAAGCCCTGCTAAAGCCCTCCTCGGGAGCAGGAGTAAGCACATTCCCTGCTTCGGGCAGGCAGCGTGAGTAACTTATGGAGCCCCTTGCTCCTACTCGCAGTGGCTAAGTCCATTTCCTGTAAGTACGCCGAAGGGCATTTTTCTCCCTCGTCAATCTCTCCATAATAACTTTTTGTTCTTCTCGCAAGAGGCGCGCGCCATTTCGGCTCCGAGCCGGCAAAGAGAGCGCACGGGGACAGCTGAGTGCAGATGGAGACGGGAGTTACTGTGAGGTCTGAAGATCTAATAAACAGATTTTATTCTCCGGCATAAAAGCGCGACCAAATGCGTCCGTCGCTTGTATAGAGCTTTCGAGCACTCGAGCCCGGTTTTCTTCTCCGAGGCATTGGATGAATACAGGCCCGGATTTGAAAAAAATAAAGAGGTTAAAAACCGTGGTCAGTTAGAGCTTGGAACGTTCCAGCATTTTACGTGTTATTGAAAGATGACCAGCACTCAGCACTGCAAGACGAAGCCCTCCAGTATATGATTTGAAATTCTTATTTTCTTCTAGGTTCAGTCCTCACTCCAGTGCTATGGAATCCGTAAGCAGATGTGCGATCACCTATAAAAAAAAAACCTAACGATAGCGGAGGGCTTTTTAAAAATCAATTTCTCCTGGCACACTTTTCTCCATGTAAACAAGGCAAAGAGAAACGATTGAAGGTGAAAATTTAAACTCTCCGGTTGTTTGCTCCGGTACGAGCGCCCTCTGAGGATCCCGTTCAGATGGGATAAGCCGGCACATCCGTGAAAAAAATGACACTGGCAGGAAAAGCCGCTCCCCTAAAAAGTGTCAAACACGCCGAATCGCTGCAAACGGGCGTCAGTGGGAAGAGATGAAGGGGAAAGAAAGGGAGGGGATGATTTCGGCGCTCCGTAACGCCTTCCTTTCACGTTTACATCGTCACGGTTTTTCTCATCCTGTTTCACACCTCCGCGGCGCGCCTTCAGAGCGGTTTCGGCTGAGGGGGGGCCCGCTAAACGGGCGGGTCTCTGGGACGTACGGGCGGACGGGGAGGGACCAACGGACTCCCAGGAAAGAACACCGCGACACGCTCGGCTCCTTCCTGAAAAACGGATTCGTGTCAGAGACGCTGGTCACCAATCACAGGGATTTCACATTCGACAATGCCTTTCCCTTGTAAAGGAAATTGCAGTAGAAACACAGGAAGTACTATGGGGCTGGGAATGATTTTTTTAAAAATGTAAGCCAAAAAATAAAAATATAAAAGTTCTGTTTTGTAATATGTTCACATTACCACAATACTCAAGTACCTAAAGTTGCTCCCAGTTAGTATTGGTTTGATATTTTTTTGGTTTTTAAAGGAACACATGGGATGATATCTGAATATATACACAATATACTTATACCATACCAACTAAACAACCTGTTTACAATCTTTTAAATATCCTTGTTTTATTTAGTTTTTATTGTTCACTTTCTGTAAAGCTCTTTGTATCACAGTAGAAAAGCCCAGAAATGAACAGTAATTAAGGGGTGTAACAAGAAGGTGCTGAGTCTTCAGATCTTACAAAACAGTCATTTAAAAATTTTTTTAAAGAGCTTACAGTGTTTATATTTAAACAATGTCAAAGATAATTTTTGGAGGTGGAGCACACCAGTACGATTAGTACAGCAATGATATTCAGCGCTCTGAATAACAACTAATTGGCTCACAGGTTTTATTCTGAAAAGGTCTAGTTTTGTAATGTCAATGATAATGATGAGATTTTATCAACCGTCTAATTTCACTTTTCATTCAGTTATGCATAGAAAAAATAAGACATTTCAAATTTAGTACATACTCTAAGTGACAACAGTTTCTACAGCCTGCTTTGAGTGTTCTCAGTTAACCTCTTCAGGATTCTGCATCTCCACCAGCTTCTCATCTCAAATGTGTCTTATAGTGTAACTTTACTAAGGTGAGCGTACGTGCTGGGGGCCCTTTACCTTTAGGGCTCCATGGAAATAAAGGTACTGAACGCCAAATCAAAATGGGCCAGGGGAAGTGGTTTGCTGTCATGACCACATGTACTATAAGCACTTATCAGCTACTTCACCTGGCTACTTAGCACTTTCTCGTCTTGACATTAGAAAGTATAGTATAAAGCTTATATTTTATAGACTCACAAGCTGGACCCGAACATAAAGAAAACTTACTGCGACATTGGAACAATCGCACACACCGTGACCCAGAGTGGAAAAATGCTGTGTTGACCATAGCTGGATACTCTAGACACAGTTCTGGATACACTAGGCACAGTGCTGGATACTCTAGACACAGTTCTGTACACACTAGACACTGTGCTGGATACTCTAGACACAGTTCTGTACACACTAGACACTGTGCTGAATACTCTAGACACAGTTCTGTACACACTAGACACTGTGCTGGATACTCTAGACACTGTGCTGGATACTGTAGGCACTGTGCTGGATACACTAGACACTGTGCTGGATACACTAGACACTGTGCTGGATATACTAGACACTGTGCTGGATACTCTAGACACTGTGCTGGATACACTAGACACTGTGCTGGATACTGTAGGCACTGTGCTGGATACACTAGACACTGTGCTGGATACACTAGACACTGTGCTGGATACACTACACACAGAACTGGATACTCTAGACACTGTGCTGGATACTCCAGACACAGACTTGGATACTCTAGACACTGTGCTGGATGTTGTCCCCCAGGATGCTGAAAATTTTAAAAATGCATCCTCTCGGCATGATTACTGTAACGTTTTACTGTCAGATTGCACCAACTCGGCATTGCAGCGTTTACAACTTGTACAGAATGCAGCTGCTAAGGTCCTTACTAGAACTAAGAAATGGCAACATATCAGTCCAGTGCTTAAATCTCTTCACTGACTGCCTGTCAAATCTAGAATCGACTAGATCTTGCTGCTAACGAATAAAGCTCTGAACGGTTTAGCCGCTGCCTATCTCAGTGAGTTACTTATTCCTTACTCTCCTCCAAGGTTACTTTGTTCACAAGATGCTGGGTATGTGAAAATTTCATGTGTATCTAAAATTACAATTGGCAGTATAGCCTTCTTTCATAGAGCTCCTGTCTTATGGAACAATCTCCCAACTAATATGCGGGCTTCAGACTTCAGACTCTGCCTTTAGTGTAGGCTTAAAACTTACTTCATTAGTCAGTCATATTGTTCTACAATCCTGTTAAATGGTCAAGTATGAGTCTATGAAATTGACTCAGATGTCTGGGTGAGGTAGGGAGCGTAGCGTTAAGTGCCAAGCTTGCATCAACGGAGCGGACATGCTAGTTAGCACAGCCTCAAGTGTTAAGCTGGCTTTTATGGAGCTGACACATCAGGTGGGTCAGCTTAAGTGTCAAGCTCGCTTTACGGAGCGGACATGCTAGTTACTGCAGCTCAGCCTCAAGTGTCAAATGTCAAGTTGGCCCTACGGAGTTGACACACCAGATAGCTTAGCATCAAGTGTCAACTGACCTTAACCTTATCTTCTCTCTTCTTCTTTCCATGGGGCTCCCGTCCCTTATCTTGCCCTGAGTTCAAAGACGGCTCCAGCCTGTTTCCATGGCCTGAATCCACAGGATCGCTCCAGTCCTGCCCTTCGCTCAGTGGTCATGGACTGTTCATCCCTGTTCCTCCCCTGCCCATGCCATGACACTGTCTGGAGCTCCAGATCCATCATCCACCTCCTCTAATCTGCACTACTCTGAACTATACATTTGGTTGTCTATTATTGCTGTTAGCTATCACCTCGACTGTAACCTGCTTAACACATTTTATTTGCTGTCTGCTACTCTACACCAGGCTGGCCAGTGGAGAATGGGATCCCCCTCTGTAGCCGGGTTCCTGTCGAGATTTCTTCCCATTGGGGAGTTTTTTCTTGCCATGTATCGCTGTCCAAAAGCTGCAGATGAGGAGGGATGGTAAGGTTAGCACAGGTGTACACACCTGCGAGTGAGCTGTGCTGTCAGCGTTAATGTTGTTAAAGATGATCCACCCGCACGTGTGGAACCTGACACGCTTGCCCGTTCCGAGCGTGTTCTTCGACAGGCTCGAGAGAGAGAGAGAGAGAGAGAGAGAGATCCAGGAGGCCCTGACCGTCTGATCTTACCTGTCAGTGTGGATACGCGGTGAGGGAGAGAGACTCGCCGCTCCGGTCCGAAGCGAGCGGAGAGGCGAGCTCTGGGAGTCCGGCTGAGAAATGCGGGCCGGCAGGGAAAGCCCTAACATGCCTCGCCCCAGAGAAACGCCGTGCTTACAGCTGCCCTTCTCAACCCTGGTCCCGGTGGGCCGCCGGGGCAACAGGTCTTCACCGTCACTCGGCACTCTGACCGGATAACGAGGTCGATGGCGGTTAGCTCACCTCACCTGCGTTTCGGGAGCCGCTGATTTACACCGTTAAATACGTTCACAGTTTATTCGTTTCTTTATCGGTTGAATCAATTAAGACATTGACTGTTTTTTTGTCAGTGTTATATAATCTAACTGTTTTTTTTTCTATTCGCTGTTTAAATTCCATTATAAAACAGGTTGTTTTTCGATCCTGGATGCTGATTGGCTGACCGCGCGTTCTCCGCTTCACGCGGTCCCTAGTCACACATTACAGAACATTACGTGCGATTCAGCAGACGCCCTTATCCAGAGTGACTTACCCCACTTTTTACATAGCATTTACATTGCATCCATGTATACAGCTGGACGTATAGCTGAAGCAAGGCAGGTTAGGTTAGGATGTACTACACTGCACACCCCTGTAGCCGTGACTGTGTTCACGATACAGCACGGCCTCTCATGCCATATTGCTTAAATATACTGCCATTCATTGGAATTGTGGTTCAGAACGCAGCACATTTTCCTGAAACTTGCAACAGTTGTTTTAATTAGTCTTGATAGCCGTGGCAAGCAAACAGACGATAACTCATAAATGGGCTTCAATGTCATAAATGGCTTCTCATATAGACTACGTCAAACTTCTCATACGGTTTCATATGTGAAATTAAGCTGTATTTAAAATGAAAATGTCCCAGATGTGATACTCATTACAATCATATGAGAAGCATCAGCCAGAAGTATGTACTATGTGCAAGAGAAAATTTCCCTTGTTATTCTGTAGAGCAAAATATTTTTTTCATTTCATTTTTTTTTATATCACTGCTGTTTGGCAGGGTTGCAGCTCATCTTCTGATTTTCTGCAGAAGATGGTAAACATCAGAAATCTGATACCACACAATGATTACCTTCATTACAATAATTACATTTTTAATATCAAAATGAGCTTTGTTAGACATATAAAGTATCACTGACTTCAGTAACTACCATACCCACAGAACATAGCATGACCGATTCATCTTTCTGATTAATTTTTCAAGATTTGTATCTTGAAACAGAAATCCTGATTCATGCTCGTCTCTCATTCGGACTGGACTATCTCGATGATTAGTGTGGCATTAATCCAGGTGACACATATCGGCTATCTTTATCATACTATTTTATCAGATTTTAAATGCTGTATGACCAAAAACATTTCTGTAACTGAATGCCAGCAAAACTGAAGTGCTTTTATTCCGCCCACAGAATAAAATTATTCAGTCAAGTCTTGGCCATCTTCTCCCCAGTCGAAACTCTATTTGATGTAAACTTTGTGGTTATTTTTGATGTTAACATAAACTTTGACACGCAGTATAAATAAAGTATCGGCTTAGACCTTTTTGATGCCTTAGAATAGTGATCGGTGCTTTTGCCTTGACTGGACTGCAGTGATGCCCCTGTCTCCTGGCTTAATTCAGAAACACTGCTAGTTCACAACACTGCTGCTAGACTTTTAACAGGCATGAGCCAAAAATCCCATATCTCCTCAGTCCTGGCGTCCCTCACCACTGACATCCAGAGCTGATTTTAAGATTCTCTTTATGACATGTGAGACGTTAAACAGCGCAGCCGCTGAATATATTTCTGTGTTACTGAGCCCGCGTGTCCCCAGACGCCCGTACCGATCCCGGGCTCAAACCCGACTGTGCATCCCCAAAAGGCTGCTGAAAAACAAAGGGCGAATTTCTGAGTGCCACTGAACAATGGAAGACTGAGCACATCACAGCTCCACATACTTTCTTATGTTCCTTCATAAATAGCATTTGGAGACAGACTTTATATATATATATATATATATATATATATATATATTACATATTTATAATACTTCTAAGTATCAGTCTGAGAAGGGTTACAGTATAAGGCGACTTCCAAACGAAATGAAATCATTCCACAGTAATAAAAACCATTTACAAATGGGGACCATTCAAGACAGTTGCAAATCTACCCAGCGCTAAAACCTCCCACCAAATTCACCTCCCATATTAGACTGTATGATACTCTGAGCTATTGCAAAGAAATGTAATGCTACATCCAGGAATCTACAGGCCTCTGTCAGCTTGTTAGAGTTCACAACCCCACCATTAGTATCTTTCTAAAACAATTGCAGAACTAACTAAATAATCATGCAACAACCAAAACTCAAATTCATGTATTACTAGTGATTTTTTTTATTTTCTTTAGAGGTAAAATGATTGGAATTGGGGAAAATATATTTGCTTCTTACCCAGACAGTGACAGGCATATTGACTATATTGAGCAGTCTCCTAGACACTCAGAATGCCTTGAACTCTTTACTCCCATAATTCCAAGCAAACTAATTTAATTAGTTGCCTCTTTGAAATCATCCATCTGCCTTCTAGACCCCACACTTACAGAGCAACTGCCTATTATTGGCAAACCAATTCTGGACATGATACATATTTCATTGTCATCAGGCTATGCTAGTATATCCTTTAAGATGGCATAATTTGGATCCTACTGATCTGACTATTATAAACCCATTTCAAACCTCCAATTTTTATCAAAGATTATTAGGAAATGTGCTCAACAGCTTTCTTATTTTACAGGCTAACAATGTTTTGAGAGGTTTCAATCTGGGTTTAGGAAGCACCAAAACACTGAGACAGCACTTGCCGTAGTAATGAATTATTTGTTTATCTACCTGGATTGTGGCTGTACTTCCATATTCATCATACTTGACTTAATCATACTTGACTTTGATAGAACAGACCACCATATTCTCCTCCACATGGCCCCAGTTGGTCTCACTGTACATCCCATCTCGACTGATTGATATCATTTTGTGAGGCTAAATAATGAGTCGTGTGAGTGCACAATGGATCTGTCCTGGGCCCCTTGCTCTTTTCTCCTGTTATCTCTGTGCATGCTTCCCTTGGGGGCATTATAAGCAGACATGGTGTCGACAACCACTGCCATGCAGATGACATGCACCTTATATCAGTTTATTATTTATATCAGTTGGTGTAAACTCAGCTAAATTGCCCAGATTGCCACATCTGAGGTCTATCTTAAAGGCATAAAGATCTGGATGACCCAAAATTTCCTCTGCCAATTCAGTGGTTAGCAAAGCTTAGTGTGACTATTGATTCTGATCTCTCTTTTCAGGCCCACAGTAGTACTATCACAAGAGTGGTCTTCTTTTACCTGAGAAACGTATCTACATTAATAAAGATGTCTCTGCTGCATGCTGAAGAAAATGGCTCATGCTTCTGTAACCTCAGATGGATTGCTGTAACGCTTCATTATCTGGTTGCGCTAATTCAGCCTTGAAACATCTCCGAATTGTACAGAATGTGGTCGCTAGGGTGCTTTACAAGAACTGAGAAATGTGAAAATATCAGTTTGCCGCTCCTAACTGCTACCATATAAAGCTTTGAATGGTTTGGCTCCAGAATATCTTAGAGAGTTACTATTCTCGTACAAGATTCTTTCACTCACGGTGCTGGCTGTTTTTAAAATTCCAAGTACATCTAAAATTGCAATGGGGGACAGAGCTTTCTCTTGCAGAGCCCAGATTTAATGGAATAATCTGTCTTTGTACGTTTCAGCTTCAGAAACACTTTCTTTCTTTAAGCGTAGGCTCAAAACTCACCTCTTTAGTCAATCCTTTTTATTAAAAATATATGGGAAGAGCTAACCAGGACCATAGAGCTGTGGTGTGAGCTAGGCTGACCGTGCTCTTGCCCTGTCACTGGACGCGGACACTCAGGGCTGCTGTTCTGCGCTGTGTTGGGGGTTCTGTCTGTTCCCCATCTCTCTCATGGTTATGTATGTCCCCTTTTCTTCACATCTTTCAGACACGCTGCCATGGCATAGCGCCAAGCCCATAGAGAGAGAAAGCCGGGCCACTTCTGTTGACTGCAGCGGAATCAAAAAACAAAAAGAAAACTGCAGTGGCGTGATTTGGCCACCGTGGGGCTGAGGCATTGCCAAATAGAGTAGAATGGGAGATTTTGTATAGCGGTGAATGGAGCTTCATGCTTTAACAAACGTCAAAAAAAAAAAAAATCAAAAATGCATGAATATGTATGATATAACTTGCATAGCCAAAAAAAAAAAGAGAATTTTATGTAAATGACTTAAGAGTTTGTGAATCTAAATGCATTAAAAATCGTATCTGCATTAAAGAATCAGCAAATTTTCTTCAACTCACGATAAAAAAAATGATCACTTACAGAGTTGGTTTTATGGAAAACCACCATTGACCCCCATTCATTCTACTCTGTTCTACTCTGAGGTGGAACCCGATACTCATGAAGTGGCATATCTCTGTATATTAGCATATCTCTGATAGCACCCTGGGGCTTTTCCATATTACACTTAGGCCTCTGCATATACAACGGTTAATCTCATAATTATGTAGTGACTAATCCTCCTTCTCTTTCTCTGTGTTCTTCCCTGGGGCTTCCTCCCACCCCACACTGATTTTACAGACTGCTCAGCGCATCTCCTGGTTCAAGCCCAGGCCATGACGCAACCCAGAGGCCTAGATACATCACCCCTCCCCTCTGAGCTGCATAGTAATATACATTTCTTCACCTGGACTATTTTATGAGTAAGTCTAATACCCCGGACTGTAACCTGTGCAATCCGTTTGATTATTTGCACTGATAGATCCTTCATTAAATTTCTGTTACCGTTCACATTAGGCAGGTCTGTGAAAGATGGGCTTGATTTTTTTAAACCTCTTTTTAGAGGCACCGGTCTGGTTTGTGCCAAATTTACCATTCTGTTCCTATGTCTGTATGAAAAGTTCTATCAGTCCATCCATCCATTATCTATACCCGCTTATCCTGAGCAGGGTCGCGGGTGGTGCTGGAGCCTATTCCAGCATGCATTGGGCGAGAGGCAGGAATACACCCTGGACAGGCCGCCAATCTATCGCATGGCACACACTCCATTCACTCACACACTCATACCTATGGGCAATTTAGGGTCTCCAATTAGCCTACCTGCATGTCTTTGGACTCTGGGAGGAAACCCACGCGGACACAGGGAGAACATGCAAACTCCACACAGAAAGGCCCCAAGCCGAGATTCAAACCCACAACCTTCTTGCTATGATGAGGCAGCCTTCTTGCTGCACCACCATGCCGCCCAATGAAAAGTGTTACACAAATAAAATTGAATTGAACGGAAAGTTCATTTAACCAGCTGCTACAGTACGTAGTTGAATAAAGGTTAAACAAGTTTAAAATGTAAGTTTGGGCATCTTTATATTACTGTAGAACTGCCCATCAGTTAAAGGATTGAGCATACTGTATATTTATCAGTTGTATTTACAATTCTATTATGGCTAAGTCCCAGGGCTTCAGGTTAAGGAAACACAGATGGCATTCTTGGCGCTTTTGACATCATTCTGAGTTGTGTTCCTGTTACAATGGATACATACAGAGCCCCCTGGGAGCCTGATTTGTGATTTTTATCCTTTTTCCATCAAAATGCATTAAATGCTGTTGTCACACTGAACTGAGGTTTATCTCTCCGCGTAATCTCACAAATGTCACCACAGAAAACGCCAAGTGTCTGAAAAATGCCGTCTTTCCTTCAGATCCACGCCATCAGAAGTCACTGGGCACAGGTTTGGAGGAATGCGTCTTGTTATCATATAAATAAGAAAAGCAGGATGTGGGACATGCAGAGATTGACATTTGCCTTAATTGAAATTTTATTTTTTTGTATCCTGACCGTCTGATCTTTTGTCTTTTGCACTTGCAACCTGCAAAGGCCACACTCGTGTTAGCTGTTCCATAATGTGAGTATCACCATTCTCTACACTACAGTTTCACCCGCTGAGTGCTGTCCTGTGTATCCGGTTTTAGTAAAGGATATGGGTACAGTGCAACACCAGTAGCTTGCCAAATAAGTGATATAGGAGCATTACATGTATAATTTTAATAATGGCTGTGAATGGAGCTTCTTCGCTTATGAAAATTTTGAAAATGCTGCCAAATCCTGAATTGTAATGCAGATTTTGGGACAGTACAGATTCCAATCGCAACGGTGTGTAGCCTACTCACAGTGGTACAAAGTCACCAACCTCCATCGACCTCAAAACCTCAGATGATCCCAAAAATTTCGAGGTACCCAGGCAATATAATTTGGAATGTCCAGTTTACTATTTCTATCTGTGTTCATGTGCGGTCTCTATTGTCGATTTTGGAGAATTCTCCTCTGAAACATCTGGTGTCACCTGCCTGCTTGTTTTCATACCGCAGCTCACAGCCAAGGTTGCATAGGGCTGAGTCTGAGGAAAGCAATTCATATGTGGCTTTGGCATGCAGTCAATGTGTGCCTGAGCGACCAGTGGGGGGGGGCGCTAGAGAGTGCTGAAATGCAGACTCATAACAAACTTGACCCTCCGTTACCCCGGGTGATGCAATCTCCAATTACTCATCGCCCAGTGGGGAGGCAGTAGGCACCGGCATGGTCGGGATTCAATCCGAGACCGCGGGGTTCGTCCGTGCGACGCGGGGTTCATCCGTGCGACGCAGCGCGGCGCCTTACCCGAATGAGCCACCCAGCAGCCGGCGAGCGCATCACTTTCAGTGCGCTTCCAGACTTCTGTCTGAAAGGCTTCCGTTCTCTCCTTTCTCTCTCTGTGTGTTTGGTGTGGCCGTCTCTGTAGAATAGCGGGCCTCCTTCATATCGGCTCTGCTCCTACGCCGTGCTGCTAACCCAATAACCGGAGCTTTGGGGGGGAAGGCTGCGGATTCCGTTCTCTTTATTATTTTTCCTGTCCCCGGGATCGCTGGGGAGCTGCGGTGTGTGAGGGGGAGGGGGGCGGTTTTTCCGCCTGACCAGCTCGGCTGGAGCCACGGGTCCACACGGCGCCGACCCGGCCCCCGGCCACGCCTCGAGACCCGGCCGCATCTCAACAACATCTGGCCGCCCGGCGGGGGCGGAGGCGTGCGTCCAGGGGGGGGTCCCTCGTTCATATTTCGTGGGTCCCGACGCTTCGGCGGAAGGGCCGGGGCGGTCGACAAACGACCGTGCTAAAAATACGCCGTCGCCGCGTCGACGGGCGCGAACCGCGCAGATCCTCCGTAGGCGTTCCGCGCGGCCCGTTCCTCGCAGTCCAGTTCGCGCGCGGTCGGAGCGCAGCCGAGCGCTCTCTCGCCCGCGTTATCACTTCCTGTCCGCCGCCGCCGCGCGCCGTCGTCGTAAGGCAGATGGGAGAATCGTTTCGGGTCGCCGCCTGCAGCGCGAGCTTAACCCGCTAATTTTCCCACTGAGAGTGGGACAGGGCTGTGAATACTAACCCGCCATGTTCGCCACAGTGTTATAATAGTTCACCATACTACACTGATTCATATACAGCATATGGCTATGCCCTCTCACAGGTGGGTACAAAAGGCAAGGTCTGGCTACTTGCCAGCAGACAGATAGAACAGACATGCCCCCCCCCCCACTCTGAAACAAGTAAGTATCTTTTACATTTTCAGTTCAATTCAGTTCAATTGTATTTGTATAGCGTTTTTTACTGAGGACTGTCACAAAGACACTTTACAGAGTAGCAAGGCAAGAGACATTTGCACACTAAGCTCTGTTTTATTGAGCATTTAGATGTTATGTCTGCATCTGGGCTGTACACAGTGCACAGACTCTTTGGAGGACATATGTTGAAAATCAGGCTCGGGGGTGGGGGTTGGGGGGGGGCGGCTTGGCGGGTAGATTGCGATTATGGAACTGGGGGGTGGGGCTGTGCGGAGGTTGTGATCACAAAAAGTATCTGTGTTTTTTTATTTTTTTTATTGCTGCAGTCTAAAGAGCACTTTTGCTGTCTCAGGGCAGGGGGCATATGCTTTATGTTGGCGTCTATCTGAGCATATACCTGTATTATACCTGAGAGAGGAACTGGACCAGTCATCAGGAACAATACCAGGTCATCGTTTGGCCATCTGAAGAACATTCAGGACATTCAACCACAGTGTGGCTGCTTCTCTCAGAGCACAAAAAGAAGTTAACGAATGCTTTCATTACTGCCACTACAGTATATGTGCTGCAATGTGCTGCTTTTGGGTCTGCTCCAAAATGTGATGAGAAAGCCAGTGTAGAACTCTGCTGCATAAGTACTCACTAGAACCACAGGTAGAGTGCACATCACACCTGTTTCTGCGTTGGCTGCCTGTCAGTTTCAGAATTTATTTTAAGATTATTGGTTTTCAGTCCTTACGTGGCCCAGGACACATCTGATATGCTTTTAAGGCAAAGCCTCTGCCTCTCAGATTTACTGGTACTGATTTGTTAGTGATATTGAAAACGAGGAGTCAACACATTTGAATGAAAACTCAAAACACCTATTTAGCCTTGCCCTCTTAATACTCTGGGTCCTGTTTCCTGTTTGAGTTTAACTTGTTTTTATTTTATTTATACAGTATTTCCTCTAACAGTGAAGCTTACTGCAGTGCAGGTCAGTTTATGGACTGTGCCATTTAAATACAGATGGATAAATGGTGATGCATGTTTACAGCTCTATGGCACAGGACGCTCCCACAAAATGGCAGGTTTGCCTGAGGGAGAAATGGAACTGGATTCCCGTTGCACTAGATTCCTGTTTCACTGGATTCATGTTTCACTGGATTCCCATTAGACTGGATTCCCATTGCACTAGATTCCTGTTTGACTGGATTCCTGTTAGACTGGATTCCTGTTTCACTGTAACATTTAGCATGCAGTGATACCTTTAGCATATAGTGTAACATTTAGCATGCAGTGATACCTTTAGCATATAGTGTAACATTTAGCATGCAGTGTAACACTTAGCATGCAGTGTAACACTTAGCGTAAAGGGTAGCTCCCTCTGTGTCTGCCTGACTGGCTGTAGGCTGCGGTTCTGTGTTGCTCCTCCTCCTCCCAGGTACGAGAGAAAGCGGAGCGGAGCGAGCTGACATCAGGAGGGTCACCGCACAAAGAGCTGCGTTTCAAACCTTCGCCGCGGGGCCCCCGGCCCGATGACGGGGCCCCCCGGACCGATGACGGTGCTCCCCCGGCCCGATGGCGGTACTCCCGGGGCCGCTTCCGCCCGTGACGGCTATCATCGCACGCGTGGACGGCAAACGGCCATTTCCCACCCCCCCCCCCGCCCGCGATAATGGCGGAAATGTTCTGTGAAATCACGTTATTAGACTATAAACGGGGCGCCCTGTTCCGCTGCCTCCCAGCACACGGAACGCGTCCTCAGATCCGGGGGGGGGGATTGCGCCACTTATCTAAGTTTAGGCAGCTGGGGGTCGGCCCGTCCCTGTTCCCGGCGGTCCCTCCTGCCCACCCCCCCCCCAACCCCCGCCTGCCCGACGCCGCCCGCACGTGCTGGGACGGGCGGCTGACGTGTGCCAGTCACGCCCGGTTGCGAGCGGCGGCACCGGCCACCGTCGGGCCGCCGGCGCGTGAAAGAGCCCAGATTTCGGTTCCTCTGGGCAGGCTTATTTCGGCGCTGTCCGCCGGCCTGCCCCCCCCCACCGCCGGGGACCGCGCGTCCGCCCGCCTCGGAGCGCCGATGAATCCCGCCGCCTTCCCCCGCCGTCTCACCGGCGGCTCTGAAGTCTTTTGGCCGACCTCCACGCGTACACCCCCCCCCCCCAGCACGCCCCCCCGCCCCCCCCCGCCATCTGCGCGGAAACAGCAGCACTTCTTTTCTGAAATTCTAGTAAGATATTGTAGATATGGAAGCAACAGTTCAACTTGATATAAAAAAGTACTAATAACGGCATACTAATATGGCAATAAGTAAAATGGCATTTTATAGAAACTAATTGCAAAAGTGCAGACATTATAGAAACTGATTGGAAAAGTGTAGACATTATAGAAACTGATTAGAAAAGTGTAGACTAGACTGTATTTGAGCCGTCTGTTAAAGCATCACTGATGCATTCCTTGTGCAAAACAGGCACAGACGTTCACTCACTGGGCTGAGAGCTGACATGCAGTGCAGCACTGAGCATAATGAGAGAGAGATTTGCAACATCATTTTAGCTGACTATCTTAAAAAGCTTGAAGTGTCAGTCATTATCCACATTTTTCCTCACTGCATTTGCATATAGGTTGCCTGTTTTCCATATAGACAAAATAATTATGTATATTTCGATCCCAGTGGGGGAAAAAAGAAATTGAACTGAAAAATGCACATTTTCCATTGAGGAGTAATCGGCCTTTTTTTGGGTCTCCACCGACATGTATTTTTTGACAAATAGAAAGGTACAGTGGTACTCCAGTGAACACTTATTTTTTTATGCCGGATTCCTATTTTAAAATGGGAGAAATTTTGCGTTGGCTGACTTTGGGTCATTAGCTGGTTTTTTAAAATGGCTCTGCCAAATCACAGGTGCTGTGGAAACACTCGGAGGAGCCAAAAAAACTCCACTCTCACGGTCGGATTGGATTCTTCGCAATTAACTTCTGCATGTTTTCCAGCATCTGGGTGGGGGTGGGGGGGGGACCCCGGGGGACTCCGGCTATATCTGTGGCTGAGATATACGCACAATTTCATAGTCATGCAAGGTTGCCTTAGACCTACAAATGATTATTCCGAATGTTCAGAGAGGACCGTCTGATTAAAAACCAAAGCACCTATGGGTAAAATCATATCTTATGAATAGACGTTTAACTGTAATGTAATGTAGGCTGCAATTTATTAGACTGCGACAGTCAGTACGGTTGAATTACTGGCGAGCCATTGTCTTGGCAGAATAATCAGTTTGTGTGGGTGTGTGTGTGTGTGTGTGTGTGTGTATGTATGTATGTATGTATGTATGTATGTGTAGAATACATACATTTAGATTTCAAAATCAGGTCTGTGTAATGTTAGTTATGGCTTCTGTGTCATATCAGATTGTTGCAGAATATTTTCTATAATAGCAATTATAAAATCTAGCTTAATTAACTAAAATTGAACGAAAATATCAAGTGCTATCAAATGCTTATGACAGTAATTCCAAAACTACACCAATATCTTTCTATGTTATTAGGTTCTTCTACACCGTTCTCAGCAAAATTATTTCTACATGGACCTCGCTGTGTGCCTGGGGGCATTGTCATGCTGAAACAGGAAAGGCTTTCCCCAAACTGTGGGGAAGCACAGAGCCAAGAATGATTTTAAGAATGAGGTCATGCTGTAACATTCAGATTTTCATTCACTGGAACTAACGGGCCCAGCCCAAACATGACAACGGCCACAAACCAGGGGGTGTCCAGATAGGTTTAGTCATGTGGTGTATATCTCATAAAAAACAGGTTTTCAACATATAAAAATGCCGAGTTACTCACATATACAAGACATACTGTACACCGTCTATAACTCATTCATTCAAACTGGCAAAATCTAGGCCTGCCTTTAAAAGTATTGATATCAAAATGACACCAAGTTACTGTACTACAAACAATATAGGCTATCTTGCCTCACCAAAATTAAATAAACTGTATTCCAAAGCAATGCTACCCAATGTTTACTCAATTGTTTCAAGTCACTTGGCCCTGTTTGTGTAAGCATGTGGTACATGGACAGGCCAAACATATGTGTGGATGGGTTTGTGAGAGTCAAGATTGATTGAACAGGTATTTATTTATTTATTTATTTATTTATTTATTTATTTAATTACACATTTATTTATTTAATTATTTTTTTAATTTTGGCACATTTAGTCCTCCATACAATAGGGGAACTGATTGAACACTTAACATTTTACTGTGTAGGAAGAGAAACCTTTTGAAAAAAGAAGTAATAGTTTTGATGTGCTGACTACAATTGCACTCTAATGAATAAAAAAAGTTATATTAGACTTGCAGTCGGTGCATGGTCTACAGACAAGTACAGGCTTAATCAGTTGATTTTTATTTACTACCTTAACTTTTTGAAAACATAAAAGACTAGGTTTTTGACAACCTCCATTTTGTTCACTTCCCGTTCTCGTTG
This sequence comes from Anguilla rostrata, assembly GCF_018555375.3. Taxonomy (NCBI): domain Eukaryota; kingdom Metazoa; phylum Chordata; class Actinopteri; order Anguilliformes; family Anguillidae; genus Anguilla; species Anguilla rostrata. The sequence continues at coordinate 7,144,475 of NC_057945.1, forward strand.
AGGCAACAGGTATCCGCCCAGTGACTGCCTCTCATGCTTCTTGATTAGCTGAATCAAATTCAAATTCCTACAGCCAATTACAGCCCAGCAGCCTGTCTAAAAACCCACCTGTTGGCCCACCTGCCAGCCATCTTTGCCATTGACTTGTGTTGTGTGAGTTTGTGCCTGGTCTGGCATTTATTATTTGTGCATAGGGGTGCATGGGCTATTTTGATTTAAGTCACATTTTCACCTGTTGTATTTTTTTTTCTTTTGTGACAGATTAGTTAAGTTTGATTTAATTTTAAGATGGTCCTGGTTTTGTTTGTTGTTTTGGCCTTTAAAGGGAAGTAACAAGTTAAAAGTGACATGGTAGGCCAGTTTTGCAAAGTACAGGAGAGTAGTTTTATTTACCAAACGGTGCAACAAGGAGGACATAAAACTTTGGCTTAAATAATTGTGCCTTCACCAGCTTTTAAAAAAAAATTATTACAAATTCTACATTTACCACAGTAGGTTTTTTTCCATTTACCATCAGCTTGTTTTACATTTACAGGAAGCCTCACATTTACCAGGGGTTATAACTTTACTTTATGTGTTTGTAGGAGAGGCTATGCTGTTCTTTGCATGTAGATGTTCATGAGTTTTAAAACATCCTTTCTATCCCCAGCTCTGCAATCAACCTAGACTACTAGATGCATCAGTCAATCGACACCAAGTAAGACCATGGTTATGTACTTTTCACTGTTTGGATGCCGCTGTGCTCAAGACTTCTGCTTTTTTTTTTTTTTGACTGTGTGGAGATTGTTGCTTATGCTTGGTGAGAGTTGTTCCCAAGAAGTGAAGATTATATTTTTTTAAAGTTTGGATCTCTGGTTTTTGATTCCGGTGAGGAATTCTTGTGGTGATTTTGATATAATTTTCTTCTGGCTGCGTTGCTGCTGTGCTGTTCAGAAGTGATTGCTGCTGACTGGACATTGCTGCTGTCTTTATTTTCTGGACTGATTATGTAGCAATCTGATGATATTGTGAATTAATTGTAGGTGTATAGATCGTAGCTGTGTTGTTGCCGAAGCCCTGGTACTGACTTGAGTTAGTAGCATTTGAGAGAGAGAGATTGTAGTTTTTGTAGCATTTGAGAGAGTAGTTTAAGTGAGGAGCTAGAAGCAATGCTGCTGCTGCACAGTTGGTGGTGTTGGTGGTGGGATTTCTGGTGGTGGGTTGTAGGTGGGTCTGCCAGAAGACATCAAAGGTAAGGAGCTGGTTATGTACCTTCACTGGTGGAATGCTGCTGTGCTGAAATGCTGTGTTTTTTTCTTTTGGCTTTTTGGAGATTGTTGCTTATGCTACACTAGGTGAGAATTGTTGTTGAGGAATGAAGATTATATTTTTAATTAGGGCAACATTTGTAGACTATTTTGATTTCCATTTTGGTGCTGTCATTGTTTTTCTGGACTGATTATGCTGTGATATAATAATAATATTATGGTGATGTTGTGAATTAATTGTAGGTGTATAGATCTTAGCTCTGTGTTGCTGAAAGTTCTGGTGCTGATTTGAGAGTTAGAGGGTAGTTTCTCAAATGCTACTAAGTGAGGAGCTAGAAGCAATGCTGCTGCTGCATAGTTCCTGGTGGTGGGTTGTAGCTGGGTCTGCCAGAAGACATCAAAGGTAAGGACCTGGTTAAGTACTTTCACTGGTGGAATGCCGCTGTGCTGAAGTGCTGTATTTTTTTCTATTTGGCTTTTTGGAGATTGTTGCGTATGCTACACTAAGTAAGAATTGTTGTTGAGGAGTGAAGATTATATTTTTGAATAGGGCAAAATGTGTAGACTTTTTATTTCCATTTGATTTCCATTTTGGTGCTGTCATTGTTTTTCTGGACTGATTATGCTGTGATATAATAATAATATTATGATGTTGTGAATTAATTGAGGTGTATAGATCTTAGCTCTGTGTTGCTGAAAGTTCTGGTGCTGATTTGAGAGTTAGTGGCATTTGAGAGGGAGTAGTTTAGGTGAGAAGCTAGAAGCAGTGCTGCTGCTGCACGGTTGGTGGTGTTGGTGGTGGGTTGTAGGTTGCCAGAAGACGTCAAAGGTACGGGCATGCTTATAATAATTTCAAAGCTGGTTTTTGCTGCTGATTTTTTCAAATGTGTTGATGCAGTTTTGTTTTCTTCAATGATGCTGCTGCAGTGATGGAAAACTGTGATGCTACAGTGATGTCTGATTGTTTCATGGTCTTAAAAGAATATAGGAACTTGGAATTTATTAGAATGGTTTCAGGTTTTTTGAGTGAAGAGCTTTGGTTGCTTTTTTGTTGCTCTGGTACATGGTTTTTAGAGTGAAGGTGTGAGATGTTACTGCAGAGTAGTTTGTAAATGCTTGCAGATTTTAGCTTTGAGCTTAGAAGGGCTCGGCGGTTATCTGTGTTGCAGATGATTAGATGAGTGCCTGTTGTAAATGTGTCAAATAGGATTTGAGTAGTCTGACTGGCTTACTGACTGAGGTTCAGAGTTTGCTTATGTCCATGGTTATGGTGTCCATAGTGTGTGTGCCCTGAGATGGATAGGTGCACCTCTAGTCCAATTCATGCTGGGATAGGCTCCAGTCAACTCCCTCCCCTCTCCCCCCCATCACCCCCCTCTCTGGTGAGAGAAGGTAAGTATGAATAGAATGAGACAGAAGTAGACAAGTTGAGTGGGAGAAATCCTCACACTGGAGCTGACCGTATCATGGAAATAGATCTGATGATGATGATGAAAATAAGCTGCTGATGTGCTGTTCACTGGAAGGACTTCACCGGAAGGGGCTAAACAAGCTCAGAGAATACTATGTGCTGACAGCACCAGGCCTTGGGTCTCAGGAAAACCACCTTTCTCCACTTTCTGCATCTGGTCATCTGAATGATGTCTTGTCCTTTTCACAGTCATTGTGTCACAGGGTGAGCAGTTGACCCACCTCCCAAGGCTTCTGACTGGCTTCTCTGTTTGTGCTGGAATCCGCTGTCCATCCACTTTGAACCAAGTGATTGTCATCCGCCTTGTCCTTGCCTCTCTTCAGTACCAGCGTCCTTGAATCGCTGGGTCTGAAGCTCATTCTTGCTTAGGCAGTGGATCTGTCCAGGTCTTCAGACATCCATCTCTTCTCTTTCACTGACTATGTAGTGATGGTCATGCTGTCTGTGAAAGTTCATGGGGTCAGTGGTTGCCACACGTTGGATTTTGTCTTGGGCCCTCTGCTTAGTCTTTCAGCAGAGTCCACAAGGATGTAAAGAGCAGCTATGATGAACACTGTGCACCTTGTTACTGCCCAACCTCTACTGTTTGGTAGTATAGTCACATACTGTTACCCTCACCCTGAAATCATTAAAAAAAAAAAAAAAAACTAATAAAAATAAAAAATAAAAATCTAATTAAAATAATTAGTGGAAATAATATAACCTTGATAAAATCCAGACCATAATAAAAATGTATTTTAGAAAATTATATTTTAAATAATAATTTACCTGAAAATAAATAGCAATACAAATAAACAAATAAATAAACAAATAAATAGTAATTTAGAATAGTTCAGGATGAGGGTTATAGTGTACGACTGTACAACCAGAGGCTGGGAGTGGCATGGTTATGGGGTGCACAGTGTCCATCATTGCTGTCGTATACACTCTTTGTGGACTCTGCTGAAAGACCAAGCAGAGGGCCCAAGACAAGATCCAACGTGTGGCAACCACTGACATGAACTTTCACAGACAGTATGACCATCACTACATAGTCAGTGAAAGAGGAGAGATCGATGTTTGAAGACCTGGACAGATCCACTGCCTAAGCCAGAATGACCTTCAGACTCAGCGACTTAAGGAGGCTGGCACTGAAGAGACACGAGGACAAGGCGATAGACAATCACTTGGGTCAAAGTGGATGGAGAGCGGATTCCAGCACAAACAGAGAAGCTAGTCAGAAGCCTGGGGAAGTGCCCACATGGCTGGGTGCAAAGGGTGGAGAAGGGTGGTGTCCCTGTGTAACCCAAGGTCTAGTGCTGCCAGCATGCACTCCTCACCAAACTCCTAAACCCAGTCCGGTGTACAAACTCACAGTATCAGCAGTGGAACCAGTGGACAGAAACATTAGCAGCTAACCTCCAAAGATTTTCAGCTGATGAAAAGAAGACTTAACACTAGACCTTATTCCCCTGGAAGATCCTTTGCAAAGCCCTTAGATGAGGACTGTGGAGTTGGTGAAGGAGCACAAGCAATACAATTGTGCTGGAGGTAATGGTGCCATAGGAAGAGAGGTTGGAGGAAGACAATGAAATAAATCTACTGAAGTGTCTATCACTTAAGGATGAGTGCATGGGGAAGAGCTGGGCATTTAGGTGCTTACCAGTGGATATGGGATAAGAGGCTTCTAAGGACAATGGATGCAGAGGAAACTGAGGATTCCTGGTGCAAAGACTGCAATGTATAAGACAATGTGGAAAAACAGCTAAACAGGAAGAAGCAAGAGCATCAAACCATATTTGACTGAAGAGTGCAGAGGAGTGGATCAGCTACCTGGATTGGACCAGGCCATTGATAACAAAGTTGTCCTCCAAAGAGTGGGGTGGTGGTGGGCAAGAAAAACCTCAGAGTCTTAGCCAGTGGGAGTAGACCCAGGTTGTTTCCCAGGTTAGTTACTCTGAAGGTACATTTTTTTTTTTCATCGTGGGTGGTAAGTGAATTCCAATTCAAACAGAAGCCAGTCAGAAGCTTGGGCTAGACCAAAAAAACAAAGATGTCCTCCAAAGAGTGGGAATAGTGGTGTGAATTGTAGCATGGCTGCACACAAGACATTAGCCCCCGGGTGGCTAGCTAGCCACTTTAGCTAGCCTCTGCTACACTAACCCCCCCCCTTAGATTGGAGGAGGACAACCTGAGTATTGACGTGGTATCAGAGGGCGGCTGGCTACGGCAGGTGATGAAGACCAGGTGCTGGCAGAAGACCCGTTGAAGGGGGTGAGGTGGTCACAGTGTGGAGTGAAGAACCATTGCCAGAATCATGTCCAAGAGGTGCCACAGGGGCGACATAGCTCAGGAGGTAAGATCGATTGTCTGACAGTCGGAGGGTTGCCGGTTCAAACCCCGCCCTGGGCGTGTCGAAGTGTCCTTGAGCAAGACACCTAACCCCTAATCCCTAACTGCTCTGGCGAATGAGAGGCATCAATTGTAAAGCGCTTTGGATAAAAGCGCTATATAAATGCAGTCCATTTACCATTGTACAGAAGCCCTCTTAGTCACTGCTGAGCATGTCACGGAAAACAGGTTTGATGACCAAGAAGCTTTTGGTGTACCAGTGACCATGAATGAAAAGCTTAATTGGATGCAGAAGACTGAGACGAGCTTGCAGTACAGGTTAGTTCCTCAAAGGTCAGTGCTGATTTTTCTGTCCATTAGTTCAAGGATGTAAACAACAGCTATGATGGACACTGTGCACCCTGTAACTGTGCCACCCCCAGCCTCTTGTTTTGTAGTAGTCACACACTTGTAACCCTCATCCTGAACTTATCAAAGTAGTTCTGTAGGTTAAATATTATTATTATAAACAAATAATTAATTAATAAAACTTTAAGCCTATCCCTAATAAAATTAAAATAGTTTAAAATAATAAATAAATAAAAATAAATAGAATCAATAGAAACATTTAAAAAAAAATTATTAAAAAGAATAAATAAAATAATAATAAAAAAAACAATTAAAATAATTTGAAAAAAAGATTCAGGATGAGGGTTACAGTGTGTGATTGTTTTACCAGAGGCTGGGGGTTGACACGATTACAAAGTGCATGGTGTCCATCACAGCTGCTTTCTGCATCCTTGTGGGCTCTGCAGAAAGACCAAGCAGAGGAACTAGAACGAAATCCAAAGTGCCGCAACCACCAACATGAACCTTCAGCCATCTAGCTAACCCTAACCCTAACCTAGCCATCACTACACAATCAGTGACAGAGGGGAGATGGGTGCTTGAAGACCTGGACATATCCATTACCTGAGCAAGAGTGTCCTTCAAGCCAGGAAGTTGGAGGATGCTGGTACTGATGAAAGGCAAGGAGCATGACGACATTTGGCTCAAAGTGGGTGGAGAGTAGATTCCAGTTCTCACAGAGAAGCCAGTCAGATGCCTGGGGAAGTGGTATGGCTGCTCACTCTGACACAGGAGTAGGAAGAGTACAACAGACCGTGCACCTGACCGAGTGCAGAGGGTGGAGAAAGGTGGTGTGCCTGTGTAACCTAAGGCATAGTGCTGTCAACACATGTTCCTCCTCAAGCTCCTCTAACCCCTTCCAGTGTACAAATTGAGGTGAGGTGCTGACATTCCTACTTCAACAATGGATCGGAGCTTCCCAAAGCTTCAGGACAAGCTACCCGTCAGAGACAACATTGAGGACTGGGACTGCATGGACAAACACTCCAGGTCAGCAGTGATCAAGGTTCACACTGTGGCTTACTGTGATTGGTAGTGGATGAAGAGGAGTCTCGCCTTTTTCCACTGGAACATCACAGCTCTCAGGGTAAGATTGGTAGGAGTGAAGGAGCACAAAGGAACACTTATGTTAAAGCTGATTGTGCCATGGGAAGAGAGGTTTGAGCAAGTCAATGAAAACAACTGAAGTACTGCTGAAGAACTGCCAATCACTTTAGGATGGGTGTATGGAGAACAGCTGGACAGCTCAGTGCTTAACAATGAAAGTGGGATAAGAACTTTCTAAAGACAGTCGATACAGGAAAAAAAAAAAAACTGGAGTAAAGAAAGCAACATACAAGACGATGTGCAAAACCACCAAACAGGAGGAAGTAAGAGGATCATACTGAAGAGTATGGAGCAATGGATTACCTACTAGGCTCAGACCACAGCAATATTAAGAAAGATGTTCCCCGATGAGGGGGGGGTGGTGGTGGGCAAGAAAAACAAAGTACAAGATCATGTGCAACACAGCTGAACAGGAGGAAGAGAGGCTTTAGCTGAAGAGTGCGTAACAGTGGATTAACTACTTGGACAATTAAATTCATGTACAAAAGTTCTGGTGAATAACTAGAGGAAGCATATTCCTCCAGGAAACTTCTGTTTATACTTGCCTGTCAACTTCATTTTACTAAATGTACAAGTTCTTCTATATTTGCTACTTACAATGAATACTGCATGTAAAATACATATTGTACGTACATGGAAAACTTCTTTAGCCCCATGGGGACATTTCCCTTGCAGCATGTTACATTCATATTTACGAACAGACATTTATACCAAGAACTATACAATCATTCACGCAACAGAAAGGGTAGGCTGGGTAGGTAAATACATACATACCAATACAAATTGGACATATAGATGCCTATTCAATCAATCTTGACTCTCGCAAACCCATCCACGCTCATGTTTGCCTGTCCATGTACTGCATGCTTATACACACAGGGCCAAGTGACTTGAAACAATTGAGGAAACATTGGGCAGCATTGCTTTGGAATACAGCTTATTTAATTTCAGTGAGGCAAGATATTGTTTGTAGTACAGTAACTTGGCGTCATTGATATCGATACTTTTAATGGCAGGCCTAGATTTTTCCAGTTTGAATGAATGAGTTGTAGACAGTGTGTCTTGTACGTTTGAGGAACTTTGCATTTATGTACATTGAAAATGTGTTTTTTTATGAGATGTCTATATACTGTAAGGGGGTCCCCATTAATGTAACAGTTTCTGGATTTTACTTATCCATTGATGTAACAGTTTCTGGATTTTACTTATTTACCAATATTTAGTCAAGCACTATGAAATTTAACTTCAGAAAGCTTTGATATTTCAGTAGTCATTTGCCGTTTCTATTATATTCTTAACTTAATACAACCAACACAATTCAATAGAATTGCCTCTGGCTCAATTAGCCCATAGGCTAGCAAAGCGTAGCATGGCACTCATAAATATCATTGAGTAGTATTGAGTAGTAATCTGCTGACAGTAGATTGCACTGCTGCTGGGATGAATAGGCACACAGTAGCAGTAAGTTAGTGACCGATAGTCTAGTAGCTAGACCTCTACTACTAACAGATAACGATAGCAATAGGACAGACAACACAGTATGGCACTTGGCTGCTTTATTGAGATTAACATACCACACACATTTAGCATTTTCCAATAACAATAAGGTGTAACAGTCAAAGGCACAAGAATGGGGGTGTGGTGCTGGCCAAAACAGCCAGCATAACAGACCAGAGCTACTTTGATAATACTGAAAAACTGTCTGGACAAACCAAGAAGCAAACCGCTAATGTGATGCTGCAGTTTTACAGGCTATTTATTTGCGAAATATTTGCATTATAGGAAAAAAAAAAATAGCATCGCACAAACACGTCACTGTACGTGATGAATGTGTTCGGGGGGAGGTCTGATTTTTGCCTATATTTGTGTTAGACTATTTTTTTTAACCAATTTCCAGGATGAGTCGTAATACACAAAAATATTCACTACTGAAAACTCAAGAGCCACTGAGTGATGTGACTATATATATAATTTCAATTTTAAAAATGACAGCCCAATTCAAGCACTGGTCTAATGTACCACAGATCTTTCGCTCACAGCTATAATATTATACAGAACTGTCTGAGAGATAGGACTGACAGTCAGTACAATGATTATTTGCCCTTCTGTTCTTTGTTTGAAAGGAAGCTAAATTAACTGTCATATTGTGGTTCAGTTTGACTCATTTCAGTTTTAAATGTCCTGAAATGCTGCATAGCTTATTTTGTCATTAATTTATATGGAGTATTTTTTTTTTTACCCACAGTTGTTGATTGTCAGTGAACACTTTATACAGAGATGATCTTGCAGATCAGATTGGGTCAATAGTGTTTTACAGTCACCTTTATGAAAAGTAAAAATACATTTGATTTCTGAAAATGGTTACATGAAATCCTACTCTTTCTTTGAAAGAAAATGTGTTTCATAGACTGTTATTAAATATAATGTTTGAAATATAAAATGAATGGCTTGATGAGACAAATTAAACATTGTAACTACTTGAGAATTATGTGACTGTGTTGAATAGATTTATGCCATGCAGTCAATTTGACCTGTAACATAATGTATAATTATTTTTCAACATAATATGTGGGTAAATGAGGACATGATAAATCAAGTCCAATTAATCTAATTATTTCTGGCTTTCAATTCATTTGTCACAAAGACCATTTTCTAACTAAAAGAACTGACTGATTTTTTTTTTATTTATTTATTTACACATTACTTGTCCACTATCTATTGTAATGCCATGAGGGGTGCTGTAGTGGAAGACCGGTATTTTCCATTCCGGTGGCTCCACCCCCTTCCAATTGCCAGCTCCGCCCCCTTGTTTAACCCACCTGAAAAGCATTTTACCTCATCAAGCGCAGGATAAGTAGGAGCCCACACAGCTGTGGAGGAGGGAGAGTTTGGAGTTTGTTTGTGGAAAGACTGTGTGAGTGTTGCACATCTTTTGTTGGAACTTGTGAATAACTTTTTTTTTATTTATTTTATTTTTTTTCCTGTCTGAGTGCCCAATTACCTTTTTGATCAATTTTCTGTTTGAGGCCCCGAACCGTGTACTGAACTGTGCTTGTTTTGACCATTCTTTTTGTGTACAATTTGTCTTGTCGGTAAGCAGCTTAGCTGCCCGGCTTTAGGCGGGGCCAAAAGACCCGTATAGTTAGGCTCGCTTGGAGCTAGCGTTTGTTTGTACCATTTCGCTTGTTTTCCCTGTTTTCAAAATAAAAGTCCCGGTTACGTTGACCGAGACAACCATATCCGTTTCTTTCTGTTTGTGTTAAATTACTGCACCAGTCACCCCTCTCCGGTGGCACCTCCTTTTGTTGGGTTACACTATATAATATGATATATTAATACATTGCTGTACATATACTTTTTCTGCACCCACATTATTGTGACATGTACCACTAACCTTCCAGACAGAAAGATCAAATGTTCACATTACCGTGAGGAGATGGAAGGTGCTGGAAACTTTACTGTTTAGGAGTTAGGTGTCAATGATAGCTAGAGTCGGCATTTGGGAAATTCTCTGGCTCGAGCTAGAAATGTTTACGTAAATGTTCCACTTCAACATGAGTGTGAACAAAGTTTTAGAATTAGTGGATGAAGCATTTAAAACTCTAAAACATGTTTTAGGTATTCACTAGACTGGAAAACTGCACTAGACTGCTGGAAAGGTTAACATGGCAACGTTCCGTGTTCCACATATGGAAGTGGCTTCTGATTATGGTAATATACATGTGCCGCTCCTTCCTTATTTATAGCCAATCTACAGTTCACTTCAGATGTGATCATTTACATCCCCCCCTCTAAGACAAGTCTATGGACACAACATTGCATCTTGCTTATGTACCGACATACTGTACGCTGGCTTGAATTATTTTACATACCAATGCGCATTTGTCTGTTTTCAATGATGCATTTCAGTGCAGTGCATCAACTGGCTTCTGCTGTGGGGCAGTTTACATAAAGCCATTATGGCACTTCAAAATACTGTTACGGCTGAGAGACAAAATCACCCCGTGGCTTTTTTTAAAAAGAAGATAAAATGCAGGCTAATATTCCATACATATTTCATTGGCTCACCATACTGTATATTCCCAGATACATTTTTGTCCAAAATCATTAACGGGTAAATGGCAATTCCCTTGTGTTTGGAATCCCACCGCATTGTCATTATGCTGCACTTGAGGTGCACAACATGCGACTCTGTATCAGCACAGAGAGAGAGACATGTAGTTACTGACAGGAGACAAAGCCAGAGCCCTGCTGTCCGGTCTGTCTGCACCACAATCTGTCTGTCTGTGCCCTGGTCTGTCTGTGTGCACCAGGGTCTGTCTGTGTGTCTGTCTGTGCCCTGGTCTGTCTGTGTCTTTGTGTGCACCAGGGTCTGTCTGTATGTCTGTTTGTGCCTTGGTCTGTTTGTGTCCTGTTTTGTCTGTCTGTGTGTCAGTCTGACTGCCCCCCTGTCTCTGTCTGTGTGTCAGTCTGACTGCCCCCCTGTCTCTGTCTGTGTGTCAGTCTGACTGCCCCCCTGTCTCTGTCTGTGTGTCAGTCTGACTGCCCCCCTGTCTCTGTCTGTGTGTCAGTCTGACTGCCCCCCTGTCTCTGTCTGTGTGTCAGTCTGACTGCCCCCCTGTCTCTGTCTGTGTCTGCACCCAGGTCTGTCTCACATTGATAAGTGGGGCTCAGCTGAGGCTCTGTTCCTCCACTGTGCTGATCCACAGGTGCAATCTCACTGACTCAGTTAAACATCAGACGTCTCCACCGTACAGGCAGGATCCCCTCATTAAAACCAGGGCTCATTTCCATTAACAACACGCGGCTGCTTCATTACCTCCAAAGCACATGTCACTCACACTCTTAATATAAAATAAAATAACCACCCACCCCAGCCATCCCTGGGGTTTACCAGCACCGACCGCACTTAGACAAGACTGCAGGACACTAAACTTTTACACTGCATGCAAACTGTCATGGTTATCCGAATTAATCGGTATTTTTCTGCCAGTGTGTAACATGGAACCGGCTCCTTTTGAATGTCAGTTTCCACATTCTTATGGAGGGTTAAATCTGGATTCAGTTCCGATTCTCCGTCCGTGTCCCGCGTGAGAACGCGCAGATGGGGTGCTTTTTTTCTGCATCGTACACGTCTCCCCTCGTGACCGCGAAATGTCACCCCCGATTCTCTCACCCCCCCCAGCCGCCCTCCCCCGCGCCTCTCCGATCGCCCTGGTGGTGCCGCAGTGGCCTACCGCTGTCTGTGCCGTTGCCGGGTTACCGCCCCTAAGCTCATCGGCTGTCCGCCGCGACGTCAGAGAACATCAGCCTCACTGCGGGTGAAGCCCGGGTTCCAAGCCCAGGCCATGACGTAGCCTGGAGGTGCAGCACCTTGCCCTGAATCGCATGGTAATATACAGTAATATACATTTCTGCACTTGGTATATCTCTTTCAGAGAGTGGAATAGAATAACAACATGTCTGTTACCACTTAGCCCATCTTAACCGTTACCCCAGGCCAGCCAGCAGAGGATGGTCTTCCTTTCTATATCTGGGTTCTTTCCAAGATGTCTTCCCATTGGGGAGTGTTTCCTCACCATTCTGATTGTTTTTCTTCCCACTGTTTTTTTTTTTTTTCTCCTAATGTTTTGTTTGAGGTCTGCTTTTTTTTAACCCAATTTTCCTTTCTTTGTTGTTTTCTCTGCAGAGAATGTTTGTGACAGTGTCTCTGTAAAAAGCACTCATAATATTGAACTTAATTGAACTGAACGCTTGTTAATTGCTTGTCTGATGTAAGAACACACAAATGTTGTGGATCATTCTGTGGGCTTGTGGTATTTCAGGGTGCAATGTCTGACATGGCAATCACAGATGAGTGTGGTGGCTGATGGCATTTGAGATTTAACGGGTGTGTTCTTAAATGCAAAACACTCACCTGGAACAAAGGATAATCTCAATCTCCATATGTTTATTATTAAGCACGTCAGCTTTAACAAAAATGTGTTCTGTAGACTGCTGCTCTGTGTGAAATCAAAAATGAAAGAACTAATAAAAACAACCAAGCATATCTGTGGTTACAGACAAACAGGTTTTACATTTTGCATTACATTTTATTCACTCCTTAAGGAAAATCCATCGCAGCTGACATGAAAGTTTCCCTTGCTGATACGTTGTACCTTACTACCACGAACAAGGCAGCTACTTCTGTTTCTCGTGGCAAATTAATATCATGCACTCGGTGGGTGAGAAGACACAGCACTGACAAAACAATAAACCACCAATCAGGTTTCAAAGAAACTCGGCGAGCCTACTACCCCGAAAAAGTCAGGAGTCAGCCGCGCTCCTGTCAAACCAGCTGACAAATTTAATTAGGCTACCTGAGCAAGTGGGCACAATGTGACAGCCCTCCCACTAGACTAAATTCCAGGTTTCACCTCAAAGTGTAGCTCTGTGTCAGGCAATTACTAATTATTTGCACAGGAAAATGGCAACCGCAATGTGACTGGGAGAATTCTGGGATACGGCTGAAAAACCAATTTTCAAATCCCATTCAAAAGGCAAAAGAATATACCTGTCTGCTGTAACCGTCTGTCAGCGCAGAAACGTGCGTTTTTACAAAGCATTGTCAATCAACGACAGGAGACTGTTCAGCAAGTGATCGTGATCAAAGTCGATCTGAGTTTGTAAGACTGATTTTATAAATCGTGAACTGAGTACATCATACTCACATTTCAGTTACATATTTTATTCATGCTATTGCCAGGTAAAATGCTAAATTAAAAATTATTTGTCTTTTGTAATATCCATACAGACTGTAAGCATACATGTGCATCAACAATTCTAGGCAGTGGCCACAAAATCAGTATTATGACATTTATTATTGCCTCCTTAAGTCCCCATGAAGTTATGGACCATATATTTAGCACGTACAGTAAACATTAGATATTATTATTTGTGATATCCATCATTCCGTCAGGTTCATTGCATTAGTTATTTGGCTTGCTAGCTAGCTATCACTGAAACTTAATAAGGGAATGTGAGGTTTGGTTGCATGTGATCCTGGACATTGCAGGTGCTGACATGCTCAGTGGGGCTGTCAACTTGAATATACTGATATTATAATAAAATTAAGATGTATGAAAAAGCAGCATATTTATTCAAAAGTGAAAACAACAATATACGATACCGGTAGTGAAAAATAAAATGAAACTTTTTTTTCCTGTGCGGTTTGAAAATATTTCAGTGACTTTGAAAGATAAAACTTTGAGGTGAATTTTTCCGCGGCAAAGGCAGCTCAACTCGATGGTGTTCCATGAGCAAAATTGTTTGAGGTGATGTCAGCGTGTAACTCTGAAGTCTGAGGGAATGACATCATCAGCAAAGGGCAATGGTTGGCAGAAATGAACACTCTGAGATCATGATTTTTTGTGAATTGCAAGAACGAAAAAAACTGGAAAGCCATAGCGATCAGTTTGAAAATTTCAGGCGAAATTGAGAGGAGCTAGTTCCATCAGAAGCAATGGTGCAACATCCTATTTAGTTATTTTACACCGAAGACTGAATTTTTTGTTCACTGCCTGTACAACAATATAGAGATTAATACTGACTGACAGGTAAATTAAATTTGCTAAATGAATCTTTCTCCATATAAAAATGAGACTCTTTTTTTTTTTTTCAAAGTTGACTGCATGGATGCACATTCTATACACAAGGCAAGTTCATTCTCTGAGATATTTGCGCATTTGGGAACTTGAGTGCACATGACTAATCTAAATTGAAAAGTATTGTGAAGCATGTCATGTGAAACCTCTGAAGCGAAGCAGGATTGTGGTTTGTCGAGTACTTGGACAGGAAAAGCAGGTTTCTGCTGGAAAAGGTGTTGGTTGGCCAGTAGGTGGCGCTCTTTTTTTTGCACCAATACAAAACCCAGTGCCCCAGCCCATTAATGGGGACACTGTGCTGGGGAAGGTGCAGATGACCTTCAGATGACATACTAAACTCTGTGGCCCTTTCAGGTTATCCCTGGAGTGCTGGTAAACCTGCAGCTCTCTCCTTTTTCCATTCCTCGGGGCACCTCTGCAAAAGAGAACTGAGCTCTTGCTTGGGCTGACTGGTGATTACAATGTGGTCATAATAAAGGACCATAGAATAATGTTTCATTATACTCATTCTATATATCAATTCTATATGGGGTGAAAATAAATAAACAAAAACAATAACTTTGAGCTGATAGCCGCCAGCTCCCCTTTCCTTCCCAGGCCACATCTGCAGAACAGAATAGCGTTACTTGCTCCGTGTCATGTGTCCACACAGGAATGGCAGTAATGCTGCACTTACAATGTGGAATCACACAGGAAAACAATAGTAATGTTCCAGTGAAACAGCTGTCAGAGCAGCAACCACCTCCCCCCACCCCCAAACACACACACACACTCAACTCACTCTCCCGAATGGTGTAATGTTTTCATATTAGAAGAAATTAAAGAGTCACTGCGTGGTAATAGCCAAAGCTCCACCCCCACGGCCTTATACCAAGAACAGGGACAATCTCAGGGTCTGTGCTTGGGACAGTAGACCTTCAGCATTTACAGCTAGCATCTCAAACTCCAGTCCTGGAGGGCTGTATTGTCTGTAGGTTTTGGTTCACTGGACCCCTGATTTAGAGAGAGTGCAGTTTCCTGTCACTCTGGGCCCCTGATTTAGAGAGAGTGAAGTTTCCGGTCCCTATTGACCCCTGATTTAGAGAGAGTGCAGTTTCCTGTCTCTCTGGGCCCCTGATTTAGAGAGAGTGCAGTTTCCGGTCCCTATTGACCCCTGATTTAGAGAGAGTGCAGTTTCCTGTCTCTCTGGACCCCTGATTTATAGAGAATGCAGTTTCCTGTCTCTCTGGACCCCTGATTTAGAGAGAGTGCAGTTTCCTGTCTCTCTGGACCTCTGATTTAGAAAGAGTGCAGTTTCCTGTCTCTCTGGACCCCTGATTTAGAGAGTGCAGTTTCCTGTCTCCTGGGCCCTGATAGAGAGTGCAGTTCCTGTCTCTGGCCCTGATTTGGGGGTTGCAGGTCAATCCTCATCCGCGTGGCTGAAGACCGTCCCTACGGTACTCTCAGAGGCAGGAGCAGAGAATGCGAGAGGAGCAGCATGCAGAGGGTCACATGACTCAGTGCCAGCACCTTTGATCACACAGTGGTGTGTCCATTTATGCATTCATGGAGAGTGCTTTCCAGTGAACCTTCCACTCATCCTCATTCCTGCTGCACGTGTATTACAGTGCTCTCCTTTATTTCTCACCATACCATCTTTTATATTCCTCATAAATTACCTTCTGTCTCAAGCTCCCCGTAAAGATTTATCCATCCACCGTGGATACATTTATTTCAGCTTTTTAAAATTTACTCTGCACATGAAGAATAATCATTTTGAATTTTCTGCTCTTTGCACCAAGTTACAAGAGTCCATGATACTTAAATTCTCTGCCGTGGTTGTCAGATGTTTATCATTCTGATATGTGTTCTTGGGGGGTGGGGGGTGGGGGGTGGGGGGCGGGGGGGACTTTTAGTGTAATCATTGCAGTGAAACAGTGAGTCACATATTTAAGTACAATTATCACACAGTACACATCCTCTCCACAGCCAGAGTAACAGCATTGTGCTACTTGACTTTTTGTACAGCTTCATTTATAAAACGCTTTGCAACATTTTTCTCACTTTGAACGTAATGCTGTTAAATGAAGCTCGATTGCAAACGTTCTTCCTTGTGCCAAATACGATAATAGCCAAATGTAATTTTAACACATTCTGCTGCCTTATGATCAACGCCGTAGCATTTACTTTGTCAAAAGAGCCCTAGACCTGTGAAATTCTCACCAGATAGGTAGTGAGCAAGCTGGCCATTCACTTAATGGTATCTTTAGACCAGATGCTATGAGGGCCTGATTTACCAAGACCTTTAGCATGTGCAAAACCGTTTATCGCATGCAAAACCAATAGCATGAGCTATGATTGGTCATTGTATTTGTTTTGCACCAATCATTGTTTGTGTTAATTTTGCACATGCTTAATGGTATTTCATACGCTAAAGATCTTAGCAAATCAAGCCCTAAGTTGCACATCCAGAATTGTTTGCATATCGTCAAGCCTGGTTCCACTGTGAAAAACAGTTTCTGTACAAAAGTGAATACTAACTGGATTATTGATTGACAGTTTAGCGAAAGCTGGTTTTCCGTCCTCACGTAGATTGCAGGGAAAGTTAAGCCTCCTCCAACTCGAGTTTCTAATTTTAGATGCGGCAATTATGAAGCTGTGATACAATACTGGAATATAAGTAATATAGAGGTTATTATTAAAATTCTCTGTGTGTAGTGTAAATTCTTCCCCAAAGGAAAAAAAAAAACTGATAAAGCCTACCACAGTAGGTAATAATCTTTATGGCATCTGTTTAAGGCAGAAAAAAACATTGATTTCAAAAATATATATTATAAAGAAAAATGGGGAAGAATATTGTCACAAGCATGCCAATGTTATAGAAATGCGTGAAGAAAAACCATTTGAAAAACCAATTTCTGAAATGGATGAAGCAATGCTAATTCATTTTTTTTTTCTACTGTAGTTGAAGAAATAGGTTAGCAGAAAGGATAGGTGCATTAAAATAAGCAATGGGCCTTGCTTAAAGATGATATTGCAGACACACTGGTTACTCTGTTGAGATATGCACCAGGGAAGAGGTAATAAATACACTCACGAGTGCATCCAATATCCTGGATGTGTTGGAGGATATTGAGAAAAGGGATGGAGAGATACTGTTACAAATTACGAAAGGGTGTAGAGAAATAGGCCAGCTCATCCTCCTCCTGATGGCATACATACGCGCTCAAATTATTTATAAACCGCTAACAAGCGTTTTTATTCAAACTCTAAAATGGGAGCCAGACCTTATTACGGAAAACAAGGGTAGGAAGACGGCATGAATCATAGCAGACTGCCGGTGCATAATGACTTATCCGGTTTGTGGCGAGCCCGAGTTTGTCAGAGCTGAAGTAGCGGGCGAGACGTGCGCCATTAGCACGGCTGACGAGCTGGGGAGCGGAATGTCGAAGCGCGGCCCGGCCCCGCGCGGTTCCGAGCGCGTGCGAGTTAGCGTTCGCTCTCCCAGACTGACAGCACCGCTAACACTGCTCGGAGTTCCAAACTTCAAAAAAAAAAAAAAAAAGGCGAGATATGGCCTGCGGTAGTTTATTTATTTTTTTATGAAACCAACAAACGAAAGACAATAAAAAGCGTTTTAAAATCTGGCCTCTAGAAAACAAAACAAAACAAAACAGAGCTCTCCTCAAGGAGATGGAGGGGAAAGATTTAAGGCCTTTTCAGAGGGAAGCAAAACGCACAGCAGCTACAGTCCACCCCGAGCGGTCTCTTCTTGGTGCGTGCTCTGTGTACACTTACAGGCCCCAAGGCAATGGGCGGCACTTGAGCTGATTGCTGATCAGCCTCGGGTGAGCACGTCGGTGTGCTGTCCAAGGTCCCGTCGGGTCAGTGTGCTGTTGGCATCCCTGGCTGTGGGAGGGAGCAGGCACAGCTGACAGTACTCTTCTCCTCTCATTCCTCCTCACGGTAAGTTTAATGGAATCAGATAATCTTCTGGTTGTTCAACAAAAAGAGAAAAAAAGCACATAAATCTCAGGCCACTCAGAATACAGCCTGCTGTGATTGTAAGCCAAACAGCATGATTTTCACAATGGGCAATTTCACGCTCACTTAACCCGCACAGGTTGCCATTCATTCTGATGTTTTGCGCCGGAGTTATGTCTTGCTTTTCGAAAGGGTGAGGTTTATCTCCAACACTCCCTGAGCTCTTTTGTGTCTCCCTGTTAACATCTGATTTAATGTGGGAGACAACAGATTTCTAGGTTTCCGGACAAGCCTATTAGTAACATTCCAAAAGTAAAACATCATTTACTCCTCAAACCGATTCAAGCTTATTTGAATGGGCACTGAAGTGTTAAGCCAGCAATTCCGTTGCTCCATTGACTTTTATAACGTAATTTTTATGAAAACGCATCTTGGCACGTCTTGCCTCTCTCAAAATTGTTTTGCGATTATTTCTCCCTTTGGCCCGTTTTAAAATCAGGTAGCATGAGAGACAAAGACAACCAATGAAAATGATGTGATATTTTCTCATAAAAACAAAACGATACAAAAACAACTCTACATGGCAACACTGTGCTTCTCTGTCTGTTTTAAGTTGCTGGGGGAAAATGAAATGGAAATAATAGGTATGTGTTCGGGGTATATTTATTTATGAAGAACAGAAAAAAAAAAAAGCTATGGTATTTGTCATCAGTTTATTTGTATCACAACTTGTTTGCAGTTAGTGTGACGTCTTCGTCTGAGGCCTGATTAGTTTGAATATATCCTGGGGTTGTTTACATTGCTGATGTAAGAGTGAAGCTGGGATCCATATATTCCAAAGAATTTTTCCAATAAAATGTACTCATGAATATGAATGAAGTGGGCTTGTCAGGGCCAGTGCTGTCAGTCTGGGTTTGGCCAGCTGCAGCCGTATAGGTGATGCCTGACAGCTGCTGTCAGACAAAAAACCGTGGCAACAGGGACCTGCTGGCCCCGCCCCCCTACTTTGCAAACAAAGGCAAGGGCTGGCAGCCTTTCACAGGAATGTCTATTTTCAATAACAAGGTGCGGGACCACTGTGATCTTCGAAGGCCCCGGTGGTGTCCTTACCTACCTTGCAGCCCTGTTCATCCGCTGCTGAGAAGGACAATGATGCATCCTTCATAGACTGGGTCACAGGGGATGTTCCTCCTATAGGGCTGAGAATTACTGGTGAAGCCACTATAACGGTATCTGTAGAGGAGAACGCTGCTGGCGCACAGCCAGGTTTATCAGAACACGTGTACAATATGCACACAAACTATTAATTATAAAATGAATTACATCTATTTGATATCGGCAGATATATACTGTATACAGCAATGAAGTGATGCAAATTTATTTTATTGTGATCGACTTCACATCAGCTCCATCAGCTATGTATCACTTTACAAGCTAACCCGGCTCCTTGCTACTCAAGAACACCCATGATAAGCAGTTAGCATAACTAACCCGCTGGATAAGTCAGATACTGTACCGTACTGTAAAGTATTATAACGATGGAATGAGCTGCTCTTACCATCCACCAATTATTCACAGCAATGTAGTCCAGCTAATTAACACCTAATTTGTTGCTATTAAGTAGTCCGTGCCAGACAGTGTGGACATTCTTCCACAAAGAAAAAAGGGTCAACAGTAACACAAACAAGCAGCAGTAACAGAGAAACACTTGATATGGGGCCGGTTATGCAGAAAATGAGCTTTTATGAAGTGAACCTGAGAGGCTTTTACACTCACACACTGTAGAAATGTCTGTACTATGTAATATTTGCTCTACATTTATTTCTGTTATCATTTATAAAGACCCACGTCAGTGATACAATTTCAAACAGAGCTCATGGAAAGCACTGGGTGATTAATAAACAGAAAGCGGTTTATGTCATCAGCTAATTCATTTCCCTCTCATCAGTCATCGTCCATTTAATGACATCACTGTAGTCCTGTAATCATTACAATCATGCAGCATACATGGTTAGCGCAGTAATGTGCAGGGGCATGCTTTGGGTAACCCTGGATAAATTGTGTGAATTATCGTTACAATTTAAATTTTTTTTAAAAATAGTAACGCTAATGATGATAGTGATTATAATAATTCTAACTGAAGACATGCTTTCAGATGACAAAGCACTTCCAAATGAAGGCCATCGGTGGCATGTTGAATAATATTTAGGACACAACCATATTTCACATGTTCGGATGGGTCAGGTGCTTCACTGGCGTACTGCCTCAAATGATTAATGTCTGCATGTGCCAACAGAGGATATTTAATCCTGTTCTAAGAGCGTGACACACCGCTGTACATAATACTAGTGAGAGAGAGAGAGAGAGAGACATGCGTGCTTATTGAAAGGAAAGGTGGAAAACTTCCTGATTGGCCGCTTAATGGAATCGCCACCCCTTCCCCACATTGCAAGGGTGATCTTCACCCCCTGCACATTAAGCTCCTTTAAAAAATAAAAAAAAATAGTAAATAAATACTAAATTGACATGGCCATGCCATTTTGCACACTGCATGTGCCTGCAAACAGCATAAAACAGGACTGTAACCCATACAAACTGAAATATCTCATAAACAGGACAGCAACAGTACCACTGCCACCGAATGTATTGTTTTACTCTGTTCACAGCAAAGTGGAAGTGTACACTAAACTGCACTGCTGAGTAAAATAGTGTGTTGGATTTAACTGGTGAGGGACTGATTGTTTTTGGTGCATCACATACCTCTGAACCTTTATAGCATGCTCATTGTGTACTTGACCTGGTTATTTTACAGGTCTGGCTCTGTTGTTCATATAACTCTTGGCGAATGCGCTTACATTACATTACATCACACTGGATAAAAGCATCAGCTAAATGAACATAATGTCATGTAGAGAGCCATTCTGTATCTACTTTAATGCTCTAGACAATAAATACCACAGCATTTATGCTGCATCAACACAATAGGAAAGTGCTCGTAAATGCAGACAGTTTATTGACAAATGTTCCATTTTAAATGTTGTGAAACTGAAAGACATGTTCCATATCCACACAATGCGTTTGGTTATTCTTTGCAGACATCAGGAGATGCCAAAAGTACATTGGGGCGACATAGCTCAGGAGGTAAGAGCGGTTGTCTGGCAGTCGGAGGGTTGCCTGTTCGATGCCCCGCCCTGGGCGTGTCGAAGTGTCCCTGAGCAAGAAACCTAACCCCTAATTGCTCCCAATGAGCTGATTGGTACCTTGCATGGCATGGTAGCCTTTCACCATTGGTGTGTGAGTGTGTGTGTGAATGGGTGAATGAGAGGCATCAATTGTAAAGCACTTTGAAAAGCGCTATGTAGATGCAGTCCATTTACCATTCGCATGGCCGGTGCCGTATATTTTTCCACTTGGTAGTGCACTTTAACGTGATCGAATGTAACTCGTATTTTTAACAACATTTTTTTTTTGTGGCGATAAAATGAAGGACAGTCTTAATTCACCAGGAATGAGAATTTAAGAGAGGCAGGCATGTCTGCAAAAGTCATATTTTGCTATTACCTCATAAGATAATTGCGACACATTATACGGGAACATTTCGCGAGGCAGTTTAAAGTGACTTAAATCAGATTGTTTTGTCACCAATGTGACAGAATTTCGTATCTGATCAAATTGTTATATGGAAATTGGACATTTCTCCATGCTTATTTGGACCACATTCATTTGTTAAATGACTGAACGATCGGAGGCAGAACTGAATTCCTGGCAATGTCACTTTGATTTACGACATCATTTCAGATAAGAAACACGCAGCCCTGTCAAAACATGAATCCAGTCTGACCGGCTGTTTGTGAAGTCATTGTGCGGACGGTCGCCCCCACCCCAAAAAAAAATTTAATTTTAACATTAAGGCCTGCTGTCCAAACGGAACAGAACAGAGGCCGTTCTTTTCCTCTGTAAGATGACTAACCTGTTATCATGTCAATCCCTTCAACAATCTGGAACCCGACAGAGGAAGGCGCTGACAGACATATTGCTCTCGCTCTGACGATATTGAAGAAGCTTTCTCATCTCTTGTAATGCGTTCCCCGTCTGAAGGGTCGAAGCACATATGGGCTCTTTGAGACTGCAGGGGGATCAGGCAGATCATCACGGTCTCCAGTGCCCTTCCAGCCTGTGTGTATCTGTCTCCGTCTGGAGCTACACCCTCTTTAGCAGAATGTCATTTCAGAATTGCTGGTGGGTAAAGAGCAAGGCCACCGGCAGTCTTTACTGCAGCACTACCAGATGCTCCCTCCCAGCAGAAGGTCAATGACAATTTAGCGACCAGTGAGCGACAGCCAGCTCCACGTACTCATATTGAATGGGGGCTATTGTATATATATTGGGATTGCTGTGGCTCATAGCATTGTTTCGGCTATTAAATGTGAAAGGAAGGAATGAGTTGCTCTTCTTTGATGTTTTATAGCATTTTCCAAAATGTACAGATGGCTCCGAAATGAAGCATGTTACATTAAATTAAGCAAACATTGGGTAATATTGCTTTGGAATACAGCTTGCTTGTATCGTTTCTTGTAACTTGACCACATGTTGATATCAATACTTTTAATGGCCTAGATTTTGAATGAATGACTTATAGACAGTGCTTTGTATGTGTGAGTTATTGGGCATTTTTGTACGTTGAAAACGTGTTATTCTTCAGATAATGTATTCTTGAATAAGTATGAACAGACTATCATAATTGTATTTGCCCTTGGTAATTAATGAAAACAATCGGTTCTTGTTGGTAGTGTTCTCAGACTTCCCCAGAGTTCCCCATTGTATGTACAATGCTTAGTCACATTACATTACATTTATTTGGCAGACTCTTTTATCAAAGTTAAATTAATTTCTGACAGAAACAATTGTTTAAAAAGACTATATGATTCCTGCTTTGTGTCTGTGTGCCAGCACTAAATTAAAAATGTGTGGGCTCTGTGGTCAAAGAGACAATGCGACAGAGACAACACAAGTGTGCAACTGTTAAATTGTTTACTGGCAAAACATATCGATACCTGTGGGAGAAGACAAGGGAGTTATCTTTGGGAAAAGATTCAGCCCGACTGAGACAACAGAGTCGATTTGTGCTAGAAGACTCAATCAGACTAACACGAGGGAATCGATCTGTGAAAGAAGACTCAGTCAGACCAAAAACAAGAGAGTCGATCTGTGGGAGAAGACTCAGTCAGACAGGAGCAAGAACGTCAGTCTGTGGGAGTCTTCTGCATTGTGTTGTCATGACTAATTGCAGACACCATGTTAAGTATTGATGGGGAGCACGGTGGTGCAGTGGGTTGCACTGTGTGGAGTTTGCATGTTCTCCCCGTGTACGTGTGGGTTTCCTCCCACAGTTCTAAGACATGCAGGTAGGCTAATTGGAGACTCTAAATTGTCCATAGGTATGGGTGGGTAAGTGAATGGTGCACGAGCCCTGCAATAGATTGGCGGCCTGGTCAGGGTGTTTTCCTGCCTCTTGCCCAAAGTAGTCCTTATCCAGACGGGTTGAGCACAGTGTATGTTGCCCCATAGCATTGGGGTGATTTGAAATGCGTCATATGAAAACTCGGAAAACTGTATAGCCGCAATATGATTATAAATCAAATGTTGCGTTGCAAATGCCTCTGGCTGCAAATTTAAGAACACAATTTTATGGAACTTACATTCATTGCAGTTTCTCATAATTGACTCATCCGTGCAGTTCATGCCTTCCAAACACCCTACGACATTTTTCTGTGTTGTTCACAGCAGCGGTTGGAAAATGTGTGTTACCGTGACTGCGGATACCCCTGACGTGCACAGCATCGCACTTGAGTGCTCCGGTACATTTGCCCCCCAACCCCCCACCCCCCACCACCCACACATACCTTCAACCTCTCCAATTCAATTCAACCTCCAGCGAGTGTTCCTTTCATTTCAAATGAGGTACTTCAAATAGCCGGCTCAGCAGAAGAGAGCTGAATATACTTTGGGGGGGGGGGGGAGGAAACATCGTCAGCTGACCAGAGGCAGCTGTGCCAGTGGAGGAAATACAGAAGTCCTCAGTGTAAGAAGCGTATACTTAACGATAGGCACACTGATGACAGGTATGGGTTTTAGTTAGCATGAGCAGAAGCAGGTTTATTTGTTTATTAGTTTGGATCCCCATTAGCTGTGCCCTAAAGCACAGCTAGTCTTCCTGGGGTCCACAGGTTCTGTTGTTTACTCTGGCTAGAGGTTATCCTACAAATCCAGAGATTGATCGCTTTACTATATTTTTAAAACATGTTTTATATTGACAGAATTTGCTTTCACACGATTTCAGTTTTTTTTTTTGCTGCTGTCAGCACTGCAAATATTGTTTAGGCAGATGGAAATACAGATGCACGCTCATACTTAAACCGTATGTGAATCTATCACATTTAGATATAAAAACTACAATCTGTTTACAGTCACATGTACAACATGAAATTACAGAGAATAATTCAGAATTAATGTTCTGTGATTTCAGCAACAGAAGTGATGCTTCACTGACGGTCAATTAAATATTTCTGCAAACAAATTTCTTTTTTCTCATCAGTGAGACTTTAATCTGCGTCCCTTTTAACCTCGTATACATAATTCCCAGAAATTATTTGTTTTTAAATTGCTTTTGGCTTTCTTAAAGTGTACAAACCGAATGTAAGCACATCTGCTGTTACCTTACAACTGCTGTTCAATGTCTGAAAAAAAAGCATAATGAAACTCTATGGTTTAGTCATTCAATGACAGGAGTCTGTATTTCTGATTTAATTAAATGTAGATAAATCAATCAGTCTTTGTAATCTATGAAAAAATTACACAGTGATGTAGCCTAATTTTTAGTCCTTATTCATTGAAAAGATAATTGAGTGGCATATGACTTATAATTAATTTACTGATACCTCAGTTTACCTTGATAGCTGACAAGGCTATCCTTGAGTCTGATGTAGCATCTCATAAATGCCAGTACATATGCAATAGTTCTATTTGTGCTCAACTAAAGGAGTTATTCACAGAGACCTTCTTTATGGTGTCCTGTCTGAGGCCATTATCACTTTTGTAAAACTCAGACATGATTATGATTCAGTCCTGCTAGAACTGCGATTTTTCAGTTTTATTTATGTATGTTTACATTGCATTAGTGTCTGGACTGAGAGAAATAGGTAGATACTTGGTCATTTAAACATGCTCATGAGGTTCAGTATCACTACTGGGCTGTGTGGTGATATTTTCCATAACCAATGCATTTTATAATAAATCATTTTTTATAACATCAGGAGATTCAACATTTCCACATTCAAGAGGCTACACAGCTAGTAGTACAAGCCCTCCATAATGTCTCACCTGGACTCCTGTAAGGCCTCCATAATCTCTCACCTGGACTCCTGTAAAGCCTCCATAATCCTGTAAATCCTCCATACTGGCATACTAAACAATGCTCTCACATTGGCATACTAAGCAGCGCTCTCACACTGGCATACTAAACAATGCTCTCACACTGGCATACTAAACAATGCTCTCACACTGGCATACTAAACAATGCTCTCACACTGGCATACTAAACAATGCTCTCACACTGGCATACTAAGCAGTGCTCTCACACTAGCATACTAAGCAGTGCTCTCACACTGGCATACTAAACAATGCTCTCACACTAGCATACTAAGCAGTGCTCTCACACTTGCATAGTAAGCATTGAATGGCACTGACCAGTGTGAGTGATCTCAATTGAATGCTGGCAGCAGCCACTGGAGAAACAAGCCCCTTCTTTCCTTCTCCCTGGTGAGATATTCACCTTGAAGGTCAGATTTCATTAGAACTCCACTTATCTGTATTGGTAGTGGTGTTTGCTTACCACGTTAAGTGAATTTTTGTAAGTCGATTTGCTTGAAAGTGCCTGCCCAAATGACGAAATTGTACAAAAATAGTTCCCTCCTCTCTGCTAGAAAAAAATAGTTTAGAATTGCATCAAATACAATTCTTTCCATTTCTGTGGAATCTGTGGAAATGTAGTGGCATTGCAGTAACAGCACTAACTGTGTATAGGTTATAACTATGTTTATACCTATGCTATAACTATGCTATACCACATGTTATAACTGTGACAGAGAGTTGTGTCACCTGCCGCGGCTGCACTCATATTTAACGTACTCAGTCCACAAGCACTTTTTACCCCTTGGTAACAAGTTTTAACATGTCGCATTTTGTAAGTGCATGCACAGAATTAGCAGCTAACTCTTGTGTTATGTCATGGTAGCATGCTATGTTTGTTGTTTGTCTTCTGTGTAGGTTCAGGAATAACTTGCGTGTTACGGGTGGCGAGCAGGACCAAACAGAGCGTAAGGCTCCCAGCTATTTTATATAGTTTGTCATGCCACGCATCGGGGATTTGGTGGGTTTAGGAATATACCTAAATTAGGCATAGAAGCATTAGGCATAGAAGGCCTAAATGATTACTTTAACTGCTGATTTTAAACTAGACGAAATTATCAGCCGTTTGCCCAGTGACTTTGTGTAGTCATAAAAGGGAATTGGGGAATTAATTTGTTTTAATGAGCCCCTTGGTCATGGCAGGCACCAGGAGGGAGGGGTTTCTGTTTTAAAAGGGAGCCTCAGTCCTAGGAGAGGGGAGGGCATCAGCATGTAGAGGAGGTATCTCTAGTGCGAAGCACTGCAGCAGGTGAAGTTAGAATATAGTTTTTTTTTTTCCCCATTACTCTTTTTAGAACTTCATTTTTGGAATTTTGAGCACTGTAAATAAAAAGAAAACTCCTAACATGCACTAACATGCTATTGCGGCAGAGCCATTTTTTTTTTTTTTTTTAAGAGTTAAGTAGCGCATCAAGGCCATATATGACACTATGTCGCATTCTATGTGACTATAGAATTTCACTGTTGTACAGAATGCCGGCCTGTGGCGTGTGGCTTGCTGCTTAATGCTTGACGGAGATGTCCTGTGGGGTCCTGCGTCCCGTGTCATTAAAAATGCCTTTTCTTCCTCTGCTGTCAGGAAGAGGCGGTCGCATTTCGGTACAAGGGAGCCACCAGGACAACCGCCGAGGTGCCGGAGAATATTTAATCACCCGAACGATTAATATTAAATAACTCCTTTGACACGAGCGTCGAAAGGCCCGACGGCAAGAGGAAAAACTGCATAATTCAGACTCTTTTCTGTCTTTCTTACTTCATCTGCCTGCCCTGTCAGAAGCGGAGTAAATCTACTGAATCGTTTCATCTTTGTGTGCAAATCATGGAATTTATAGCTTTTATTTCTGGGAGAGGTATTGCTCTATGAGTTATAATGTATGTTCTGTTGAAGAGCGGTGTTCCTAAAAAAAAAAATCCCCCAAAATGTGTAGTTGCTCTCATGAGCTCGTGTCTGTCAGGACGAGAAATATAGATACTCCATACAACTTTTCGAGATGTTTTCTAGATTGGATCACTTCCTGGTTTAAAGAAGAAATGCATCATCGTGAGCACTTAATTTCAGCAGTGTCATTTTATTGAGTTTATACGCAATCCCAAAAACATTGAAATATACTGTCCATAAATCATTGTATAAAAGATACGATGTATCCTTCTGGAAAATGTATCCATCAGCTTCCAGCTGGGATGTACAAGACAAATAAAAAAGAAAATTAATTATAAATGACACGCTTAAATTTCATACATCAACAAAAGAAAAGAAAAAAAAAAAACATACAATATGCATAGAATCCATGTAAAATGAAATATTTAAAGACAGCCCCTGATGCAGAGGCCTGGGCTCCAGCACTGTTGTCTGCAGAGGCGTCCCACCTGAGAACGCTGAACAGGGACAGGATCTAACTGTTTACACCAAAAGAGAAAGAGAGAGAATTTTTTTTTTTGAATTTTGCTTTCCCTATAGCAAGTGCAGAAAGTGCAAGACAGGGTCTCATTGCATGTGTGACAGTTGCGTATACATTTTAAAGCCATTTACATGACAATGGCAGCATCAATATTTCATTTCCTTTTACAAAGACAACTGACAGTGATTTATTCTCTTCCCCACTGATTCATTTTCACACACTATAATGTGTTTTTTCCGACAGTTTTGGGCACAAGAGAAATAATGCATTATGGGAAATTGCAATATCACTAAACTGATCTGCAGACTTTCAGAGAATTACTAATTTCTCATTCATTTTTGATCAAATAATTCTTCTGGACAATTACGTGTAGAATTCTCCTTTAAAGCATCATACAGCTTTTCTTTTTTTTTCTTCTAACACTCAATTCCCTTCAGTGGGAATTCCATCTGTTTTCTATTACACAGAAATCATTTGAGAGGATAAAATGTGCTGTGATGTATTGTTAGTGATGCTGAATGCTCTACCTCCAGCTATTACCCATGTGTGGATGGGGAGCGGGGGACTGTGGTGTTTGCCTTTTAAAAAAAAAACTTAAAAAAAAACAACACACTGTGCGTTGTTTCCGAGGTGTCTCCTGCTTTGGCTGTCCCCATCTCGCGGCTCGGCGGCCAACAAAGGCAGGAATCTAGGAAAATGCCACTCCCACATGAGGCAAGAGTCGGGGAAAATGCCCCCCCCCCACACACACACAAGGCAGGAGTCTGGGAAAACATCGCCATCACCACGCGAGGCTCTGGAGCTGGGAGACTGGCAGGAGAGTGGCTGTGTCTGTCACACCTTTTCAACACATAAGAGTTTCAGACTAATACACAAAGGAACAGTCACTACGTCAGACAGGCGTCTATTATTGGTTTTGATTAGTAAGCCTGCTAGCTGGATAATTTATATTTCCCTTATCTAATACCCTATCATCATTTTGAACTTTTAACAGAATCAGAAACAAAATCTTAAAAGAACAACACCAAAATGGGTGTCTAGCAGTTGGCAGTATTATTTATTTATTTATGTATTTATTTATTTATTTTTCCATTTGGGTTCAAAAACCGATCAGAATCTCAACAAAATGGCAAAAAAAGGTAAATGATTAAAATGCTTGAGGAGCATATTGCAGGTTTTTTTTATTTTTATATTTGACCCTTCTACACAACAAAATATAATTATATACTTAGATTTAATGTGATGTTGACTGTCCCTAAACTGACTTTATAATAATGTTCTGAGCTACATGCAAAAAGCACTTCCAACAAACCATTTCCATTCTTGATTTATGGTGAATATAAATTTGCTGGCAATTCAGAGAAGATCTTTAATGTTAGGGGCCAAGTTGAGGGTAATTACAGGCTGTATGTATAAAGCCTCATGTTCTACAGGAAATAACATCAACAGCTGCCTACTCTCAGAAATAAAGGTACAGTGGAGGTATATTTTTGCTCTAAGTAATACATTTTGCAGATCTACTTTAAAAGTAAATGATGTCCTATTTGGCTACTAATAATTCCATTCCATTTTTCAAGCAAAAAAAGGTACAGATGAATGTTGTATTAACTTGGGGTACAATTTAAGGAACATAAGTGCGGATTAACTAGTCCTCACCTTGGCATGGAAAAGGATGGCGGTGGAGTTTAACTGGAACAGATCTAAGTTTGATGCAGGATGGAAGTGGAGTTTAACTGGAACAGATCTAAGCTTGACGGAGGATGGCAGTGGAGTTTAAATAGAACAAATCTAAGTTTGATGGAGGATGGCAGTGGAGTTTAACTGGAACAGATCTAAGTTTGATGGAGGATGGCAGTGGAGTTTAACTGGAACAGATCTAAGTTTGATGGAGGATGGCAGTGGAGTTTAACTGGAACAGATCTAAGTTTGATGGAGGATGGCAGTGGAGTTTAACTGGAACAGATCTAAGTTTGATGCAGGATGGCAGTGGAGGGTTGAAGCAGTGAGCAGTTCCTTTCTCACTGACATATCCTGTACACAGAAGGCACCTCAGACCTCGTATAAGACAAGGTACCTGTTCACGGCAGATTCCAAAATTTTAATCATTTACAAATTGAGGAGAAAGCAATTCTGGCTCTTTGAACAACTCATCTTACATGCATGAGCACTGAGGCTCACAAATCCAAATTCAGTCCTGCTAGTAGCCAGAGATTAACATTCTCTTTTGTACCCTGCATTTTAGGCCCAGATACATCACAATAGGAAAGCCTATCTGCTGGATGCTCACACAGCACTGCTTCTCATCACACAGCAGTCGGTACTAGAAGCTTAGCCAGAAAAAAAAATGTGTGGCTTGGCGAGAGATGTAAATAAGTGACATTGTTTAAAAGCAAAGCTTTATGAGTGATAGGAAGAGTTCTGGGCAGAACTGTTGTGACTTTTCCGGCAACCTGGTGCCATAATCTTTCCCACAAGATTAATAAGGAACTGTGAATCTGTCCAGGCTACAGGACACAGAGTCAGGTATCAGCTTCTGGTGATTTGGATTCCTTGATGTAAAGCTGCTTATTACTTTGAAGGTGTGAAGGTGTGACATTTTCTGAAAGATTATAAAGGGCACTGGCAGTGATATGTATTGGAATTGTTCCATTTCTAGACAAGGAAATAATTTACTTGCCCATCCGTATGATTGAATTTCAGACAGATCTTCTTAGACTCTTAAAGATGAAGACTATTTTGCCTTTAAATAATGTACATGTTCAAATAATGCAATATATAACTCCACTGTTTGTATTAATGTTCTCTTTCATCATTTTAAAATGCAACATCTTTACTTTGTTCTTTGAATAATTATTTCAAAACAGTTTTGAATGGCTTTACTTACACATTTTTTTATCCATGGTTTTTGAATCAATAGGCAATAACTGAGGCATAATAAGGATATGAATAAAAGTTTGGGCTAATTCATCATGTTGTCCTAAACAATTATTTTTGATGAATGAGCCAATGCTTTTGCCAGTGTTGATGGAACATTTTCATGAGAATAGTTCCCCACAAACACTGCTTTTTCTCGATATGTCCATAATGTCTTTTTCCCTTAGGGTGGCTCAAATTGTCATCTGTTTTGTCATAGATGAATATGTGTTTTTTCACAGGACAAAAAGTTCTTAGTAGAAGAAAAAAACAGGAAATCTTGGATAGGAATCAAGGAATCTTGGACAGGTCTGCTGTGAGGACAGTTGTCTTGATCCATTGGAAATGTGGGAAAAAAAAAAAATTCTTAGCTGGTATTGGGTACTATAGTGGTAAAATAGTTGCTCAAGAAAAGTGTTTATGGTGTGATACTGATACCCTAAGCCCTGGGTTTTTTTGTTTGTTTGTTTTTTTCTGTTTTTTTGTGCACCCCTATGGGTCCTTGAAGGTACTGGCCAGGTCTCTGGCCAGACTTGATATGCAATGACTATATTCAGTGTATAGATTTGGGAAAATGTTTCAAATATTTCAACTTTTTTTAAATATAGCCCTTTTAAACTTATGAGGTCCGCTGGAGTCTGGTGGGGGTCCTTAGGTCAAAAAAGGTGGAAAGGTCAAAAAGGGAAATTACATACCAAATAGATACCTGAGAGGGGTGTCAGCCTGCAAATGCACATCCTCAGCAGCCAGATCACTTTCCAGCGTGGGCTACATGGGGTGGAGACGAACGAATGCATCCCATAATGCATGACACTCTGGAAAGGAGACGGGGTTTATACGTTGTTTCACACGTTTCTGCGTGTCAATTCAAAACAAAGTTCCGATTTAATATGAAATTATCTTCTGTTGAAGTCTTCAGCTAGGCGATAGTTTAAATACGCAGGTCTGAATTTAAACAGTTAAACAGTTTTCTGCATATGCGTCCAGTAGGGTAATATAATGA
The DNA here is from genome assembly GCF_018555375.3 of Anguilla rostrata. Lineage (NCBI taxonomy): Eukaryota > Metazoa > Chordata > Actinopteri > Anguilliformes > Anguillidae > Anguilla > Anguilla rostrata. Next base: position 7,176,406 of record NC_057945.1, read on the forward strand.
ATTATGAACACAGTTTTACCTCCAGACACTCCGTGGCCTCCCATCACAAGTTAATCCGTGTCTATTCCTTCAACCCCCACAGTTTGATGATTTTTGCAGGGCTCTGTTGTTATATCTGTGTTAATAGTCTTTCCTTAGCTGGACCACCACCTGTGTCTTTTGCCCTCAATGGGATTTTCATTTGTACACCGCCTAACATCATCATGCCATCTTTTTTTAAAACATATTCTACTGTTCATTTTATTACAGCTAAAGAAATCATTTTGTATGTGAGGCCACCACATATTTTTGTCGTCTTTGTCCTCTCCTGTGTCGTATTCCTGTGCTGTAATACGAGGTGAAGCTGTAGCTGCCCTGTTCACCGTTATCTATATTTCCTGATCTGTAAATTAAAGTTTCTTTATCATGTGGTTCCCTCACTACTTGTGAGTGCAAACATTCCATATCGTTTCTGACACTATTTTATGGGCACCTCCTACTGCAAAATTGCAAATTAAGGCATTTAATTTATTCGACTGCACAAATGGAAAGTCTTTGTAAATCGGTCGTTGATACGTCAGTATTTTTTTGTCCTGTGACTGGTTCCTTAGTAAATCTGGCCCTTGAACTTTAAATAAATAAACATATGGATAAATAAATTTCAGTTTGAGCATGTCACATTTTCACGTCTGTGCCCTCTGCTGTAAAAAACAAATCTGGTTGTATTTTACTCGCACTTGAATTGTTCATCGTTTCATTTCCCAACTTTCTTTTTTTCTAATTTATTTATTTGGAAAATCTTTTTCAAGACAAGCCACTGTTGCTGATTCATTGTATATATTCTTATACAGCGTGGAATTATATAGCATTTGGAATGCTTTTGAAGAATTAAACTGTTTTGAAGATTACGTGTTTGATGTGTAGGGATTGACCCACTGTGGGCTAGCAGAGCTGAGCAGCTTTCGCCTGCAAAACCAGCACCATCTCAGTGCTTTGCATAATTATTCCTTCTGTGGTTTGTGCTGAACCTATGCAGCAGTGCAGGAAATAATGAGTGCAGTAATGAGACTTGTTTATTTCATTTGGGAGAACTCTCATTCTTCAAGGCCTTCTGGAGGACACGGCACACACCGACCGGCAATGGCAAGTGTGTGAGTTTGTGTGGGTGTGTATGTTTGTGTGTGAGCACGTGTCTTGTGTGTTTGTGTGAGTGTGTGTTTTGTTTGTGTGTGTGTGTGTGTGTGTGTGTACTTGTCTTCTACCGATCCACCAGAGGATTGTGGTGTCATTAAACATCCATAAAGAAGGGACATGGTCACCAAGCGGGGACATTTTCCAGGTCCCCACTTGGCGAATGCTTAAGCCTTTAGAAACAAATTGAATTGCATAATTCTTCTCTGGAATCTCTGGTAATTCAAGGAAAGCAGCTTCTTAAATTTTTTAAAACTCAAGAACTAAGCGAAATGTACAATAGTAAGACATATTTATTTCAAACAAAAGTAATTGCTCTTCAATATTAAATCAAGTTTATATGAGTGAAACGTGAAAAAGCCCACTATGGCTACCACTTTACTTTAGCTGTAGTCTGGACGAATGCATGTACTTTCCGCGGCAAAAGGGAGGAGTTGCCTGCCGCTGGGAGCCAGCAGCGGCTTCCCTATTGGTTAATCGAACCCCCCAACCCCCCAACACTCCCTCTGTTCTGTGTGTGCTGCAATCTAAGTCCCGACTGAAACACACCAGCGAAACAGACAAAGCTATCAAGCTAAGCCAAATTATCGGCTAAGAACAGAATTATGGACAAATTCAAAGAAGATTTTAATTCTGTTATATCACAGACTTGCCAACTACATGGCATGACTTCGTTGAAGGACCTTCAGCGCGTGTGTTTGGATATGCTGTTATTGAACAGAGATGTACTCGCTTGCTTGCCTACAGGATTTGGCAAAAGTTAAATTTTTCAAGTGTGGCCTACGGTATGCAGTCTGCTATCAAATAAAATACCCAGGAGAAGCAATGGTTTTGATGGTTTGCCCGTTACAATCAATAATGGTGAGCAAGTGGAATTGTTGAGCCAAAAAATAATTAAATAAATAAATAATTTAGCACCGATAAATACATTGTGTTTGTTTCTTTTATTATCGAACCTTGAACCGCAGACTCTGCATATCTCGGTGATAAACTCTATTGGTGTGGTCGGTGCTCTGACGTTAACGTTAATTAACGCTATTTTCCCCAAATAGTGGCGAACTGATGCGGGTCTGTCGAAAAGTTTGCCTCCGGTAATGTTTTTCCGGTGCACGTTTCAGACCACGCCTGGCCGAAATCATCACCACATTTGGAGCGCCGCCCCTCTGTACTCTGATTGGTTGGGAAAATACAACTATCCCGGGACGGTAGCCTCCTTCATTTATGCCTAGAACGTCAAGGCATCGGCCAGGCTTAGTTGAACAAAGTGAAAAAAGAGACTAGCCCGCGAGGCTACTTTAGCTGTATTATCAGAGCCAGCTTTTCAGCTGGGGACCTATTGAAAAAAAGTATTGTGTGCTATATAAAGTAACATTACATGTCACATTCAAATTTGATTAATGCACAGTTTTGCGGTGATCTAGTTCTGAAAAGTGGTTATTCAGCTTCCTAGCTATAGGCTGCTTAACATCTATGGTAGAAACCATGGACTTGCTTAGATTTTTCAGAGAAATGCCGCAGCCGGTTACGGCTGTCCATGGCAATTTTGAGATTCTACAAGGCAGCTGTCTGCGGCCACTATGAGCTCTAGAGGGTTAAATAATGTTAAAATTACAGCTGGTAAAAGAAGTCATAGTGAAAATATTTGTGAAAAAATGCAACCAAAAATAATAATAATAACATTACTAACTTTAAAAAAATAATTGTGCAGTACTGTGATTATGGACGTATACATTTTTATAGCATTAATACCCATTCTCGAAGCAGTGCGTGTGGGTGCGTGCGTGCGTGCGTGCGTGCACATGCACGTGCGCACATGCCCAGATTCACTTCAGGAGGAAATACATGTCTTTATGGGTTTCCAAAAAAAAAAAAGCATTGTGGCCTTTGGTGAATTTGTGAGTACAATCGCGGCGACGGGAAAAGTGCATTTCCTGTGCGACCGCACTTTCCCTGGGATCACATCCACTCAGCCGCAGGGCCCAAATCAAAATGGCTGACCTTTACGGGACTGTAATGTCATTCCCTAATGCACTGTCCCTTTCCACTACGGGCTGGAGCAGAACACTCATATGCATGAGCACTTCATCTGGCAGCACGCACGCACACGTGCGTTCCCAACAATGTTCAGTCAGAACTTTCCTGTATAAATTCTCATTTAATATTTTTTCCTCTGCGTGAGAGATGTGCTGATGGACTGAGTATGGTTCCAGCACAGGCAGAGGGATCGGTCTCTGATGTGAAGTGGCAGAACTCGATACGCTAAATACAGGTGTGCGCACAGCTACACAGCTGTGACACACTGCGACATCTGGATCATTGTCTGGTTTCACAACAATAAATATGATTAGATTCCAGCACAAAGACTAGAGCCTATGGTGTCTCTGGTGTTTTGGCTAGGCAAGGCTAAGGTAGAATTTTCACATTGTTTTCTATTGATTTTTGTTCGATGATCCCTGGTGAGGATTCAACATGAACTTTAACGTTAACCTTGACGAAAAATTCAAAAGCAATATCTCTTGTTTTCCCTTTACAAACGGTCTGTCGAGTTCTGCGATCACTAACTAGCCAAAGTGATTATGTGAGGAAAAAGTTTAACACTTCTACTGTTTACTTGTAAGTCAAAGTTCAGGAGAAATGTTTCAATAAAGGTCCCTGGCTCTTGTTGAAGGCAAGCTACTTTTAAAGTAAGGAAAGTTTTTATAAGAGTTTTGAAACTTGACAGACATCGACATTGAACTATCCCTTTCAGATGATCTCAACAGAGTCTGAAAAAGTGAATTCATAGCAGAATCAGCTGTTTGGGTAAGACTATAACAGCTTCTCTTTGTTCCCAGCAGAAGCATCGTCTGATACATTTCATTAGCATGTTTTCAAGGATTTCTTGGCTAGATGTTTAAGTGCTGTGTCATGAGAGGTCTCAGCCACCAACTCAAATTGGCTTTAACGTCTTAAGCCTTATTATGTAGTCCTCTATGCTCAGTATTTCTGAGTATACTGCAAAATAAATAAATAAATGGCCAGTTTTTCTGCAACGCACTCCCTGCAAAACCAGTGATGGCTAACGGCCCACAACAGTGCATTTCACAGTGCTTATCACAAAAATGCATCTGCTGCGTGCGTAGTCTAATTGTCTAAACATCTTTACGAGTGAAGGCATTGGCAAAATATTCTGGCCTATGAAAAACATTTGTTCAGCCTGCAGTGCAGCTGCATAGTCACAAGGAAAATTCACGCACATAAGAACGTTTTCACGTCAGTTTCAAGTTTCATAAATGTCCATTTGTGCACCTATTTTCACGTAATATCAGTTATGTTCAATTTAGGATGAAGTCTGTGTGTATAAACCATTTATAAACGAGGCCCGCGGCATCTGCTATATCTGAGGGAGTCATCGAGGAAAGACCAATGAAGCATCTGCAGACTGCTTATTGGAACATTTCATCTTTGTGTTCTCACGCACATACTGCAGAATTGTTCTGGTTTATGCTTTTATATGCAGGCTGGCTGTATGACTGTATGACTGAGTTGTTTTATGTATTATTATTATTATTATTATTATTATTATTTCATACTTGATTTGTATGTTCATGGGTCTGCTCAAGAGCATCTGCTCAAATGAGTGCAATGTACATTACAATTACAAACACATAAATAATTATGAAGCATACAGTGATGCATTTAGGCATACATGCATAATAGTGAAGTAAATATGATCTGTGTTGAAATAAATTTGTTGATATATAAATACAGATGGTTGTCTGTTTTAAAATTGTGGCGTGTTTTTTTTTTATAAGCAGCATCTCCCACAAGCACAGAGAGTTTGCATGGATCTCACATACTGAACGAGGGCCAGTCTGTGCTGCTCAAGGAGTCTGTTTTCCCCCCACAGTACATCACTGCGAGCAGAACTTCATTTCTAACAACCTTGACTTGCCTCAGTGCGTACGCTCCCGAAATGAGATTACATACTATAAAATGTCATTTTATCAAAAGGCCTTGAATTTGAATTGTAGCGGCTTGTTTTTGCATGGATAGAGTGACTCCCCAGCAGTGGCTGTTTCTGAAATACAGATTAGCGAAGCCTGAAAATTCGCAAACTCGATGTGAAAGGATTAGCCGCTCATTCTTGTTAATTCGACACCGTGAACTACTTTGGTCAGAGGGAAAAAAAAAAAATGAGAGACGCCATTTTAGCGGCGTAATGGTGTCGTGCTAAACGTCCGCGCGGGGCCCTCTTTGACAAACGATTACAGAGGAGGCAGGGACCGACCACAGCGGCTTTGGAAGAAAGTCAACTTCCTCTCCGCGGTACCGTGGCGTTGACGGCTTCATCGGGAGAGTAATTTCATTCCGCGCTCGAGCCGAACAGCCAGGGTCCCGGGCGGCGCCCGTCTCCCCCCTCCCCCCCCGTCTCCCCCGCTGCCAGAGGAATTGCATCGGTACTGGCGCCCAGCTGTTTCGGGGGGCCCGCGTCTGTTCGCAATTAACGGCGTGCGCTCCGCAAGGGGCGGGGCACGCAGCCGGGGCCGTCCCCGAACTCGGAGAGGGAACGGCAGAGCGTCACATCCACCCCCCCACTCGCCCCTGACGGGCTGAGCCGCGTTAAACTTTAATTACGATCCGTGTCGCGGTAAATTGCGGGAGACGTCGTAAAAAAAAAAAAAAGCCCCCTTTTTTTTTGGAGACCGCTCGATGGCTCCCCCACCGGCTTCTCTCCCTTGTTTCGATCTCTCGAATGGTGGCTATTTTGTCAGGAGTCATGTGACCGCGTGGGGCCTTCTCTTCTCAGCAGTGCTCTTTCTGTGGGAGAGTCATATATTAGAAATTCACAACATGGATTATTTCATCATACATTCAAAGGATGCATTTCCTCTGAAAGGGAATTTAAACGCTTTTTTTTACTTATTAGAAATGGTATATTTCTGACGGTAAACATACTGTAGCACACAGTTGCTCGCATCCATCATTCCACAGGTGGGGAGGTCAACCATTCTGCCCGGAATGTAATAACAAAGGGCGTTCCACACACAAGCATGAAAAATGTTCGCTCATTTGAACATCTCGTTCAAAAAAGAAATGTATAAAATGATTAAATAGTTTCATAAGTGACCTTACCGCTCAAAAATTGTTTTGTTATTTTGAGTGTTTACAAGTGATTGTGCCTACAGTCCTCAGTAAAATCAATGGGATCATTGTAAAAAAATATCTAACCACATTAAACTATTAACTAGGGAGTAAGTGCAAATAAAGCCACAGAGATGGTGACCGTCATTTTAAAGAAGTTTGTTGGCTCAGAGGTCAAGAAGTGCCACTTTTTGTGAGTACATGGTCTTGGAGGCACCACAGCATGTGCAGGATGGGCTTCAGACAGGAAATGACATCACCCTGGGTACTGATGGTACTTGGTATAAGTGCATACATAAATATGGCACTGCGGGTGCATATTTAAAAGATGGCTACCGGGCTACATTTAGTTTTGTGAGAGCAGACATTTGGCCAGTGGACTTCTGACACACTTGGATAAATGATTCAGTTTGTGGTTGACCGCAGTGGCGGAGGGTCGAATGTCGAGTTCTACAAGAAAAAGCACCTCCAAGATCAAAGCTTTAATGAGTGACAGGGCTGGTGCAGGGGAGTTTAATGACATACAGAATACAGAGCCAGCACTCTGCCAGATATAGTGGAAGGGTTTCATGAGTGTAATGAGGTAGAGGACGCAAGCCTGCTTGTTGTAATGAGATACTTTGTGGCTTGTGTCTTATTGATAATCTGTCACGCCGAGCTGATAATGCAGTAGGTAAAGGGGGAAATTTGGTGTTCGACATGGATAGGGTGGGTAGTAAGTACAGAAAATAGGGAGGGTGGAGATGATACTGAGAATGTCAATGATGGTGGATGTCTTTTTAAAAAAGCGAGCGGCGCTGTTCGCCTACTCCAGAACAGTGTGCAGACTCGTACAGGAACATGGATACGAGAGTCTCGGCGAGCCTGCCGGGTTCAGAACATTTCTGACGGATAAGGCTGGGTCTGACCGTGTTCCCCCCTCGCCCCGTTTAAAGGCAAGAGGGAAAACGCCGCGTCCCGCAACACTGCAGGCGTGTGCTTCCTCAGCAACGAGCTCAGAGTGCTCACAGCTGTCAGTCGGACAGAGAACAAGCTTGTTCAAGCTGTGAGTGACAACATGTCTGACCGGCAGGCTAGTGGTAGACTCCCTCTCCGGGGCTCTTTCTGGGAAAACGAATGCGCTTGCCATAAATGATGGGTATCAGGAGCTAGTTAGGAAGCTCAGGGAGTGCTAGGCCGATGGACACCCGTTCCTGACAAGGGGAAGAGAGATTTTCTGAGGATGTACATACGGAGGATAGTCCTGTTTTTCAGTGATTCCACCGCGCAGGCCGGTGTGATGGTCTCATTAGGGCATGCAGTGGCGTGCTGACAGATAATGGTTGGTAGTCGCAGGAAAGACAGGGACTAGAGGAACAACTCAAAAGTGTTTCGAAAACAAATGTTAGTTCAGAGAGGGATTTTGGCATGTTTGACAGGCTAGTTAGGGAAAACATGAGGGCTAGTGCAATCACAGATGAAGGTATGATCCCTTTTAAGGAATGCGGGTCCTGAGATTGGTTGTCAAATTTACATGTACAAATACAGTGACAGGAAAGCACAGCTAATGCCTGTAGCCAGACAATCTGTGCAAAACCCAACAGCCACTTTTTGTGAGATGGCCTATGCATAAAAAAGGCTGTAAAAAAAAAAATGTAATTCCTGCACAGACCACCTGATGTGAATGTACATACACCTGAACATCAAACCCATATGTGCTTGTTGAATACATCATTCCAAAACCATGGGCATTAATATGGAGTTGGATCCTCATTTGACCCACAAGAGTACAAAGGAAATCCATGCTCCCAAATCGTTCAGTGAGAGTTTTTTAAATTTGGTTTGGCCTGCAGAAACATTTACGCACAACATTACTAAAGTACTGATAAATGAGGTCCAAGTTGTGAGGGCTATTTAACCAATAAACAACTTAAATGAACCACTTAAGAGCTGAATAACTAAGGCCTGCAAACCAGGCCAGGAGTCCTGCAATTTGGATACCCCATCCATCTGTGAGCCCCAAAAATACATATTATTTTATAAAAATAAAGAAAACACCCTCTTCAGCTCTCCCCTCTCATTCCTATGGGAACCAAGCCGTTCCATAGCAACCTACCTGTGCCAAGATTCCCAATGTACCCAGAGCACTGACACTTAAAATTATACTTCTTCGCAGATTCTCTTTGGCTAAACAAGCTTTTCAGCCTTAATTAGAGCTGGGTGAATTTATTTTCAGTCGTTTCCACACGCTTGACAGATACTTTGAGTAAAAGCTTAGGCGTGTATTCACAGCGGTTGAAGTGGTACCAGGTGATAAACAATTTCTGCCTACTTCAAAATGGATGCAGTGAAACACAACTGACAAGTAAACATCCACTTTACAAGATTCTTATCCATTATTAAATTACCTCCTGTGATAATCTTGTTACAGTCCATTTATATATCTGTATACATGTTCTACTTACAATAAGGTATGCTATTGCTTTACATGTTTTATCTTTTAATATTTCTACATACGCACAGATGGCATTACATTACAGGCATTTAGCAGACGCTCTTATCCAGAGCAACTTACACAACTTTTACATAGCATTTTTTTTTTTTTACATTGTATCCATTTATACAGCTGGATATATACTGAAGCAATTTTAGTTAAGTACCTTGCTCAAGGGTACAACGGCAGTGTCCTTACCCGGGAATCGAACCTGCGACCTTTCGGTTACAAGCCCAGTTCCTTACCCACTGTGCTACACTCCGTCCAGTGTAGTATAATGGGTGGCAGTGTAGTATAATGGGTAAGGAGTTGGTCTTGTAACCTAAAGTTTACAAGACCAACAGTATAGGACACTGCCATTGTACCCTTGAGTAAGGTACTTAACCTTCATTGCTTCACTATATATCCAGCTGTATAAATGGATGCAATGTAAATGCTATGTAAAAAGTTGTGTAAGTCGCTCTGGATAAGAGCGTCTGCTAAATGCATGTAATGTACTGTAATGCTTAATGTATATTTAGCACAACAAATGGCATCCATACAGTCCTCACTTCAGTGCTGTTTTATCTGTGGAATTTCTAACCCAATAGCAGCCCCTAAAGATACTCACATAACTCACTAGATCACACATGACTTGCGTGCAAAGTCTGAATGCATTTGCAAGCCTGATGGTGAGGTGGGTGATTCGGCTTGTTGGGATGCAAACATACAGACAAACACGGGGGATTTCATTTAGGTTTTTATATGCATTCAAGTGAACTATAATATTTTTCAGGTTTAGCTTAAGGCAAATTCCACATGAAGATCAATAAGTATTTATTTATTATTTATTCATTCATTTATTTATTTATTCATACATTTGCTGACAATATGTGGACCAGCCTGCCAGGTCATAAAGCAGAGGCAGAGGTCAAGTCTAGGATGGACTCAGTGCTGGATACTCTCTATTCTTTATGCAAGTGAGGAGCCTAGATGGGCTGAATGGCCTGTTCTCCTCATTATGTGTTATTATGTTCTTATGCTCTAGATGGGCTGAATGGCCTGTTCTCCTCATTGTGTGTTCTTATGTTCTTATGCTCTAGATGGGCTGAGTGGCCTGTTCTCCTCATTGTGTGTTCTTATGTTCTTATGTTCTAGATGGGCTGAATGGCCTGTTCTCCTCATTGTGTGTTCTTATGTTCTTATGTTCTAGATGGGCTGAATGGCCTGTTCTCCTCATTATGTGTTATTATGTTCTTATGCTCTAGATGGGCTGAGTGGCCTGTTCTCCTCATTGTGTGTTCTTATGTTCTTATGTTCTAGATGGGCTGAATGGCCTGTTCTCCTCATTGTGTGTTCTTATGTTCTTATGTTCTAGATGGGCTGAATGGCCTGTTCTCCTCATTGTGTGTTCTTATGTTCTAGATGTGCTGAATGGCCTGTTCTCCTCATTATGTGTTCTTATGTTCTTATGTTCTAGATGTGCTGAATGGCCTGTTCTCCTCATTGTGTATTCTTATGTTCTTATGTTCTAGATGGGCTGAATGGCCTGTTCTCCTCATAGTGTATTCTTATGTTCTTATGTTCTAAATGGGCTGAATGGCCTGTTCTCCTCATTGTGTGTTCTTATGTTCTTATGTTCTAGATGGGCTGAATGGCCTGTTCTCCTCATTATGTAATCTCGTGTTCTTCTATGGGAGACAATGTTAACCATTCTTATTTGCAGCAGTATATTCCATTGCATACTTACTTATTTGCATAAGTTACTGAATATGTACTGCAGACACTTTGCAATTTACTATTTAATTTGCTCACATCTCCATAAATGATCTAATTATTTGCCTGGGCATTAACCAAGGTGTGCCCTAACTGACAACATACAGTTAAATGACATTCTGATAAATGGGGGGGGGGGGGGAACTAGATGAATTAGTAACAATTTCCTTACAATATCTTGATCAAATTTTAAATGATTATGAGTGATTCCCAATGAGATTCATTAAGTGCTATTTATTATTAATGTGCTGGTAAAGGAAAAATGTCTCAAAATGTCAGGTATTGATTAGCATTTGTTTGATGATCCATAAGAGTCTCTGATGAGTGACTCAACCAAAATGCAATTGTGCCGTGGTTTTAAGTGCGTTGTTATATTGATACTGTTTGCCCTGTTGTGTATTATAAATGTACACATATGCATGGTATATAAATATAGCAGTGCCTGGTTGTTGATGGCTCGTACTGTGAAGGTTCTTTTGACTACTGACTGTGGCTGGCATCCCCGCAGGCCAACGCGTGATTGGTGTTCATGTCACCCATGGATGGTCTTAGCTGGCCTGGGTTGAAGCAGGGTTGCTCGACTCCAGGTCATATGGTCCACAGTGTTTGCAAGTAATGGCTTGAACCATGCGCCACACCACCAGATTTCTCTCATGTGCTTACTTCCTTAACCGAGGAGGCAACATAATTAGTGGAATCGGGTGGTGTAGTGCATGGCCGGAGTAAATACCTCAAGACACTGTGGCTAACTGGACCTGGAGTTGAGTAACGGTGGATTAAAGCATCTCATTGGACACTAGCGACCCCTATTGGCTGATCAAGTGCGCCCACGTACGGCGTCTTCTTCCAATGCATATCAGTGCATGGCCAGCTTTTGGTGCGATAAGATGGTGTGATTGACATGCTTGTCTTTGCTCTCTGAAATCAATAGTGGAGGGTGCAGCAATCAGTCAAACCGGGAAATTCTGCAATTAGGGAGAAAAGCATGGGAAAGCATAGATCAGAGAGAAGGAGACTGGGCTTGAAGGGGTGAGCGTTGCACCCACAGCAGGCGATGTTGCAGAAAGGGAACAGGTAATGACTCGCGCCCTCAAAGACAGCGAGGAGAAGCAGGTTCGAGCGAACGTGTACCTCTGCCCAAAGCAACGTCTCTACTCCCACTCAACATGAAACAAGCTGACTTGGGGATTGTGGATTATTAATGTGACAGGCCCGTTTTGCATTCTGATCAAGTCGCCCCCCCCTCCACCCGCCCACCCCCTTGCCTGTCCTGCTCGCAAACCGTGTTTTTCTCCTTGCTTTAGGAATTAATTCATTCATGTGGAGCCTAACTTTCAGATGATGTGTCATAATGTTGTTCATGTTTAACATGAGACTCCTGGCAGAAGCAAGCAATTTATTCAGCAGTGAGTCCCCCTTTGTGTGAGGCTCCTTTGTGATCATTAAGACTCTAATAACTGCAATAACAACACAAAAATGACAAAATTTCTGGGATTATGCAACCAAGTGACATTCAAAGTCGGCACAGCTATAATTAGTTTTATTATAAGTGACTGGAATAAATTGGCTAGACTGCACCCAGAATTTTAATATAGACTTTTTTTTTTTTTTTTTTTTTGGCTGGATAAAGCTTTATACCGCCTTCTCACAAAATAACACATGTGGTGGCTGTCGGTGAAAAGGGAGATATTATAAGAAGAATCATTTCTCATTACATTCCGCTCATGCATCATTTTTAGCATAAGCAAGTATTGCCCTCGTCATATTTCCCCGTGCTATTTTAGTGGAGATAAGGGTACGCCACGATGCAGGGCTTTTAGTATTCGTTACAGCACCCTAAGACTCTGTCTGGGAAAGGGAACTCAATGCAGTCATAAAATACAAACAGAATACTTCCACCAGGATTTCTCCATGAGCCTCAGCTCAGAAACAGCTGGTTTGAAAAATATAAGTCTTCACGCTGCAGTGCATTTCATCTGTTTTCTTTCAGTAAATTTGTGTTTGTGTTGGGATTCTGGTACTCAAAGTGCACTGCTGAATACCTTAAGCACCTCCACCACCACAGAAAAATTATGGGCTGCTGTTTGAGATTTATTGAGTTAACCACATGGAAACACACACACACACACACACACACACACACACATACACGTACGTGCGCACACACACACGCAGACACACACGCACCACACACACACACATACACATACATGCACACACACACACACACACACACACACACACAGACACACACACACACATACACGCTGTAGAACATGAGTCAGTCAGATGACTGCTTGTGAAGGGAGTGCTCAAAACAGCGGTGAGGGTAGGATGTGTGGTGCAGTCCGTAGGGCTCTTGATTCCTGAGCCAGATGGGGGTTTGATCCTGTGCTGCAGTCCCTTCTCTGTCTCTTACCCTGACTGCTTTCTCCCTGTCTGAATACAGTAATACAAACAGAGGATGGACTAGAATGTGTGAATGATTGCGACACATGTCTGAGAAAAAGTATTACTTGTTAAACAAATGTTTTTTTTTATTGAACAAGTCTTAGCATAAAATAATATTTGTTGAGCATTCAATATACATCACACCCTGTGGTTTTTTAAAAGCCTTCTTTCTTGATTTTCATCAGGGATGTGAATTATTTAGGCGCTGTACCGTATATGCTGCCTGCAAAATTTATATGAACTACCTGCTTTTTGGGAGGGAAATTTATCACGAAGAACCAGGTATTGTGAAAACACGAGAGGGAAAATCACTCACTCCCACGTCCACTGCACAAACTCTTAACTTGCTTGCTGCTTCCTGGAGATATGATGCATTTGAAAGCATCTCTAGCCTGGATTCACCCAACAGTTGTGTTCATTTGGAATTCAAATGCTACTTTTGTCTTTACAAATGCAATTTGTCAGGTTCAGTGATCAGACAAACTGAATGGGGTGAAAATGGATTTATGTCCAATATAGTATATTTGTAGTCACGTTCATTAATAATACGCTAATGTTTCAGACAGATGTTTGTTAAATTGGCAAAGTTAATTGCAAATGTTGGTTCAGTTCAATTATTTTTTCACAAGCATCATGGGAACCATTTTCATTTGCCCCCTACTGTTATAACAGGTGGCCAGACGGGGCAAAAAGTGCTTTTTGGTGGCTATTCCATGGTTTTGTGATGAACTGTGTTAAAAAGCTTCTTGTGAGGAAATACAAATATCTTCTCAGAGTTCAGTTCTATGGCTGAGAAGCACACAAATCCAGCTACACTTGAAGTAGAGAGGAAGTATAAAGTTATTTTATTGTTAAAAACCGAAACGTTTCCGCAATTGCTGTCATCAGGGTTTCATTAGACAAATAATGTGTTTGAGAGGCTGCAGCTAAAGTCCCTTCTTTCTGCAACTGAAAGGGTTTAGTGCAGAGAACACTTTCCGAAAAGAGAACAGGAAGTCCTGCATTCTGGAAAAATGGCCTTCTACAAAATCTGTATCAACCAACCTGGTGCTTTATCATTTCCTGTGCAGAATACAATGCTAGTAATACCAATTTCTTTGAAAATCAGGATTACTTCATTCATTAAATACACTGTAATTAATTCATAATACATTGTAAATAATTTATCTTAAAATACACATGTTTATCATGTGTTTAATACAATCAAACCTACAGTATATGACCAGAAGTATCTGGACACCCTTTGGTTTGGGGCTGTTTTTCATGGTTTCTGCTAAACCCCTAGACGATTCTGTGCTCCCAACTTTGCAGCGACAGTTTTGGGAAGGCCATTTTCCGTTTCAGCACGACAATGCCCCCAGGCACACAGAGAGGTCCATATAGAAATGGTTTTGTCGAGATTGGTGTGGAAGAACTCGACTGGCCTGCACAGTGGCCTGACCTCAAATCCATTCCAACACCTCTGGGATCAATAGGAAAGCCAACTGTGAGCCAGGCCTAATTGCCCAATCAGTGCCCGACCACACTAATGCTCTTCTGGCTGAATGGAAGCAAATCCCTGCAGCAATGCTCCAACATCTAGTATAAAGCCTTCCCAGAAGAGTAGAGGTTGTTATAGCAGCAAAGGGTGGACTAACTCCATATTAATGCCTCCTGAGCTATGTCAACCCCTGGGTGGGGCGACATAGCTCAGGAGGTAAGACCGATTGTCTGGCAGTCGAAGGGTTGTCGGTTCAAACCCCGCCCTGGGTGTGTCAAAGTGTCTTTGAGCAAGACACCTAACCCCTAACTGCTCTGGCAAATGAGAGGCATTAATTGTAAAGCGCTTTGGATAAAAGCGCTATATAAATGCAGTCCATTTACCATTACCATTTTGAATGAGATGTCAGGTGTCTACATACTTTTGGCCATGTAGTGTATTAGTCAAGGTTAAAAGGTCATAATGTATGGTTCCTTACAGTGTCTCTTTCAATGCGTAATTCTCGAGTTTCCTTTGGAATTCTGACATTCTGTATTGTATGTGCAGCAGCAAAATCAAAAAGATTGTTTGGTAGATAAACAGGTCACTGTTCGGCATGAAATAATTCTTCACATTATATATTGTTAATGACGTTTATGTGATGAGTGTGAACAATGTTGGACTCTGCCGCTAATTCAATAGGAACTTTATTGAGATGAAAGTTATGCAAGCTTGTAAATCTTGACATATTCAGGTCTATGAGTATATCTTATCTTATGATTAAGACCTTAAAGAAAGAGCAGCCGGTGGTGTCTGTGAGGGCTAATGGTTTCTCGGCTCTACGAAGCCAAGATCAGAGAAAAAGAGACAGGAAGTGCGAGAGAGCAATGAATTACACTTAACAGATCACTGCTTAATGGAGTATTATGAGCTAGCAGGCATATGAATATGGTCTGTATCTTGTCTGTTGGTCTCAAGGGTAGCAAATATGTGTACGCTTTTTTATCAATGATCACATTTTTATTATTTGTGTACATATGCATGGCACACTCCAGCACTCTAAGATCGCCCGCTGCCCACTCTTACCCACCTGCAAACTCACAATAGTCCTCCCGAAAAGCCAAATACCACGGGATGAAATGTTTTTTTCTTCTTTATTTTTACTGACAAATATGTCTGTAAGTATTTCAGTTTGTCAGACAAATCATAAAAATTCCAGCTATGTGTACTATTAATGTTAGCACAATGAGATGGGCTGTTTATTCACATGTAACAATATAATGTTGTGAATACACATATTCATTCTAAACATAATTTCCATCAATGCCCATTCATTTTGTATGTGTGAACACCTTCTCCTGAAAAGACACTAGTGGATGAGCTAACTTTGCCGACAGTATCCTATCTTTGCTCGTATGGGTCTTGTCAACCTCACACTCTAAAAAATGATACACTGGCTCTAAATATAAATAAATAACACAATTTGTGTGCAGCTTTTTCAGTTATGTGAACTTAGAATTGGATAGATGTTATGACCTACATTGAGGACAGCCAATTAGACTATAAGAAATATTAAGTGCAATCTACAAACATCTCCTTGCATAAACATAAATATTTAAGTTGACTGTATTCATTAGAGTTGCTCCAACTAGATTTTCATCCATATTTTGCATTATTATGATGAATCTATTTCGTATCTGTCTGTATGTACAACAATATATTTAGTTGATATTTGTAATGATTGAGTTTTTCCAAATAACAATATTTTCTCACTCCTACTCATCAAAGCTTTTGCAAATTGTGGCCTTGATACTAATGAGTATTTTGTCCATATTACCTTTTTAAGAATGTAATTTCTTTGAAACAATGTCCAAACCACATGACGTGGGCCTTTGTGGCTGGATCAGAGAACACTCATTCATATTGAAAATAAAAATAAAATAGACCACATGCTGCAAGAGGGTTGGTTTAACAATTCTATACAGGAGAAAAAGAACTTCAAGGTAGAGTTACTGTACATGTACACAGATGTGTGGACACATACATTAAATGTATTGAAATATGATAAACTATATACAATATTCTGTAGTGTCATAGTTGTTTCTTTGCTAATATTCCTGATGTAAAAATATGCTGGATAATATGCAAATTAGAGCCACCAAAAGTATGTTGTTATGCAGATTAAGTTGAATTGCCCAAAACTTGTGTTTTGAAACATCACATTTAGAGTTCATTTTGCTCTGGAAAAAATTGCATTTGTGTGCAAAAAAGATAAGCCTCACTTTAAATGATAAAAGTTAAAAAGTAATAAACAATTCAAATTTGAAACGGGTCAAGTGGTCCATGATAAAACATGTTGGGCCATATTCATATTTTAGATTAGTGCGATTTTCAACATGTCTGAAAGCCATTTCAATTTAATCCAAGTACTAAAATGAGGTATCAAAGAAAATGCTCTAATACCATTTCCCATTGTCTCAAGAACAAGTTTTTCAGAAGTAGTGATTTGCATCAATGCATCTGTAAATATCTGCTTAAAGTCCCTAATGCAATTCGAAAGGTCACCAAAAAAGCACAGCTTACACAGAACAGACAAGAAATAGGGTAAAATAAAGTCATTTGCACAGTTTATTTGATTAGAAATACAATCCAGGACAACCTTGTAAAAGCATGGATTAATTCAGTAAAAGATACAGATTCACAATTACAATAATATTATAGCTGAGCTCTTCCTCCCGTTTTAGGGAGGAGGAGCCTGGAATTGTCCAGGCGGGTGGATGAACTTGTGGGGTGGATGGATGTTAACTGGTGTTTCCGGTGGAGTAAATGAAGAGATTTGTGTTGAAATTTCCCACAGGAGTCAAATGATTATGCATTTTTTCATGTTGCCATAACTCATTAAAATAAAGTTGGCTGTTCGTAAATTTCAATCCTTTAATTAAAATTTCATCCTGAAATTACATGTTTAGTTTAAGTATTCAAAATGAGCCCCCTTAATCATTTTTTAGAGTGCAGATTGGGCTATTTGTCTAATGTCTTACTCATATATTCATGAGCTCCAAAACTCCATGGGAACAAGAATTTTATGGAAATTTTTTACATTGTCATCATTTGTTAGCATAATCGTTTCTTTTTACATTTCAAATAAGTTTTCAAATATTCAGATATTCATTCCAATACCATTCTTTTGAAACACTAGGGACCATATTTAATAAACATGTCGCAAATTACCGACTGCTACAAAATTCTGCATTATTGTCAGTTTAGTGAGGTATTTACTGACTGTCTACATAAATAAGCACAGCCACAGTGAGTTCATTTAAATGTACTGCCAGTATGTAATACGCACGTCTTGTGCTTGGCAGGACAGCAGCATTGTTGTACCGCTCCATCGCTAGTGAAGTCGGGTTTTGGACAGGTGTCAGGATCCATGGATGCAATGGATAGGCACTGTCACCTTTAAATGCGCAGACATAATTTTATTAACTTTTCATTTCATAGATGAAACAATAATTACGTTTTTTTTTTTTTTGTGTTCACGCAGGTTCCCTTTGTTTAATATTACATTTTGTCTAAAGATCTGAAACCATTCAGTGTGACAAATATCAAATATGCAGTAATAGAGGAAATCAGGAAAGGGGGCAATTACTTTTTCACAGCACTGTATGTCTAAGAATACAAAAGCAGTGCATGTCTACCTTTGTTTAAAATATGAAATATGGTCATGAAATGCTAGCAGCCAGGTACTAGCCAGGTAAGGCCATTTAATAACAAACTTCAAAAATAATTCTCTCTGCTCTCGTATCAAATCTAATTTTATTCATGAACAGTTTGCAAATTATTTGTTTTAATGGGCATCGCAGCCAGTCCCAGCCTATTGAAAGCGCCCTTTGCCTGCATTTGTGATTAAAGGAGAACAATAGGCTAAAGGACAATGGACATTAACAATGGAGGCAAAGGACAGTGTGCCCTTGCCTCCATTGTTAATAACACAACCCCCCAACCCCCACCCCCCCAGTAAGCACGTTATTCTGTGAATAAATAGCCGCGCTCATTTCTGAACACTTTTAACTGAAGCCCCCTCACTGCCAGTGCTTTCTCAGCTGTTTGTTTTGAATCGGCTTTCTCAGTCAGATCAGATCTGGGCATCTGGAGGGATAAAGCAGGGAGTAAATCCGGGAGAGGAAATATTTATTACTCATGATAATGCAAGTCATGATTTCCGCAGAGCAGACCTGAATAGGTGTGCTTCAAAATCCCAATGAGATTTTTTCAAACAACTGAGGTGTCTTGAAACTATGGACTTGGTGCTGCCAGTAATTTGGGGGGGTTTAAAAAACTTCATTTTAACAGTGTAGGACATTGTTGCTTGGGAATAGCTGGCCCTATATTTAGTTACTTTAACAGAAAACATTTTTCCTGTTTTTTCAGGGTTTGCCCTCACAGCCACTGAAATGCCACAGATACAGATGTCACGTGATCTGTGATGTAGTTACACACCTGATTGGCTAACGACACATGACCTGGCGCCATTCACCAAAATCACCCGGCTCTGTCAATGCACGATGCATGCATTATCTCTAATGGCTGCTTATTTGATTGGGAGTTTCATTAAATGTTAAACCTCTCTGAAGCAAACAGTAGCCGAAGGTAATGACTGGTGGATTTAGGGAGGTGTGGATCCTTTGATTTCCCAAGGAGGCTAGAGATATGGGGAAAGAAAGCCTGCAAGGGGCTCAAAATCAGGGAGATAAACAGCAGAGACAGAAAGGTAAACGAACCCATCTTATTTCCACAGTTAATAAATGACTAAAGGGACACTGTCTTTGAGCAGAAGAATAACCAGGGGATGAATGGATAGGAAATACACTGCTGTAGCCGAAGCTTCATGGTAAAAGCACTTTACAATAAGGTTACAGCAATGAATGTGGAAACAAATGAATTACGTGACATATTTAAAAACATCAGCAACAGAAATATATATATATATATATATACTCATCCATAAGTAAAATGACCAAAGGACAGTTAGGACATTTAAAGCCAGGGGCCCACAGCTTTGGTCCAGGGCTGGTATTTAACTGGTTTTTTCTCCAATCAATTGCCCTAGTTTTTCTTTTTTTCTTTCTGAACAGTCAAGTGCTCTAGGGCTAGTTCACTCCAATAGCACACTGCCGTAAAACATACAGCATACACACGCTGAAGCTGTTGCTGAACAACAACAAAAAAGTATCATATCAAGATATTATTAAACTAATGAAATCATTCAAAGCAGAAGTTTTTTTTTTTAAGAACAGAAGCACCCCTTCTTTGAGCCCTCAGACCCCCCCCCCCCACACACACACACACACACATGCACTCACGCACACGCACACACACACACACACACACATTGGCACCCTTTCGGGGCTTGTAATGGCCTGAAAGCTGAGAGTTCAAAGCCTGTCTTTCAGATTAAATGAAGCTACATTTGAAACACACAATGAATCACAGCCATTTAATTCTAGATTCTTGAACACGTGGTTCAGGACTTACGATGTTAAGGTATTACGTTTCAGACTAAGGTACAGCTCAATGCCTAGCTGTTTGGGATAGGCCATTACTCCTCTCTAACCAGCATGAAAGCGCTATGCTACAACTCTATCTTCCTTTTCTGGAATGTTCTTTCTGTGCAAAGAATGCCATTGTCATAACAATCAGCGTAGACTATAAAAGTATAACACGGGCCTACGTAAAGTAACTGGCCAATCAGAACATGGGGTTTAATGACACAACAGATTGCCCAGCAACAGATGAACAACAAATTCAATTCTACCAATATATACTATACAACAAGAAAACAATACAAACAATAATTTAAATTTCTTTTTAATTTCTTAATTAAAAGTGAAAAGTTTATCAAAAACCTAATATGAAAATGAGTTTGCAGGAGACTGTACTCTGAAGTATTGTCTATGCAGCCTCAAGCTGTCATAGAAACACATAAAAGATTCATATTTTAAGAGATTTCTGCAGCAATGCCATCTCAAGCACAGACTGGCTAGGTTGGTGCATGGTAATATCTGTTCGCCTAGCACTGTTACTTTAAAAATGCATCTGTCAATGTATTTCAGGTGTAAAAAAATGTTTTATCGTGCATGGTAAATGACTATTGTTTTGCCTTAATGCTCACTTTTTTTGCTGATCTCATTGTTATGAATATCATTGATCAAACTTGGGCAGAAAAAAAGTGCATACTAGGCATTAATTGTATTTCTGAATATTTCTGAAGTGTTGTGGCTATATACTTGTCCCACCTACTATCCTCTGTGTAGAGTCAGTCTTTAAAAATAAATGTATTAATTAAATTTAAAAATCTCACGAACCTCTATTCTTTCTCCTATAGAAAAATATTCTAAAATTCTATTTAAAAAATGTAACTGAAATGTATATTTTCCTGTATGGACAGCTTAGCATTCTTCTTTACATTAGATTACATTACAGGCATTTAGCAGACGCTCTTATCCAGAGCGACGTACAACAAGTGCATTAGGTCAAGGTGCAGAGGTGCAAAAGAAACACACTAGAGTGAAGTAAAGATCGTAGTGCCAGAAGTGACCACATCGATTAGGACTCCAACCCTGTAGAGTAACCTGTTCAGCAAACAACTCTTTATAAAGAGCTAAATTAAATGATTGGGCTTTTCAGTGCCATTTCTGTGCCACCTTGGTCTAAACCCCCACCCAGAACAGTAGCGATCCACAGGCAATCACTTACAAGAATGCGCCAATTTGATAATCTGGGTGAGAGTGGTGCTGCAAAACTAGGAAGAAAGAAATCTTTGTTCTTGTGGTCAGATTGAACCCTTGTGTTCAGTTTGGGTTAAACTGAGCCATTTTAAACTTCTAGTAAAAGGGGAATGAATTTGAGGGATGTATTTCATAACCAGTGACTAAACCAGACCAAATTTGGTTTTGCTTTGTGTTTCTATTTGTTGTTCATCATCTGCATTTTTTTATGCCATTTTGCCTATGTAGTTTCCTGGAATATAATAAATACGAAAAATAATTGAGAATGTCTGTTCAAAACAATAAATGTCAATGCTCTGCATATGTATCATTTTCATTTTTCACACATAAACATGATTTATGCCCTCCATGCATTCATAATGGATTTTTTGTTTTTTGATAAATCAAATATTTATCACAAAAACGGAGTGACTTCTTGTTAAATGTGATCTAGCAGAGGTAAATGGCAAGCATTAATCATATTGTTTATATTGTTTGAAATTGAGAAAAAAAAATCATATATACTGAGTACATTTTTTTTTCCTGTATTTCTTTAATGGCATTGCCATCCCAATAATGTCCTGGGAATATTTCACCCTTTCTCAATCATGAGTTGATATTTTGTCGACTATCTTTGAGCATGCATTTCTAAAAAATAAATAAATAATAAAAGTTCATCTCAGCTCCTCTAGGTAAGACTCTAAAGTCTATGGGGGGCACAAACCTGTAAGAACTGCACCCTGAACTGGGGTTATCGCTTTTAGGGTACAGGCATGAGGTTATCGCTTTTAGGGTACAGACATGGGGTTATCACTTTTAGGGTACAGACATGGGGTTATCACTTTTACAGTGCCGTCACTTGGGTTGGTGACACCCGGTGCGGTCGACCGTAGGTGTCACCCGATGTTGTTGACTGGTGGGGGGGAGGGCTTCTTGTCACATTAATCGCTAATTTAATCAACCTGCAGTAAACTGCATCGGATAAATTAGTTGTTTCAAATCGGTGTCACCCCCCTCTGATCGTGTCACCTGGTGCGGTCCGCACCCCCCCGCACCCCCCTAGTGACGCCTCTGTACTTTTAGGGTAGAGATGTGGGGTTATCACTTTCAGGGTACAGACATGGGGTTATCACATTTAGGGTATATCCATAGGGTTATTTTTTTAAGGTATATCCATGGGGTTATCACTTTTAGGGTACAGGCATGGGGTTATCACTTTTAGGACAGATGGAAGGCATTGCACTGACTGCGTTTTATTTCAAGCTGGGAAGAATATTTGGGGAGAAAGAAAAGGTAAAATTCTCATACAGCTTCCATACTTATTCACAATAAGTGGACATGGGCCCTGCACAGTTTACCATTGTTACAATGTCCTCAACAACCATTTCATAATTTAGTCATTTGGCAGTTGCTTTTAGCCAGTGACTTACAAAATAGCATTTAGCTTGTTTTTTCAAACTAATTCACCTCTTGAAGAATGGGCTATTTGGGATTTTTTGTTTTGTTTTTTTTTCAAAATTCGAATTCAGTGTTTTAGAACTCCATTGCTTTCAATTGCCAGTAGTGATTGTTACATCTGCATTAGAATGTTCATCTAAGAACATTCTAATCACATATATGCGATATTATACCTTAATGGGTTAAAGATGTTTCAGTAGTTGTCTAAAAGGTCTTTTAAAAATCCATGCAGCTTCAGTGATAAAGGGTCCAGAAAAAGAATTCAGTTTGTAGCTGATTTAAATGCCCGGTCTTACTCTGCTCCTTACTTTATAACCACCATTTTAAAATGTTTGTCTCTCTTTATGGCCGATCAGGGCGTTTGCTGTGCCATTGACTTTGGCATATGCAGGCTGTACGTTTTTATAGCCTGGTTCTCTGTGTGTCTCCTTATGGCTTCCACGCACACGCTGTTAAAACCCATCTGATGGAAAGTCCACCATTAGGTAGATTGAGATAGATGTTGCTCCCTGAGGTTAACATGGCCGTTCCTTTCGACGAGCCAATCCAAGCCAAATGCCAGTGAACGCAGAGCCCATAAATCCACTGTCACAAAGTGACAAGAACAATTGGAGTGATACAAACAAACCAATCCCAGTCCTACAAAAAAACAAAACAGAATCTGGTCTATCAGAAGTGGTTCAGACTCACCTTTATAAAGTTAGTCCAAACACAGGAGACACCAGTGAGTTCGGGAATCTCAGTGCATAAAATATTTTTGCCAAGTTCAGTTAAAAGAGATACATAATGATAAAAACAGGCCATTCAGCCCATCAAGGGTCATCATGAACAGGGCTGTGCGAAGATCTTTTGAAGGGCAGATACTCAAAATGAGAAAAGGGCACACCAACCTAGACAAACTGTTGTACGACACCCAGTTATTGTACGGAATATATTTTACCAAAATGAATGAATGGATATTAATGAGAGCAACACAAATAATGCCAATAGTACATTTTATGAAATCAAAGGGGCACATCGGGCACTTGGGGGAAAAGGGGCAGGCCTCGGAACTACCCCCCCTCCCCCCCCCATTCCCGCACGTGCCAGTCTAATGTGACAATCCCGGACTTCTGTCTCTACCTCATGACCCGGCGAGCTGTTCCACACACTGACACCTCTCTGTGTAAAACCAGTCCTTCCTGATATCAGTATGGAATTAATCTTGAACTTGTTTCCACCTACGCCCCCTTGCTCCACTGAACAAAAACTTGTTTGTAGTTCAATTAAAGCTGTTTCTAGATCCCTTACTTGTGTAGTTCACCAAAAAACGTTTTGTAGTTCACTTTAAATATTTTCTAGTTCCCTATTTTTCCAGAAATACGACCATGCACATTGTCTGCAATGTGCCATAACGCATTATTTCCCAGACAACATAAGCATGCAGTAATTATTTATATTTTCATAATCAATGAATATGGTTCACTTTTGTTTCAACATTTGGTCCCTTTATTGGCGTTACCACATTTCAAACAACAAAACAATCATGGCAATTCAGTAACCAGATCTAAATATCACATTGCTATTAAGACAAATAAAAATGTACAAATACAGGAGAAAAGTTTAAGTGAAACAAAAAAAAAGAAAAGAAAAAGAAATCCAGACAGAATGATGAAAATTCAAACAATCTCATGTTTCATTTACAAAGAAATAACTGCATTTGGACAAAATTTGCTATGACTGCAACCTTCAGGTTTTAATAAATACATATTGTCATAAATGTCATATAAAGACAAAATATTGTTTGGATTTAATCAACACTTAGATTTTCACCTTTGTCCAATTAAATACCAATATTACTTTTTCCATGGTATCACAAATTCTTTTTCATTAATTTGGTGATTGTTGCACTTACTTGAAAAAAAAAAAAGGAAAATTAATTCTTCAGTAAAATTGTCCATTTTCAACGGGAAGTTATGGGCAAATATTACAGGTTAATTTAATTGAATCCAGGCTGGTGATGCTTTTACCATAATTCAAAGGTTCAAATGGCTAAACCCAAACACTCTTTCACAGAACTGCTCAACGGAAAAATATGAAGACAGAACAATGTTTTCATGCAAAATTTAGTTGAGTTCTGCTCCCATTTCCAATAGAAAAGCGGCAAGCCTTCCTCTTTTTTTGTTTCATTTGGGGACGACTGACCCAGCAACCAACAACTCCCCAGATTTGGTAGATTTGCTGCTATCAGAAGAGGAGGCTTGGATCCAAACAACATCGGCCCTTCTCTCTGACTAATTGCCAGTGATGGTCAGATTTTTCCACATTCATTTTGGTGATGTAAGGCCTGACTGTGCAGCACAGCAAGGCGAAGCCTCCTTGCATTTGGATCGGTATTGGACGTAAATGTAAATAAACAGATTCTGAAGGGAGCTGTGTATATCAGGGGTGTGTCCCAGTTGGTTGTCAGCATGTGTTTATCCGCACAGAAACCTGACTGGCTATTGCTTACACATTTTAGGGTATTTTTGCAAATGTTAAATAACGCAAATATGGCACAACTCAAAAATAAGAAATTTACATTGTGCACAGCTACTGAGGTAAATAAGTTTTTTTTTCTGCAAAATAAAGTGCAAAAAGACAGAATAGAGTCCCCAGAAATCGCTTTAAAGGTTGAGATATTGTGCACATATTGTGTAGATGTTGAACACTGAAGCCTTGCAAGAGTGTAGATTTTGTACACTGAAAACAAAGGGGTAGATCTTTGTGCACTGAAACTCTGTAAGTATGTAGATTTTGTACACTGAAACTTTAAGAGTGTAGATGTTGTGCAGTGAATTTCTTAGGGTGTGCATTTTTCACAGTGAAACTGAGTGTGCACGTTGTGAATGTGTAAATGTGTAGATGTTGTGTACTGAAACATTGTAACAGTATAGATTTTCTACACAGAAACTAAGGGTATACATTTTGGACACAAACTCTGTAAGGGTGTGGACTTTGTGCACTGAAACTCTAAAGGGGTAGATGCTTGTGCACTGAAACTCTAAGTATGTAGATTTTGTACACTGAAACTGAGGGTGTAGATGTTGTGCAATGAAGCTCTAACTGTGTACATTTTTCACAGTGAAACTGAAAGTGTGCACTTTGTGCACTGAAACCTTGCAACAGTGTTGATTTCCTACACTGAAACTATGGGTGTAAGATTTGTGCACATGGAAGTCTAAGGGTATAGAGTTTGAACACAAACGGGTGTGGACGTTGTGCACTGAAACTAAAGGGGTAGATTTTGTGCACTTAAAAATCTTTGTGCACTGAAAACTAAAGGTGCAGAGGTTGTGCACTAAATCTAAGAATTTAGATTTTGTGCACTTTAAAATCTAAGGGTGTACATATTGGACAAGCGTGTAGATTTTTTTGCAATGCAACTCTGTATGGGTGTAGATTTTTCACTAAGGATGTAAATGTTGCACACTGAAACTAAGGATGTAAATGTTGCACACTGAAACGCGAATGGTGTAGATTCTGCGCAGTGAAACTCACATGGTGTAAATTTTGTGTACAAACACTGTAAGCATGTAGAATTTGAACACTGAAACCTTGTAAGGGTGTAGATTTTGGGGGCATTGGTTTCACAGCATCTAGTAGTGCAGTCAGAATCTGTTATGAAAGTCTGGACTGGCCTCTGTAAAGCCCAAAGAACACCACCGCTAGACATCTCAAGCTCTGATTGTCTGTAGGACACAGGACGCAACTCAACTATGAGAAATAAACAACACGCAAAACTGACCAAGATCAAATCACCTTCTGAACTGTCCCCGAAAGCTTGCATCCTGTTTGTGTGTGTGTGTGTGTGTGTGTGGTTGTGTGTGTGTTTGTTTATATTTTGCGCAGAATTAGGAACCATGAAAAACAGTTAAAAAAGATACTTTTCGCTTTGCTCTGCCGTTATAAGGAAAGCCGTATTCTGTGGTTTGCTGTCACACTGCCGTTGACCCCCGGCTGTACATTTTGAGCTTTTGTCGCATTTCTGTTTCATTATCAGTTTTGCCTATTTGTGTGTTTTTTTTATATACTGAGGAGAACATTCAAGGCGTATATCTAAAAAGGAAATTACTGTACAAGATACACGTTACAGCCCGGGAGTGGACGTATGGACGCGGGACACTGAAGAAAGAGAAGGAAAGCGGCGTATTAACATGTCTTTTTTTCTTTTTTTTACAGTTATTGGGGCCCCGGGGGCCCCCGGGTTTCAGGGGGAGCAAACCGGCAGCCCCGGTGTGGAGGGCTGTCCCCGCTGCACAGTTTTCTTTGTTGTTTTTTGCCTGTGTCACTCCCACGGGCTCCCTGCTTAACGCAGTCTGTCTGATGCGTGCGCTGGAGCGACATCGCGGCACGACGCTCCTCTTCCTCACGAGGGGGTGGGGTGGGGGGGGGGGGGTCTTCTCAGAAGGAGCTCAGGCTCTCCAGAGCGACTTCATAGCAGAACTTGTACTGTTCCTGGAAAACAAGAGCGGAGACCAAGGATCAGCCACCACGCAGAAAGACGGCTCCGGCTCTCAGAGTTCGCACGGCCCCAGGCGGGTTAAGAGGTACTCTCTCAGTGTAAAATGTACTCCAGTCAGATTCGATTTTACACTGAGTGCTTCCTGGCGTATTTCAACTTGAAAACGGCATCCTTACAGGGCTCCTGGGGACAATAACATCGCTTCAGTGGCCAATCAGTTTGAAATGAGTGTTCTTCCTGGAAAAAAGGCAGAAATTGTCTGTGTTCCTGCCATGGACTAAATGCAATGAGGAAGTGCGAGATTATCTCGGTTTTATTCCAATACTCTGTTACTCATTAAGAGCCTGCCTACTTGCTCACAGAACACGGCTAAAATTACAAACAGAGAGCTTCCAAATGAATATATTCCAAGCTGTCAAATTAAGTTACCATGCTACAGAAAGAAACTGCAAAGTACCTCAAAACACCAAGAAAACCACTTTCATGTATATAATATTGTCCTAGTGCTGTAATTGCCATATTTAGAGAGTCTGCTTAGTTTCGCTACTTCAAATTGAGCAACAGAACATAATGTGCATTTGTACTGTCGATCAGTGGTCGGAAATGAGAGACTCAGTCGGCAAAGCTCATTCATCCATAATGCTAGCTGATAGATACTGCACATTAAGCAGAATCTGAGAAAAACAGTAGTTAGGCTTCAGTTACAGGACTTAACTCCTTTCTCAGAACATTACCTTTCTACAAGCAAACATGGCTTGAGTTCAGCTGCATATATTGTTATATTGTATAATATTTCTAAATACAGGATAATACGACAACGTAAATATGCTCTGCAGCAACAAAGATCTGTAGTTTTAGTGCAGTGATCTCTTTTTTCACCACCACGGCAAAATAATAAAATAAGCGCCCAAAAAATAAAATAGAAAGGCATCTCTCTTTTATAGATTTCTATGATCATGCATTCCCTATACATGAAGAGCTAGAGGCAACACAATATCTATACAAGCCCAATATCTGTACCAGAGAATTTCCCCAAAATTTACTGGAGGATAATTTATTGCTATCAAATAGTATCACATGTGAGGACTGAATGGGTTCATGTTGAAACCCCTTTAAACATAGTTTGAGTTCTGAATTAAGCCGAGCACAGTGTCTTTGTTAAAGTTAACACAGAGTCTCGAGTAAGACGCCAAGCGGCTGCATTGTGTTGAGGAAATGAGGAAGACTTCACAGCCGATGGGCGAAGGTTTAAAGACTGTAGGACCCTGGCTGGTAATGGACTGCAGTGACAGGGCTGGAGAGACAATTACAAGCAGACTGAAGCTTACAACAAGAGCAGCGCAGAAGCTATTATTCCACCTTTCACTCAGCGCTGCACCACAGACACACGCTTCCCTTAACATCCTGCAACATGAAATTGGCTCTGTGCCTCAGATGTACCATTTAAAGTGGATTTAGGGAATCTGTACTGTGTGTGTGTGTGTGTGTGTGCGCAGTATGTTTATGTGTACATCTATGTGTGTGTGCATGCCTGTGTTTATGTGTGTGTGTGCATGTATGTATGTATGTATGCATGTGTGTGTGTGTGTGTATGTGTGTGTGTGTGTGTGCATTTGCAAACTCGGTCCCCCATACTGAGACTCTTTCCATGACCAACTCCATCTGCATGGAAGCAGCAGTGGCTAAAAAACATCTTCGCTGGATAGGGCATACTATCCGCATGCCTGGCCACCGCCTACCCCACCAAGGCCTCTATGGGCAACCCAACGCCGCAGAACGGGCTGCTGGCGGACAAAAGAGGCGCTATAAAGACTAAACCAAAAACCTCCTGAAGCGCTGCAACATAAACCCCATCCATCTAGAACCTCTGGCACTCGACAGATTGGCCTGGCAGGTCACCTGTGCCAGGGTGACCGAATAATTACATTACACCATGCAACAGAGGAGGACCGAAAGACGTGCCCAACGCCACCAGAGGGCTGCCGGCATCACTCAAACATCTGGGCTCCCTTGCCCCACCTGTGGACGAGTGTGTGGCCCATGCATTGGCCTCCACAGCCACATGAAGTGGCACCAGCGTCAACGGCGCTGAACCCCCCCCCCCCCTGCCCCCCCCAGTCCCCGGTTCCCCAGAGCAAGCGTCATCGTCGGACACGATGGACAGCTAAGAAGTGTGTGTGTTTCCAAACTCGGTCAGAATCACGATTAATATAGAATCATGAGAATAATATGAATTATTATTTCGGATCTACACAATCTAACCATCTACATGGTCACCAAAAAAAAAAAAGTAATTAATAAATAATCCAATAAAAATTATAAAAAGACATCCCATGATTGTTGAAGTTACTGATCAACCGATTATCAGTTGTCCAATATTTATTAACTGATATACAGCATTTTCCCACATATTGGGCATTGGCTGCTTAATATCAGCACTGATATCAGTATAAAAGTACATTTTTGTAATCCAAAATGCCTCTCCTCATATTCAAGCTAAAGCTGTTTGCTAGGTCAGGCACCATTTTCAACTCCCTAGAGGACACCTTAGTGACATCATCACCCTGAGCCAAGAATCTCAGAGTGGTGATGGACAACAGGTTGTCCCTCTCCAAGAACATCGCAGCGGTAAGCCGGGCGTGCAGATTTTTCCTGTATAACATCCGGAGAATCCGCCCCTTTCTCACCACCTACTCAACCCAGCTCCTGGTCCAAGCAATGGTACTATCCCAGCTGGACTACTGCAACTCTCTTCTGGCTGGACTAATGGCATCTGCCATCAGACCCCTGCAAGTCATTCAGAATGCTGCAGCTCGTCTGGTCTTCAACCTCCCCAGACACTCCCACGTCACTCCCCTGCTCACTACCCTCCACTGGCTGCCTGTTATGGCTCGCATCAAATTTAAAACATTGGTCCTAGCATACCAGGCAGTCAAGGGATCAGCCCCAGCATACCTCCACAAGATCTTCAAACCCTACATGCCAGCCAGACCCCTCCGTTCCGCTACCTCAGGACGCCTGGCACCTCCCCCTCTTCGCACCTGCGCTTCCCGATCCCGATCACGTCTCCTGTCTGTTCTGGCCCCACGATGGTGGAATGACCTCCCTGTGGAGGTCAGAACAGCTGAGACCCTGACCCACTTCAAGCGACAATTGAAGACTCACCTCTTCAGGCTGCATCTCTCCCCATCCCGCCCTACCTCCCTGTAATCTCTAAATTGACTGTAAGCTTAGGGTTGTAACTAGGTAGCTGTTTCGTAGTTGACTTAGTTAATGCACTCGTCTTAACTACTGCCTATATTTTTGCATAGACTGCGTTGTTGCTGTTCTTGTTTGCGTTAGTGTTAATCAGTTTAACCTACAGGGTCCAAGTTGAACTATGCGGTTGTTCCCTGCACTTGGAACGGTACTTCTCTCTAGGGTTTTCGACACACTTGTTCCTGGTTATGGTTATACACTTTGTTGTACGTCGCTCTGGATAAGAGCATCTACCAAATGCATGTAATGTAATGTAATGTAACTCAATCCGAAAGTGTCCACACAGAACATTGCCAGCATATCTGACCACCCGATGATGTCTTTACATACAATAGTATTTTGTTCAGCGGAGTTTTGGTTATCTGAACAGCGATCAGTTTCAACTTATAGGATGAAACAAACAAGGCTGTAACCTTTCAAATGAGCTCTCATTGGTGTCTATGGGTACAGCCATTCCTCTGTTATGTGTAATTTTGAGTGAAGAAAACTTGGTGTAGATAACGTGGTTAAAACATTATACTAAATATGCAATTTGTAGAAGTTTTTGGATGTCTCAAAACTCTTGTAGATTTCTACTGCTTTTAGTTGTCTGCACAATTTTTTTTTTTTTCCCAGTGGTGGGGAAATGTGTTTGGGATGAACTGTGTTTAATAATTTTGCCACTAGCTCACACTAACTAACTTGCATTTTAATGTATATTATCTGTACACAATGAATAATTCCTCACAAGTTTTGATAATCTTAATGGTGCTCTAATGCCCTTCAAATAATAGCATACGCCATGTATCTGATGTGTGTTACCACAAAATTAGAAGGCTTTATTTAACAGCATTGAAAACCAGGTGGAAATGTCCTTTTTAAGTGCTTGGGGTTAAAGGGGTAAACCACTCTCTTGTTTCACTTACACGGACTGAAAGTGGCCTAACAGTGAGTCACTTAACCTCATGAAGAACTAATCAGGAATTAAATTATACATCTGCGTCTACCAAGATAAATAGCAATCCGTATAGAGCCACACTACCGGCAGAAAGCACTCTCCTCATTCTATGCATAGCACAGAGGAAAGGTTAAAACACTATTTTGGGGTCAGATGATTAAGATAACATTAGATTAATTCCGTTCCAGCAGCCCTGGGTAAGTCTACACGCGGTCTTCGCCGATCAGATACTTCAACAGTTTGGTGTATCTGAGGGGATTGTTACACTCGGATGCACAGGCAAAATGTAAGTATAAGGAAGTGCACATGTGATGCTATTTCAGCCAACAGAACATGTTTTTAGCAACTGTGTGGTTGCCAGCTTTGTTCTTTGTTCTCACACAAATTAGACCAACTTTATTCCAAAGCAATGCTGCCCAGTGTTTCCTAAATTATTTAATGTAATTTGGCCCTGGGTTTTGTCATCATACCATCTGAAGAGAATGCGATCATTCATTAAAATGTGAAATGGCAATCATTTATAGTGAAAATAATCTGCGATTCAGCTGTAATACAACTATGTCCAGTATTACTTTTTTGTGGCATAACTGGCCACTGTTTTGCCTTACAGAATAATTTATGGAGTATTACAATGGAGTATTAAGAAGAAGAAGAAGAAGAAAGAAAACGCAACAGGGAACTG
This sequence comes from Anguilla rostrata, assembly GCF_018555375.3. Lineage (NCBI taxonomy): Eukaryota > Metazoa > Chordata > Actinopteri > Anguilliformes > Anguillidae > Anguilla > Anguilla rostrata. Next base: position 7,208,423 of record NC_057945.1, read on the forward strand.
GGATATTTTTCACAGCCAAGCTCTCAACCCTGCTTCTTGCAAAATGGCCGCCCCACCTGACACACCTGCTTTAAAGGCATGTCGGTTGCTATCACCGGCAGGTGTGCAACTGGCTTTAATAAGTCACAGACTGAGACCATTCTAAGGTAGAGACTGAAATAGTATTAATCACGGCATCTTCCTGCATTACATTAATACATTTCAATCAAACATATTTATAGTGAAGCGGCCTTCATCATCAAATGTCTGTACTGCTGGCTGGGTACAGCATGACCTATAAATATCAATAGAACAGTTTGTCTTGTTCTCGGCGCTCTTGGGGCCTGCCGGAGAGCAGGTGCGTCACAGCAGCCTTTGATTTGACTGCTAAGCAGGCCTGCGAGTGGCTGTTGACTGAAAATCTTTTTTTCGTAAACATCTTTCTCCTTCCTACTTCAGGGCCGGGAAGCACTCATATATTTAGAGTGACAGGCATAAAGGCTGGCGGCTAAAGACCGCCACAGACGCACAGCCCATTAAAGCTGGAGGCACAGTCCAATGAGCTCGTGTCTTTGTTGACAAGCCCCAACAGCTGCTGTTTCCACTTAGAGAAGAGAAAAGAAAGTGGCTCGATCGCGTAACGTGGCAGCAAGATTTATTGAAGAGGCAACGTCAAGGCATCGGCGTACAGCGACTTTGTCTCTTTGGCCGCGTGTACCTTGTCTCTTCTGTAAATTGACTTTCAGTCCCAAGACTTTATTCTATGTTTAAGAAACCCAGTTTATGGAGAAGGTGAGAAGCTAATGAGCTGACTGAACCAGAATTAAGTCTCTGATACCTCACTGACGTCTTATGTACCTCACAAGAAACCTGGCATTTGTTTATTTATTTAAACCAAAATTATAACCCATTTATAAAAATATTCAGTCATCAGTGTTTATACTTTGTCAAATTGTGCTAGCGTTAGCTAGAGTAGAGATACCCAATACACCAGCCAATGTTCTCACAAGTCAGCACTGTGCATATCTGAGTGCCTAAATCACACACCAGCTGTGAAGCTGTCAGGCAACCCGAGTATAATATCTCTGCTCCAGGGTTTCAGGCACCAAATCAAATGCAGCCTTCAATTAGCTTTTCTTTTCAGCCAAATTTTTGTCTGCAATTGTATAGACTTTAACTGTAACAGTGGAAGGAATGTCATGGAGTTTCGCGTTAAGAACAAAAGCAAAGACATAAAGTTTAAGTGTTTAAGTACGAAAGCAGTTTTACACTGTCGGAACTGAGATAATCCAGGCAGCTCAATACACAACACTGACAGACCAATAGGTTAAATCTACATGAGTGTAAACATCCAATGAGCCACATTTCTAAGATGGCTCACTATTGCCTGTTTAAGTAATTAGCATTTATTTTGCATTTTCTTAATTGTGTTACGGATCATGTTAGGAGCATTCAAACACCGACACTCATAAAAATAATACAGTAGTTTTACAGCACCATAGAATCAAACATTTGATTATATAAAATAAATAAGTCAAGTTTTCTTTTTTGGATTTTTAAGCAGAAAAGGCCTCATCAGTGTGTAATGTGTTGGAAAGCATTGTAATGACAGAGATTAAAAGAAATTGTATATTTACACACTCGTCTAAAATATACAAACAGAGCACCCCTATTGAACATCCAGCCAAATTATGTAAACATAAACTAAACTACCCTATCTAACATTGAACTAAGCTCTACAATAAAGAACCAAACTACCCTATTGGACATTCAAGTAAGAACAAAACTGCCCTGTCAAGCATTAAACTAAGATATAAAAAAAGAATGACCCTATCTAACATTAAACTAAGTTACACAAACAAGAACCATACACACACAAGGACTAAACTATCCAATCCAGCACTAAACTAAATGCGCAAGTGCCATTGTTTGGGCCAACGGGATTTTGTCCATTTTTTGCTTGCTCAAGCTTGCATGAAAGACAATCTATTCCTGCCCTAGAGTGTACCTGTCTGTCTTTTCACGGAGGCCACGCCCTTCGGTAAACTGAAAAAAAGAGCCAGGGTAGAGCAGCGATCGAGGCCATTCTCAGGCTAGTCACGGCCGTGCCAAAATAAAGTTTACAAATGAATCCCGTCCCGCTTTGAAAGCTGTCGTATTTTGTTTCACACCGATGGTCCTGTCAGATGAACTCCGGCCCGCTTTTTGATTTATAACACAAAATTCTCCCGGAATTTTCATGAGTAGATAAAGACGGAATACGGAAGCGTGTGAAGGTTGCTATGGTTACCGTGATGGATGCGCTGCTCTGGTTTATTGGATGTTCCCTGCCTGGTTTATTCCAGCAATGGAATTCAGTTCCGCCCCTGGAGACCACAGCTGACCTTTGCTGCTCATCATTTTGACTTCTGACACATACGGACTTGTCACTCTCTCTCTGCTTTGATTAGCTTATTCATAACAATTACCGTGCAAGCTCATCAAAACATACCACGCGGAGACAGCATTGTGAGTTTTAAGCAAAACAATAGACAAATGCATCACTGTTGTTGGTTCTTTTCCTGGTCTCAGAGCGATTGCTGTCATACTGGTTGGATCTGGAAGGTGTCTCAGTCGCGACTGAGTACAGTTTCTGGTTTTGGCATGGTTCCCAAACTCTCCAAGGGTGACCAATCAGAGAGATACAGGTGGGCTGTTGTGTGTGATACAGGTAGAATGTTGTGTGAGATACAGGTAGGCTGTTGTGTGTGTAATACAGGTAGGCTGTTGTGTGTGATACAGGGAGGCTGTTGTGTTTGATACAGGTGGGCTGTTGTATGAGATACAAGTAGGCTGTTGTGTGTGAGATTCAGGTAGGCTGTTGTGTGTGAGCTACAGGTAGGCTGTTGTGTGTGAGATACAGGTAGCCTGTTGTGTGTGATACAGGTAGACTCATGTGTGTGATACAGGTAGGCTGTTGTGTGTGAGATACAGGTAGGCTGTTGTGTGTGAGATACAGGTAGGCTGTTCTGTGTGAGCTACAGGTAGACTGTTGTGTGTGAGCTACAGGTAGACTGTTGTGTGTGAGATACAGGTAGACTGTTGTGTGTGTGATACAGGTAGGCTGTTGTGTGTGAGATACAGGTAGACTGTTGTGTGTGAGATACAGGTAGACTGTTGTGTGTGAGATACAGGTAGACTGTTGTGTGTGAGATACAGGTAGACTGTTGTGTGTGAGATACAGGTAGACTGTTGTGTGTGTGATACAGGTAGGCTGTTGTGTGTGAGATACAGGTAGACTGTTGTGTGTGAGATACAGGTAGACTGTTGTGTGCGAGATACAGGTAGACTGTTGTGTGTGAGATACAGGTAGGGCTGTTGTGTGTGAGATACAGGTAGACTGTTGTGTGGATACAGGTAGCTGTTGTGTGTGAGATACAGGTAGACTGTTGTGTGCGAGATACAGGTAGTGTTGTGATACAGGTAGTATACAGGTAGACTGTTGTCCATGTCTCACAGGTAGACTGTGTCTGTCTCACGTTGACTGTGAAAGACGTCCACGATGTTCTGCTGCTGGATCATCTCACTGATGCTGCAGATGGCACAGAAAGTCCCACTGCGGCCCCCACCGGTCCTATGGGGGGGGGGGGGGGCAATAGAAGGGACAGAGAGCAGGAGAGAGAGACAGGAGTCAGAGTCGCATGAGGTCAGCTACAGCAACACAACCACTGAAATGCACTTCAAACAGTGCATGCTTTTTCTTTAACTCGCCGTGTTGAATTCGTCTGGTAGGAGTTTGTTGTCAGAAGGGATTCATTTGTGCCTCTCAGACAATTAAACTGTGTTTATTTAATGTACCTTTTCCAAATCCCATGCCACAGCCCAAAGAATGCAATTAAGTCCGCGGGCGCCTTTCGGGGTTTAATTATGCAATTAAGGAATTTGGAAGCGAATCTAAAGTAAAAACCAGCCCCCAAGACAGGGACCAGGAATCGATTTGAGTCAGTGTGTTTCTGCAGTCAGCTCAACAAGAGGCCTTAACGAACCAGGACTCCAGGTAAAGAGGAAGCATTATTAGAAGAGGAAAACGGAGAGAAAATGCAGTGTTTCTGTAAGGGCCTGCTACACCTGTCCCACTGCCACACCTGTCCCTCTGCCACACCTGTCCCACTGCCACACCTGTCCCTCTGCCACACCTTAATCCCAGCCAACCAGAACAGGCACTCTGTTATTCATCCTTAATCCCAGCCAACCAGAACAGGCACTCTGTTATTCATCCTTAATCCCAGCCAACCAGAACAGGCACTCTGTTATTCATCCTTAATCCCAGCCAACCAGAACAGGCACTCTGTTAGTCATCCTTAATCCCAGCCAACCAGAACAGGCACTCTGTTAGTCATCCTTAATCCCAGCCAACCAGAACAGGCACTCTGTTAGTCATCCTTAATCCCAGCCAACCAGAACAGGCACTCTGTTATTCATCCTTAATCCCAGCCAACCAGAACGGGCACTCTGTTAGTCATCCTTAATCCCAGCCAACCAGAACGGGCCGCGCAAGAGCCAGGTGTTCACATTTAGCGGTCTAGATTGTCAAATCGCACAGCATCCCTCAGATGCTCATTAATAGCTGGATTCTGTTCTCTCTCTCTCTCCCTCCCTCCCTCCCTCCCTACCCCCGGTTAACGCTCCGAGCGCTGAATTATGGGACTGCGTTGACGCGGTGCTGGGGCCGATGCAGAATGTGAGCGCGGCCGCGGAGATGGAATCGATGCCGGGGTGATTGGATCAGCCCCACTGGAGCACGCGGAAAGGAAAACTCCGTCTTGTATGTTTTATTTTGAGAAGGGGTTGGTTGGTTGTTGTGGAGACTAATGAGTGGTGTTTTATAGCCAGGCTGTTTCTGAAAGCAGATTATATTATGGATTTTAACATCTCCAAGTCTGCTCTCGCTGCCCCAAGTACAGGAAGACTACCTTAGAGTAAAGAAGTGCTCTCTCTCTCACACACACACACACACACACACACACAAACAAATGTACACACATACTCACATATGTATGCATACCCATGCAGGCACATACAGCATGCACACAAACACACACACACACACGCTCGCACACGCACGCACACACGCACAGATACTCAGGTGCAGAAGGAGCTTGGAAATTGTAGTATTGATTTTCATTTTAGCGCCAGTAGTAAAAACAGGTGGCATTGATCAGTCTCACCTCAACTGCGAGATTAGTCCGATCACTCTCTAATTAACATTATTAATCACAGAGCGGTGTTCAATAATGTCTAGACAAACAAGCATTCTCACATGTTCATCCACTGGAGCATTGACTAAAGGACACACTTCATCACTTATGCATGAGTTGTCCCGCCCCCAAAAAAATAAAAAAGTTAAAAAAACGAATGAATACCAAAGAGACGCACAGAGAGCAGTCAGCTGACCTTCACGCTGCAGCGCTCAGTCCGTTTCATTACATTACATTAAATTACGCTTCATTTGTTTTTCAGGCTATCTCAGCCAGAGCCAACACGAGTGCAGCTACCTGAGCTATACGTCCCACAGTCTATATGTGCAAAAATCCATAAAGCACTACTGCCGGTAACCATGCCAACTTAGAACCATGACACGATGGTAAATAATGTACATACGATAACATATCAATCCCCAAATTAATCAAAATAGTGGTAGTGGATGGGTGTGGGAAGGGAGCCAAAGTCTGAAGAGGTGGGTCTTTAGACTGCATCAGAAGATGCATCAGAAGAACACGGCAGGCTTAATTCACCTGGATAACAGTCAGTACTATGAAGGGACTGCGTGTGAACTAAAACATAAAAGATTATTTACAATGCAAACACGTTCAACAGACTGTTGTACAAAATGTCACTAATTGAAGATGCAATTACCGTTTCATTACGCTCATTATTAAGTTTAAAATATGGAACATTTTTGTTACATATCACTCACTGGGAATTTAATGCACAAGTACATGTTTTTTCAGATTAATTGTATGTTCAAACAAAGCTTTTCCCTTGCTTTTCATGGCCATATTTGTTGTGGCTTTTAGATGCTTTGCTCAGTAGGCAATTACCATTGTTCAGGTAACCCAACCAATAAAAAACTAAATGTTATCAAGGGGAGTCTTCATGCCCTGTGATTGGTTGATTTTGCAGCCAGCGCATTCCAAGGGAGAGCTGAGTGTGAATAACCTTGTTTTGGCAGCACGGTGTCATTGCTAATCTGTATTAATGACCTCTATCCGTCTGCTACGGTGATGAGTAGTTATTAATGAATGAAAATAATGAGTGTCAGAAGCGACTATACTCTTTCTAATGAAGACAAACACTGTGTTGTTGTCCCGGTTGGTTTAGTGCCAAGATTTTATTTGTTCACAGGCCACTTGTGTGCGAAAAGCAGTTTTTTCTCCTCTGTTTAAAAAAAAATATATGACAAGCCCTGTATGTATCTACAGAAACATTCCCTTCAGACTGTCCCTGCATTTGAAGTTTTTACCTGTGTGTGGTTGTTCCAGATATTTCCAGATTAAACAGGGAATGCTGATTTTGCAGACCCAAGAGGCAGAGGACTTGGGTGTGTCATAAACACGCAAGCGTACGAACACACGCACACGCACACACACACACACGTGGGAAAATCACATCCCTGATTCTCAGTAAACTCCCCCTAATGTAAAGATTCATTCTCCTGAGCGTATTCCTGTTTGTGCTTTCCTATGCTGTGAAATTAGTTTATAAATTCCTGACTTTACTTGCCCTTTATCTGTCTTTCCTGTGAAGTACTTTGCTCTGCATTTATGTATGAAAGGTGCTATATAAATACAGGTATAGTGAAATGCAGGTAAGAGTTAGTGATCGGTGTCTGTGCAGGACTGCTGAAAGGCGCTATATAAATACAGGTATAGTGAAATACAGGTATGATTTTTAGAGACCGGTGTCTGTGCAGGACTGCTGAAAGGCGCTATATAAATACAGGTATAATAAAATACAGGTATGGTTTTTAGAGACCGGTGTCTGTGCAGGACTGCTGAAAGGCGCTATATAAATACAGGTATAGTAAAATACAGGTATGATTTTTAGTGAGTGGTGTCTGTGCAGGACTGCTGAAAGGCGCTATATAAATACGGGTATAATAAAATACAGGTATGATTTTTAGTGAGTGGTGTCTGTGCAGGACTGCTGAAAGGCGCTATATAAATACAGGTATAGTAAAATACAGGTATGATTTTTAGTGAGTGGTGTCTGTGCAGGACTGCTGAAAGGCGCTATATAAATACAGGTATAGTAAAATACAGGTATGATTTTTAGTGAGTGGTGTCTGTGCAGGACAGTTGAAAGGCGCTATATAAAGGGCACTCCCGGTGACTCACAGGCAGTGCACCACGGTGCGGCCGTCCCCTCCGTCGTACTGCTCCTGCCACTTGGCCAATCGGCGAACCAGTTGCAGGATGGAGCGCTTGGACAGGGGCGTGTCCCGGTACGCCGGCCAGCCAATGAACTGGAAGTGCTGCACCAGGCGGTAGCCGTCCTGAGGCTGCGGAAAGACCATCACATCAGCGTGACCTTTAACCCCATGACCTTCACCCACACACACAAACACACACAAACACACACACACGATCAGAAACATGCTATGAACATGACTTCATAGTAACGTTAACCCCCCTACACACACAAGCAGGCATACACACACACATACATACACACACACACACAAGTAGGTATATACACACACATACAGACACACGTTCAAAAACATTCCGACATCATGGTAACCTGAACCCCCCCCACACACACACACAAGCAGGAATACACACACACACACACACGCATACACACACGATCAGAAACATTCCATCATGATAACCTAAGCCCGCACACACATGCACACACACACACACACACACACACACACACACAGCACATACACACACACTCAACACATACCCACGCACACGCACACACAAACACACTGGCTCAGGGATGAATGAGTTCTGTGGGATTTCTGTGTTCCAGAGCTCACGGACGGGGAGATGATACATAAACGACGGTGCACAACAGAAGGAAAGTCTGCCCACTCCGAAGCTCACTCATGGAGATTCTCTGTGATTTTTGGGCAAGCCTCAGGCCTGAGGAGCCCCACTACGTGCTTCATTTTTAGGTCTCAGATTTTACGTGTGCACTGACGTAGCGATACCGCTCGAATAAACATTGTGTCAGGAAACAAAAACAGAGCCCTTCAGCTCAGGACCCAAGCTAGTATGTGAGTTGTTTCACTGCAAAGGGAGTTATGGTGAAAATTTTCACTGTTCATCATAGTATTTTGGAGTGAGGGCAGTGTGTGTATGTATGCATGTGTGTGTGTGTGTGTGTGTGTGTGTGTGTGTATACGTGTGTGTGTATGCATGTGTATGCTTGTATGCGTGCGTGTGTACATATGAGTGTGTGCATGTGTGTGTGCCTGAGTGTATGTATGCGTGTGTGTGTGTGTGTGTGTGGCTGACTCCGCCCTGTCAGGGCGGGGCCTGAACTGTGGCTGGCTCCGCCCTGTCTGGGCGGGGCCTGCGCTGTGGGCCGGGCGGGGCAGGAGATGGAGCCGTCAGCCAGCCTCCCGCCAGCCGGATGCTCCGCGCCTCCCTCCACGCTGATGGAGCCATTTCACGGTAAATTTGTGATGCTGCCGCGCCTTCACGGCTCCCTGGAGCTCTGCTCCGACAGCGCGGCCCGTAAATCCTGCCTGTCAGCATCGTTTAGCGAAGGCCACGCGCGGGCGGCGTGTGCAGAGCATCAGCCCACGCTAGCTCTGCCTGCTTCTACTGTGCTCTGTTCCAATTCAGTTAGCCCACGCTAGCTCTGCCTGCTTCTACTGTGCTCTGTTTCCATTCAGTTAGCCTACGCTAGCTCTGCCTGCTTCTGCTGTGCTCTGTTTCCATTCAGTTAGCCCACGCTAGCTCTGCCTGCTTCTACTGTGCTCTGTTCCAATTCAGTTAGCCCACGCTAGCTCTGCCTGCTTCTGCTGTGCTCTGTTTCCATTCAGTTAGCCCACGCTAGCTCTGCCTGCTTCTACTGTGCTCTGTTCCAATTCAGTTAGCCCACGCTAGTTCTGCCTGCTTCTGCTGTGCTCTGTTTCCATTCAGTTAGCCCACGCTAGCTCTGCCTGCTTCTACTGTGCTCTGTTCCAATTCAGTTAGCCCACGCTAGCTCTGCCTGCTTCTGCTGTGCTCTGTTCCAATTCAGTTAGCCCACGCTAGTTCTGCCTGCTTCTGCTGTGCTCTGTTCCATTCAGTTAGCCCACGTATTCTGCCTGCTTCTACTGTGCTCTGTTCCAATTCAGTTAGCCCACGCTAGCTCTGCCTGCTTCTACTGTGCTCTGTTCCAATTCAGTTAGCCCACGCTAGCTCTGCCTGCTTCTGCTGTGCTCTGTTCCAATTCAGTTAGCCCACGCTAGTTCTGCCTGCTTCTGCTGTGCTCTGTTTCCATTCAGTTAGCCCACGCTAGCTCTGCCTGCTTCTACTGTGCTCTGTTCCAATTCAGTTAGCCCACGCTAGCTCTGCCTGCTTCTACTGTGCTCTGTTCCAATTCAGTTAGCCCACGCTAGCTCTGCCTGCTTCTCTGTGCTCTGTTTCCAATTCAGTTAGCCCACGCTAGTCTGCCTGCTTCTGCTGTGCTCTGTTTCCATTCAGTTAGCCCACGTTATCTCTGCCTGCTTCTACTGTGCTCTGTTCCAATTCAGTTAGCCCACGTTATCTCTGCCTGCTTCTACTGTGCTCTGTTCCAATTCAGTTAGCCCACGCTAGCTCTGCCTGCTTCTGCTGTGCTCTGTTCCAATTCAGTTAGCCCACGCTAGTTCTGCCTGCTTCTGCTGTGCTCTGTTTCCATTCAGTTAGCCCACGTTATCTCTGCCTGCTTCTACTGTGCTCTGTTCCAATTCAGTTAGCCCACGTTAGCTCTGCCTGCTTCTGCTGTGCTCTGTTTCCATTCAGTTAGCCCACGCTAGCTCTGCCTGCTTTCTGCTGTGCTCTGTTCCATTCAGTTAGCCCACGCTAGCTCTGCCTGCTTCTACTGTGCTCTGTTCCAATTCAGTTAGCCCACGCTAGCTCTGCCTGCTTCTGCTGTGCTCTGTTCCAATTCAGTTAGCCCATGCTAGTTCTGCCTGCTTCTGCTGTGCTCTGTTTCCATTCAGTTAGCCCACGCTAGCTCTGCCTGCTTCTACTGTGCTCTGTTCCAATTCAGTTAGCCCACGCTAGCTCTGCCTGCTTCTGCTGTGCTCTGTTCCAATTCAGTTAGCCCACGCTAGCTCTGCCTGCTTCTACTGTGCTCTGTTCCAATTCAGTTAGCCCACGCTAGCTCTGCCTGCTTCTGCTGTGCTCTGTTCCAATTCAGTTAGCCCACGCTAGCTCTGCCTGCTTCTGCTGTGCTCTGTTTCCATTCAGTTAGCCCACGCTAGCTCTGCCTGCTTCTACTGTGCTCTGTTCCAATTCAGTTAGCCCACGCTAGCTCTGCCTGCTTCTGCTGTGCTCTGTTTCCATTCAGTTAGCCCACGCTAGCTCTGCCTGCTTCTGCTGTGCTCTGTTTCCATTCAGTTAGCCCACGCTAGCTCTGCCTGCTTCTGCTGTGCTCTGTTTCCATTCAGTTAGCCCACGCTAGCTCTGCCTGCTTCTGCTGTGCTCTGTTTCCATTCAGTTAGCCCACGCTAGCTCTGCCTGCTTCTGCTGTGCTCTGTTTCCATTCAGTTAGCCCACGCTAGCTCTGCCTGCTTCTGCTGTGCTCTGTTTCCATTCAGTTAGCCCACGCTAGCTCTTGTTTGCTGCTGTCTTCTACCCTGGTGCTTCTGTGCTTTCCATTCAGTTAGCCCACGCTAGCTCTGCCTGCTTCTGCTGTGCTCTGTTTCCATTCAGTTAGCCCACGCTAGCTCTGCCTGCTTCTGCTGTGCTCTGTTTCCATTCAGTTAGCCCAAGCTATCTCTGCCTGCTTCTGCTGTGCTCTGTTTCCATTCAGTTAGCCCACGCTAGCTCTGTCTGCTTCTGCTGTGCTCTGTTTCCATTCAGTTAGTCCACGTTAGCTCTGCCTGCTTCTGCTGTGCTCTGTTTCCATTCAATTAGCCCACGCTAGCTCTGCCTGCTTCTGCTGTGCTCTGTTTCCATTCAGTTAGCCCATGCTAGCTCTGCCTGCTTTTGCTGTGCTCTGTTTCCATTCAATTAGCCCACGCTAGCTCTGCCTGCTTCTGCTGTGCTCTGTTCCCATTCAGTTAGCCCACGCTAGCTCTGCCTGCTTCTGCTGTGCTCGGTTTCCATTCAGTTAGCCCACGCTAGCTCTGTCTGCTTCTGCTGTGCTCTGTTTCCATTCAGTTAGCCCACGCTAGCTCTGCCTGCTCCTGCTGTGCTCTGTTTCCATTCAGTTAGCCCACGTTAGCTCTGCCTGCTTCTGCTGTGCTCTGTTTCCATTCAATTAGCCCACGCTAGCTCTGCCTGCTTCTGCAGTGCTCTGTTTCCATTCAGTTAGCCCATGCTAACTCTGTCTGCTTCTGATGTGCTCTGTTTCCATTCACTTAGCCCATGCTCACTCTTCCTGGTTTTGTGTCTGTTCAGAGCTAGCCCCTGCTAATTCTTCCTGGTTTAGTGTTCCTTCAGAGTTAGCCATGGCTAACTCTTCTTGGTTCTGTGTCTGTTCAGTTAAACCAAGGCTAAACCTTTCAGGTCTGTTTCCATTGAGTTAGATAATGCTATGATGTATCATAAACACTTTATGATGAATTTATTTATGAATAAAATAAATTAATCATTAAACAAAAAATGCATTATTATGCATAAAACATGTGGTAAACTAAGAGGAAATGGCTCAGCTGCCTGTGAACCATGAAACGCAGGAATTTCATTCTCACTTGAACACTTGCATTCAACAGGAAGTGAAATTAAGGATAAATGACTGGACCCAGCCCATGAGACATGGATTATGATTGGCTGGGGGAAAAGCGCACCCGTGCCATGTTGCAGATCCTGAAGATGCGGTTGATGATGTCCTCATCGATATCGGCAGAGATGAACTCCACCTGGATGGGGCCATAGCAGGTAGAGCTTTTCTCTGGCCAATACTGCATGCACAGCTGAGAGAGAGCGAGAGAGAGAGAGCGCGCGGGAGAGGGAGAGAGAGATGACAACACAATTAGACTGTAGTCCTGGGGGAGGAACCAACAGCACATAGTGCAGCAAAGTATGTGTTTGAATGTCATACCCTCAGAGGCAGTGAGTGACAAAACTAACTTTATCCCACAATTCTACAGTTACAAACACACACACATGCGCACACACACACAGAGGGGGTTACACGTCCTACACACACTCAGGTATTAGTTGTTTGACACAGAGGGCTACAAAAACACTCCCTCGCAAAATAATTAACTTCCAGCATACTCAAAGTACACAACATGACATTTTATATCAGATAGGTATTTACATTTACTTCAGTGTTACAGCAAAATAAACATACTTTATAAAAATAAACTGATCCCTGACACATACTCAATACACACACGCGTGGGCAAACCGCTCATGATCTGCGTACCGTGAAGTGAAACAGCAGCTCTACTTCATGGCACACGGGTACATTCTGAAGAATATATTACACAGGTATGAATAAATTCACAAGACGTGCACCGCTGTTTGCTCGCGACATACATTTCTTTTTTTTTTTGCGCAAAGCTGATGAAAGTTCAATGCCTTGGAGGGAGGGAAAAAAAATTAAACGGATAGAATTTTCTATTCACTGAAGGAAAGTAATAGACCAAATCAGCTCTGAAAACTGTGTAATGTAGCACTTTAGGGTAAAATCCATCAGTTACGTCCTCCAGAGTCCCGAGACTGGACTGAGTGCTCACAGCGTATTGGGGGCTGAGCCTCCAATCAGCACATATTAATACAGATCGGTATTGATGAGCTCTCGGGCTGGAGAAGTGCCAGGCTGTTGGCCCTAAACGAGACCTCTGGCAGGGCGAGGCGGCGATACGGCAGGGCCCGGTGATGAGACCCGGTGATGAGTGTAGGCCTGGCCCGGTGATGAGACCCGGTGATGAGTGTAGGCCTGGCCCGGTGATGAGTGTAGGCCTGGCCCGGTGATGAGTGCAGGCCTGGTCTGGTGATGAGACCCTACGCATGGGGGCTGGGAGCTGCCAAATGACAGGTTCGAGAATGCGGGCGGGTGGACGTCTGGAAATTTCTGAGGAAGCTCTGGTGTGCTGGACATGCACACTGAGAAAGGGCCGTGCTCTAACCCAACGCTGCCCAACCCTGCTCCTGTAATCCAGGACTGTCCAACCCTGCTCCTGGAGATCTACCGTCTGGTAGGTTTGATCAGGATTCTACTGATCAGCAGCTAAATGAGATCTCTAGCTACTGAATGGGTTGTTCCTCGTTAGGGTTGGAATGAAAACCAACAGGGTGTTCGATCTCCAGGAACAGGATGCTCTAGGCCTTTAGAATACCCTGTTTCAGGCCTGCTGAGCTGTGGAAGAGTATATATGTGTGTGCGTGTGCGTGTGTGTGTGCGTACCTGCGCGGCGTCCATCTCATTCAGCATCACTATGGAGGAGCAGTTGTAGTCGAACACCAGCCTCCAGAAGTCCGCTACCGTGTTGGGTAAGGGGTGCTGGGTCACTATGAAGGCTGCCGGTTGCTTGTGGCTCTGGAGAGCGAATAGAGGACACGCGCATCACACTAGCATCACGCTAATGTGCTAAAGGCTACCAGTCTGGGAATGAATCGCCCCAATCCTGCGGCTGCAGTACTGGCCATGCACCCTTACATGGCCTATCGTTCTGCTACAGACCTGGCAACCACTGTGCAGTGCATAGCCATTCAGTCAGGAGTCACATTTTCCAGGACAAAACCAGTATTTTCTAAACTACCACATCAGCTCTGTAAAGACAGGTTTAAGGGGAGAGCAATGAGACAGACATAAACTGTGAGACACAGGGAAGTGTTTGACTAATGAGAAGGCGTATGTCAAAGACATCACACTTACTGTACTTGTACCGCCCCCCCTGGCAATCTGACCAATGGCTGCGCTACAGGTTCCTGATGTGGCCTATCGCTGCTACAGTAAGTGCAGTTCCCAGATAGAAAGGTGGAAGTGTCTCTGGATCTCTCCAGGTTTGACTATCCGTGTGCTGAACCCGTTGGCCGTTAGAAATGGGCCTAGGAACTCGACATTTTTGAGTGTGAACACCTGACTTCACCCACTTTTCCCCCAGCTATAGGACAGGGGTGAAATCGTGCCACGGGATCGTCCTCAGGTCCGACAGTGTGATTTACAAACAGCGTACACTCCACCGCATATGCTAAGCCCTCGAAACACTTTGTCATTAACGGGGATAAAAAAAGGGACACTTTAATCTCACAGAACCATATTCTGCAGGGTGGGTAATGTTGCCCACCGTGTGCGGGGGTGGGGGGGGTGGGGGGGTGCATTCCGATTGGTCGGTGGATGATATCTCCACACTCGAAGAGCGCTCAGTGCAGAAAGGTGGTTTCCAGGACACGATAGGCGATATCATTAAAAAAAGGAAACTAAAACTCCCCCAACAAAGTTAAAGTGTGTAATTAAAAGTTAAACAACGGGGCGCGTCCGTAATGAGATCAGGCCAGAGTAATGGAGCTTTGAAGGCGGCAGATGCGGGGCGAGGGGTCTGATGGGTTTTTTTTTTAGACGCCGAGGCGACGGGAGATCCGGGGGCCGGAGCGTGGAGGCTCCCCCGCCGACAGAGCCCAGCTGCGGCTTCCTCTCCGACAGCTGCGGCGCGGGGGGGGGGCCAGGCGTTTTAAACGCTCCCCGAGCGCACGTCTAAAAACCGTGCCGTGGCTAACGGCTCTGCGCCGTGCACCGCAGCCCCGCCCCACCCCCCGCCCGTCCGGGGAGTGCCCCCCCCCCACCCTTCCCAAACTGCAGCCATTTTCTCAGGGCTGTTTCCACGCCACCGCAAGGCGTCGAATCCGGCTCGGAGTTCACTGCACCATTAAGGCCCAAATTAAATCCACATCTGTCCCTAAATCCGACTGACTATAAATGCAACCGTTACACATCTTCTTCACAAACACGGTTCAGTAAATTCATTTCGGTGACTGCTGAATTTGGCAAGCTGTGCTTCGAATGGTCACCGCGCAATCAGGGCCTGGATGAAGCCATCTTTCCATTACTCTAAAGAAGCAAATAAACGCAGTTACAAATAAGCTGTGCTAATAAACAATGCTTTGGCTAGTTAAGTTTGGTCATTGCTGTACTGGGCAAATGATGCTTGTGTAGAAAGGAGGAAAGGCTGTTCCTGAAGATCTACCATCCTGTAGGTTTTAAATTCAACCCTAATTCTAGATCTCCAGCTCTTGAATGAGGTGTGCTTTGTTAGGGTTGGAGAGAACCTACAGCAGGTCATCATCAAATCTGGTCCTCAAATCCAAATCCGGCCCTGGTTTTCTTTCCTCCCAGGCAATGAACTGAACTTCTAGCGCTACTGATCGGCCAGACAGTCCTCCCACCTGACAATCAGGTAAAGGGAGGGTGGAAAACCAGCAGTTCTCGGCCGATGAGGATCGTGATTTGATGATCCCAAATGACCTAATGGATGGTAGACCTCCAGGAACAGGTTGAGCCACCATTGTGTGTGATTGTTTGTGAGGTAAGGCCCCAGGCCTGGGAGTGGGAGGGGCTTACGTCCATGAGCGCGGCGTTGATGTAGTTGCTGGACTCCCCGTCGACGGAGATGAGGAACGGGAGGCAGCGGTCGACGGACAGGACGTCCATGCTGCGGTTCTTATCGTGGTTCCGGGGGAGCAGCCCCACACTGCAGTCCTCAGCCCGCACCCGCGGCGTCACGATGTTCAGCGTCTGCCAACACAAACCGCCGTTTCACAACAAACCGCCATTTTATTACAAACCGCCATTTCATTACAAACCGGCATTTTATTACAAACCGGCATCTTATTACAAACCACCATTTCATTACAAACCGCCGTTTCACAACAAACCGCCATTTCATTACAAACCGCCATTTCATTACAAACCATCGTTTCACAACAAACCGCCATTTTATTACAAACCGCCATTTCATTACAAACCGCCATTTTATTACAAACCGCCATTTCATTACAAACCACCATTTTATTACAAACCACAGTTTCATTACAAACCACCGTTTCACAACAAACCGCCATTTCATTACAAACCGCTGTTTCATTACAAACTGCCATTTTATTACAAACCGTCATTTCATTACAAACCACCATTTCATTAGCATTTACATTGCAATTATGTTTACAGATGTGTACATTTTTAAAATAGTATCCATTTATGCAGTTGCAAGTTTACTACAGCAATTCAGGTTAGGCATCTTACTTGAGGGCACAGTGGCAATGCCCCAGTCGGTAATTCAACCTGCAACCTGCAACCGCTAACTGAGTTAGCATCCCAGTAGTATAACATACACAGCTACACTGCTGCAACACTGACCATATCACCGGCTCGTTTAATCCCTGTCAACGATGCAGAAAATAAATCATGAAATATATAAATAAATAAAGAAAGGAAGGAATAAATCGGCTGACCTAAGAAGACACCGTGCTGTGGTCTGCTTTTGGCACAAGGTTTAAGCAAATTCCTTTTCTGTTCTTTGACTCTATCAAATTCTAATTTAAAGCACTCTTGGCTGCAGTATATATATTACCTGTCAGAGGAAGCGTAAGAGAAGGGAAGATTCATATATTATCAGCCAACACTTGACACTAGTTGACACGCAGAAAGCAAAATGAAACATAGACGATCAGAAAATAAGAAGCTAAGACTGCATAATGAGGAGAACAGGCCACTCAGCCCATCGAGAACATATAACCAACCACATCAACGCCAGCTACATCAATGTGAGTATGGACACAGGACCACACAAGAGTGCATAATGAGAGAACAGGCCATTCAGCCCATCTAGGCTTGTTTACCTACAGTATAGTCCACTTTCAAAGCTTTGACCACACTCTATATTAGGCCCTCATATATTAGGCATCCCTGCTTTTGCTGCCTCGTGATTGGACGTGTGAGGGGGCGAGTGACGTCACCGGGGGGGAGGCGCACCCTCGCTCACCTGAAACTCGTCCTTGACCTGGCTGGAGTTGGTCTGCGGGTCCAGGCGGCTGATGTTGTAGTATATGGCCCGGAACTCGCACACCGGTATCGCCGTGTTCCCGCACAGGCAGGCCTCCAGGATGGCGTCGTGCACGAAGACGTACTGCTCCTGCACGGGAGGGGGAGGGGGAGGGGGAGGGGGGCGTGGCCACGGGCGTGACATCACACACACAGTTACAGGGGATAGTGCCTCAGGTCTGGCAGGCTTGTATACAAGAGCAGCCCCAGCGTACAGTCAGCAGTCTGACAGTCTGAATGCTGGAACAAGCCACGCCCTTTGTCCTCTAAACCATCTTAGGAAAAACCTCAAGTTTCAATTTCAAATTTTTTTTAATGCATATATTAACACATGGTGTTAATATATACCAGACCTGGGTCAAATAAGTATTTGTTTTGGATTAAAATGCTTTTCTACGCTTTACTGATCTTGTCTGGTGTATTGGAACCTACGAAATACTCTCAAAAAGTGCAAACCCTGCATTCTGGTCATATTGGCAAGCTCAATTACACCAGGCAAGATCAACAGAGCACAGAAAAGTATTTTAATAGCTTGATTTATTTTCATAAGATTTATTTTGCTTTTTGCATTTGCTTCGACACTGTAATACAACTCCCATCAAGCATTTCACCAACATCTCAGACAAATCATAGACACAGGCTTTGCAATGCACTATGGGAACCTGAGGCAAGGATACAAGGGAACGACCGCGCTGCTTTACAAGACAACGCCTCGTTTCACAAAAGCGATTTTTTGAGGATTCTCACTCGCAAATCACAATATCTCATCAAAATGCGCTTCACGAAAATGCAAATCGCATGCAAATCGCAAATAAAAGTGCGACAGCTACAGGTCTCTTGCACACCCAGGTCTCTCACACACTTTTTTTTATCAATGGGGTCTCGATGACAAATCTTTCTACAGTTTCCAGGATCTACAGCAGCTGTAGTTGTGACATCATGCCTGAACCCTAAAAGTAAAATCCTCAGGAGTCTGGGGTGGCCCTGGTCGCTACATACTTGGATTTGCTAATGGCTTTACGTGTGTTAAGTACAAAATGGAAGCCCCCTTTATGCAATGCAAAAAAAAACATTACCAAAGCCCATAAAAAAGAGCTTAAATTATGTGCTGTATCTGTAATGAGATCCAGTAGAAATGCAGGTTTAAAAAAAAAAAACTGCACGGTATGCATCAAAAAAAAAAAAAAAAAAAACGCATAAAAAAATAATCTCCCAAGCTGCCCCTTGCCACAGCATAGATTTCCACATATTTCCCCTCAACAATGGAGAAGGCTTAAGGGCCCTGATGCTAATTGTGGGCCTTTGATCCGGATTGGGCTAAATCCATCTACTGTTGACCTGGCCCATCCATTACCTACAATCCAGCTCTCCCGCAGGAAGAAAAAAAAGCCTTTTAAGGGATTAATTGCTTTTCTGTTGTTTTGTACAGGCTTAGCGCTCTAAATTGCGCATTATAGTGACACAAATTGGCCTGTGCCCATTACGGTTGCCCCCGCCATCCGGCCGCTGTTTGGCCCCCCTAACCCCCCCCCCCCCCCCCCCCCCGTCACACGCCCGTTCCTTTCGCTTCGCTCTGCCGCCTCCAACGCCGCCGGAAAAGTAAATCTCTGCATTAGAGCAATCTGGCAAAAGACAAAACCAAAAAAAAAAATCATAATAATAATAATAAAACTGCGGTGATCTAAGTGATTTGCCCTACATTCAGGATAACGTGTCATAAACTCGTTCTCGGATGTAATTACGCCTTCGTAATGGAAGAATTACGCGGGGACGGAGCTAAAAGCTACCGCAGTTTGTGCACCCTTAAATCCTCTCCTGCGCGAGTTATATAACTTGTAAACCCGTAGGGGGCTCTCTCACAACTACACGTGTAATTGCTCAACATAAATAACAAACAGAACGGCAGGTTGATTTATTGATATACCAAAGGACTTGGTCTGCTTTATATCTGCGCATTTTCAGGGAGTGTATTCAGCAGACGTGCAGTCGTATCTCTGCATTAAATGCAGGCAGTGAATTTGACCCAGTACACGGCTTTTGATTTTTCCGCCTTCGTCTGCGACATTCAGAATTGATCAGCTTTAGCATGCCTGTACCGCAGCAAGAGTGGATCAAACAAGTTATTAGATGGAGAAAAACACAACAAGAAATATTTGTGAGGAGGTTTGTTTGTGCAGACCCTGCGGTCTCTCTCGTGGAGCGCTAAGGAACAGGAGCAGCTAACCATGGATTCAACTAACTTCTGGATTCAAACCTGCAGGACCTGCTTATTGAGGTCCGATTCTTGGCTTTGCAGGGGAGTGGCCAGGGCTGACAGATGGACTGAAGGCCGGGATGTGGAAACTGCAGATAGAGGCCAGACCCAACAATGGCTGCACCACGGCAGCCCTCTCTGACCACATCCACCTCTGTCTTCACCATGGCAACCCTCAGTAACCACATCCACCTCTGTCTGCACCATGGAAACCCTCTGTGATCACATCCACCTCTGTCTTCACCATGGCAACCCTCAGTAACAACATACACCTCTGTCTGCACCATGGAAACCCTCTGTGATCACATCCACCTCTGTCTGCACCATGGCAACCCTCTGAGACCACATCCACCTCTGTCTGCACCATGACAACCCTCTGTGATCACACCCACCTCTGTCTGCGCCATGGCAACCCTCCGTGACCACACTCACATCGTGATGCACCATGGGAACTCAGTGCAGCCATACCCACCTCAGTCTGCACCATGTTGACCCTCTGTGAGCGCAGCTCTCGGATGCAGTTGAAGATGTCCACCACTCCCTCGTTCTCCGCCATGTCCAGCATGATGTCCACTGCAATGAAGCAGCCCGTTCTGCCTGCGCCAGCACTAGGAAGAGAGAGAGAGAGAGAAGAGTGGGTATCAGTTATTAGTGAGATGGAGAATGAGAGAGTTGCAGGTCCTACAGGAAAAAGATGGATACACACGCACACACACACCTACATGTGGGCATGCGCACACACAGAGACATACACAGAGACACACACACACACACACACACACACACACACACGCACAGGTGCGTGCACACACATACACAGACGCTCACACACACAAGCATTTACACAGACATACACATGCACACACTCACGCACACATGACGTATACACACACACGCACACACACGCACACACACACACACACACACACACAGCACAGGTGAGAGTGACGGGGCCGCAGCCGTCCTGACCCTGCTGCCGGGTGTTAGGGAAACATGCAGCGCACTGGAGGGAGTCGTACTGAAGGGGGGGTCATCCTGCAGGGAGCTGTAATTGGGGGTGGGGGGTGAGGGGAGTAGGAGGAGGGGGTCATCCCGTCGTCTCTCAGTCTCTCCCCCCCCACCCCCCCCCCCAACAGCTCTGGCGTTCCCGCCGCTCCTGCCGCCGCCGCCGGGCAGATCGCCTGTCAGTCCCCGTGATTAATGGCTCCGGCGCGGTCCTGGGGGGGGGGATAACGGCGGAGGAAATTAGAAACGACTTTGCGGGGCCTGTCAGAAACTTCGCTCCGCAGGGGGGGCCCCCCGAGACGAGACTCGTCTGCCGGACTCGGTCTGCATCGTCTCCCGTCCTGCGCCAGGCTCCAGCTCCCCGAGCCCCGACGCCCTCTCTCTCTCTCCGTCAAACGCGGTTGGCTGTTTGCGGCGGGGGTGTGTCGACGCGTACGTTTGCCGGCGCTTTCCTGGGGAAATGGCGGTAGGGAAATGTCACGCGCGGCCGTCCGTCTTTAGCGGTGTGCGCGGACTCGCGCCGCGCCTCCGTCTTTGTGAAGACGCTCTGAAGGCTTATGGACAGAGCAACGAGGCGGGGTGAGCCTTTAGCACTCTCTTTCTCTCTCTCTCTCTCTCCCAGTACCCCAAAGTTCAGGAGAGAGGAGCAGAGTGCCCCCCCCTCTGGAATTCAGGAGAGAGGAGCAGGCTGAGCGTGTCGGAGCAGACCGGCTATTTCCTGGTTAAAGATGCGCTCGTCGCATCTGATTTTCCCTCTCAATCCGGAGCCAAAAGCAAAGCAAGGAAGAGAGGTAAAATGGCCGCTCGCTATTATAGGGGCTGCTTCTGAGCTCCTTCCTGTCCAGTGTTTGGGTCTCTGCCCTGCCCCTCTGAGGTGAGCGGCTTCATTTGCCCTCAGAAGCAGTAGCAGCACCCACCTCATCCTCCTCCGCCCCACCCCCCCCCTCCCCCACAGGGGCCAGCCACAGCCCTGAGAATACGGAAGCTAAAGCGTCCATTACAGCCTCAAACTCGGCTCCCCCATCAGCCTCGGCGGCTGCTGGCCGTCCTTCCAGCCATAACTGCAACCCCTGCATTGTAAGGACCCGCTAATTATTCTTAATTAGACACATTTCACATCTACTGAAGGATTAAGGTCTCGCGGTGTCAGAAATGGCTGCGTGCCACAAAGAATAAATTTGCCAACCCGGGACTTTTTAACCAGTCAGGTCAATTAGCGCTTTCATTTTTCTGAGATGTGCTATACGGAAAATAATTCTCTTTAAAAAGAGGTCACATTGTTAATAGACTGAATTATAAACTGACAGCTAATATCAGAGGACTGCTAATTGCTGCAAGTGTGGACAGCTGGTCACTGACACTAAAACCATTTGTGGGAAATGGGTTCAAAGGCAAAGCAAATCCAAACTGCATTTTTGTCGAAAAGTTAAAGAAAGAAAATGTAGAAGAACTTTAATGGATGTTTTCAACAAAGTTAAATGATTAAGAGATATGAGTCAAAGTCTATTAAGGGCTTCCATAGACTTACTGCTCCACCAGTGTAATATTTCTGAAGGAGAAGAATACTTTCACTGCGTGTGTGTGTCTGTGTCTGTATGTGTGTGTGCATGCGCGTGTATGTGTGTGTGAGTGCAAGCCTGTGTGTGTGTGTGTGTGCAAGCCTGTGTGTGTGCATGTGTGTGTGTGCGCGTGTAAACTCAATAAGCACCTTAAAGCTAAATAATTGCCTAAATCTTACCAACACAGTTGCACAAAGTGACAGGCCTGTGCACGGGCTGCTTACACCATGCAGAGTGCAGATAAACGAGGCAGGTCATGAGCTGGTTCAGACAGTATGAATGCTAATCAACGACCCAGACGCTAATAGGGCGGCAGTGTAGGTTAGGAAACTGGGACCATGGCTTAGAGGTTGCAGGTTCAACTCCCAGGTGAGACACTGCCCTTTCAGCACTTGAGCACTGTACTTATCCTAAATCACTTCAGTAAATGTACAGCTGTATAAAAGCATTCCGGGGTGAAAAGTTTTGTAAGCTGTGAAAGCCACACTAAAATAAAGTGTACATGAAAAATGGCCAAAAGGAAATAATGTCATTTCCAAGATGGCGCTGCTCTGTGGCGACTAATGCATGGCAGCACGTGTTTGTTTTTGCTATGTTTGTATAATTGTGAGTGTAGCTGTCTTAGTTGAGAGCTGCTACAATGCATGTGGATTGTAATGGATTTATAGCTGCTGCATTGCACCTGGAGCCTTCTGAATGCACCTGGAGACTCAGCGTTAGTGGATTACCGCAATGCTGTAATTCTCACTTCTTAACCTCACGTATGCAGAGAACGGACTGATGTCTGTTGTCATCACAATGGACTGCAGGAGACGAAAACGGGAAAAGAAAGGGGTCAAGGCCCCCCTGCCCACAGCACTAGCCTGTTTGCAAACACGCGTTCACTTACTAAACAGTTCGCAGAGCTTCATTCGTTGACAAAATGCACGTGTGAATACAGAGACAGCTGTCTGTCAGGCTTAATGGAAAGCCAGCGGGAAGAATCAATAGCCAATGATGCATCGCGTATTGAAGGTTTTAATTGCTCAATTAGAACGGTTCAGGACAACCATGTAACCAGGCGGGGGGAAGGGGGGGGTGAGCTTAGCACAGGGGGAATCAGAGCAGCTTACGCTAAAATGTAAAGAGGAGCGTACAAATAAAATTTAAAGTAAATTTCACGGGAATACTCTCCGACGCTGATCAATGGGAACACATCACACGGCGGGAGAGAAATCAGCGGCGACAACGACGGAACTTTCGCCGAGGAACGACATCAATTTCCCGCAGATTTAATTAAGAGGCGCACCTGGTTGAGCGCAACAGCCTTCTGCAAGCTCTGCGCCTGAGGGGTTCGACGGTTCTGACAGACTGGGCTCGCTGCACCAAATCCCACAGAACCGGCGCATCTCAACCCATACCGCAGCCAGCCTACATGGAATTCATCCACAATGAATTGAATCCACCCTACCCAAATACGCAAACCCTTACGAGTACCCCTAACGACTATAGACCTTAACTGCCCCGACCTCGCTTTTGATAAAAAAAGCTTGGATGGGGAATTATGCTGTCCCCCCTAATTAAGGAAACGTGACTGACAAGATCCGCTGGAGTTCGCCCGCAAGGCAAAGCGTGGCGTCCAAGCCGCACCTCTCTTTCCCGCACGCAGACGAACAGAGCGTACGCGCACGCATTCTGTTCGTGGACTTAGCCTCCGCGTTCAATGCGGTGAACCCCCTATCTCACGCTACAAACGCTCGAGGGCAGGACCGTGAGCAGTATGTTAGTACGGTGGATAGGCGCTTTCCCCGCTAACCGCACCCAGTCCTTCAACAAAAGCCTCCTCTTCCTCGTTATCATCAACACGGGCCTCCCGCGGGGTTGCCTCGGTTACCCAGCCTAATTCACCATAAAGTGTTCCTCGTCAAACTGTCACTTTGTCAAATTCTCGGGTGACACGGCTGTCGTAGGGCTCGTGTCCTACCCCCGCACCGAAGACCGTTACAGGATACGGGGAAAAAGGGTTTCAGAATGGAGCTAATAAAATCTTTAGTCTTAAACCACCACAAAAGCTAAAGAAATGATAGTAGACTTCAGAGGTGGCTGAAACAGCAAATAATTCCGTTGAGGTGCCCAGGTATCTTGGAACATTCACTAACAATAAGCCGAAGCTTACAGGAAACATTCAGCAAAGGTCAGCAACGGCTGCATTCACTCCGTAAACTAAGAAAACATCCTGTCGGCAATAACACCCTCTTCAGATTTCACCAAACATTCATCGAAAGCACAATAACCTTAGGATTACTTGCCAGATACAGTTCACTCTCAGCAGAAATAAAATATCAAAAAAAAATATCAAAATCTACAGCTAAAATTGGAGGTAAAAAGGCTGGACATTCAAGCCATCTTCAATCACAGAACCATTCAGAAAAGTGATGACAATATTAAGGACATTTCTCTGCTGCTCCACCAGGGAAGGGTTTGGGATTGCATACATACAGGACAGCCAGAACACCAGAGGCTTTCATTACAGCTTCCCTCAGTTTACAAAACAAACAACATTAACCACCCCCCCCCCCCCCCAAGACCGCACGGAGCCACAAGGGCAGTTATTTATTTATTGTCATCGTTAATTTATGTTGCTTATGAAATGTTGATACTCCTCATTGTTAGTTTGTCTTGATGTGAAGTCAATGTCATCGCTGCTGCCTTATTGCGCTGTCAGTGTTATTCATTGTTTGTTCCGTGTGTCATGCAAGAAACACATTCCTGTAAGGATCAATAAAGCATTCATTCATTCATTCATTCATTCATTCATTCATTCAGTCATACATTAATTCAGTCATACATATGTCAGAAGACTGCCCTCACAGGCCAAAGTCACAGACAGTGTCAGCTCTGTTTCTCTGTGCTACAGCAGATACGCACACACTTTAACTCTCACATACTGAGAATGCAGAAACAGCATCTTCTCCCCTTTTCTAGTTACCTGCCAATACCAAATTGAAAGGTAAAGAGTGTGTCACAAGTGCTCTTAATAATGCCAAGCATTCTTACAAAAAAGTACATTTTAATTCTTAAAAATAAATAAATAAAAATATGATTTAGTGTTTATTAACCTTGATCAGAAGGCATCTGCCCACACCACGCACTGACAGTTGGTTCTAAATGCTAATGAGCTGCTCTAATGCAGTGCACGCATTTTATAAATTTTGTTTATGCGTCGTGATATGGATTGCTGTGATTATGAGTGTTGAATTAAGTGTTCTCCAGCTAGAGGCCGTGTGCTGTGTTCTGACCTCTCTGCTCTCTCTTTCAGCCTCCAATCAATGATCCGCTCTTCCTGCTGCTTCCTGTACCAGAAATGACCTGCTTATTCCACCTGCAATGATCCACTATACCAACCTGCAATGATCCACTATCAGAACCAACAATGATCCACTATCACAACCTGCAATGATCCACTATCACAACCTGCAATGATCCACTATCAGAACCAACAATGATCCACTATCACAACCTGCAATGATCCACTAACAGAACCTACTGTGTAATCATCCACTATCAGAACAACAATGATCCACTATCAGAACCTGCAATGATCCACCATTATAACCAAGAACGATCCACTCTCACAACCTGCAATGATCCACTATCAGAATCAACAACGATCCACTATCACAGCCTACAACGATCCACTCTCACAACCTACAATGATCCACTCTCACAACCTGCAACGATCCACTCTCACAACCTAGAATGATCCACTCTCACAACCTACAATGATCCACTATCAGAACCAACAATGATCCACTCTCACAACCTACAATGATCCACTATCAGAACCAACAATGATCCACTATCACAACCTGCAATGATCCACTATCAGAACCTGCAATGATCCAATAACAGAACCTGCAATGATCCACTATCACAACCTGCAATGATCCACCATTATAACCTACAATGATCCACTCTCACAACCTACAATGATCCACTATCAGAACCTGCAATGATCCAATAACAGAACCTGCAATGATCCACTAGCACAACCTACTGTGTAATAATCCACTGTCTCAACCTACAATGATATGCTGTCGGTATCCATATTGATTTATATTGAAACAGTATCAGTACCTGCAATGGACCACGATGGGTCCGGCGTCAGGGGGGTTGAGGAACTTGACTTGGCGGACGAACCCCAAAAGGCCGGTGGCGTAGCAGGGCACCCCGTGGTCCGGCCAGCTGGTGAAATGGAACTGCCGAATCTCCCGGATCTCGTGGTGGCCCTTCTGAGAGAAAGCACACGGGTTCAATACCAACGTGTACAACTGTGCCCGTACGACAATGAATTAAGGAGGACATTTGCACACACATGCACACACACACCAATGTTTTAAGGAGGACATACACACACACATTCACATGCACACACATACACCAATGTGTTGAGGACACTCACACAGAAACACTCAGAAACACTCACTCAAAGTGGGAGTACAAGGCCTTTGCACAACACTGATTATGATATAAAAATATTTTTAGTAAAATTAAATCATAATTTGAAATTGAGAAATGCAGGATGAGTCAGCATGCTTTGGCCACAAGGAGACTAATTAATTTCCCCTGCTGTGGTGTTAAAAATAAACAGGAAAATAAACCACAGGTTTTCAAACACTCTTTCCTTATAAAGTATCTACATACAGATCCTACAAAAAAAAGAAGATATTCACATTGGAACTAAGCACAGCCAGAGCATACATTACATTGCAGGCTTTTAGCAGACACTCTTATCCAGAGCGTATTACATTGCATCCAATTATACAGCTGGATACATACTGGAGCAATGCAGGTTAAGTACCTAGCTCAAGGGTACAACGGCAGCGTCCTACCGGGGAATCAAACCTGCGAACTTTAGGTTACAAGACCAACTCATTAGCCATTATACTACACTACTGACGCCCCCATCACACACAAAAATCAATGGGTGCCTTGCAAGAGGACTTTAGGGAGCCAGTGTTCACCTGCTATTCTCTGCTAATAATTCCCCTCTTTAGACCTGGTCCAGTCGCTCTCCCCGTTCATGCTAATTGCAGTTTTGGGTGGTGAGAGATTTAATCCCAGCTGCCCATGCGAACATGCTCGGGAAACCCAGACGGCTAGCGAACGACGGCGCTAACGCCTCCCCGCTCAGCGCGGCGTCCTGAAACCCTACACAAACGGTAGTAAACCGCGATTGAGCCGCGGAGGCCGCGGGCTCGCGCTCGCCTGATTCTCACCCGACAACGCGGGAGGACTCTTTTACACGTAACGCCGCGCTGCGGTAGAGTAATCCCCCGCAAACCGCATCATTAGCAGCACTGCTCGGGTTTCCTGCTCCCTCTCTCTGTTCCCGGCGGCTAAACACCGCTACACGCTCTCTCTCTCTCTCTGTTTGGAAACGCGCGCGGCCAAAACGTCGAGCCGGCCAAAACCCGCGGCGCGCCGACTCGCGCAGGCCTCAGCCCGCCGATGGGGCGCGGGGCATAGCGTAGCGTAGCAGGGAGCAGGGCGGGTAATTGGGATTCACGCCGCTCTCTGAATACACGGAGAGGCCCCGAGGTCAAGGGAAAGGTGCCGCGGAGGCCGGTTCGACGCGGGCTGGAAAAGCGAGCCGTCGTACGGTCTCGGCGAACGGCTTCGCGGTGCGACGGCGAAACGGGCACTTAATAGCCCGTGCAATTATCAGAACTCCTGCTCCTGCTTTTAGGCTTCCTTGTTTTTCATTACAAAGCTTTCCCTGCATCGGTGAACACCACTCGCCCCACCCCCCCACCCCCCACACACACACTGGGTCTGCTTTGATTACCTCCGCCTGACAGAATCAGACCGGCTCCAGCCGAAACCCTGGGCTCAGCTCAGCTCAGCTTACATTATTTAACGCGCACCGTAGCGCAGGAAACGCTCCCGGACGCTCCCGGACAGGAGCGGCGGCCGGCTCGCGGGCCGCGCGGCGCAGTTTACCTTCTGAACCGTGAAGGTCCGGATGACGTACTCGGCCAGGGGCTCCGTCTCGATCAGCGTCACCTTGACGTCCCCGTAGACCTCCGTCTCGTCGGGCCAGTACCTCACGCATTTCACCTGGGCAGAGGCGGAGGCAAAGGTGGTGAAAGAGGAGAAAATTCACCCCGGTCACTTTTTACCAAGGACACCTTGGCCCAGATTGGAGCTCTCAACTCCAGCCCAATTTTCTTCCCCGTGCTTTTAAAAAGTTATTTTCCAGTGCAAGCACACTTTGATGACTCGAACGAGGCGATTGTGTAACCCGCTGAACTGTGTCTGTAAAAAAAAAAAAAAAAAAAAAACTCAACACTTGAATTCAATTTAGGAGTCAGAGCCGAGAAGGGGAAAAAAAAAAGAAAAAAAGTTGACTGAATCGCAGGCTGAATTTTTCACAGAAGTGAAGGCTTGACGTGAAGTATTGACTCAATAGTGCGACTGCAATTCCCTGATTGGACTGTTTTGCTTTTTTAAAAAAGAGTACATAATTGGCTTCTGATTGGCGCCATCCATAAAGGCTGCCTGTCGCTAACACAAGCTGGGCCCTACTGCTCGTGTTATTAACCCAATCCGAGCAGTCGACGGCGGGCCCAAGCGGCTGAGCTCTCCAGGGCAGGCCGGGTTTAAGACAGCTAGCTACTTTATTTGGCCGCTGACGCATTATAATTCCTCCACGGAGAGCGCCACCACGGGTCCGCATTTTTTGGGAAATGAAAAACAGTGTGATGCCTGGATGGTAATATTATTACTAGGGGGGGAAAAAATGGAGGCTCCCTTTAGAAAACGCATCAGGACCGGCAGAAATATCTTGAAATAAATTGAGTCTCCTTTTCCTGGTGTGATTGAGTCGGAAAGGTTTGCACAAAAGTAGTTTTAACCAATAAACAGGATGAAGTGGGGTTGGGGGAGGGGGGGGGGTGCCTGTGGTGCTGGGAACACAAGATACAACTGAAGCCAAAGGGGGGGGGGGCATGACCGTACTTTCTGACTACACGCGCAACCAGTGAGGAAGCCTTTTGGAGAGACAGAGCTTCAGACCGCACGTTTACTGTCTGAAGCCGGTTACCATGGGGGGCGGGGCAGACGTAGAACTCGAGAGAATCAACCTACCCTTCCTACTTCCACCAGGTTGGTAACCATGACGATACTGCCGGAATTCTCCTGCCAAATCATCCTCCAGAAGTCCCTCACGGTCTCCTGCATTGGGCCTGAGGAAGAGAAGAAGGAGCATGACAAACCAGTAGATAACGTCTCAGGGTGCATAAACATCTATAAACTTCATTTATTTTATTCTATTTTTTAAAATGTTGTATAAACAGTGTGATGGAAAAACAACCTAATTTAAAAAATTGTAAGAATTGAACCTGTAACTTTAATGAACGGGCCGCCCCTTAATCTGGGGACAGCTTCTGATTGGTTCCATCCCCCTGCCCGCGGCCCCCGCTCCCTTACCTCCCCGTGCGTTTAATTACCTTGCGTAGCGATGTAGTGTCTCGGTCTGTGGTATCCCTGGGACGCAGCGGGGGGAAACACAAACACAAGCGCTTACATTAAAGGCCCCCCCTGTGGAACCGGGGGGGGGGAACCCTAAGCAAACAGGACATTCGATTACGACGCGGTCGCTTAAACAAACGATGTGACACCGTCGTTACGCGACGGCTCCCTCGCACACACGCGCGCGTGCCTGACACGTCGCGTTCGTTAGCGCTAAAGCCGCCGCGAGATAAATGAACCGTTAGCGGAGCCCAGCTCCCAGAGACAGAACTCCCCCCCCACCCCCCCCCGGGCGCCGCAATCAGTTTTACTGCAGGATGCTGGCACCGTCCACCCGCTAATTGGTTTATTAGCGGGAAACGGGCTCGTGACACGATTGCAGACGCAGCCGCTCGGCGGGCCCCGGCTGACGTCTCTTCAAAAGGGGGCCGGTCCCGGCCGTTTAGGGAAAAAAAAAAAAAAGCCTGCCGACGCGGCGGGACCCGCGACGGCGTTCGCGGCTACGCGTTCGCGGCTTTTCATCCGGCCGAAAAGAAAAAAACGGCCTTTCTGCGCCCGCCCGGGCGGCCCGCTTAGCGCTCGGGAGGCGGGGGGGCTGTTTTTCTCAGATTACGTAGCGCCAGCGTGCCAGGGGCCCTGCCAGGGGGCCCGCTCCAAACCGACCAACAGCAAGCCGCGCGTTTCGCGTTTAGCCGCCACTCCGGCTGTGCGGGCTGCTCTACTGACACCTTACTCATGGTCTACTCGCACCTTACTCACGGTCTACACGAGGCGTAGTGTCGACACCTTGCTATAAGGCAGATAAAAAAGCCCACGAGAAAGCACAAAATGTACATTTTTTTAAGGAAACACTTCAGGCACTTAGAGGAGAATACACCAAAGACTGCAACACTTTCGCACATGTTAAAATGCATTAAGCACTGGGGTAAAAAGTGTTTTAATGCAACTCACAAAGCACCAGCAGTGAGTGGAAAATGCACATAACTGCACTACTCAGGAAAGAGCAACACAGTCTACTGTCTGCATCTTATGCGTTTAATCCCTATTACCTACATACATTTCAGTGCCAAAATATGTCATTTTTATACAAATACAGGCGGAGCCCAATTAACATTAAAAATACATATACATTATATATACACTAAACTCAGCTCAACCTTTGCTCAAAAAATATCTTTCGAAGGTCACTCTCATGGATGAAATGTCTTATTTCAAAAATAAAAATAGTGTGATATTATTACACTCGTGAGCTAGTGTCACAACACTTCCTCCTCTAAGACAGGCTTGCTGTAAGAGGTCAGTTAAATTCACAGGCTGTATTTTCTTCTCATTATGTATTCTTATGTTCTTGTGTTCTAGATGAGCCGAATGTCCTGCTCTCCTCATTATATATTCTTGTGTTCATACTTACATCGATGTAGTTGGCGTTGATGTAGTCTGAGTGGGGGTCCCCATCCAGTAGCTGCAGTCTCACCCGCGTGTGATCATCTGTGGGGTCAAATTTTCACAAAAGGCAAGTCTAAAGTTACATTTACTCATACACAGGACAAAAACACTACATGTCTAACGTTCCATTTACTCATTCGCAAGACAAGAACACTACATGTCTAAAGATACATTTACTCATTCACAGGACAAAAACACATGTCTAAAGTTACATTTACCCATTTACAGGACAAAAACACTATACGTCTAATGATACATTTACTCATTCACAGGACAAAAATACGTCTAAAGTTACATTTACCCATTTACAGGACAAAAACACTTCATGTCTAAAGTTACATTTGCCTATTTACAGGACAAAATTCACTACACGTCTCAAGATACATTTCCTCATTCACAGGACAAAAACAGTACACATCCACATGTCTAAACAGTAGCTGTGTAGTTTAATTGTGTTTGAACAACTACCATTTAATTACATGACACTTACATTTTTTGAATTGTGTGTAACGTGTGTGTTTGTGTCTTTGGGCGTACTGTATTTACACACTGTCCAACAGCACACAGCACACTCACGCTAAACTGGTGGTTTACGGTCACGTTCAAAACTATCTAACCGGGAGTACTTACATAAAGTTTATATGAGCCATCCCTCTTTTTAATAGCATCATATTGATGGATTTGCATTGTAAAATTTGTGAACTACATTGTATGAATCCCCCCTTGTGTTTTTTTTTCTTCTTCTTTCTTTATGTATATGTATATATGTATATTTGTACGTGTGTGTAGTGTCATGCCGTTGTGTCTTTTATTATTAAATGCCCAATAAGAATATATTCACAAAAAAAAAAAAACTATTTAACAGCAACCGCAAACGCAGTGGGGAAGGATCAAAATCGCGCCCCCCTTCACTGCCGCTAACACGCGCGCACAAACCCCCAGCACCCGAATCCCCGCTGCAAGCGGAGGACACGCTTTATCTTAACGCCTGACTTCATTTAAGGGGGCGCATCAGTCTCCTCCTAAATCTGACGCACGCAAACTCGGGCGCGGTTTCCCCCCCCCCCGGTGCGATATCGGCTCCCCGTAGTCGAGTAAATTAAGTGGACAGGGCCGCGGGGGGAGTCCCAGGAAAGGAGGGGATTTTTAAAAAAACGGATCAATCTCGCGCGCGGTGGGTGGCATTCTGCTTTGATCTGTACGAAATGCTAATCGGTCGTAGCGGCGCATCTTGCTTGCAATCTGATGGACTTGGGGGCATGAGGCCTGGCAGATGCCCTTCTCCATGCCTCCCTCCCCCCGTCTGTAAACGGATCGTGACACTCTGTTATCCTTCCTGATTTGTGCTCGGAACTTTCCGGAAAACGGGCAATCTCTCACTTCTGCCAGCCCGCCTCGGGCAGACGCCGACCCCTCCCTCTCCATCTCGGCTGACTTGTGCCGAGCATTCTGGGAGGCCGGGTGTGCCAGTTTTACCCCTCGAGCGAGGACCGGAGAAACTGACTCTCACGAGGAAGCCTTGCACACAAAACACTGCAGGCACAGCAGCCCACCCATTCGCCAGAAATTTAACCCCCCCCAACTCACTCCCTTTAATCATAGACACAATTAGGCAGCATTTTTTGGAACTGGCTGGTTCCAACAGCATGGCACTGCGATGAGCTTGCAATCTCACAATCTCACACACAGGGTTACAGGGTCTCACAAAGTGAATCACAGAGTCCTGCTCACTGAATCATAGATTCCAGCACACAGAGTCACTGAGTCTCACACACAGTCACTGAGTCCTGCTCACAGAGTCACCGAGTCTCACACACAGAGCAACTGAGTCCTGCTCACAGAGTCACCGAGTCTCACACACAGAGTCACTGAGTCCTGCACACAGAGTCACAGGGTCTCACACACAGAGTTACAGGCAGGGTCTCGCAAAACGAATCATAGAGTCCAGCACACAGTCACTGAGCCTACTGATATCTGCAGTAAAGCTTGCAGCTAAAACCTTACCGCTCTGCTTTTGAATGTAATAGGGGACCTCAGCAGAATATCAGAACTTAATACATTCCCCTTTTTAAGGTTATATGGGGGCAACCAATGCTTTGCTTCTGACCGACCAGCGAGTGTCATTTTTTGTTGTTTAACATTCAGCTGCGCGTTAAAGTAATCACTTTGTAGCCGAACAGTGGGAGCGAAGTTCTTTTCAGCTAAATTAAAGTTGCGTCTGTATTTAAAGCGGATACAACTGCTCCCCAAAATGCATAATAAACCTCTGGGCCGTCTAACTCCCGTAATAATTGTTCTGCCAGTTCACGCATCTGTGCTTCATCAGAGCCAATCAGATGAAAAATGAATTCCAGTATGTTACCGCAGACATACAACGGTTCAGTTTATAACAAAACACAAATAAATAAATAACAAAGGCATTATGCACGAAAATAAGAACAATGGCCTTTCTATATATTGCAGACATTAGACTCCATTTACAGCAAATGCCGAGCATCACCGATGCATCTTACGCATCCATTTGCTTTAGTCCCGGGTGAACGGGCGAATGCTCGCTCTCTCGCAAAGCGCTCGGTGCAGTGCGCAATTTACTCAGCTAAATCCGTGTGAGCCGCGGTAGGTCACGACGAAATGAACTCCGCGCCGTTGTCTCCGCCTGCAATAAACCGGCGTGTTATGACAGAGCTCTCATATTTATCTCTCATAATTATTCCGTAATTAGGAGGCTATTAATTATAGCGGTTTCACACATTGTTATCGAAAGGACTTTGTCTAATAGTTTCAGTGGATATTTCACAGATTTTTCATCAAAAATACTTACAGTAATAATAGACTTCACACCACAGTCGGTGCGGTCCACCCCCATTGGGCACTGCCCGCATATAATAGCTGTGTGATATTGGATACATTTCCTATTTTATTCCTTTCTCCTTTTTGACTCAATTTTTTAAGGCAGATTTTTAATGACACGTATTTAAGAAATGTCACAAATTGGGAAAGGCATTATTTTAATGACCGCAGAGTTATTCGGTTATTTTATACTGCCAAAAGCCTACAACACGCTGTGGCTATTATAATATCTCTGCTGTGTGTTGCCCCCATAGTTATAAGCCTTTATATAAGGGTAGTGAAAAACAAATTAAAATTGCTTTTTTAAGTGCATGGGGAGATTGGGTTAAGACACAGAAGGTTCAGAGCCTTGTATTAGATTCATCTCAGCAGCAGCTTCCACCAAAATTTCAGATTCCATTCTCCACTGTGGGGAAAGGGGAGGAGTTATACTTGGGTGACATCATTATTTGAGGGCGGGGTTCAGTAAAAACATTTTTGTTGTTGTTGTTGTTGTTGGCTAAAGTTCTACAAATGACACATTATAACTGAGTCAGATAAACTGATCTTAAGATGAGGACCAGTGTATTAAATAATGATTTTTGTCTGCAGTTGCCCCTTAGTCTATTATCTGATTTTTACTGGTGCAGTAGAAATCAATCAACAGACACTCTGAACTGTTCTAACACTGAATCTTACTGATACAATGAGAAAGAAATGACAATATGGAATCTTGAACGTGATCCTCGCATTGAGAACCAAGCTCATAGGGAACATGTTGCCTCTCTAGAGGCCCTGGAGTGTGGAGATGAAGCTGTTGTGATACTGAGCCTGCAACAGCCAAACATCTGCTGCAAGATTCATCTGAACTCCTGAATGCACGGGAGGATGCTGTTTTATGCGGAGAGCATCACAGAGCACAGTCCTTACAACGTATGCTCCAAAGATAAAAACCTGTCATTGTGTGTACGTGCGTGTACGTGTGTGTGTGTGTGTGTGTGTCTGTGTGTACATGTGCGTGTGTGTGTATATGCGTGCGCACGCGTGTGTGTGCGTGTGTGTGTCTGTGTGTGTGTGTGTATGTGTATGCACATGTACATGTGTTTGTGTGCGTATGTGTGTGTGTACATGTGCATGTATGTGTGTGTGGACACGTACATGTGTGCACACATGCTAGTGTGTGTGCATGTGTGTGTGTGTTTAGTACACCTGTAATCCAGGGCACATCCAAGCCCGATAAAGTGTTGCATTGGCAGTCTGCTTTATATACTTTAAGAGGTAATGCAGCTTGACTCTCCAGAAGGTTCTGCTATCAAATGAGCAGAATGCTTCCGCCTCCCGCTGTTTGCACTGCAATGCATGCTGGGAGCTGATCCTCTCTTTAATCCTGTTCCGCAGCTCTGAGATTAGGCAGCCATTTCCCCGAGGTGTACCTGGGAGATACAGTAGGTTTCGTTAAAAAAAAAAATCTTAATGTTTACTTTGGCCATTTGCTGCAAGAAGCTCGTGTTTGGACAACTGTCATCTAGAGGGGATTAGTGTAGGAAAGTATATTTGCAGAGAGGTAATAGCACCGCAGGGGGGATTCAGAATTTTCTGATTAACATTGCGATTCCCATTTTCGTGACAACTGTTTTTCACTTTTCTGTCCGTAAGGTCACAGAGTCATCTATCACATTGATCCTATTAGTCGCAACTCACAGATTCGCGCTGCTAATTTTGCCGCTATAACATTTTAACTAAATCCAACGTGGATTTAACGGCACATTGATACAGAAATTTCATTACTCAGTGAAAATTTAATCAGAGCCTCTGTGCGTGACTCTTCTTTATGTCAACTTAGGGGCAGGAAAAAAAAAAAAGGATCCAGTAAATACTGAGAAGTGAGCCCGTCTGCGGAATGCTAATCGTCTTGCCTTTGGTCGACACATCAGAGGATCTTAACGGCAAGACTTCAAGGGAACCCTATGAAGCAGCATGACTTACGTGCCGCGAATCGAGAAACACAGAAGAAGAACTCCCTTCCCTGATGCACGCGAGCGGGCTCACGTACGGGTACCCACAATGCACCAGATGAAAGGGAGAGCCTGCCGGTGCGTCTTCTGAGAGACGGGCGCCTCGTGTCCCTTTTAATGAAAACGAACAATCGCCGTTCTTGTTATCCCGACAGCGCTGGTCGAATCTGATGCGCCAAACGTTTCGCCGCATTAACGCCGAAGCTATCAAAACGCGGCGCGCGAGTGACACTTCGCGCAAGTGGCCGCAGTGCATTGGACGCCTTGACGGAATCAGCGCTGCGCTGCGATTGGTGGGGAGACGAGTAGACTGCGCACGCGAGGCTACGGAGGGAAGAGGGGGGCTTTCGTGGGACGTGGCGAAGGGTTCTTCTGATTCCTGTGCATGTCCACTGAAGTGAATAATGGGAGTTTAGAAAAGGCTCTCGGGTTGTATGGACCTTACGTTCTGCAGGAAATACAAATACACCGTATGATTCAGAATCACATCTGCACTCGCCCAATACCTGTGACCACAGCCGCTAACTGCGATTGATACTGTACCACAGTGGCTAGCTGCGATTGATACTGTACCACAGTGGCTAGCTGCGATTGATACTGTACCACAGTGGTTAGTTGTGATTTATACTGTACCACAGTGGCTAGCTGTGATTGATACTGAACCACAGTGGCTAGCTGTGATTGATACTGTACCACAATGGCTAGCTGTGATTGATACTGTACCACAGTGGTTAGTTGTGATTGACACTGTACCACAGTGGTTAGTTGTGATTGATA
Source organism: Anguilla rostrata (assembly GCF_018555375.3). Classification (NCBI taxonomy): domain Eukaryota; kingdom Metazoa; phylum Chordata; class Actinopteri; order Anguilliformes; family Anguillidae; genus Anguilla; species Anguilla rostrata. The sequence continues at coordinate 7,244,983 of NC_057945.1, forward strand.
CTGTACCACAGTGGCTAGCTGCGATTCATACTGTACCACAGTGGTTAGTTGTGATTTATACAGAACCACAGTGGCTAGCTGTGATTTATACAGAACCACAGTGATTAGCTGTGATTGATACAGAACCACAGTGATTAGCTGTGATTGATATAGCACAACTGAGGCTGGCTATGACTGATACAGCATGACTGTAGCTAGCTGTGATTGATACAGAACAACAGTGGCCAGCTGACTGATACAGCACAACTGTAGCTGGCTGTGATTGATACAGCATGACTGTAGCTAGCTGTGATTGATACAGTACCACGGTGATTAGCTGTGATTGATACAGCATGACTGTAGCTAGCTGTGATTGATACAATACCACAGTAGCTAGTTGTGATTGATACAGCACCACAGTGGCTAGCTGATTGATACAGCAGGACTATAGCTAGCTGTGATTGATGCAGCATGACTGTAGCTAGCTGTGATTGATATAGTACCACTGCTGCTAACTGTGATTGATGCAGTGACAGGAAGTTGTGGTATCAATCACAGCTACCCGCAGTGTTATCTCAACTCACAGCAGTTTCATTGACACAGTACCGATGTAGCTAGCCGTGACTGATATAGTAACACTGCAGCTACTTGTGATTGATTCATTAACACTGTAGCTAGCTGTGATTGATACCTGTGGCGTTTGGTCTGCCGGAGAGGTGAACTGGTCTCGGCTGCGCCGGCTGGTGGAGAGAGCACACGCACCTGGGTTGCATTAGCTAATCCACCCAGGTGCTTAAAGGTGTGCTGCTCTCCACAGTTTGGGGCCAAGACCAAGAGCTATCACGAGAGCGAGTTTCTTTATTTGAGTTGCGTTTAATTTCAGTTTAGTTTCTTTTAAACAGACGGAGATAAGTGAATCCGTCACTGGAAAGTGGTAGGAGCTGGCCAAGTGAGAATCTGGAGTGGTGAACTGAAAAGTTTTGCTTTCTTTTGTCTTTGTTATTTTAGTTTGTTGTTTTAGTTAATTGTTTTTGCCTGGAACCCGTGCGGGGGAAGAGTGAAGATGGCATTTATTTTATTTCATGTTTGTGTGGGTGCGCTCTCTCTCTCTTTCTCTCCATGCGACCGGCAACGGTGTTCCCCGGCGTTCTCCCTCCCAGGGGTGTCACACTGATGTGTGACAATTTCGTACCAACATGGTTATCTGTGATTGATACAGCATCACTTCTCCTCTTCGAATAAAACCTCCTGATTACAAAACTGTTTACAGAGATATCTTAACGGTTTTTCCGCACCCCCAGAAACACCCTCAAGGGCAAACTCCACACACCCTCACTCTACAATGCAATCTCGAGGGAAAACTCCACTCCCCAAGAAACACTCTTGAGGGCAAACTCCACATACCCTTACTCTACAATTCAATAAAATTTTAATAAGAAAGCCACCGTGAATCTGCCATATTCCCTTTGAAATTAATCAAAACTGTTTTTATTTCTCAAAGATAAAGGGGTATCTCTAATCTACCGAGGTGCTTCGTTGGTAATGATATATTGGGAAAAGGAGCCGTTGGGACTGGAGGGATACAAAGAGGGAAACCAGAGTCATTACAATATAAACAAACAAACAAACAAATAAATAAGTAACCTTGACAGAAATAAATTGAAAGGAACAGTCTGAACAATAGTGTTGAATGCGAAGCTTTACAATTTGCCGCTGAATCTCCTTCCCCGTGATATGTAAATGCTGGGCAATAAGTCTGTTTATTTTTGGGAGCAGTCTGCTGAACTATGAATTATGAATGAGCATATGGGAGAGTTTATGTTTACATAGCCGGCAAAAAAAAAAAAAAAAACACTGAAGGAGAACAGTGAGACAGATGTCTGTAATCCCAAGCACTTTCCTGTCTTTTTCATTTTAATTCCATAAATTGTCCCAGGTAATTAATTCAGATGTGGTGTTTTAGGGGGGAAGGGTGGGGGGGGGGTGGGTCTGATAGCCCGAGGACGGCGAATGAGAGGCGGTATTGATTAAAGCTTAGTGAGTCATAACAAGCGCGTTCGCGACGAACTTCTCCACCGGGGCCAGTGGACGTCGATGCTGTTTCACGGCTACCCCTAACATCACCTCTTTAAAAAAAAAAAAAAATCAATTAAAGAACGAGCGTGGGCAGGTACCGATTTCATTTTAAAAGGGACGCGGTCGCCTGAACACGGTGCTCTGGGGCCAGTGAAAAAAAAAAAGGCGTATCACAAATGAACTGGTTGCGAAACCCAGAATTAGGGGTTGAGAACCTACTCGGACTACTCTCTGACTGCGGTTGGCCTATTAGGGCCAGAAGCTTCGCGCCTGTCAGTAAGCTCTCACTATGAGACAGATTTACCCGCATTCCACTGAAATTAAGAAAACAGTGTGGGACGGATAATGGACCTGCTTTGACTAAACGGCTCAGCGTCTTATCCTCAGACCTTCCAGGATCTCCAATAATTGTTTTTATTCCGCGATTTGATACCGCAACCGCAATTAGGAAGAGAACTCAGTCCTTTTCCTAATGCACATTCAGTGTAGGAGTAGAGCTACTTGCATTAGCCACCACAGTATTTATAAAAGCCTTTATAACCCCATACCCAACGTACCCCGGGTTTAATTGATGGATGCCAGTGATGTCTAAACTAGCACTAGTGAGGATGCCACCGGAGTATTTTCTGCCTTTCTAGTTCTGCTTCCCTGCGACCAGGGGATACAATTGGTTAAAGAAATGGAAATAAAACTTCAAAACAATCGATATCCCCCCCCCCCCCCCCCACCCCCACCCCCCACCGTTCCTGAACAAAACCATGTTAATTAAAGAGTGGTTTACCAGTGTTTTTTATTTTTTATTATCATTCTCAGGCAGAATAGGAAATGCTTTAGCCTCTTGCCGGCACGTGGCCAATATCGGCGAAACCCCCCGCGGCTTCGTTTCGGAACGCGCCGCCGGTCTCTCCTGGCAGACTACCGAAAAAACGTGCCCCCCCCTCCCTTCCCGCCCCCACCGCCGACCGCGCCAGCCACCTGCGTCTTCCGCCGAACGTTCCCTCTCTTTGACACAGTCAAAACCAGCGGAGGCCGAGACCGTGACCTCGTTTGTTTTCCACCCGCAATAAAAACACGCAACCTGGCAAAAGGCTACTACCTGTGTGAGTCACCGATAAGACAATTTCATAAAACAGACTGGCGTAGAGAGCACCCAAAGGACACGGGCATGAACCCTGCGCGTATTCCTGTTTGATTTCACCGGTTCGCGTCTAAAAAATACGGTTCTGCGCGGGCTTTGTAAGACGTCCAATTACCTGCCTCCCGTAGAGCTTCTGAGCAGATTGTGTTATGCCGAGGTCCAGTTCCCATAGTAACCGAAGGACCACAGCTAATGCGCTTTTTGTCATAATGATTGTGGTAGCATTGCGTTTTTAATTTCATTAAAACATCTCACTGCCGCTCACTAATAGCTTAGAAGTTCTTTAGCTTCCAAGGCCTTAGCTGAATGTGTGCCGAAATGTAAGAAGGTTATGCAGGCAACAAAATAAAATGGCCGACATTTTGGCTCAAATAAACTTTTGAATTTCTCTCTTAATACACACCGCTCCCGTATTACAGCAGTGGCATGTCTGTCACAAGTCAAATCATGACTGGGAATAGTTTCAATTCTGATGGATGTTCGGAAAACAAAACGTCCTTTCCGGAGACATATAATCATCTGGATGACAAAGAGACAGAGCACAAACACACTGCAACATTTTAAAAATGTAAATCTTAAAGCTTCTCTTAGCGTTTTATATCACACTAAGCCGCAGCACGTTGGCCGTTCCGAGCATTCCTCTCTCCGCCAAACTCTGCCCTGGTTACTCTGAGAAATGTATCTGGGAGCAGTGTCTCGGCCTTGGAAATTGAAGGCAAACAGAATGCAGGAACCCTCGGGTGACCTGGGTGTGTATTAGCCTCAGACCACAGCCCCGGCCTCCTGAAGCTCAATAATAAAGCTTCGCTGAAAAGGAGTTCATCCTCCAGACATGCACCATATTACACTCAGATAAAGTTTTATTTCATTTTATTTTTTTTCCCCTGAAAAGTTTCTTTAGAGCCTCCTGAGTGAGCTAAAGATCTGCAGGATGCTGCGTGAGAGAGATCTCATCTCCAGAGCTGTGGCCTCCTGCGGTGACGGCAGATAGAGTGTCTGTACTGCTACTGAAAACAGAACCTGTCTGTACTTCCGTGGAATGCAGAGCGTGTCTGTACTGCTACTGAAAACAGAACATGTCTGTACTGCTGCAGATTGCAGAGTGTGTCTGTACTGCTACTGAAAACAGAACCTGTCTGTACTGCCGTGGAATGCAGAGCGTGTCTGTACTGCTACTGAAAACAGAACATGTCTGTACTGCTGTTGAAAGCAGAGTGTGTCTGTACTGCTGCTGAAAGTAGAGCCTGTCTGTACTGCTGCTGAAAGCACAGCCTGTCTGTACTGCTGCTGAAAGCACAGCGTGTCTGTACTGCTGCAGAAAGCACAGCGTATCTGTACTGCTGCGGAAAGAAGAGCCTGTGTGTACTGCTGCTGAAAGCAGAGCGTGTCTGTACTGCTGCAGAATGCAGAGCGTGTCTGTACTGCTGCGGAAAGCACAGCGTGTCTGTACTGCTGCGGAAAGAAGAGCCTGTGTGTACTGTACTGACTGCTTGAGTTAAAACCCAGGCTTTAGATGTGCTCCTTATACAATCTGAGACAATGTGTGCCACAAATGGCCGTGTGTGTCTGTGTGTGTCTGTGTGTGTGTGTTTATATGTGTGTGTGTGTGTGTGTACGTTTCTGTGTATATGCAGTACTCACAAGCGATGATATTTCCATATCGGTTCTTGTTACGATTTTCATCTTTTTTTGCAGTGTCCCAGGGAGCCGTCTGTCCTTCTGCCAGCCCCTGCAATGACATCACACCTGTCAAGCATTCTGCTATGATATCACACCCATCACATGTACAGCAATGACATCATACCTGTCAATCGTTCTGCAATGACATCACACCTGTCGCACATTCTTCAATGGCAACACACTCATTCTGCAATGACATCACATTCACCACACACATTCTGCAATGACATCACAGTCCATCTGAAACACAGTGCTCTGACTGGTGCTGCTACAGCGATGACCTCACAGGACAACACATATTAAACCAGGAATGAAATACAAAACCAGCACCACACAATCCTTCACTTTTAGTCCACACTCATGTCATGTGACCCTCATCCATTTTGTGCGTTTAGTCTGTGATTTTATTCTGACAAATGACAAATGAGTTGAGATCATACATACGCAAATGCACACACGCACACACACACCGATCCTATCCAAACAATGCATTTAAATTTGGCCTTTTATTTAGATTTTTTTTACCCAGACCTTCAGTAGCTGTACTCAGCTATAGGGAGGTGAAGCAGAAGTCATTCCCGAAACTTACGCTTCACCTCCCTAGACTGGCGTAGATGGCCTTGAAGATCCTTTTATTTCTGTAAATACTGCATACCATACAGAAACTGCAGAGCAAAGTTGAAATTGTCAGATTCCAAGCAACATTTTACAGCTGAGCCTTAAAACAGACCTGTCCTTGGGGACAAATCTGACTGAGCTCGCTTGAAACAACCAATGGAAACAGAGCAATGAAGGTCTCATTAGAGTCAGCCGAGATGATAAACTGAGATACTAAAAGATCCAAAACTCAGGACCAGACTGTGGCCAATAAAGATCCCACAGCACGCATCACCCAGAGTGGTGGGGGTGGGGGGTCCCAGGCGTCTGAAATAAAAATCCCAAAAAAGCTTTCACTGTCTGGACCCCCCAATAATCCCCAGTTTCTCTGCCTTTAATTAATCCCCCTCCCTCTTCAACTCAGCTAGCCTGTGCTGAGCCTTCTGGTCCAAAATGGCTGCCGTGCATCACCCAGATGGGGGCTACACACTGGGGGGGGTTGATGTGATGCCTCCCCCCAGCCTGTAAAGTGCTTTGAGCTCACACAGATTAAAGGTGCAAAATGCAGTCTGTTATTACCAGTGATCGTAAGTCCCTGAACATTTTTACTCTTGCCTAACATACAATGAAACAATGCTGCAGGATGGATCAAACTTGTAAACTACGGCACTGTGAATGACTACTGAAACAAAATGGTGACACACAACTGTAGCCTTAGGCCGCATTCACGCCAGATCAGCTTGCCACAGGGTTGTGTGGCAAAAACGGCAGTCTTCCCACTCTTTTGAATGGGGGTAGTGCGTTTAGGCTGCAGCAGTGGTTGACCGCATGGGGTGCCGAAAAAAAACGCAGCAGCCTGCGGCAAGAAAGTTGAACCAGAATCAACTTTTGCCGGAACGCAACCCGACGTCACGCTGCAGTGGCCAATCACGTAAGTTGTCTAAATTACCATGTAGCGGTCCGCTGTTTACCGAGCAACTGTCAGATGAATTACTGATGCGATTCATTTCCTAAGATTTAATTTTATAATCGTTATCGTGATTTGACAGTACCGGGTAATGGGACGAGTACCAAAACAATAATTACTAGCTAAATATCAATTCCGAACGTCGGAATTAAGCTGTATAAAAGATTCGCTATTTAGCAGTTCTTGCATGTTAGTTTATTGTACCTAGCACTATGGAGTTCATGGACCAAACGATGGATACTCTCCCAGGTGTGTCCTCGCTTGGTTTATTTTGTGTACCCAGCTTCGACGTCTGCGTCTGGCTGGCAGTCTACGCTGCAAAATAACGACAGCAAGAAACTTCCTTCGGTTTGCGTTTTTTGTTCTTTTTTTTTTTTTTTGAGTTAGCGGACAGGAAATGGAGGGGGGGGGTTAAAGTTCACAACACGCCCACACTGCCGCACAACCCTGCGGCAAAGTGTTTCCGCATTGCCTGATCTGGTGTGAATGCAGCCTTACCATAGTAGCCTTTGACTAAGTTTTGAAAGCTTAACTGTCAGGTGTTGTCTTCGTTTGCCCCCAGGCCTGCTGTGGCCAGCGTTTGGACGGTACGCCGAAGCCGCTTCCTGCGGTGAACTGGGCGGCACTTCAGCCTTGTCCGAACGAGCGAACGCGCGAGTGACAGACAGAGGAGGGCGTGGCCGTGACCGGAGCGGCCGACAGGGACCCGCCGGGTGGGGGCGAGCGGGGCGGACGCGACGCGTGAGCGCACGTCGCGTCGAGGACGGGGGGGGGCGGCACGAGCCCGCATTCCGTCGTCTTCACACGCTCCCGCCGAAGGACGCGGCTGAAGCTCTCTCCTCGCTTCGCCCCGGCTACGCACGGAACGAAGGAGCGGACTGGCTCCTCAAATGCGCGCGGGACGTCGTCCGAGGTCCTCGTCCGAAAGGGCGTCGGCGAGAAGTTTCCGGAAACTTGTTCCGCGTTAACGGGCCCGACTGAAAGGCGCGGGGGGGAAGAGTCGCGCTCGACCTGCTCTTAAACGCGCCGGAGAAGCTCGCTGGGCGGCGACGGATAAAACGCGCGCGCGTCTCCGCTGAGAGCCCGGAACAATCCGCCCCGCTGCGCTGCGGAGACGGCTCAGCGGGAGCCGCCAGCCTGCCTGCCTGCCTCCGCTCCCCCGCCCGCTGGAAAAGGGTGCGAAGATTCCTGTCTGCATCGGCGGCCCAGAAAGAGGCTCGCAGCTCACCGAACACCCCTGCATTACCGCACAAACAGCGCCGTGCCGCACATTTAAAACCTACTTCCATCTGTGAATGCGTGCGTTACTTCGAAGTTAAGAAAGTAAATAACTGATATTTTTGACACTTATGACACTTTATTTGTTACCCTCATAACCCGGGACTGTCCTGTGCCAATATCCTGGAGTTCGGGGGGATGAGGGTGACCCTGCTGCAGCTCTAAGGCTGCTGAACAACACCTCTGTTTTAAGCCTCAAGGCCTTGGCACTGTATCAGCGAATCCCCTCAGATGCCTTTTGAACTGACCTGTTTATTTGTAGCCATTATCTGTGACATTGTAACTGCTTCACACCATTCTCCTGGACCTCTGCTTGGTCACCTGTTAAGGGGTCAGCGTGGAATGATTTTAAACTTTCCCCCCAAATTGGTTCCACTGAGGTTTGTCTATTCTGTCGATCTCCCCTGGACAATGTCCTTTGCCTAGTGCTGTGTGACCATCTGTCGGTACAACTTACACATCAGTCCTTCAGCAGTCTATTTTAGCCAGAGCATCTTACGAAAGTACATTTCATTTGGCTAACAAACACCAGACGAGCAAGAAGTACACAAAGCGACAATCAAATCAATTACAGAGAGACATATACTGTAGATACATGAGCAATCGTGGACCTACAGTTTGGATCCCACCTATTTACAACGATTCTCAATTTTCTGTAATCTTTCTTTAATTTGCCATACATTAATAGAACTGACAACAACGACAATATTATATCTTGTAATTTTATGGTTTTGCTGCTGGCATATTAACATGGCATAAAACTCTTCATATAAAGAGTCCTTCATAAGCTCTATATAACTCCTTCACAAACACAACATAAGACAAGGAACATAACACTACATAAGCCTTCATGAATGCATATGACACCAACTGCAAACAGGCGTATGGTGTGTCGCGAAGGACCATTCATGAAGGGTGATACCACGTATTTGACCTAAATTAAATCACGGTGCCTTTGTGAAGGAAAAGGTGCAACGCCTGCATTCATTCATAAGGGAAAGTTGAGGACGGATGCGGATTGGATGGGGGCCGCTGCCCTTGCACACGGCACGCTGCCGAGCGTGTCTGTGTTCACACTTCGCAGGGGGCCCGTATGGAGGGCCCACCCATAAACAGCGCGGACGGCTCTGTCGCTCCGTGGCTAATTCATGCCGAATTGTCCTTCGGCGTCCGCTGAAGGGGACGCGGGCGGCTGAGCTGTTCTGCAGCTCGCCGACTCAGCGAGAGCGAGCCCCGACCCCCCTCCCCTCGGCCCTCGCCTCCCCGTCAGCCAGTCGACCTTAAGGAGCGACGGCCAACCTCCAAAAACGCACCCCGAAGAGGAGTTTTTTCCAGAACAGAGGGAAACGCATTTATTCAAAGAAGCATTTACTTTTGCCCTGTCATTTTTTGCCCTGTAATCTTTTTTTTTTCATGGTCTCTTTCTCTCTCTCTCTCAATTTCAATTTCAAGGTTCTTTGATGGCATGCCATGCACAGTGCTGCCAAAGCAAAAGTTACAAGAACAACAGTAATGACAAAAATTGATGAATAAATTAATTTAATAATAATAATACATAAATAAAATAAAAATGGGTAAGATGGGTAATTTTTGTTCAGTGTGGCAAAACTTTGAAGTATTATATTTTTCAAATAACTCCTTGTGAATTTCAGTATATTCATTACAGTGCAGAAGGAAGTATCTCTCTTTCTCTCTCTCCCTCTCTCTCCTCCCTCTCTCTCTCCCTCTCTCCCTCTCCTCTCCTCTCCCTCTCTCTCCTCCTCTCCCCTCCCCCTCTCTCTCTCTTCTCTCCTCTCCCCCCCCCCCTCTCTCTCTCTCTCTCCCCCAGGTGTTTTCCCCCTCCCACGGCGCTCTAAAGAACAGAGGGGAGGATCACGCCCATCTGTCACTCCCAAAAGAGCCAGACATCAGTCTGGATCACTGGCTACACAGATGAACATGGTTGGGGGGGGGGGGGGCTGGATGATTTATGCAGGAACAGAGGGGTCAGTAGCTTAATAAGGCTGTGTAACTTTACAAGCTTTCGCTTTCTGAGAAAAGAACTAGGACAGGCACATGTCACTGAAGAAACTTCAGTACCTTTTAATGACCAGATGCATTAGATGCAAACAACAACTTTGTACAGGGGTTTCCATTTAAAAAGAGCCTTTAATATGGCGACATTTTAAATCAATGCTGTGTTTTGACGCTCAAAGTAACTACAACAGCTGGCAAGGGCAAAGCGGCGTGACGGCAGCGGGCTGAGTTATGTGGCAGCGTGTTTCCGTTCTTCATGCTCAACCTGCTGCCTGAAGGCTGCAGCCTTCACATCCAGAACAGCCCTGCCATAACCTTGAGCCATGCTGAGCACAAGCCCTCACGGCACGCTTTCCCACCGCCGTTTGGGCTGAGCTGCAACACTGCAGCCAGGGTAAAACTGCAGCTATGCTAACACAGCAGCCATGCTAACACAGCAGCCATGCTAACACTGCAGCTATGCTAACACTGTAGCCACTCTAACACTGCAGCCGTACTAACACTGCAGCCACGCTAACACTGCAGCCACTCTAACACTGCAGCCATGCTAACACTGCAGCTATGCTAACATTGCAGCCATGCTAACACCATAGCCATTCTAACACAGCAGCCATGCTAACACTGTAGCCACCCTAACACTGCAGCCACGCTAACACTGCAGCCATGCTAACACTGCAGCCATACTAACACTACAGCCCTGCTAACACCATAGCCATTCTAACACAGCAGCCATGCTAACACTGTAGCCACCCTAACACTGCAGCCACGCTAACACTGCAGCCATGCTAACACTGCAGCCATACTAACACTACAGCCCTGCTAACACTGCAGCCATGCTAACACTGCAGCCATGCTAACACTGCAGCCATGCTTTTAAACGTCTTTTTGTTTTCTTAATTAACTCAATGAGGGGCTGAATATGTCCAATTCCCACGCTAACTCAGAATATCCAAACTCAGTGTGAGTGGAGCCCCAGGCAGGCCTGGTCAGCCTGCAGAAGGGTGACTGACAGCACCCCAAAATGTGAGATTTATCACAGCTCAACAGCCAACATAGGGACCCCAAAATGTGAGATTGATCACAGCCCAATTGCCAGCATAGGGACCCCAAAACCTGAGATTTATCATAGCCCAATGGCCAACACGGGGACCCCAAAACCTGACATTTATCACAGCCCAAACAGCCAAAACGGGCCTGCAAGTTACACGCAAACCAAAGACCTAAAAGAGAGCCTTCAAGAAGATCCAGGTCACATTAACCACTCATTTCATTTTGTCTGGTTTAGAACTCCAGGTTGAGTTTCCTTTTTCTTTTTCTTGGGAGAGTAAACACGAGCACTCGCACAGATAGAAGACGGGACGCGAAGAGAGGCAGGAGCACGTCTGATAACGGCAATCACGCCCGGGAACTCAAAGGGTAGCAAGCAGACGCCACGATCAAAGCCGGAGAGAGCCTTAAAATCAAGACGTACAAAATCAGTCGTTCCGTATCCCCGTAGAGAACGAGAGCCTCTCTTAAAAGCAGAAAAAAAACACGCCGCACTTCAGCGCGCAGCGGCTCGGATATCGCCCCCGGTTACCGCTGCGCATTACGGTTTCGTCTCCGTCGCGACCAAAGATCAGAGCGAAAAAATAAGTTTACAAAAAAAAAAAAAAAAAAGGATGTTTGTGTATCGCATTCTAACGGCTTTTCCCATCTCCGGTTTGAGGGGGCTGGGGACGGAGTTGAGTTCTGCTCTGAGACGCTCGCGAGGGGCCGCGCAAAATCGCACGAGGGCTCTCCTCGCTCGCCGCGAGCAATTTGTTTGCGAAACAAAAAGCAGTCTTTTAAGCCCGATGCGTTCAGGAAGGCGATTGGAAAACCCATCTCATTTGTTGGAATTGAATGGAATTTTTCTGGACTGTCTACACAATGCCACCTGCCCAGCGCATATAGGAATCTGTTTTCAGTGTGCATGCCCCCAGCTAGGGAGCGTTAGCTCCCTCAACATGGAGTTCAGCTCCAAGCACATCAGGCTGCCTATACACAGGCTTGGGGAAAAAAACACCCCCAAAAACATGTCTATGAACTACAGGACAATATCAATGGAGGTGTAGGTTGCATTGCAGGTAGCAAAGAGATGTAGAGCACACAGAAGAAGAGGTAAACCACCTATGTTATGAATGAAATTCATTCATGTAAACGCACATTTTAAATACGTGTGTTTACAGACATCCGTGTAGGCCAGAGGTGGCTGGACAGCGGTAAGGCCTGCTGGTTTTTGTTGTTACTTGGAACTTAATTGATCAATTAAAGCAGTCGTTTACACAGGTAACCTGGTTTATTGGGACTAAAGTGGTTGTAGTATTTAAGGAGAGAACAAAAACTCAGCAGACCCGGCGGCTCTCCAGGACCAGAGTTGGGGGCCCCTGTAGACACTGAGGCACCAGGAGCTGGGCTGGGGGGCCCCTGGAGACCCTGTGGCCCCAGGAGCTGGGCTGGGGGCCCCTGGAGACCCTGTGGCCCCAGGAGCTGGGCTGGGGGCCCCTGGAGACCCTGTGGCCCCAGGAGCTGGGCTGGGGGGCCCCTGGAGACCCTGTGACCCATCTTGATCATGTAGCTGCCCTGATTTTGTTAGCTGGAGACCAAACAACTGTTGAGGGGATCATGCATTCTTTACTGTGTGCAGTGAGACTGTGGAAAAGTGATCGAGAGAAAGGTTATTACACCCCCCTCTTCCCCAGAGGACTCATCAAGCTTCTTTTCCCTTTCGGGGGGGGGGGGGGGTGGGGGGGGGGTGGAGGGGCGGTTGTTTTCAGACCAGAAAACAAAACACCCTTAATGGAATCCCTTTCATCTCAAATCTGTCTGTTTTTCAAAAACTGATTAATATTCCAAGTTTTGGGGGAAAACGCACAAAGAAAACAAATTAAAAAAGAAAAAACTCGGAGCTGCTGCAGTGGGAACAGAAAGGAGGGGGTAGGGGGAGGGAGTCCCTAGGGGCGGTGGGGGGGGGGGGATGGGGGATGGGGGTGAGGAGGTGTGTGCTTGTCTCTCCTTTCATGCAGTGTGTATAAATATAAACATGGATGAGCACTGTGTTGTACTTATTTTGCTTAGTGAGTGAGTCATTTATGTCTGATTGATCCTTTTTTGGATCCACATAGGTAACATAAATATGCTAATGAAAACACTTTACATTCCACATTAATTTTATTAACATCTGCGCCAGAAAGAAAATTATTCATCCAGTAATGAAATACTATATGAAGGATAAAATATTCAAACTGAGGTGGCAGCAAAAAGATTCAGCTTCATCAAATAAAAAAAACTGTTGTAAGATGTTACCGTCAGATGTACAGACAGTGCCTGCCTGAATGATGCGTTTTAACATCTAAATTCTTTGAAGAGCAGGTTTTTTGGAATGTATTTTCAAAATTCAAAGTCAGTGTTCTAGTAATGATTGTTACATCAGCAATAGAATGTTCAGGAATGAGTGTTGGTACTTCAGCATAAGTTACCCTTAGCTTCTCTATTGCCTCACTTTGTATGTTTGTTGTTTGTATGTTATCTTATACTGCCTTCTGTTCTGTATTGCTGTCCTATGTATACGTTTTGCCTTCTGTATTCACTGTACTTGTTTTTTAACCTTTTAATTTTGTTAAGTGACCTTGAGCTCAGGAAAGGCACTATATAAATAAAATGTCTTCTTCTTCTTCTTCTTCTTCGTCAATTAACATATTTGTGATCTCAGACCTTACAGGGTTAAGGTACACACCATGAACAAAAGCCTGGACATGGCCCCCTTTACCCCGTACGGTAGGGTGAGTAGATTCGAAACAGCTGTTATGTGCAGGGGTGACCGTCACGTTCAAAGAACACAAGATGAAAGAAAAAAGCCTCCACCTTTGTTTTCCGCCTAAGTTCTCTGCCTCGAATCGCCCGATCCTTTATTATCTGTGAGAAGGCTGTTCCATCTCTTTCGCCTTTGTGCCTCTACATTACTCTTTTTTTTTTTTTTGGCTTCTCCTCCGCATCCCTCCCACGGCTCCGTCGCTCCCAGCCTCTCGCCCCTGCTGGCCGTCCGTGTCCGTGTCACTGCATCCGTCACTCCGTGAATAATGGCCTGATTAAACCTACAGGCAGTGCAGGTGGCTACAGCCCGATGGATCTCATTTGAGTCCTGATATTGCTCTCGCTTTCAATAACACACACGCACACGCACCCACACACACACATTGGGGGGGGGGGGCGCCACAGAGCTAGACGTAGGCTTTGGCACGGCCAGGTTCCCATCATCCTTTGAGAACACACACTCCCAGCCCACCGCCTCCGCGCCCTGCCTAATCTCTTCTGGTCACATCAGGCCGATAAAGAAGCCTGGATGTTTCCTGAGCCAGGTGGCTGGCACGGAGCAGCCAGTGACACACATCAGCGCTAAAAGACCACCAGCTTCATTTACGCCCGGACGGGTCCGAAATTGGGGAAGCAAATCAGGTTAGAGGAAGGCGATAAGAAAGGGGTGTTATAAAAACGTCTTGGCTGATGGATGATCCTTTCACGCGAGAGGCAAGGGGGGTGCTTGTATCTCTTCAAGTTCGGTGTTTACAGCAGGGGAAAGGGGCTATTGCTATAACAGGACAGGGGCTAGCCCTGAAACAAGAAGGGGGGGAGTGGGGGGGGGGGGGTGGTGATGAAACAGGAAGAGGGCAGTGCTGAAACGGGAAGGGGGCGGTGCTGAAACAGGAAGGAGTTAGGGCTGTACCAGGAAGTGGCTGAGTGGGTGGAGCCTCATCTACACTGCCCCTTCAGTTCAGTCCAGCCAAAATAAATCATCAAAACTCCGATCCCTTAAGCCTGCTCACAGCAAATTATCCACTCACGGGTATCATTTTCTCACGTTGGAATAATGCAATGTAATTGGAGGGAAATTATATAACTATTATTTGTTATGCGTTGATATAGCAGAGTAATTCAGGATGCAGGTCCTTTCATCTCATGAACCCCCTAAGGATCTACTCCTCCACTACACTATTGTAGTGCCACCCCCAAGGTAACATACGGGTCACAACGAAAGGCCAGCTCCAACCCAGTCCCCCCCTACCACTTTTAGCATCACTGCGCACGGGGTAGATGTTCACTAGCCGAGAAGGGCGGCTTCGCAGTGACAGCTGTGAGTCATCCTCAGCGTTCAGTCGGTGAAAGGATCCTTTGTTTTTACAGATGACTGCGAGGAGCCGAGCAGCAGGTTTTCGATGACGATAAGGGAACTGGGACACGGAGGCTTACGGTTCTAACAATGGCAGGCGGTCATCGGCAGACTGGATACAAGATGCACGCGCATGGGATTTATCTAGAGCAGGGACAGAGAACCCGGTTCCCGTAGGACTGTATCCGTTTCTGGGTTTGTGGTCAACCTCTGTTTCTGTCATTTAGCTCCTTTACATAAATGAGTCCGTTGGCTCATTATCTGCGTACACCAGTGGTAGCTTGCTTGTAGATTAGACCACCGTAAATTTAAATAAGGTTTTCACACAAGGACACACAAACAGACAGTCAGCTGCCATTCGTGAGCTTCAGAATAAATGTTGTTAAAATGCCACATCATGTAAATGTTTGGGCTGATTGGCTAATTAAGAGCAGATGTTGGCTTGAAAACCAGAGACAGAACCCTCCAGGAAGGGTAGGGATGGTGAAGAGAGGTTGAATATAACTGAGTCATGCATCAATATAGAACTTTATACAAATCAATAGAAACATATTAAATAAAACAGCTGAAAGGCATACTATGCAGGATTTAGACCTTGAAGATATTATAAAACAGCCATGCTCAGTCATTACTATTATGCACTGGCAGTCCAGGCTTGTCTGTCTGTATTTGATATTCTAAAAAAGTGTTTGGGATGTTTCTAGGCAAAGCCTTTTTTGTGGGCTGTATCTGAAAAGCATGTGATCAATGGAAAAATGAGTAGAAGAAAAAGAAGAATGTGTATGGATTGGCTACAGTGAGTGGTGCGTTTTTAGCTGGGTTAGTGCTGGAGAGATAGGGTCGTCTTGGTAACTATCATGATTCCAACAGTCTGCAATAAGATGTTACGATATAGCGAGCTAGCAAAAGTCTAGTTTTGTTAGTGTGTTGGCGTTGCCATCTTGTAGGTGTAGGTGGAGTTGAGAATGGAGGAGGAGATTTGAAAGAACATTTTTGATTGTAAATGCATGAGCAAAGCAAGGGAAAAAATCCTGCATAGTATTCCTTTAATGACCAGTTATCACATGAAATGAAACCCTTCAGAAGGTATCTATCAAAACTGAAACACATCTAAATACACACTGCAATGTCGATTTGGGATTTTCTTTTAAAGAAAGAGCAGTAGGTGAGACCAAGACCAACTTTCAGAGTAAAAGAAGCGATGACCGGGGAGTAGTCGGGGAGTTTTTATGTTGAGCAAGAGTTTTTGTTTGATTTGAGATTTTCTTTCCAAAATCTATCAATATTAATGGTGTTTTCAAATTGAGTTTGCAATAAATATTTGATGCGTCTGAGAGGCCTTATACTTTCTCTTCATATATAAAATAAAAAAGCGATAGAGCTAGAAATTTGATTTAAGCCCAGAGCTGAAACAGCACAGAATATGAACGGGGGAAACTCCGAGCCGAGAGAGACAGCCACAAATTTCCGCCCGAGGACTGGCAGGCCTCCCCATCCGCAGCGACTTTATGCGATTTCTCCTGAAACGTTCGTAATGGGGAGAGCGTGAGGCCAAGGAAAGCGGGGGGGGAATTCCGGCGCCGTTTCCGCAGAAACGGATCGGCTCAAACACCTGTGTGTGTGTGGTGGGGGGAGGAGGGGGGCGGGGCTAGTCAGCCGCTATAACGCGCTCGCAGAGTGAGCCCCCGCTCGCCACGCCACGCGTCCGTTAGTCCTCACGCTCGGGAAAGGGGCCTCTGGGATCCGCCGGCCCCCGCGTGGCTGCCGCCGCCGCCGACGCCATCACCGCGTACGGGAACGCGCGCGCGCCCAGGGAAACGACGCGCAAATGATGTCACGCCAAACTAATTCAATCACGCCCCGGGTTGGGGAAACTGACAGAGGTGGGGCGACTGAACAGCTGAGCCGAACACGCAGACCTCTCCTCTTTTATTCCCCTGGCGACGAGGTGGAACGCAACAAAATTGACGCGTGACCCTTATTTCATGCAGCCGCGGCATGAATGACGGCTAATGAATATTACATGCGCGAAGCCCTCTAAGAACGCCGCGTCTGATTGGACCGTCGTTACCTTTGCCTTGCTGAAAGTGCTGAGTGGACGGGAGCGGGCCAGAGATTTGACTCTGCGTGATTAATGAAGACATCCTTCAGCTAGTCCAGTCAAAAGCAATACAGTGCAGCTCTATGCATATACAAAATACGCTCATAAAATACAGTGAAGTACATGACAGCACAGGTACCCAAGCAATGCGATATTCACATCAAGCGAGTTACACCAAATGATATACGTGGAATATTAGTTGCATACTGATCCTGCTGTTGGAGAGGAGAAAGAAATACAAACTGAAATACAAATAGATGAGAATGCTGTACTAATCCAGTTACAGGTGAAAATGATGTATTACTGCTCTTACAGGTCAGAAATGCATACTAACCCTGTTATAGGCCAGAAATGCGTACTAACCCCAATACAGGTGACAAAAGTGTACTAAACCCATTACAGGTGACAAAGGCGTACTAACCCCATTACAGGTGACAAATGCATACTAACCCCATTACAGGTGACAATTGCGTACTAACCCCATTACAGGTGACAAAGGTGTACTAACCCCATTACAGATGACAAAGGCGTACTAACCCCATTACAGGTGACAAAGGTGTACTAACCCCATTACAGATGACAAAGGCGTACTAACCCCATTACAGGTGACAAAGGTGTACTAACCCATTACAGGTGACAAAGCGTACTACCCCATTACAGGTGACAAAGGCGTACTAACCCCATTACAGGTGACAAAGGCGTACTAACCCCATTACAGGTGACAAAGGCGTACTAACCCCATTACAGGTGACAAAGGTGTACTAACCCCATTACAGGTGACAAAGGCGTACTAACCCCATTACAGGTGACAAAGGCGTACTAACCCCATTACAGGTGACAAAGGCGTACTAACCCCATTACAGGTGACAAAGGCGTACTAACCCCATTACAGGTGACAAAGGCGTACTAACCCCATTACAGGTGACAAAGGCGTACTAACCATTCTTACCTCATACTCCTCCTTGAAGCCATATCCCTGGCCGCATTTCATCTGGGTGATGTGCTGCAGGAGGTCAGCCACGCGGATGGCCGGCTGGAACTGACCGGCCTGGTAGGACATCTCCACAGACTCACAGCCCCCGTACGGGTAGGTCTGGATGCTCAGTGTGGGCTGGGGGATCTCTCCGTGGCTGCTGTCTGTACGGAGGGAACAGGGGAGGTCAGGCCCAAAAAACCCCAAAAACCTGGAGACACCTTTATAAATGAGCTGAGGGTAAATTCCACAGCGATATCAGCCTGTATAAATGAGCTGAGGGTAAACTCCACAGTGATATCAGTCTGTTATAAATGAGCAGAGGGTAAACTCCACAGTGATATCAGCCTGTATAAATGAGCTGAGGGTAAACTCCACAGTGATATCAGCCTGTAAATTCCACAGTGATATCAGCCTGTATAAATGAGCTGAGGGTAAACTCCACAGTGATATCATCCTGTAAAACTGAGCTGAGGGTAAACTCCACAGTGATATCAGCCTGTAAATTCCACAGTGATATCAGCCTGTATAAATGAGCAGAGGGCAAACTCCACAGTGATATCAGCCTGTATAAATGAGCAGAGGGCAAACTCCACAGTGATATCAGCCTGTGAATTCCAGTGATATCAGGAAGCACTTCTTTCACAGACAGTTGAACAGAACAATTTTCCAGGTCATGTCATAGAGGCAGAGGCACTCAGAGTGTTCAAGTCTTCGTGTGACACAGTGCTGGAAGTGCCCTAGTCTGTAGGTGAGTGGTGAGTCTAGATACTGTAGGCCAAATGGCCTGTTCTCCTCATTATGTGTTCTTATGTTCTAGATGGACTGAATGGCCTGTTCTCCTCATTATGCATTCTTATGTTCTAGATGGGCTGAAGGTTCTGCTTTTTTAATTATATATTCTTATGTTCTATTCTTAAGTTTATTGGAAACTGCTGCTGCTGTATAAACCACTGATTTTATCTGATTGGAACTTTTGAAGTTGAAACAAGGGCTCTCAGGAGCACTGAAGAACACTGCTGCAAATATTTAGATTGTTTTTAATTATATATAGAAATCCCCGGAACGGCTGGCTGAAATAATTGTAGGGCTGTAGTGAGCCTGAAAGCGTTTCCCACACAGTCTGGTTGCGACTTTAATGTAGAGCAAAGCACTTCTAATAAGTTCCAAAGACTAAAGCATTCAGTACCTAACAGTCTCTGGCCTTTGGTAACTTCAAAAGACCCTGTTGCTAGACAACAGGCATTTCATCTACGGCCAGCCGCCACTCCGCGATCAGTAACGATGCCCGCGAGTCGAATGAGTCTTGCAGGGAACACTTCTCGATGGGACCGGTTCAGAAAGACATCTTGCAAATGACTCTTTCTCGGATTAGGATTCGGAGAACTCGAGTAGTTCATTGTCGCTAATGAGCGCATTAGTATGGGGAGCGGGGAGACGAACGGGAGGAGTTCTTGGCATCGCATGCATGCTCAAATCCTTAAAGCGCCACTGCAAACGCAGGCCGCTGATTGGCCTCTCATGTTTTTATTAATGCAGCCACTTGCGCCTTAATTGTCTTGAAAAATTCATCACGCACTTTCAGCGATCGCGCACTAAGAAGTGTAATCCACTGGACACAAGCTGGCACCACAGTAGAGCTCCTGGCCAGCCAGACCCAGTGTGGCAGGGGGACTGACACAGAGAGAGTCAGTGTGGCAGGGGAACTGACGCAGAGAGGGTCAGTGTGGCAGGGGAACTGACACAGAGAGAGACAGTGTGGCAGGGGAACTGACACAGAGAGGGTCAGTGTGGCAGGGGAACTGACACAGAGAAGGTCAGTGTGGCAGAGGAACTGGACACAGAGAGAGACAGTGTGGCAGGGGAACTGACACAGAGAGAGTCAGTGTGGAGGTGCAGGGGATGATAAAAGAGAGAGTCAGTGTGGCAGGAGGAACTGACACAGCAGAGAGGTCAGTGTGTGCAGGGAACTGACACAGAGAGGGTCAGTGTGGCAGGCGAACTGACACAGAGAGGTCAGTGTGGCGGGAACTGACACAGAGAGGGTCAGTGTGGCAGGGGAACTGACCAGAGAGGTCAGTGTGGCAGGGGAACTGACACAGGAGGTCAGTGTGGCAGGGGAACTGACAAGAGAGGGTCAGTGTGGCAGGGAACTGAAAGAGAAGGTCAGTGTGGCGAGAGGAATGGACCAGAGAGGACAGGTGGCAGGGGAACTGACACAGACAAAATGTCCAGTGTGTAGGGAAACCTGACACAGAGAAGGTCAGTGTGGCAGAGGAACTGGACACAGAGAGAGACAGTGTGGCAGGGGAACTGACACAGAGAGAGTCAGTGTGGTAGGGGAACTGACACAGAGAGAGTCAGTGTGGCAGAGGAACTGACACAGAGAGGGTCAGTGTGGCAGGGGAACTGACACAGAGAGAGTCAGTGTGGCAGGGGAACTGACACAGAGAGAGTCAGTGTGGCAGGGGAACTGACACAGGGAGGGTCAGTGTGGCAGGGGAACTGACACAGAGAGGGTCAGTGTGGCAGGGGAACTGGAAATGGAGAAAGATTTGTGAAAATGGTGAAGTGCGGTGCGTCAGAACGTAGAGGGAGGGAGACGCAGAGCGACCGTGACCTGGAGGTATGGAGGGAAGGATTCTACAGGGCACAACGGACACAACCTGCCTCCCCAAATCTGTACTGACAACCACTAAACCCCCAACCTGGCCTTCATTCATTATTCATCAGCTTCTGTCTCTCAGTGTGGCGGCCCCAGAGGATAAACCGTGCTGTAAATATTAGCAGGAACGCGCGCGCGTCTGCGATTCTCAACCATTGAAATATTGAACCGCGAATGCTCGGGGCTACAGCCAAGGTCAAATACGCTATTTAACAACGCAACAAAAAAAAAAATATATGCATTTGCATTCTCCCACTTCAGAAAGTTGGGCAGATAAGGATATCTTTATGCTAATCCTGCATAATTTGACCTCGGGTGAATGTTTTGTCATATATATATATATATATATATATATATATATTTAATAATGAATATTTTTTAGTGCACAGATAAACCAAACGGCCAGTAAAAAATGGCAGTTAGGCTGTCTTCCTGGAGCCCCATAAGTGGCAGGCTGTGCTCTGAATTAGAAAGACGTGGCGTCGGACGGGAGCGGACGCGGACGCGGGCTCAGTCCGGTCGCAGGCCTTACAGCTGAGCGGTGATCCAGGGCGCTGAGCTACGGGCCTCAACGCACGCCGAGCGTTGAGTTCGCAGAAACACACATCAGAACGGCGATGTGGTCAGACGGTGTCCTCCCCAAAATGAAACGAAACCCCCTCAGACGCGTGCTGTGCGTGATGAAGCACACCCCGCGCTGTAACAGGGCTTCAATGATGGATCACAGAACCAAACGGAAGGCTACACGCCAGCCTGCAGACCAGCTGGGTTCGCTGGGCCCGCCCACAGTGAAAGCCGATTGGCCGGACGCCCCTTGTGACTGACGGTGCCGTGAAAAGAGACGGCCGTCCCCCCGATGCTGGAGGCCCCGCCTACCTCGGCGGGACCGGGAGGCGGGAGCTTTCAACGGACCCGCCGTCAGCTCGTCACCGGACCGATCGAAAGAGCTCCTGCTCCTCTCTGAGGAAAGAGAGGACGTTCGCGAATGCGTTTGTGCCTTTTTAAGGGAGCGGCCTGATAACAGTCCCCCTTATTAGCGCAGGAGCACAGCCAGCGTGCGCCGAGCGTAGCGGTGATTAGCGCCGAAATCGCATTAAGCTCAATTATCAGCAGCGCTACATTATCGCTAAACAACGCGGTTCCCCGCCATTACCGCTAATTATCCTCCATACAGAAATACATTTGACAGCTCTTAGAAGGGGGACAAGATAATGACATTTTAAATTACGTTAAAATGGGCCTCAATTAGCCCGACTAAATATAGCTTTAAAAAAAGATTTTACATAATACATAATATTTTTTTCTGCTCCCTTAAGAAGCCTGTGCCGCTAACTGTGGTCTGAACTCTCGAACCCTTTGAAAACAGGTGTGGGATTCATGACTCATTTCTGTCTCTTAAGAGCATCACGGCTACCTTGAGTGGAAAAGTCTGGCAAACAGAATTACAATCCAATATATCATTTCTCAGGCTAGCGCAGACTAGGTGACAGTACATTACGATGGTGACGGAACCGGGCTTGTGATTCTAAGGTTATTGGTTCGATTCCCAGGTAGGGCATTGTGATTGCACCCCACTTTAGAATCGCTGTATAACCTGACTGTTTTAATAATAATAATAAAAAACATCTCATCTTCAAAATGCCAGGATGTAATATAATGTGAAGTATTGCAAACGAAACACACTGGAATCTCGCTGAAGTGGAGTGCTTGATTAATAATTTCACAATGTTTTTCCCATTACAAAGAATTTCTTGGGTTAAAATGACCCTTGAATGGCACCGTGGTTAACTTTCTGAAGGGGCTTTAGGATAAGGGTGTGTGTGCTTGGTACTTTCAACGCCACTTAGTATCAGAAGTACCCACAGGAACCCTTCTGAATATACATTCATTCATCAACAGGAAAAACAGGGGTCTCTCCTATGTAGCTGTTATTTATGATGAAAGCTTCATATAAAAATGTATTTCAGCGTTTCTTTTTTTGTGAAATATTTCACCAAAATGAATTCCAAAACCACAGTTTTTTCTTCAACAATTATACTTCGGACGTTCGGAATCACTAGACATGTGGCCAATGCCACGGAATCTCCCTCCTTTCCTAGCAATCTCTGAGCCCGTTAGCCGCCGGCGTTAGCGGCAGCGCTAGCCCAGTGCAGACGGCCCCGGCTGGTTGAACACCGGCCTGTCATCCGGAGCTCAGCCTGGGCACGCTGCTATGAAAGAGCCCTTAATTGGACACTCTGCCCCCTCCGCTCCTTCCCTTTGGTCTCCGGTGAGGGAAACAGCTAGCGCTGCTGGGCGAGTCACATCAAAGCGTGAACCGGCAGGAGGGGAGGTGTCAGCTTCACAGCAACCGACTGAGCAAAGCACTCGCAGGACGGAAAGAACAGCACCGGAGTGACAGCTCGAGAGAGAGAGAGAGAGAGAGAGAGAGAGAGAGAGAGAGAGAGAGAGAGCAGTGAGATGTCAGAGATAGAAAGAGTGACAGACAGAGAAAGAGAGTGATAAAGAGAGCAGTGAGAGAGATAAACAGAGAGAGGGCGATAGAGCAATAGTGGTGTGTGCCTGTGAGAGAGAGATAGAGAGAGGCAGCAGTGAGAATGAGAGACAGACAGAAAGAGGCTGAGTGACAGAGTGAGACAGAGAAAGAGAGCAGTGAGAGAGAGAGAGCGACAGAGAGATCTAGAGTGATGTTGAAGTGACCACAGCCTCAGGAGTAAGAGAGAGAGCAGCATTGGTCAATAGCGCACGCGGGTATACGATTAACTTCCTGTGGCTGATTTAAAGGGAGTCACGTCCGAGCTCTTGAATATCAGATCTGAGAGCAATGGCGGCTTCACGGCTTCGCTGATAGCGCAGTCCGCCCGACTCACACGGCAGTTCTGAGGGATTCTTATAACCACGCAGCCACCCTGAGCGTGAGCTCATTCAAAAAAACGAGCTGCTCTTTCTGCCTGTCGCTCCTCCTGAGCGCCCCCTGCAGGCCACTGCGCACGCTGGCGAGATGAAGGAGCCCGGCTACATCACCGGCAGGGAAAGACGATCGCTGCACCTCCTGCGGGCCATTTACACGTGTCATACAGCCCAAATTTACTGCGGGTATCCATAAACGCGCTTTGCTCCCAAGTGAGAGAGAGAGGCTGGGCGTAGCGTTTGACGGGGCTTTTTGTTTGTCCCCGCCCACCTTGCTTCCTTCCCGCCGGCGGAGTGGCGTTACCGTCGGCCGCTCTGTCGCCAGCGGGGGGGGGGCCTCCCGGCAACTCGCGTTAGAGTCACATGACACAAACAGAAACAGGGGCGACTGCCACTGCAGGCTGCTGGGAAGGGAGGCGGGTGATGCATATTAGTGTCATGGGGATCAGAGAGAGTCAATATATCACTTACCTAAAGACGTGGTTGCAGGGATTGGCTCCTTGGACACTAGAAAGACAGCAGAAAACAGGAATCAGTATAGACCTGAGAGCTGCTGGGTTCTCTTAATCACCTATAAAATATCTGCTTGTTAGCACACAGGACACAGAATCTTGAACGCAGTGTTTACTTGTACCAATTGTATACCTCCTCACCCTATGGCAGAACTGCACAGCCTCTGTTCCACCCAATTTATCTGGATAAATTTTCTAAACAGCTGCATGCACCAAAGCTGGTCCACACTCCTATATCCACAGATCACAGCAAAAATTTAAAAAATAATTTTTTTGTGCTGTCTTCAGCCGTAGTTCTGGTCTTTAACAGAAATGTCCATTAAAATGTTCCCTCTCTGCCATACAGGGCATCATTTTAAGAGAACACATTCTGATGATCCCTACAGAACTACAGCAACTGCATACTGCATGATCTTTGTGAAATACTTAAACTTTTCAATGCAGCAAATTAGAACACTTCCAAGAATGTCCCTTAATAACAAGTGTAAGGTGGATGTTCATTGGTTGAAACTTGGTTGGTTGAACTATATTTCCGATAGTTCTCCATGGTTAACATCACCGCATTCCTTTTGGTCCATGCTGACAGAGGCATTCATATCATGCCATGCCACACCCTCAACAAGGAACAGGTGCTGGTGTACCTGAGTAGTAGGAATTCAAGAGACTTTTGCTTTGAAGAGTTTTGCCCTGTACAGAGAAGGAACAGGGAGAGGGGGATGCTGGGAAGGAGAAACACAAAAGGGGAGAGTTTAGCAACATTAAACACGGCTGAGGGATGAAACACAGGGAGAGGTGAGAAACCGCATCGTCTTGTGCCACGCTGGAGCCAAAATGGCGCCCAGACAAGACGGCCGCTAACCTGTTACGCGTAGGACACTGAAGCCCACTGTCTCTTTATCTGGCCATCAGCCTCTGTGCTTTGCAGAGTCTCAGTACTGTCAGGGTCACAGAACACATTGCAACCTTCTGGATGACAGATACTCTCAGCTCACAATAAAATCCCACAGTCCCTGAACCCTGCGTGCGGGCACAAGCCCGGCTCTCAGCAAACAGCACTTCCACCTCAGTGATATCATCTCGGTGACCGGGAGCAGCGCGACATGCGCTCCGCTGCAGGGGAAAGGGAGGCCCGTGCGGGTCTGTGCCGTTATGAGCTCATTATATCGCGCTACGGCGAACCCGCCACTCGCAGACTTTGTCCTGAGCTCCGGCGACGACCGAGTTTCAAACGTAAAGAAACCCAAAGGCAGATAATGATCCCCGCCCGCATGTGTGGCACACATGCGGGCGGGGAGCCAAACGAAACTGGACCGGGAAGAAGGGATGGTTGTAGGATCAACAGGGCGTGAAGACAAGCGGAGCTGTGATTGGCTGCCGTTTATGCAACAAACCAGCAATCAGAAGACGCCATCCTCCCCCGCTGTCTTCTGATCTGATCATTCTGATGATGTATTAGAGGGAAGGAGGAGAAATGATTTAATGGCGCAACCTTGGCGACGGCAGCTCCTGTGATTCAGAGGCGCTGGACAGCATAATGCTGATGACTGATCACACACTACCCTGACGTATGTGCTGGACACGGCTGCTCCTCTTCAAACGAACAGACACAGGGCATTCAGGGGTGTATGAGCTATACAGCACAGGGCCTGTAGGGCATTCAGGGGTGTATGAGCTATACAGCACAGTGCCTGTAGGGCATTCATGTGTGTATGATCTATACAGCACAGTGCCTGTAGGGCATTCAGGGGTGTATGATCTATACAGCACAGTGCCTGTAGGGCATTCAAGTGTGTATGAGCTATACAGCACAGTGCCTGTAGGGCATTCAGGGGTGTATGATCTATACAGCACAGTGCCTATAGGGCATTCAAGTGTGTATGATCTATACAGCACAGGCCTGTAGGGCATCAGGGTGTATGAGCTATACAGCCAGTGCCTGTAGGGCATTCAGGGTGTATGATCTATACAGCACAGTGCCTGAGGCATTCAGGTGTGATGATCATACTCCCTGTAGGGCATTCAGTTTGATTATACAGCACAGTGCCTGTAGGGCATTCAGGTGTGTATGATCTATACAGTACAGTGCCTGTAGGGCATTCAAGTGTGTATGAGCTATACAGCACAGGGCCTGTAGGGCATTCAGGGGTGTATGATCTATACAGTGCCTGTAGGGCATTCAGGTGTGTATGATCTATACAGCACAGTGCCTGCAGGGTATTCAGGTGTGTATGAGCTACACAGCACAGTGCCTGCAGGACATTCAGGTGCATAAACTCTAGGGCATTTACATATTTAAGATACAGAAGATGTCCATAGGGCATTCAGGCATTCAAGATCCAGGTGCAAGTCTGAAACTGACCAGAGCTGGTGAAAAGGCTCGATACGAGTCGCCCATTGAAATTAAAAGCGCACGTGCCCAGTAAAGGTTCTGAATGTCACGCCTCCATTTAAAGCTGACCAATGGCGGTAATTACACATGCGGCCCATACCTGCCAGGCACCCGACAGACAGTTTTTTTTTTGGCTGCGATATCGCTGGCGGAATTTATGAAGAGGCGTACCGCGAAGAGGCGCACTGGACTGCGCACCAGCCTGGAGGGCCTGACTGGGGGGGGGGGGGGGGAGGGAGGGGGGGCGCGAGGAACGGCTGCGGTGAGAAGGTCGCGGTGCATTATCCGAGACGTGATTGTGCCACCGCCCTGAACTTTCGAATTAATCCGTCCACAAAGGCCAGTGTGACATTTTCCCAAGACGAGGAGGCCGGGATGCTCCTCCTAATTACTGCTCTCTCGCAGTGGGAAGGGCCGCCACTTAAAAGAAATAAAATAGGGATCAAGAAACCGCACAATGAGGGGCACCGAGCCCAGGCTGCCGCCATCCCTTTGTTCGGGACGCGCCTGTCTCTCTTTCAGGCACACGAAAACGCGTGGCCCTGCCCACCTCCCCCCAGGAGCATCTGAGAGAGCCGGCATTCTGCTGCTCTTCACCCTACTGACCGCGACTCGTTTCAGCCAATCGGGTGCCAGGCCCTGGCTTCGATCCAATCAGAATCCAATCAGGCTGCCTCTGAGTCTCCATGAAGTCAATGTTTATTTTTTCACAGATGAGGACTGGCCAGTTCCACGGTCACTCAAATTAAAATGCCACCTTCCGCTGGCTTGTTACATTGGAAAAGAATAAAAATGTGTTGTGTTTATGTGCTTTTTTAGCATTTCAAATGCTGTGAATTCAGTGTTTACCGAATCCTTGTGTATTTGTATATGTGTAGCAAAAAAAATAAGTTGAGTTGTAAAGATGTGAGATTCAAAGTGAATAGAGCAGGATCACCGGGGGTAACTGGTGACAGATGTGCAGTAAATTGTCTTTGTTGTGAGCTAAAATATTATACGTGACACATTAGAAATGAATTAGAAACATTATTGTTTGGGTGAAGACCAGAATATAAAATAATGATTTGTGGCTGAGGCTGAAGTCAGGGAAAGGAGGAGAGGACAGGGACTCACAGAAGCTGTTGAGGTCCTGGGTGCTCGTGGAGAAGGGGTCGTCCTTGTGGAGGGTGCTCACTTTGCCCGTGCTCTTGTCCGCAGTCCCCACCGGGCCCATCTCCCTCTGGGTGCTGCTGCTGGCCGTCTCCTTCTGCTTCTTAGCAAGCTTCCTTCAAAAACGTCCCCAAAACAGACGAGTTAACCCAGGGGCCCGCCAAGCCATCCCCCACGCCACGCCACGCGACAGCAAAGCTCCACACGCATGCGACACACTGCTCACACACCAACAGCCAATCAGTTTATCGCACTGGAGGACCAATAAAAGCCAACCGCCTTACTGTATGTAAAGACTGGCCGGTTTATCGCTATGGCTATGAATGTCCTTATATGGATACATGAACGTGATTGGCTCATTCAGACTTAAGATATATGTTATGCTACCTCTAAGGCTCAGTCTACTGAACGGACTCTTTATTCTTTTTTTTGCCATTTTTCTCCCATTTTCTCCCCAATTTAGTCTTAACACCAATTCCCCGTGTGTATCATGATCCAGGTCGATGCGCTATCCTCTGTCGGTTTGGGGAGGGTGTAGACTACCACATGCCTCCTCCGTTACATGTGGAGTCGCCAGCCGCTTCTTTTCACCTGACGGCGAGGAGTTTCACTGGGAGAGCGTAACGCATGCGAAGGTTCACGCTATCTCCCACAGATCCCCTCCCTGCTGAACAGGCGCCCCGACCAACCAGTTGGAGTCGCTAATGCAACAACCAGGACTCATACCCTCACCGGCTTCCCACCCGCGAACACTGCCAACCGTGTTCGTAGGAACGTCTGACCAGGCCGGAAGTACCGGGGATTCTTTATTCTAAACAAAACAAAAAAAGTAAAAGAAATTGTGACTCAAAGAATATAATGTTACTCATTGCTAACCTATTACGTTTAGGAAGGGGTTGGAAATAAAGAGATTTGGCTCGGAGGAGACTCAGCAAGTCGCTCGAGCCGGACTGCAGGACTACACTTAGCGGTATTTTTAGGTGGCGATAAACCAAGAGTTCCAGAATGCGTCCCGCCATGAGGTGTCACGCGCTTGCCATGCGGAACAAAGCACGTCCGGACCCCGTTATAAATTTGTCAAAAGTCAGCGGTGAAATCTGATGACAGGAGCATGGCGAAGTGGCACTCAAGTACCGAACGGCGGACTTCGACAAACAGCTCCGGGAAGTTCCGGGGCTTCAAACGTAATCAAAGTTTCTCCGCGCGTATGTCAACCCTCCGGACCAAAACAACACATCAGAACGCCAGCCTTCTGTAGCATTGTAGAGAAGGATTATCAAGCACAGTGAGGCCCATAGATCACTCCCAGGCAAACCTGGCCACACCGAACAAAAGCTACCGCAGCTTTCTTATCACGCAACACCATCTCATCTCACAATGGGTTAGCAGGACATTTTCAAGGTTATTCTGCTATTCTCTTTCTGCTCAACGGTAGATCATGTAACACATGAAGAAAACGCTCTTGAAATGTGTGTCGACCAAGGCACAGATTCACTGGAAACAGTGATAGCGCTGTTTCCTTGACGCTGAATATTGAAATTCATTGCTGTATTGTCAAATCACCAGCATGGCAACGCAGTTCACTGATTTGTCAAGAAGAGAAAACTGGAAAAGTTATGAAATAAATACCTGCTGGTCAGTTTACCTACCTATAATATTATAATAATCTTATTTTTAAACAGATATTTGACATAGAAAATAAAAGATCATTGTTAGAAAGTAAGTGTGTGTGCACATGCGTGCGTGTGTGTTCATGAGCGTATGTGTGTGTGTTGAGAATATGTACAGTAATGTAGCAAAGGGT
The DNA here is from genome assembly GCF_018555375.3 of Anguilla rostrata. NCBI lineage: Eukaryota > Metazoa > Chordata > Actinopteri > Anguilliformes > Anguillidae > Anguilla > Anguilla rostrata. The sequence goes on from NC_057945.1 coordinate 7,274,405, forward strand.
ATGAGAGTGTGTGTGTATATGTGTGTGTGTGCATGCTTACATGCATGTGTGTGAGTGTGTGTGCTAGCATGCGTTTGTGTGTATATTTGTGCATGTGTGTGTATGTGTGTGTGCATGTGTGATTGAGAGTATGTAATGTCACATACACATGGGAGCTGGGAAAGGACATGTCACATATTTGGACAGCTGGTGTAACTAATGACTAATGAAGACTACAGCTCAGCTAGCATAGAGCGGAGTCAGAGGAAGACCTTTCATACGCAAGCAGACCCCAAGTGCCTGATCGACCACAGGGGGTGGCAAGAAAGTGATGAAACCCACTCCTAATCGACTGAACCCTCCCATCCCGGGACAACGCACAATTAGTGGTTGCGGAGAGAGTTCTACGGGGATGCCGTTGAAATGGGCGTGGTCCAGATGCGATCCATGACTGGGGGTCATCCACATACCAGAACAGTGCCTGCTGGCCCAACCAACAGCCCTTCCTTATATGACTGACTCCAGCCAAGCATCTGTTATTTATAAATTAAACTACTCCAACTCCTGTCAGGCTCTCCATCCCCCAACACCCCCCTCCCTCCATGTCACGCCCACCAGCTTTGCCACACCCACTTCTAGAGAAAACGGTGAATCGGCAAACTATGTTCTTATTCATCTCTAGACAGACAGAACACTGAACTACACCATCATTTTCATCCGGCAGGTAGAACATTCCTCCTACGAAAAACCTTTACAGCAAGTGCCATTTTAATATAATCAGATAATAGACTTTTTCTTCCATGTTACACGTTTTGAATAGCGAGGCCTGTGCATAAGCTGATAGGCCTAGTATCAGATTAGTTTAAATGAAAGAGGAGCATATGGGAGAGAACCCCATGTCTTAATATCTATGGTGACCAGTGGCTTTCTGGGAGCAGCTGTATCTATGGTAATGAAGGAAAAAAAATCTGATGTCCATTATGGATCCAAAGATTAATCTTGCAAGCAACCAAACCACATGGGTTTGGTCCAGCCTCATCTGACAGATGAGATATCTACAGCGATGGCATTCACGTCTACTATCTGAGAACGCAGACCCTGCTGAATAACTGCTGCTGCTTTCTGCTTATTAAATACCGCCTGCTATCAAAACATTTAAAATATCTGAGTTTTTTTTTTTTTTTGGTAACTGATGCCCCACTCTGATCATGGTATAATTTCATGCATTCTGCACAGTGCCTACAGTATCTGTACGGGTGTGGGATCAGGAGTTAAATTAATTTTTATTTAAAAATATCATTATTTAATTCTCTTTTTTTTTTTATCATTAAAATATTGGCATTTAAGTTCAGCTTATGTCCTAATATTTGTATGAATGTTACTCCATGGATCCCTCCCCTTCACGAACAAACCCGGTGCTTGAGATGATATTTAAAATCACAGGATATATGTGAGCTTGGGAGAAGCAAATCCGCTTTTCAACCACATGCCAGCAACCACAGAGAGAGTGTTTTGTTTGGGAAAAGTAAAATCAAGCCATATTGTATTGATTTACATAATACTCTTTGTGTTCCTGGAATGTGCGTTGAAAGAGGATTCCCTACAAGGAGAATTGTGTCGGGCTCACTGGTCTGGCCCACGGGCTGATGGGTAAGATAAAGCCTGCAGGCACAGTTTTGAATGGACAGGCCTAAGCTCTGTGTGCTAATACACATTTGCTAAACAAATTAGCCATTTTGCATCCCGAACAGCTCTGAGGCCTAAGACAGAGCAGAGCAGCCACTGCCTTCTCAGAAAGGCCACGGTCAGAGGCATATGAGAAGAGTCTGCTGTGCTGTGCTGTGCTGTGCTGTGCTGTGTTCTGCGGATCTGTGCTGTGCTGTGCTGTGCTGTGCTGTGCTCTCACCCCTGCCTTTCCCTTTCTATTAGCCTCTCAGCTTGTAACGCTCAAGCTGACAGGGCTCTGTGTGTGTTATTCCACCCATGAGTAGGTGTGCATGCATGCATATAGATGCGTGTGCTTATGTGCAAATGTATTTGAGCGTATGCATAAATGTGTGTGTGTGCATGCCTGTGTGTGTGTACATGCATGCATGTGTGTGTACATACATGCATATGTCGATGCGTATGTGTGTGTATATGCGTGCAAGAGTGTGCGTGTATGTGTATATCGATGTGTGTATGCATGTATGTGTGCGCGTTGAAATTTGTGTCAGTCTTCTTCTTTAAGACGGAAGATACTTTGACCACGGTGCCTTCACTGCTGCAGTTAACTGTCAGTAGTGATATTTCAGGAGCTCCTTTGAAGTATAGCAGCAGCTCAATAGGCAGCCTCATCCTGATGAGGACTCAGACACGGGAGAGTATCTATGGTAGTCCGTCAAGAAAGTACCCACGGAGCATCGTATGTCCTTTTCATATTCTGGTTGGCGTCTCTGACACAGAAGACACAGTCCCCGCTGGTCCTGCACTAAATCATACCCAGCCTGCTCTGCAGGGAACACTGAAGGGGGCCCTATGGAACCATCAGTCAGCTGCTCAGAAGGTTGTGCTCACCACCGCCTGCTCCCTGCTCTTTCCACCACCGGCTTGGGCTACTGCAGTTCCCTTCTCACTGGCCTCCCTGTCTGTGCTACTAAGCCCCCGCAGCTGAAACAGAACGTAGCCGCACGACTGGTCTACCGTCTTCCCAAATCGACTCACATCACACCCTCCTCACTTCACACCCATCTCACCCATTCTCTGGTGCCCTACTGCCCCGCTCACATCAAGTTGAAATCCATGGTAATAGCCTACATAGTAGCGGGGAGAACAGCTTCACCATAGCTCCAATGAGTGAGGGGCACTGCTCCTCCACACCTCCATGGCCCTCAAACCCTAAACCGTGCAAGATCTCTCTATTCTGTAAACTCAAGGGGAGTGGCACTGCCATCCCTGCGTGGTTCTCCCAGTCATGGTGCCAATCTGCATTAGCACCCCCTAGTGGTGACAAAAAACGTCCAACAGTGGTCAGGACAGAAGGAACATTGGGATCCCCAAGAGACTGCACCTCGTTTGCTCTCCCATCTCCACTTCCTGGCACTCCCACCTTTTATATGTACCTGAATGAATACTGTAATTCAGTCTCGGTGTTTTTACAGTTTTAGGTTTTTTTATGGTTATATTTCTCTCTACTTAGGGTTTGTTATGGATGTAGTCAGTACGTATTTAGAAATTGTGCTTTGGCTGTTGGTGGTTATCTCAGTTGGCCAGGTCACTGTTACTCATATTAATCAGGTGAATGCACTCCTGTTTCTCCTGCATTGTAAGTCGCCCTGGATAGGAGCATCTGTTAAATGAACGTAATGTAATGTAATGACCAATGGCAGCTGGCCCCATTATGCTGTGAATTATGATAGCTAATGATGTTGATAAGTGGCTGCTTCAACTGCACCCAGGACCTCACTCATATGGCAGGGAGAGAAACAGGAGCTCTCACACGAGAGGGGGAAGAGGGAGGAAGGGGGGCGTGGGGGAGCGACAGACTCAAAAAGAAAGACAGACACGGGGGATGATGGAAAAGGAAAAAAGTCACATTAACTGGGATGAGGAAAGAAGCCAAAGAGCGAAAGGTGAGAGGAGAGAGGGAACGAGAGAGAAGAGGTGAGGCTACATGTCATCTGTGCCCTCATGGGAGACAGTGCAGCTCTGCCTCATTAGAGCCGGATTCTCTGCTCTCATACGGAACTGTATAACTACTCTCATACGGAACTGTATAACTGCTCTCATACGGAACTGTATAACCGCTTTCATACGGAACTGTATAACTGCTCTCATACGGAACTGTATAACCGCTCTCATACGGAACTGTATAACTGCTCTCATACGGAACTGCATAACTGCTCTCATACGGAACTGTAGAATCGCCCTCATACTGAACTGTGTAACTGCTCTATATACGGAACTGTCTGAGATGTAAGGAAGAACTAATGCAAAGTTTTATATAAGAGCAAAACCTAAATCTAAATGGAAAAAAAGAAAAAGTTTCAATTGAAATATTGTCAATAACTCAATTGCTTCTACTGCAATTCCATCTTCTGATCGGACATTTCAGCCTTTTGGTTATAATTTCCAGAACTTTGCTTTCGCTTTCCCTGTTTTCAGTTGAAAATTTCAGAGGAAAATTTCATGCGTATGTGGGGTCTCATTGAGTGGGCGTCATAGCTGCCACTCCAAATTCCGATTGACCAACAGACCTGCATTTGGCTGGAGCGCTCATAACTTTGTTCTGACTTCTTAAATTTTTGCTTTTCTTCAGCAGAGACAAATATACTGCCATACAGGTGTTCAATTGCACCAAAAGCTTTAGTGAAACTTCAGTGAAAAAGAGTGCCTTTGAATCCCTCTCCTGGAGTCATAAGGTCACAGCAATGCCAGACTACAGGAGTCCTCTCGGCTGAAAACTCCTATAATGGGCTCATTTAAATGACAGATTCCCTGCATACTGCAAGTGGCAATGAAGTAGTGATAATCCTTATTTAATGAATGTCAAAGCAGCACTTGATTAAAAGCGAGGATGTGGCGCTCTGGCTGGTCTGGCTCTTACATTAGCCATGGCTCTACTAATAGCACATTATTCGATGCTCTCATAATAACACAATTATAGGCAATCTGTAGGCCTACAGTGAATCAGGAGTCGGTGTTTGAAAGGGAGAAACAGCCTGCATCTCATTTCTCAAGCGTTTACAATGGCACGGTTTCTATAGGTTCTCTCAGCATTGTGGTTTTTCCCAATAGGCAAAAGATTTGATGCCCTGCATAGAAAAATATATTGAGTATAATTTGGGGAATTGATAAGAAAATGGAACACTTGCAGTCTGTAGACAGATTATTCACCTTACAGAGTCTCTGTATGGGCCTGATGGAACCCATGGACAGCATGCTACATCTTCTCAACCTGGACCTTATCCAGCATGTGTTGCTGTCCCCAACTGGACCTTATCCAGCATGCAAAAGCTCTTAACCTGGACTTGATCCAGCATGCAACATCTTTCAACCTGGACCTTATCCACATGCAATGCTCTTCAACTGGCCTTATCCACATGCAATGCTCTCTCAACCTGGACCTTATCCAGCATGCAACATCTTCTCAACCTGGACCTTATCCAGCATGCAATGCTCTCTCAACTTGGACCTTATCCAGCATGCAATGCTCTCTCAACCTGGACCTTATCCAGCATGCAATTCTCTCTCAACCTGGACCTTATCCAGCATGCAATGCTCTCTCAACCTGGACCTTATCCAGCATGCAATGCTCTCTCAACCTGGACCTTATCCAGCATGCAATGCTCTCTCAACCTGGACCTTATCCAGCATGCAATGCTCTCTCAACCTGGACCTTACCCAGCATGCAATGCTCTCTCAACCTGGACCTCACCAATGCTCTCGCAACTCGCATCATTCATATGGACTCCACGCATCTTATGCAGCATGCAATGAACTAGATCCAAGACTGGAGAGATGGACTTGTAACTACTTCATTTGTCATAGGGTTGCAATCTTCTCGAGACACTACTTTTGTATGCATGAGCAAGATATTCCACTGAACCAAAATCCAGACAGAATTTCACTTAAATTGTAAGTGTGAGTGTATGTGTGTGTGTGTGTGTGTGTGCATGCGAGCATGTGTGTCTGTCTGTGATACATGTACATCAATGACACTGAATTAATTACTGGTCTCCAGCCTTTGAGTAATAATGCAAAGCTGGATGCATTATTAATAGCATGAGAGCTAAATCCTGAGGACTGCAGGTGAGAGTGTGTTTAAGCAGCAGGCTGAGGAAGGCCGTGCCCTCACTCTGGGTCTCAGAGGATGCTGGTGGGACAGACGATGAAGAAGAACTCTCCAGCGTGAACTGCCCGGGGCAGCCAGCTTTCACTGACATTCCAGGGGCCCTGATTGGAAAGGTAGCCACACCCGTACCCAGTTTCCAAAACCTTTAAACTGCATCACCCAAGAAAGCCTCCCAAAGAGCTGCGCACTCCACACAAAGCAAACGAAACTGTTCACCTGCTGACGACTACAGCCCAGGTGAACTGAGCACAGCACCAACATAACGAACCTCTGAAGGTCACACAGGGTTTACATAGCAAACAAATGACATCAATTACTACATCAACATATGAAAGGCTGAATATTCCTCAGACACTAAATTTATAGGAGAAAAAATGATAAATCTGAAAATGTACGGCTTCACTTCGACCAGGATGTACATAATAATAATAATAATAATAATAATAGTAATAATAATAATACATTTTAGATTATTTCTAAGTATCATTTTCTCACACAACCAGGAAGAGTTTGGGCCAAGTAAGGGTATTTATCCGATTGATTATTCATTGATTATTCAAGTTATCGTCACACAGGAACTTTACACGAGGACAGACGTGATAGATAAATATTAAAAGGGCACGGCGTGAAAATAGCGGCCTAACACTTCCAGCGCAGTTCTGTTTCAGACACCAATCAGAACGGCGACAGACTCCCGTCTGCGGCGCCGCTCGCCGAGCGGACTCGGCCGGCGACGCGGCTAACTACCGCGAGAAAGGCGGCGCGGCCCCAAAAAAGGGGGTCCGCCGGAGTCCGAGGGCTTTAATCAAGAGACCAACGAGCGGAGTCGGAGTGCCCTTTCGGCTCATTCCTGTCACAAGAAGACAACTCGCGGGGCGGGAGCGAGGGAGATTCATAGCCTCGGCCGTGTCACAACCGGAGGGGAGAGTGAGGGGGGAAAACCGCTCCGCGTGTCAGCGTGAATTTTATTGTGCTTTTTTTTTTTTTTTTTTTGAGAGATGACACACATTTGTCATCAAACTGCGAAACAGATTGGAAATCGATGTTGTTTAAAAGAAAAGAGATAATTGCGGTAAACGGCAATTCATCAAGTCGGTATTAGAACGTCCAATTAAAGCCATTGCAGGCAATTTAGAAATGCCTGCGCTGATATAATACTAATTACTCTTAGTCCATTTATGCCATGATTTATGGATTTAAATCATGACATGAGATAAAATGTTACCGCATACAGCTGCATAGATAATTTCATTACTGTAAATTTACTCAAAACTCAGTCCATCTGTGCTTATGTACCTTCGATACACTGAGCATGTAATGCTTTTTGCATCCAAAGAAGCAGCGTAGTAATCGGGTCTATTACTAAGTTTACCTCATCTTTTTATAAGTCCAGACAAAGGGTAGTAACTGCCTTATTTATAATTATAATTTATAATGTGACCATGTTAAAGACTAGCTCTGCCTAATCTGTAAAAACATTTCATATTTTAGTTAGTGGAGTTGTTATGGTGACTCTGTATATCACCTGTTTTCCCATATACACAGTTCCTGTTCTGTATTATTATTGCACAGTGTGGTAGACTGCACTGTAGACAAAGGGCCAAACGTATCCTCTTGTTCTGCTATGATGTAATTTTGTCTTTCAAAACTAATTTGAAGCGACTGCAGGATTTAACTGGATGCGTCCTTACAAAAGATATTATAAATTACTGTACCATTACAAACTATAACACCATTAAACTCGCCTGCCATTAAACTACTCTACCATTAAACTACTGTACCATTAAACACCCGCACAATTAAACTACTCTACCATAGATCTACTTACTGTACCATTAAACTCTTGTACCATTGAAATACTACACCATAAAACTACTGTACCATTAAACTACTGTACCATTAAACGCCTCAGCATCTTACCTCCTTTATGCTAGGATCTTAAACTGCAAGAGGAGTCATTGAGTTTATCCTCTGTAGGTTTGTATGTACTGGAAATACCATTAAACACTGTTCAACCAGAGGATCAGGCCCAAAAGAGGAGTCTTTTCTGTCGACTGGAAAAAACAGTGGGGATCTTACGGGTGGTGTCAGGGCAAACAGGGAACATTGTGGTGTAGAAAAGTGGTTTAACAGACTTTAAAAGTAGTTTTCAAGTTCACTATAACATCACTTTCATCCAGGCACAAATTAGTTTACTGATTCGTTTTAGCAGAATACCGAAATTAGTGCACAAATACAAGGCTCCTTGAGTGGATGAAATGTTCATGCAGAAATACAATGTTCCTTCTGATTGAATAACGTGTTCACGCAGGAATAAAATGTTCTTTCTGATTGGGTAGAGGGTTTTCAGACAGGGAGATCATGCTCCTTCTGATTGGATAGTGTACATGCAGGAATACAGTGATCTTTTTGATTGGATGGCGTGGTCATGCAGTAGTATAGCATGCTTTCTGATTGGATAGAGCGTTCGTGCAGGAATACAGTACTCTTTCTGACTGGATAACTTGTTCATGCAGGAATATAGCATGCTTTCTGATTGGATAGAATGTTTGTGCAGGAATACAGTACTCTTTCTGATTGGATAACGTGTTCATGCAGGAATATAGCATGCTTTCTGATTGGATAGAATGTACATGCAGGAACACAGCACTCTTTCTGATTGGTGTTGAGGTGCTTCTTCCACCATGACATGGCTGGGGGAGTAGAAGGGACTGGATAGAAAGCCTAACTGCAGTTTGGGGAGTCCTAGAAACAGCTCGCAGATGGGAGACGGGACCCACGAGTTACTCAGTCAGATAAAATGGCTGCCAAAGGAGAGCGGGTGGAGCAGCGACAGCTCTCTCTCCTCTCAAACAGATTTACCCAGCAAGCACCTGGAGAAAATGTGTCCGTCTTGCATTCTTCAAAGAAGATATAACATGCCAAGTCTGTAATTTTCCTTCAATAATACAACAATGCATCTCACCTTTATCCAAGTGAAGGGTTCAAAAGTGCTTTTCATTTATCTTAAAAATATGGTGATGGAACCATTAAAGTACTTTATAGGAGGAGTGGGGGGGGGGTAATCTCACCGAAGGCTCAGAACAATGTTAAGCTATGTAGGATAAAAGACAAGAAAAAAAGCAAAAGAAGAATAGATAAGAGAATGGAACAAAAGGAAGATGTTCTTTTTCTCGATTCTACTTACAGGTAATAAGAGTAGGAATGCGCATGTCTTCTGAGGCATGAAGGTGAGCCAGTGGGACAAATTTGAGCACCCAAAAAAAGGACAAACAGGTTGATTAGTTATCTGTGCCACACGCATGGAAGACAAAGAGCTGATGGAGGAAACGGCTGGTTAAAAAAACGGGTTAGAAACATTGGAAAGCTGTTTCCTTACAGACCTCTGGGCATCCCACAGTCAAGCAGATATCCCCACACATATCACTCAGAGTGCTTTCTAACCCATGTCTGCCAGGGTAGGCCCGGCTTGCCTCTGTCTGTGTCCCTGTCTCACACTGTCGAGAAGCGTTTGGGCCCTCGTCGGACACACACAGGTAAAGCATCACTGTAAAAGCAGCACACCTGGCTTCTCCTCGGATCACAGGGAAGAGAGAGAAATGGAAATGCCTGGATGGAGAGATGGAGAAGCTGAGGGAGACAGAGAGAGGGAAGGGTGGAGAGAAGAAGAGGGGTGTGGGGGTTCCATCTGAGAGGATACTGTTTGGCCATTTTGTAGTGCGAGACAGACGGGAAGTACCACCAACGCAGACGACTCTAGGCATGGGCGGTCTGCGTTTTGGTCACCAAGTCCTGGCTGAGGAGGAATTCGGTGAACAAGATGGACGCCCACAGATGACATGCAGCCAGCTAAAATGGAACTAGAACTGAGATATCAGAAGATAATCCATCACTATGTTTATCTAGTGAAATCTAGTACATGAATAGGTCTGGAATAACATCTGTATAGTTAGGCAAATATCTGCCTTATAAATCATTAATGAGATCGGAGTAGGAATGAATGGCATTAAGGGTACCCAGGGTATTAGCTGCAGTGCATGATGGGTGATGATGATGTATCTATTACACCCCTTACAGGCAAAGAAGGATGAGATTTTTACTACAGCGTTCAGAAGCTAAAGCTAACATCTCAGTAAACTGAGTGAGCTGGATTAACATGCATTTTTCAATCTGGTCTGTTTACTTTTTTTAAACCATTTAATGAAAAATTATTTGATCCAGTTTAATTGTATGCCTTATTTGCATATGTGATGTGTGAGACCTATTCAGCAAATTAACGTTTCTCAGTAAAGAGTGATTGCAATTTAATTAAACACCAATGATGGTTAAAAACTTTGTTTGTACTTCAATGTATTTAAAATCATTTAAAATTAAAACTAAACTGCTTGTTTAATAAGTCTTCATTTCTTTATTTTTGAGTTCCTGAGTTGGCTAATGGTCAGAATTTTGCAGACCTATGACCTCTTATTACAAGGTCAGCTCAGCAGAAATATTCCAGAGCAAATAGACAACTTAATGAGTATCTCTCTTTAACTTTACAATGCAGTTCAACTCAATACATACAGTGAGCTCCATAATGTTTGGGACAAAGGCATTGTTTATTGATTTGGCTCTGTACTCCCAAATTTGAATTTATAATTAAACAATTCACATGTGGTTTTCGTACAGATTCTCACCTTTTCTTAAAGGTTATTTTTCTACATTTTGGTTTCATAATGTAGAAATTACAGCACTTTTTTATACATAGCCCCTCATATACAAAGGTAGGCATGTTTTTAATCATTATTTGTATTTACAGAAAAAGCAACTATCTCAACTTCAAATAAGTGCACATAGGGCAACAATTTCTAATCATCCTTTTAAATGTATTTATATTCAGCACGGACTTTAAAAATGCCATTAGCTGCCCTCTCAATATCCAAATAATCAAGTGTTGAAGAAGTGTTTTTGTGTTTTTTTACCGTTGTTAAAACCTAATTAAAGAACAGGCTAAACTAATTTACTGACATTTTCTTTGAGTAATGACTATGAGTAATGACTCCACAATCTCAATCTGTGAACCTTTATTACAATCAGTACCCTTGCAACCTAGCAGCAGAAACCCACTTAAGACGAACCAGAGAAAACCTTTCCTTGGCGATCCAGTCTCTTTATGTATTTTTTTCTTTCCATGTTTAATGAATTCTGTTTGCACCGAAAGCTTTTCATTACCCCAGACTCTCTCTGCATGCAATGGTGAAGATAAAAAAAAAAAAAAACTTCTATAGTTCTTCATTTCCTGTTTCTGTTCTTATTTAACCATTTCACCAGTTCAGTAGTTCACAGGGGGTGGTGAGGGGGGGTTGGGGGGGAGGTGATTTAATAACATCCCTGGCACGGTTCTTCAGCTATGATACACCTTTTTCATGAAAATTATGGAGATAAAGCCCCTAACTTTCCTGAAAAGCCATTCCGGGTATGAGAGCTGACCAGCTAACGTGCTAACCAGCGCTTCGAAAAGCCTTGATTAGCTCTTCTATAGTTCTATCAATGGTGATGGAGTCTGTCGCTATATTGAAGCGGAACAACATAAAAAAATGCATAGCAATTGTTGTTATCTACGTTCACTTCCTGCTAGGCATGCAATTCCCTGGAAAAAAGGCTGTGGTAACCATGGTTTCACAGCAGCACTCAGTAACATAAATGGACTGCTATAAATGTTGAGATGCAGTAAATATTACCATGTATATACCCTCACCTTTCAAAGCCTGTGTCCATGTTTCCACATTATGAAGAAATAAATTAACTCAAGTTACTTCTCAATATACAGTATTTATATAAACTGAAAAACTGAGGTCAAATCTGACTTTAAAAAAAAAAAGTTTATCAAATCTAGTCAAAGTTCAAAATCTTATCATTCATGTAATTATCATACTTAGTTTATTAGCCATATTAACACAAAACATCACCCAATGATATACAGTGCATCATGTACCACCCAAAAATAATGATGTGACAAGGCCAAAAAATCACATCAATATTTTGGGCGGTACATGATGTACAGTAAAACATGGTGATGTTTTGTGTTAATGTGAGTGTGAGGTGCAACGGTAGCACAGAAATCACCGCCCCCAGACTCCTATCCACTTTGTATGGCTGTGGGTGCAGCTCTGCAGTCACAAAGGAACAATCTGGTACAGGGAGCATCATTCATGCTTACAAATACTCCTTACAGTGATATTACATGTTAAAATATAATTGGTAGCGCTTTCACAAGGCCAGTGATAAAGCAGAGAAGTATCAAGGAGCACTTAGAACAAAACTGAACAATATGCTCACAAATCACAAGAATGTGCGGCGCACACGGGCTGCAATACATCACACTGATACAAACTGCAACCCTACAGACATCTGCAGTTTGTAATAAACTGTTATGCTCGTATTACGATCGTGTTAATGTTCCCGCGCTGCCATAACTGCGCTCTTACCCTGATAATTGCACAAGTTCAGCCTTTTGTAAATCCATTAAAGGCGGTAAAGGAGCTCTGAATAAGCGACTGATCTGGGACCTGTTCCAACCACGGAAACACAAAGAAGAGTGCAGCGGAGCGTGCTATTAAACCGATCTGAGATCAGCTCCACTGATCAATGCCACGGATGCCCTACAGCTTCTCTTCATAAAAAAACCCATAGTAATGGTGAAAAGGACTTTTCCTTGGTTATTAGGACAACAGAATTGTGAACTGAAGTCTGCTCTGCCAAAGAGCACTATGAGTATAAGCAGGAAAATCATGGTGAAAGCCGAGTTCACCTGGGGAACAGCCTACTTTTCACTGGAGTTAAAACGGTTTGTGGCCCTCTAACTACCTGCTGCACTTCCAGAACCCCCTCCCCCCGCATCCTGCAGTATTGGCGATGCAGCTCAGTTGTTTCTGATGACTCATTCTGGTCACCCTGTTTGACAGATCATGTCAAATATCTTGACAAAACAACACGGGCCCTGACCATCTTCTGACCATAGAAATGAATACCCTGGTGGACGTTAAATCGCCGCGCGCGTTACCAGGTAAAACTTTCCCAACTATCTCTTCATCCCACGGCGAACCCGAAAAGAGTTACCTCACACACCGCCAGAACAGACAGAGGCTAATTGGTTCGGGGCTAACTGGAAACCTGCCTACGCCTGCGATCGGAGAGAGGGATGGCACAATTTGCATCTGCTCGCTAATTAAGCCGATTATGATATAATAGCTTTTGAGAGCAACGTGTTAGAACACTCGACATGTTTTAATGCTTTTTGAACTCGACAAATTCAATAGAAGCCAAGAGCAGTCTGGCTGCTTTGACCAAGATCAGAAAAGCCCGTGTTACAAGGGCTTTGCATAATAAGTGAGGCTGATGTGGATAGATTTCAGCAATGAGAACAGTCAGTCAATACCGCCAGGTCATGTGACCAATATATAAGTCTCCACCTTTTAATTCAGATTGCCTTTAAACAGTGCTGCTGCCATCATTCTCATGGTATTAATACAGGAGCATGACAGTTCCAACAGCAGCAGCCAAAGGTGGCTATAAATACTAATACACACAAGCTGCTTACTGCACATTCAGTCCTGCACTTAAACAATAGCCTCATTTTTTTTTTTCAATAAACGCTTGGCCTCAATATTTTAAGATGAATTCTCAGTTCTTCGGTGTCCCAGCTAAACAGCCTTATGTAGGTTAACCCTTCCGTTTGCAGAGAACAGGCTGCCATATAATTGCACCATTAGTTACATTTTTGAGATGTTTAAAATGCTTTATAACACTGATGACTCATATGATTAGTATCACATGCAGTGCAAACACAAACATGTAAACATACACATGCAAAAGCATGCACAGACATGTACAGCCATGCATAAACACATGTTCATATCATATGACACATACAACCACCATCATTTTAAAGATGGTAAAGTGTTATACTTTTTCAGTGGACTTCCCCTGAAACCTTACTAAATGATCAGTGTTGCTTTCATGTGACTTCGTAGGGAATCCCTTGTCAAAATAAAGGCATTTCCTTGAATTATTATTATTATTATTATTATTATTATTATTATTATTATTATTATTATCATCATCATCCAAGTAGCAATCGTAAATATCAATGAAAACAGTTCCACTTTTATATTTTTAAATGTATTTACTCATTCTTGCTCTTGTCCAGATTCTTCTATGCAGTTGCTAAACGGTGTGCTTCCCTTGTCCAATAAATTGCGGAATCACCTGTCACGATGTACCTGGATCTGGGCCCAGGCCTAACCTCGCAAGGCTGGTGTTCTCAGCCAAAGGCGCTCGTTTCCTCCAGCTCCATCTATCAGTACCCATAAATCTACTTGAGCCTCTTCTCAGAGCACAGAGCACTATTAATGCATCCATCAGTGAGCCGGTATGGATTATCTGACCTGAGAGTGTGCGCGGCTCATTAAGAGCCGGTGTTGAATTCCTTCACAGCCTATCTATCAGCACACAGACAGAGCCAGCCCTGTGTCTATTCCTCATAGCAGGCCTATTAATGCACCAAGGGAGGCCTGTGTTATGTCTGAACAGAGGTATGCAGGGAGGTGTTAGTATTCCTAACAGAGTTTTGCAGGAGTGTGTTAAGTATGCTAAAGGGTTGTGGGAGTGTTTTAAGTATGCTAAGAGAGGTTTTGTAGGGAGTGTGTTAAGTATGCTAAGAGAGGTTATGTAGGGAGTTTGTTAAGTATGCTAACAAAGGTTACGTAGGGAGTGTGTTATGTGTGCTAACAGAGGCTATGCAGGGAGGGTGTTATATGTCCATGAACAGAATTTATGCAGGGAGTGTGTTAAGTATGCTAAGAGAGGTTTTGTAGGGAGTGTGTTAAGTATGCTAAGAGGGGTTATGTAGGGAGTGTGTTAAGTATGCTAAGAGAGGTTTTGTAGGGAGTGTGTTAAGTATGCTAAGAGAGGTTATGTAGGGAGTTTGTTAAGTATGCTAACAAAGGTTACGTAGGGAGTGTGTTATGTATGCTAACAGAGGTTATGTAGGGAGTGAGTTAAGTTTGCTAAGAGAGGTTATGTAGGAAGTGTGTTATGTATATTATGGAGGGTGGCAGAATAACGCTCATTAGCAACTGTAACCCAGTAATATCAGAATGAACCCACCCACACAGGCCATGCCATTGTCATACGGGCTTGAACAGGCTGTGTGCCAGCCAGCACGGCTGAGGCTGATTCCTGTGCACAGCGCGACTGCACTGCCTGAGCAGTGCCCGTGGGAGCTCCAGCAGCAGGGCGCTACCAGGCGCTAACCATCCGGAACATACCGGAAAATTCCGGATTTACAGTATCTTGTCGACCAGCGCAGCAAAACCGCACAGCGTTTCTAGGAACTGCGCCGGCGCAGCCGCTGGGGAACGGGTTCATTTGAACGTTCCGTTTGCGTTCCAGCTTCTCGCACTCTTTCACAGGTGTTTAGCGAGTTCAGACAGCGACGCGCGACTCGGGACCAGAGATCTCTTTGATGGGATTGAAATGCTCGACAGATCTTTTGAGTGTAGACGAGGGAAGCGTTTTCGGAGATAAGATGGGCCGAGAGAGCAAAGCATGCTGGGAAACCGAACGCACGCGGCGGTTAATGAAACCGAATTAGTGTACCACTCCGCGGAGGTTGTGACACTTTTAGTGGAAAATAATTACTAATTTGACATGGAATGTAAAACAGTGTTTTAAGCCCTTCCTCTTGAGGGATAAGTGCAAGTAAAGTGCAGAAAGAGTAGCACTAAGAGCAGTCATTATTGTGCCAGAGGCTTATGCAAATTCCACTCATTGAAAGGTGTACTTAGTCTACAGTGCATGAAATTCACTCTCTGAAATTTAGCCCGTTTAATATGCTAATTGAGTGGCCTTGGTCTTTATGTGGCTCGTCAAACGTGGCCTGTCTCCAGTGTGACATTGCACAATATAAAAGCTGGCAATGAACTGGAGGATGTAAATATATGGGTGACACTGTGGATCGGAGCTCTCTGAATGCACTACTGGATGCTGGCAGGAATCCACAAATTCTAATTAAACAATACTCAGACGAGGTTGACTTAAGTCCTTCTATTCATGCCTATACTGTAGCAACGCTCACTGTGCTCAACTTTCAGCAACAAATGTTTTTTAGGCAACACTTTCTTTGTAAGCACCACATAAACATTCATACATGCTTACGTAAATACGCATGTGGCACGTGCTTATGAAGGTGTTATGTAGCCCTTATGAACGACCTAGCGTACATGCTAATTTTCTTCTTTTTTTAATACGTTTTCTCATTTATCTATGGATTTCAGTGATCACAAAAACACAAGGCCAGCAATGAGAGAAATGAAACGGATGCAGATGTTCATCGCATGACGATGGGAATGGAGGGCGTTACTGTGAGCCTGAACAGAGGCTTCAGCCTCAGAGAGGCAGGGCCTCGCGTTTCTCGTGCGCGTGGAAGAGATGGATGGCGAATCCGAGCACACGGACGGGTAAAAAAAAAAAAAAACGATGGAGGTGAGGAGTGAGGATGCATAGCCAGAAATAAACATACAATACCCCACGCTCAGAGCTCTCCACGTGTGTATGTCTCTAGGAGTCGCATGGCCGGGAGGAGGAAGAAGAGACAGGGCGTGAGACTATCGCATGAAAGCCGTTGCCACATTATTGCTATTTTTTACCGTGTTAAATTTGACACACGGTGCACACAAATTGCCCTGCAAAGATGACATTTTGCGACACAAAGCCGTGCCGTTCGGTTTGAGAGCAGAACAAATGAGTCGATACATCTGCATTCCGTGAAGACGTTCATGCCGTGAGAGGTGATTGACAGGGGGTGGGGCAGAAGGCGCAGGTCTTCTGCTTCGGCGGATGGGCGTGCGGGAATGGTTCACGGTGCGTCTGAGGCGATGTAAAGCACGGGCGTGATGGATGGATGGCTTCCCGGTTACTGGGTCGGGAAGTGGTCATTCAAAAATGCCTTTTTTTTAAATGAAACCTGAGGTTCACTCATAAAGCAAGAGTGCATGCCATTGATGTTCTACTTTATGCAATAGACTCACCTAGCACATCACAGTTACCTCCCAAACAGCCAGCTCCCAACCACAGTCACCTCCCAACCAGTGTCACCTCCCAACCACAGTCATCTCCTAACCAAAGTTACCTCCCAACCACAGTCATCTCCCAAACACAGTCACCTCCCAACCACAGTCATCTCCCAAACACAGTCACCTCCCAACCACAGTCATCTCCCAAACACAGTCACCTCCCAACCAGTGTCACCTCCCAACCACAGTCATCTCCTAACCAAAGTTACCTCCCAACCACAGTCATCTCCCAAACACAGTCACCTTCCAACCACAGTCATCTCCCAAACACAGTCACCTCCCAACCTGTGTCACCTACCAACCACAGTTACCTCCCAACCACATTCACATCCCCACCACAGTCACATACCAACCAGTTACCTCCCAAACACAGTCATCTCCTAACCAGTCACCTCCCAACCACAGTCATCTCCCAACCAGTGTCACCTCACAACCACAGTCACCAATACAAGTCACCAACCACACTAAAGACAACTTCCACAGTCGTTCTAGACTGATGGAGCAGTAGAGGCGTAGAGAGTCACTTTTAGCCGGTTCTGATGTGGTTTTGCAACCACAGAGTTTGTAACCCCAATGTTTTTTTTCCCCAGTTTGGAAACCACCACTCTGCTCCTCTTCACCCACTAGCAGTCATCACAGTGAAGGAATACATTTGACCTGCAGGTGACAGACTGACTGCAGTCACCTGATTAGCCAGCGTAGTTTCATTAGCATAATGCTAAGGTAATCATGCACTGGGTCCTGGGGAGCAAGTAGCACAGCATTAAACTAATTATACATTCAGGGCTGGGGAGCACAAGTGTGATGCTAAGCTCATAATGCACTGGGGCCTGGGGTGAACTACTGTAGCATCGTGCTAAGCTAATCATGCACTGGGGCCTGGGGCTACCAGCAGCCTATACAGAGAACTACTTCTCTGGTTGGCCTATATGGTAATTCATGCCTATATCTGCTGTTGCACCCTTAAGGGAACACTCCAGGTATAAGATGTAGCCGCAGTTTACATGGGGAGCTCATCCCAGGGGAAGCCAGACTCACCTGGGACTGAAGCTAAATCAGCTACTCCGATTAAAGGAAGCCCCTCTACAGACCTGCACCAGCAAAATGCCCCAAAATTCAGTCAGCAAAACACGCACAAGCCTAAACAACCGAAGCAGCCTCTCCCAGCTGGTTTCACATACGCTTTCTCCATACGGTGCCAGTAATAGCTATTAGTCACGGGATATGGCGAAGACATAGATAACGTTACGCACAGCGGAAACTGTATTATTTCTCAATATCCCGGTAAGAAATCAACCTGCCACTCGTTATTCATTTCTCTGCAACACGCCAAAGAACTGACAGGCCCAAATACACACATCATGCAGCCGAATCGTGCCTGTAACCATAGAAATCCCACACGCATCATGCAGCCGAATCGTGCCTGTGACCATAGAAATCCCACACGCATCATGCAGCCGAATCGTGCCTGTGACCATAGAAATCCCACACACATCATGCAGCCGAATCGTGCCTGTAACCATAGAAATCCCACACACGGCATGCAGCCGAATCGTGCCTGTAACCATAGAAATCCCACACGCATCATGCAGCCGAATCGTGCCTGTAACCATAGAAATCCCACACGCATCATGCAGCCGAATCGTTCCTGTAACCATAGAAATCCCACACGCATCATGCGCCGAATCGTGCCTGTAACCATAGAAATCCCACACACGCCATGCAGCCGAATCGTGCCTGTAACCAGAATCCATCAGCAGCGAATCGTCCGTAACATAAATCCACACATCATGCAGCCGAATCGTGCCTGTAACCATAGAAATCCCACACACGCCATGCAGCCGAATCGTGCCTGCAACCATAGAAATTACACACACGGCATGCAGCAGTCTCCTGTCCGCTGCTACATTACAAATCAATCACAAACCTACAGCGCCTTTTATGAAGTGTAAGAATACACTGCGTTTTCTGATTCACTTAGTGGCTGCTTTCCGCAGTATTCAGAACATTCAGGGCTAAATCAACTATTACAGAGTATTTTATGAGTCCACTATGGCCAGAACGGACTCATATAATCTCTGATAGACCTGAATTAACACTGGACATTTCACTGTGTCTGATAAAGATGAATTGTTATTATCATTATTGTTATTGTTATTATTATTATTATTATTATTATTATTATTATTATTAATAATACTTTATTGATATCATGTAGGGCATATACAAATTTACAGCTGAGCAGTCGCTCTACCTTACTATGCTCATGTGGCCACAGCAGAACTGCCTCCAGGCTCAGCCCATTGCTAATCTACAGTGAATACAGGGCACCAGTGTGTAATGAGACTTCTCCTGAACACAGTCACTATTATCATTTGTTTTTGCACTCACAGGAACAGACGAGAAGAAAGTTCATCAGATCTAGCACATACGGCCTCGTTATTCATCTCTAAACGCATTACCCTTATTGCTGCAGTAATAGAATGAGGTAACGCAGACTGCATCGTAGGCCCATGTAGTGCTTATGAAGGTGCTATGGCCTGCTTATGAACGTGTTATATAACTCTAAGGAAGCACCTTTCACAGGTTGCTGAATTAAACAACACACAATTTATTTAGGTTACGAAAGACACCCCTCTGCCCCTCATTCTGCATTGTGAGCATACAGTCAGCGATGAACATCAGTTCCTCCTTTAGGGGCATAAATACTTAAACACAATTTAGGGTGAAATTCATAAGAAGTGGATTTTAAGCAAAGCGCAAGGGCCCCAGAGCCAGCGCGAGCGCACCAAAAAACATAAAATCACCATTAGGGCCACGTCAGGTTGTCCAATTCATTTCTGCGTCATCATTGCCTTTTCTTTTTTTTTTCTTTTTTTTAAAATGGAGCCTGTCTGTACAACTCAGAAACATATGTATCACCAGCCATGAAAAATTAAAACAGCAGTTTACTCCCTTACCGCAAGTGCTTTTCTGCAAATAATTCATCGGAGGTGAACGGCACGAAAACGCTTCTGATATATAAAACAGTGGGGTCCCGCTTTCTGGGTGTAACTGGTATGAAATATGGATGATGGCAAAGCTGGATACTTTAGGGCACCGCTGGCTAAGTGCTCTTCTCCCGTGACCCTGTTCTACATCCAACGGCTGAACGGGGCGGGCTCAACTATTTATGAGCATACCGGCTCCACTTGTCTGATTTACACGAACACACACACTTATGGACACAGACACACACACGCATGGACACGGACACACACACGCACGGACACAGACACACACACGCATGGGCACAGACACACACACACACGCATGGACACACACACACACTTACGGACATGGACACACACACGCATGGACACAGACACACACACGCATGGACATGGACACACACACACGCATGGACACGGACACACACACGCATGGACACAGACACACACACGCATGGACACGGACACACACACGCACGGACACAGACACACACACGCATGGGCACAGACACACACACACACGCATGGACACACACACACACTTACGGACATGGACACACACACGCATGGACACAGACACACACACGCATGGACATGGACACACACACACGCATGGACACAGACACACACACACGCATGGACACAGACACACACACTTACGGACACAGACACACACACTTATGGACACGGACACACACACGCATGGACACAGACACACACACACTTATGGACACAGACACACACACGCATGGACACAGACACACACACTTACGGACACAGACACACACACTTACGGCCACGGACACGCACACGCACGGACACAGACACACACACGCATGGACACAGACACACACACACGCATGGACACGGACACACACACGCATGGACACAGACACACACACGCATGGACACGGACACACACACGCATGGACACGGACACACACACACGCATGGACACGGACACACACACGCATGGACACAGACACACACACGCATGGACACGGACACACACACGCATGGACACGGACACACACACGCATGGACACAGACACACACACACTTAGGGACACAGACACACACACGCATGGACACAGACACACACACTTACGGACACGGACACGCACACGCATGGACATAGACACACACACGCACGGACACAGACACACATGCATGGACACAGACACACACACACGCATGGACACAGACACACACACTTACGGACACGGACACACATACTTACGGACACAGACACACACACTTACGGACACACACACACATGGACACGGACACACAGACTTACAGACACGGACACACACACGCATGGACACGGACACACACACTTACGGACACGGACACACACACGCATGGACACGGACACACAGACTTACGGACACAGACACACACACTTACGGACACAGACACACACACGCATGGACACAGACACACACACGCATGGACACAGACACACACACTTATGCACTTCAGAAAAACACACTTATGGACACAGACACACACATTGCCAGCAGCCATACCACCACGCACCCTGCTCCTGCCGACTGGCTGAAGCTAAGCAAGTGTGGGCTTGGTTAGTACGTGGATGGGAGACCACCAGGGAATACTGAGTTGCTGCTGGAAGTGGTGTTGGTGGGCCAGCAGGGGGCAATCTTCCCTCTGGTCAAATAAACCCCAATGCCCCAGTGCAGTGACGGGGACACTGTGCTGTAGGAGATGCCGTCTTTCGGATGAGACGTTAAACCGAGGTCCTGACTCACTGTGGTCATTAAAGATCCCATGACACTATTCGCAAAGAGTAGGGGGTTCCCCGGTGTCCTGGCTAAAATCCCAGATCTGGCTCTCGCAAAAACTTGCCACCTAATCATCCCCTGATTTAATTGGCTAAAAAATGTTCTCTCCCTCCAGTGGAGCTGCTCAGTGGCCAACAACAGAGGATTGTGGTTGTACTGGGCTGCTCCCAGGTGTGTATGTGTATGAGTGTGAAGCAGGGCGTTCCTGTAAAAGAGCATCCGTGCTCAGCGAACCTACCCTGGGTAAATAAAGGTTAAATATTTTTTTTTTTTTAAACACACATTTCTGGACACAGAAACACACACATGGACACAGACACACACACGCATGAACACATACACACACATTTACGGACACAGACACACACACTTATGGACACACACACACACTTACGGACACAGACACACACACGCATGGACACAGACACACACATTTCTTGACACAGAAACACACACTTACGGACACAGACACACACACACATGGACACAGACACACACATTTACAGACACAGACACACACACTTACGGGCACAGACACACACACTTACGGACACAGACACACATTTACAGACACAGACACACACACTTATGCAGACACAGGCCCCTTGTCTAGTATTAATTAACACACGCGGCAGAGCTCGCAAAGGCAGTGCAGGGGGCCTTATCTTCCATCTCAACTAAAACTCAAAAACAAACTAAACAAAATCTATAAATGTCATCTACAGATCACCATTGATTTTTTTAAGATTGCTCATTTATTTTTAGGGGCTTCTTGGAATACAGTTCTTGTCATAATGTCATTTTCTAATCATTTCTGTGCGTGTGTGTGACATCGGACGGCGTCAGTGGGGTTCTTGAAAAAGCGCAATATCATGCTGAACGTATTAGTAGCGCTGAGGGCCAGTGACCGCCGCGGCGGAACGCACTGAGCGCGCTCAGACGTCCTCATTAGGGGCACCGCTCCCAGTTCCATTAAAGCGGCCCAGGTGCGCGCAGGGAGGCGTGTAATTCCGAACCCGAAGGAGCCGCGCGCGGCGCTCGTTATAAACGCATAAAGCCGAGCGGCGCCCGTCTGCCTCTCCCTCCGCAAGCTGGCGTCGGCCGCGAGCGCCGAACAGCCTGATCCGCGCGTGATTAAGAGGACACGCGATAGGGCGTTTCCACGGCGCTACCCGTTCAGACCCCACACCTGGCTGTCTGTCTGTCTCCGACACGGCACAGATGGAGAGCGATGCGCACGCAGCGCATATACCTGACGCTTCGGCTGCATCTAAATTACGTCGCGCGGACGTGTAGATAATCGACGACGCCCGGGAATAACACTACTGCACAGGTCAGGAACGTGAGGGAAACAATGACATTACCGCTGTCATTCTCAGGAAAATGGGCAGGTGATTTATCCATAAATGAGCAGGCAGCATTGGCCAGCAAGTCTTCAAAGAGAGGACTGCAGTGTCACTAGCTCTGAAGATGTGACTACATTCTTAAAAAACTAGTTTCCACACGTCCAGATCAATGTATGCCAACGTCTTCATTTGCATATGCATATGCGAGAAAGGCATGCAGTTCTTAATGAATTGATTAGCCACATAGCACCCGCTGCTAATGTAGTGAATTTCAGAGAAAATGTCTGAACACAGCTCTCGATGGGTGGGATCAACTGAGCGGTGTAAAAACTGAGACAGTATGAAGTGGTTTTCTGCTAATTAAACTTAAGGTTAGTGTGCTTTGCATTTGCGACTTTCAATTAAACCTTTTTTTATCTTTCTTTTTGAACCTGTGCCTTGAAATAAACGGGTTTTGACATTTATATGTTAGGTTTTCCAGACAAACCGACACAAAATGTCACAGATTTTGACTATGTGGGATTGCAGGGCTACACAGTGTTTCAAATCGCAAGATTTCTGAGCAGAAATGGTCACATTTGTGTTTCCTTGGAAATCAGGCCGAAGGAGGAAGCCAGTTGACACTTTGGTCTTTTTTGCTGTGTTTTTTTCCAGAACTCATGGTGCTGCAGCAGGCATAGGCTCAGACAATGGTGTTGGCTTTAACATACATAGACTAATACATTTAAATGAACATTAGTCAGTAGCACAATACTATTTACAACATGACTAACAAAAATAAAAATATTGTAAACCTAACTGTTGATTGTGCTTGTTTAATTTCATTGTTGATAAAGCTAAAGCTAACACCAACACAAAGCTAAAGCTCACACTAACACAAAGCTAAAGCTCACACCAACACAAAGCTAAAGCTAACACTAACACAAAGCTAATGCTCACACCAACACAAAGCTAAAGCTAACACTTACACAAAACTAAAGCTCACACTAATACAAAGCTAATGCTCACACTAACACAAAGCTAAAGCTCACACAAACACAAAGCTAAAGCTCACGCTAACACAAAGCTAGAGCTCACGCTAACACAAAGCTAAAGCTCACACAAACACAAAGCTAGAGCTCACGCTAACACAAAGCTAGAGCTCACGCTAACACAAAGCTAATGCTCACACTAACACAAAGCTAAAGCTCACACCAACACAAAGCTAAAGCTCACGCTAACACAAAGCTAGAGCTCACGCTAACACAAAGCTAAAGCTCACACAAACACAAAGCTAAAGCTCACGCTAACACAAAGCTAGAGCTCACGCTAACACAAAGCTAATGCTCACACTAACACAAAGCTAAAGCTCACACCAACACAAAGCTAAAGCTAACACTTACACAAAGCTAATGCTCACACTAACACAAAGCTAAAGCTCACACAAACACAAAGCTAAAGCTCACGCTAACACAAAGCTAGAGCTCACGCTAACACAAGGCTAAAGCTCACAATAACACAAAGCTAAAGTTAACACTTACACAAACTAAGTTGAACAGAAGCACTCCCTGGCAATATCTAGCACAGCTACTATAAGGAGGAATACACTGGTATTCAAAAAGATTCATATATATTTATTAAAATATAAAAATGGGTATGTTGTCCCAGCAAAGCTCAAAACGAAATGTATTTATTTATTTCGTTTTGAGCTTTGCTAGGACATCATACCCATTCTTATATTTTATAATAAATAAATAAAAATTATATAACATAATCATATATATACATGATTTATTCTTTCATCCGTCTATTCTTCTGATTTAGAATGCTTTACCACTCTGCTCCTGGATTGATTTCATGGAATCAGAGTAAATTCATAAGTAGCTCTATCTTTCTTCAGCACAGATTGGCACTGGTATCAAATAACACCAGGGGAGTCAATGGCAGCGTACACATCGGTGTCATCCAATCACAAACTTGTAGCTTGCCCCGCC
The DNA here is from genome assembly GCF_018555375.3 of Anguilla rostrata. Taxonomy (NCBI): domain Eukaryota; kingdom Metazoa; phylum Chordata; class Actinopteri; order Anguilliformes; family Anguillidae; genus Anguilla; species Anguilla rostrata. The sequence goes on from NC_057945.1 coordinate 7,299,445, forward strand.
CCCTCACGTGTTAGGTCTTCTTCAATTGGGTGGAATAATGAAGGGGGTGGGGTGGGGAAGGATAAATAATATAAGATGGCCCTGCACTACAAAATGGCATGAGCAGTATGAAACTGGGGAGTTCCAGGGAGAGTGAGAGAGAAAGCAAGAGAAAGAGAGAGAGAGAGAGAGAGAGAGGGGGGGGAGAGCGAGAGAGAGAGAGAGAGAGAGATGTAATGGGAGTAAGCCAGTGTGCATGCTTAATGAGAGACAGAAAGCTATGTATGCTGAATGCAGCTCAGAAACACCTCCTCCCTCAGTCCCCTCCCCTCAGCTGGGCTAGGAGTGATCCACCCAAAAACACCAGCGGCGATCCAGTCACACAGGCCTGGGGTCCTCAGACCTGGGGTCCCCTCTGTATGCTTCTTTACCTTCCAAACCAGCTGCACAATCAAAGGGATGATTTGGCCTCATAAGCTCTCCAGGTAATATTGGGTCAGTGGTAGCTAAGCAAGAACTGTATTATTCACATTTAAATCAGTCAGCCAGACTAATGCTTCCATTCCAAGCAATACGCATTAAAACAGAAAATGGTCCGTTTTTAAAAAAATCAATGAAATCAGGCTGGCTGATATCATCATCGGGGTCCTAATTGCATCTGGCCACCTGGTTACTGAAACGAAATGAAAACATTCAGCCCCTGCACGAGGAGATGAGGTAACTGAGCATACAGTGGGGGGGGGGCATAGTGCCAGGTTTGGGGACCCCTGCCGGAGACCTCGAGAGCCCGTTCTCGCGCCCCGCCCCTCGGTACCTGCGTTTGAACGTCAGCACCACGCCCAGCAGGATGATGACGAACATGAGGATCCCGGCGATGACGCCCGCCATCTTGACGGTGCTGTCCACCTGCTTCTCTGGCTCCACGGCGTTGGAGTTCTGCGTGGAGGCGCCTGCGGTGGGGAGGGAGGGGGGGAGGGAGGGGGCAGAGAGACATCACAGAGAGGGGGGGAGGAGTTTACCTAGCGACCGCGCGCACGCACACGCTCACTACGACCACATGGGAGGAGAGAGAGAGCGAGAGAGAGAGAGAGAGACAGAGAGAGAGAGAGAGAGAGAGAGTGAGAGAGAGAGAGAGAGAGAGAGAGAGAGAGAGAGAGAGAGAGACAGAGAGAGAGAGAGAGAGAGACAGAGAGAGACAGAGAGAGAGAGAGAGAGAGAGAGAGAGAGAAAAACACAGGCCACCACAGCACACGCACGGGCATGCAATATTCCGTGGCTGTGCGGGACACATTTAACTGGCATGAGTCGTGGAAGAATGAGCCAGACGTTTATACCGGTCTGTTAGGCATGCTGCTGTATCCAGGGGCTTTAGAAAGGGAACAATCGGGTCTGTAATCTGGGAATGGACAAGCTATGACCACTGTTAGGTGACGTGACTTCACAAAGGAGCACAGGTTTTGACGAATGGGGGGGGCGGCGATGCACATGCATATCCGAGCTGGGCTCGTACAGGGGGGACACACAGGGGCGGGAATGATTTGGGCGCTGATGTATTGTCATTTCTCTCACTGACATGTCGTGTCAAGACAAATAAATCGGGGGGGCGGGCGGCAATGTTTTAATGGAATTTCAAACCCATCCAAATGTTATTGCGCACAACAGTGCCACATGTAAAAGCAGACCCGGCGTCTATGCCTGGGGCAGGAGAGGGGGATCATGGGAAGAAAAAGCATGGAGCTGTTTCAATGAGATGGGATGCACATACACACACACATGCGCACACAAGCACATGCACACACACAAATACACACAGACACACACATACACTCATACATGCATGCACACAGACACACACACACACACACACACACACACACACACATACATACACACACACAAAGACATCCTTGAGAATGAGAAATAGACGCATGTCCTGGATGGTGGTGGAAAAGAGAATAAAACATGACTGAGTGACTGTGTAACTGAGTGATGGAGTGATTGTGTGACTGTGGGTGACTGAGAGTGACTGTGAGTGACCATGTGATTGTGAGTTACTGACTAAGAGTGTCTGAGAGTGACTATGAGTGACTAAGAGTGACTGTGTGTGACTGTGAGTGACTGTGAGTGACTGGGAGTGACTGTGTGTGACAGAGTGATTGAGAGTATCTGTGAGTGACTGTGTGTGACTGAGAGTGATTGTGTGTGACAGAGTGTTTGAGAGTGACTGAGAGTATCTGAGAGTGACTGTGAGTGACTGTGAATGACTGTGAGTGGCTTAGAGTGGCTGAGAGTGACCAGAAGTGACTGAGAGTGACTGTGAGTGACTGTGAGTGACTGTGTGTGACTGAGAGTGATTGTGTGTGACAGAGTGATTGAGAGTGATTGAGAGTGACTGTGAGTGACTGGGAGTGACTGAGAGTGATTGTGAGTGACTGAGAGTGTCTGAGAGTGACTGAGAGTGTCTGTGAGTGACTGTGAGTGTCTGAGAGTGATTGTGTGTGACTGTGAGTGTCTGAGAGTGACTGTGTGTGACTGTGAGTGACTGAGAGTGCCTGTGTTTGACTGAGTGACTAAGAGTGACTGTGTGTGACTGAGAGTGACTGAGAGTGATTGTGTGTGACTGTGAGTGACTGAGAGTGATTGTGTGTGACAGAGTGTTTGAGAGTGACTGAGAGTGATTGCGTGTGACTGTGAGTGACTGAGAGTGACTGTGTGTGACAGAGTGATTTAGAGTGATTGTGTGTGACAGAGTGATTGAGAGTGACTGAGACTGAGTGTGTGTGACTGAGAGTGACTGTACTGAACTGAAATCTTCCTTAAATGACCTCAGGCAACTCTAACCAGTTTAAAAATTACAGCTGGAAATTGGCCTTGACCAGAAACCACTGTTTTCTTGTCTTTTTTTCCCCCTGGTTGGAATAATGTGAAATCGTACTGTTCCAAACAACTTAACAGCCAACACCTCTGTGATGCGCTGTGTGTGACTTTGGCAGACAGAGCCCAACAGAGCCCACAAAAACCATAATTCTGCAGGCAGTTCCACTTCAGCACGACCGCCTAGCGCGGCCGCCATTAAGGCCCACCGTACACAATTACAGCACCGTAACATGAGAGATGCAAAAACCCGCTGTTAAATTGCGTCGCTTGGATTTAGTCCTGTGGCCTGGATTTTTAAAAAAACAACTGTCCCTAGCAACCACACACACACACAGGTCGTATACCGAGTTCAGTGGGTTCGTTTTAGCGACCGCTAAAATCGCCAAACTATTTTTTGTGTAAAAAGAAGAAAAAAAAGTTCAGCTCTGAGTATGAGATATTAAAAAAAATTCTGGCTGAATCCTGTTCCGTTTCTCCCTGACCACAGTTAGCCGCAGAGCACCAGCTTGGACAAACGTGACCATCCGTAGCGTGGCGTGCTGTAGCGGTTCTAGAAAGGTCTGTGGTTCAACTAAAGGCTTTAGGGTCAAAATCAATGACGGACACTTCTACTGCACACTTGGTACATGACCCAAATTTATTCAGTTAAGTAACCCGGCTTTATAAATGTACGAGAAATGGAAATATCCATGCAAGTCAACTTCTATATGTACATTTCTAGAGAAAATGTAATTTTGAAGAAAACTTATTTTTGTCAGCACTTATCCACTACTGCAAACATCTACTGTACATGTGGTTGGGATGGTGACACCTAGTACTTATTTTCTTGACAGGTGCATATTAGAGACTAAACTGTTTCCTTCACAGGTACATATTAAAGGGTCTAAACTGTATTTCCCGGAAAGAACTGCATTGGCACAACAGGAGCAAGCACAGCTACAAATGATTTACTCCCGTCAATACTGAAACACAAAGTATTTAAATTTCTTACGAGGAGGTCTGACCTCAGTAGTCAATGTCAGCGCACCGCGTACTTATTTAGCGGAAAGTGTTCTCTTATAAATAGTGCAGATCTCGTTTGAATTCTGAATCTTATTTCAAACACGGACTTATTATTTACAAATTAATAGATTTGTTCATATCAAATCAATCACTGGCTCAGTTCCTCTAGGTCTTATTTATATTGTGACCCTTTCTGAGTGCTTTGCTAATGACCTTCAGTTCAGTGGGTCTTTAATGTTTGCCAAAAGCCAGTTATTACAGTCATGTAGTAAGATAGAATAAGCCATGTGAAGATTTATGAAAATTTGCTAGGTAGTATTTCATTATTTAATCTTGAGTGATGTGCAATGCTACTTGGCCAGCACAAAGCAATAACTATTTTTTTTGGATGTTTCAGGAGAGAAGAGTGTCATTTAATGACTGTATGGCTAAATGGAAAAACTAAACCATGTTAAACGATTAAAAGCACACGAATGCACTGATTCTGTTGTGAGCGTGAATCCATTTCATCTCTTCACTTCACTGGCTTCCCTTCGCAAAAAAAAAACCCAGAGGGCAAATATCCTTTTGAACATTCAATCAAAGTCACTCCCTTTCCATAATCTGGGAACAATAGAGAAATAAGGTCATTTTTGGCTGAGAGGACAAAGGATGTGCAAAAAGGCTCTCTCTCTCTCTCAAGCCAATCGCAGTCCCCTATAGAATTCCACGGACAGCCGTAGCATTAACGGCAGGTTTATAGCTCCTCTGCCGGAGCTCTGTATAATTTTTTAAGTCGCGAGCGGCGCTATTAGAAAACGTGCAGACGCGGTAAGCGAGGGCTCGTAGCGGAAGCGGATAAAATTCTGACTCGGCTGAGGAGTCGGTCATTATTTCCCATCAGCCAGTGGGCTCGACAATCCCCCCGCGCAAATGAGAGGTGGGCAGGATCCTCCTCATCCTTCACGGATGTCACGGAGGCCGGGGCGGGGATTGGATCGGCGTCTCCCCTTCCCGCGAAAAATGCAGAAATCCATTTAGCGGAGATTGCGAGATTCCGCTCAAATTTGCCGCGGGCCCTTTTTTGCCGCCCGCCGAGCAGATGGAAAATAATTTGGCCTGTGTGGCGGAAACCAGCGCTCCCCTTCCCAAACCGCCAAAATGAGAAACCCGCGCGGAAACAGGCTGAATAGACTGGAGTAACCCAGAAAACACACGCCCAACAGCATGTGCTGCACAGAGCGCTGATGAGTTTGTGTGAGTGTGAGTGTGAGTGTGTGTATGTGTGTGTGAGTGTGAGTGTGAGTGTGTGTGTGTGTGTGTGTGTGAGTGTGTGTATGTGTGTGTGAGAGTGTGTAGGTGAGTGTTGTGTGTGAGTGTGAGTGTGAGTGTGGTGTGGTGTGAGTGTGTGTGTGTGTGTGTGTGGTGTGTTGTGTGTGTGTGTGTGTGTGATGTGTGTGTGTTGTGTGTGTGTGTGTGTGTGTGTGTGTATGTGTGTGTGAGTGTGTGTGTGTGAGTGTGTGTGTGGTGTGGGAGTGTGTGTGTGTGGTGTGAGTGTGTGTGTGTGTGATGTGTGTGTGTGTGAGTGTAGTGTGTGTATGTGTGTGTGAGTTGGTGTGTGTGTGTGTGTGTTGTGTGTGTGTGTGAGTGTGTGTGTGTGTGTGTGTGTGTGTGAGTGTGTGTGTGTGTGTGTGTGTGTGTGTGTGTAGTGTGTATGTGTGTGTGTGTGTGTGTGTGTGTGTGTGTGTGTGAGTGTGTGTGTGTGTGTGTGTGTGTGTGTGTGTGTATGTGTGCTTGTGTGTATGAGTGTGTGTATGTGTGCTTGTGTGTGAGTGTGTTCACAGCTGGTTCTTTCTGAATGGCTTGTGTATCCTCAGCAGCTGTGCTCTGTTCTCAGCGCTGATTGAGGGCAGGAGTTCACCCCGGCAGGACGGAGGCTCATCTCTCTGTTCCGCCGGTGCTCCGACACCACGGCGGCGCCGACGCCGACCCGCCATCGGGCCGTTAGCAGGAGGAGCGGGGCTGAAAACACAGCCCCTGAACGTTTTTAACCACGACCCTGCCGGCGAGAAGCCTCTTTCCCGCGGACCACGCGACAACAGGGTTCGCCTCAGCTGGAAGATAGCGAGAGAACCTCCCTTTCCATGCTCATAAAAACACCTTTCATTGAACAGTGTTGCTGATGACATGATTTATTTATTTATTTATTTATTTATTTATTTATTTATTTATTTATTTTTCGGCAATATAATTATATGTAACGGAAATATGAGAGTATGTTGCAACAGCTAACAAATATGCAGTATTTTTGAAAATGTAATGTTAAAATACAGATTCCATAGCAATTTATTGAAATTTAAAGAAAAGATATTGCATTTCCTGAAAGCTGCAATAATGTGTACATTGGCTATATATTGTGAAGTGCTGCAATATCCTGACAACATTTTATTTCATTACATTGCATTGTAATATTTTCCATTTTTGTGAGGGCCTGTCACTTTTAGGACCCTGTAGGTTTACAGCATGGTTTAACCCTACAGGGTCCTAAGGGGAAGATGACACAGTGACACGCCAATTAAAAGCATCGCCACTGACCCAATGAATTGGGCATGAAAGTGTCCATTTTTGGAAGACGCGAGACTGAATTGCTGACACGTTTTTTTGGAGTTTTGAGTAACCGCGGAAACGGGAACAGGCTTGAGCGTCGCGCGTTGGATGAGGTGGGGTCGAGCTCGCGTTCGGGGGGAAGGAACCGAGGCTGCGCTGTTTAGGGGGGAATCCCCAAACTCACGGTTTAAAGGATCACGCTCCCAAATCAATATGAGACAGCTACACAGACCCGGATTGGACAGGCTGGGGTCTGGAGGGAAACCTAATTTAAGGGTCCCCTCCCCCTGTCTCCTGCCGGCCCGTACTGGCTAAGCACCACCCTGCAGGGTACTTCAGTCCCAGGCCATCCCGTCCAATCCCATCTCGAGACCTGGTGCAGCTCAGCCAATGGCTGGGGAGGGATTGTTCTCTGATGGTTTTTACAACTATGGAAGGACTTTCCCCCCAGTCCTTCGCACTGTGACTGGACACAGCTCCGCCAGACTGGAGATGGTCACCAAGGAAACCAGTCGTTGCCGTTGAAAATCCCGCCTTAACCTCCGTTATCAGCACTCTTAATTTCTCATTTACAGTTCTTTGACGGTTTCTTCTTTTTTTAGTTTATCTTTTCAGGAAATGTTTGCAAATGGTCTCTCTAACTCCCACTTTAACTGGAGGAGATCAAAGATTAATGTGTCAAGCTCCCTAAAGACAGCAATCGTTCGGTGCATTATTTAAAACCTCTTGATCCGCGGTAAAAATCTTAATCTTCCCGTGATTAAAAGCTCACCACACACTGACTCACACTCGCAGGGCTGGCTGCTTGCCAAAGTGGATATGCAAATCCTTTTATTTTGGCTCGGGGTAAAATTAAGTATCAGAAAGGTATTGTTTTAAACCCACAATATTAAAAAAATAATCCCGTGCATTGAATGGGAAGAATTAGTTCAGCAGGCTACCGTGCTCACAGAGTAGCGCCACTAGCCTGCTTTTAGCTCTGTGCAAAAACGAAAGCATAGGTGGAACTTTATTAAAAGAGTGGCTGTGCGGAGGGCTGATATATCAGCATGGGGGGGGGGGGGGGGGCACAGTGATTGGGAGTGTGGGACGGGGCGGCGGTAAGAAGGGTTGTGGAGGACGCTGTTAGCGGTTGTTCTCTGGTAGCGTACAGGGCCGCGACAGGGATTAGCGCTGTAGCGCCTGAGTGTCGCTAACAAGATTAGGATCTCAGTGACGGAGCAGCAGGTCAGATGGGCTCAGATTAGTCTTTCTATTTGTCTAATCTGTCTGCAGAGTAGACCACGCATGGCAATAATGTACAGGTCTATCTGTACTGTAACTCGCTCATAGCAGTAGTATATAAACTGCACTCACCGGTAATGCACAGGTCTATCTAGTTTAAAATGCACATAGCAGTAATACACAGGTCTAGCTGCAGCAGTAATGCGCAGGTCTAGCTGCAGTAGTAATGTGCAGTTCCAGCTGCAACAGCAATGCGCAGGTCTAACTCCAGAGGCAATGCGCAGGTCTAACTCCAGAGGCAATGCGCAGGTCTAACTGCAGAGGCAATGCGCAGGTCTAGCTGCAGAGGCAATGCGCAGGTCTAACTGCAGAGGCAATGTGCAGGTCTAGCTGCAGAGGCAATGCGCAGGTCTAGCTGCAGAGGTAATGCGCAGGTCTAGCTGCGGAGGTAATGCACAGGTCTAGTTGTGCAGGCCTAGCTGCAGCGGTAATGCGCAGGTCTAGCTGCAGAGGTAATGCACAGGTCTAGCTACACAGGTCTAACTGCAGCAGTAATGCACAGGTCTAGCTGCAGTAGTAATGTGCAGTTCCAGCTGCAGCAGCAATGCGCAGGTCTAACTCCAGAGGCAATGCGCAGGTCTAACTCCAGAGGCAATGCGCAGGTCTAACTGCAGAGGCAATGCGCAGGTCTAGCTGCAGAGGCAATGCGCAGGTCTAGCTGCGGAGGCAATGCGCAGGTCTAGCTGCAGAGGCAATGCGCAGGTCTAGCTGCGGAGGCAATGCGCAGGTCTAGCTGCGGAGGTAATGCACAGGTCTAGTTGCGCAGGTCTAGCTGCAGCGGTAATGCGCAGGTCTGTTTGCACAGGCATAGATGCTGTGTAATCTGCGTGCAGCAGTTAGGCCGCAGGAGCGGACCGCGCTCTCTCAGTGAGCGTGCTCTAGAATCCTAGCGCTCACCAGCGTTCTGGCCGGCCCCCACGCACAGCGGTTAAACTGCACCGATGGGCGAACGGCAGATGTGCACGCCGCTGATTTTATCTCCTCCTTATTCTCTAAATTTCATTCAGTCGCTTCCAATTATCTAAACAGCTGTGTACACCAATGTCTGTTAGCTCCTTTATTGGACCACGATAAAAAAAAAAAATTTTCCCCAAAGGTTTTTCTACAGCTGTAGCTCACGACTTCATCAAAAATGTCAGATGGAATGTGCCCGACTGGACCATTAAGAGCGGGAGCTGACGTGAAGTCCTGGAACGGATTTGCCTTGGTGGTGCACCCGGATTCCTTATGCAGAGGAGGCATGTTCCAGGAACTAGACTGTAACCCACGGGTTTTAAACTCCTGTTCTGGTGAGTTGGGAGTACCTACAGGTTTTTGTGGTTTCCCTTTAATCAGCAGCCATTTTTGGCCTTTGAAAGAAGGAATGTGGACTCGAGCCAATCAATGACTTAAGCTCATAAGCGCTGAAAACATTTTAAAAAGCAGACAGTCTGGCCCCCCCAGGATTGGAGGTTGCGCTCCCTGCTCCAGCCTTCTGGCTGACACAGATAGACACCAGACACTTTATGACACGTGGGGCTTTGGAACAACTAAATTAGATTTAAATGACAAATATTGTCATGCGAGATGTTAGCATTTCGCATATACTGAATATATATCATAAAAAAGAATGCCTCAGTCCTGTACATCTTAATCATATAGCAAGATTAGCATAAAGTAGTGAATGCACATGTATAAAATGATTTCATTTGACACGGGGGGGGGTGGGGGGGGTTCGCTACAAATTGTTGAGCTGAGTAAATGCACGTTTTTCTTATATTTTTGCAATATTGCTAGTCGACAATCTGTCCCCCCCCCCAAAGATTTCTTGGGTGGTAATTTGCGGCAAAAATAACCACACCGTGCAAAAACCCATCTGGGGATATTCGATTGTTATCACAATGGACTTCACAGCGGCACGCGGTGAGGCAAAGCGGCGTTTCTGCCGACGGTGGCCAGCATTCCAGCTCAGTCATTTCCCTGTCACACATGCATCCCATAATAATCACGTTACGCGTGGCCATGAAAACCTGGGAACGATTTACGCAACCGAATGACCTGGATGTGACCTTACCAAAGTTATCCAACCAGGCAATTATCCGGGGCGGTCCGTCCGTTCGCGGCCAGGTAAAGACATTCGGGAAAGCCAGCAGGAAGCGCTGACGTGACGGCAGTCGCGGCCGTAGACGCGCGGGCCGCCGTCGCCGTATCGTAAAGCCGGACGGGAGCGCGGAATTTAAGAAAAAAAACAATCGCTTCGTTTTTTTTCTACCGTCAGCTCCATTTGCGGTTCGAGTTAGAGTTCAACCCAAGTGTGAAATAAAGCACCGTCTCTTCTCAGAGAGCTTCGCATTACCGGAAATCGCCCGCCGTTTCCCTCCCGTTAAAGGAGAATCGCCGCCTTCGAGGCGTTTGCACGTTTTGGGAGCCGCTGAAAAACGCAGTTTGGCCGCAGATTGCTAGGTGTCGGAATTACACATTTTTTTGTTCTTTCTGAAAGTGGACGCTGCTCAGATTTTGCGGCCTTCTCCCCTGCAGAAGCACACATGTAGTTAGGAAAATGGTGAGCATTGTTGGAGGCTGAGTGGCCCGTTCTCATCATTGCATTATGTTATACGTTATACTGACAGGTGTAAATATGCCACCGCTCGCATCAGACGCTTCGTTAAAAAGCGATTTCCTCGTTTGCACGGTCCCTTAATTCTTGAATGTTTGCCTAGCGCTTCAATCCGAAAGATCCCCTTTACGAAGCTCGATAATTCCATTCTACGTTTCGGCACCTTATTGAGGGGGGGCAGCGCGCCTGTTCGTCCCCCCTCCCCTCTTCCTTTACGCGCATATGCTCCGCCCGCAGTTAGCTCCGGTTCAAAAAGCCCGAGCCGCGTTCCACCGCGCCCGGTTTCGGAGCGCACACGCACGTGCAATCTCGCTGATGGAGTTATCCGCCTTAATGGCAGCGAAGGGTATTTAAATTGGTTTGCGGGCAGCTGACATAATTAGCAGAAGCGCGGTTGACGGATAAGCCGCGGCCGCGAGGAGAACAGCTTGTGCGCCGGAAGAGCGCCGCCAACGAAATCTGCTCCGCGGTCGCGCCGCAGACAGCTTTTCGAGATATCCCTCAAATGGAAGAAGGCCAGCTCCCTTCTGCCTCCGTCTAAGACATGAGCCAGTGTTTATGTACGATATATTTCTTACGTGGTGCCTCTTACGTGGTGCCTCTTACGTGGTGCCCACCCCCCCCCCCATCCTAATCGGATTCTGTGACACGTGTGACTTCCGCTGTTGTTTTGGGACGGGGCGGGAGAGCCTGCGTTCTCCTCTGAAGTCCGTCGTGTCAAACGTTGTTACTCGCGGATCTGAGGACGACGAAGCTTCGCGCGCAGCTCAGCGGGAGGACCCGCGGGGCGCCCGGCTGACCGGTGGTGGGTCGCTGCTCAGTGATAAGAGGCTGCCGTCCCAGACCGACTGCTACCCTCCCGTCCCTCAGTGAAGCAAGCACCAAGAATGCCTGTTCTCCTCATCATGTGTTCTTATGTCCTAGATGGGCTGAATGGCCTGTTCTCCTCATTATGTGTTCTTATGTTCTAGATGGGCTGAATGGCCTGTTCTCCTCAGCATGTGTTCTTATGTTCTATGTTCTAGATTGGCTGAATGGACTGTTCTCCTCATCATGTGTTCTTATGTCCTAGATGGGCTGAATGGCCTGTTCTCCTCAGTATGTATTCTTATGTTCTTATGTTCTAGATTGGCTGAATGGACTGTTCTCCTCATCATGTGTTCTTATGTCCTAGATTGGCTGAATGGACTGTTCTCCTCATCATGTTTCTTATGTTCTAGATGGGCTGAAGGCCTGTTCTCCTCATATGTATTCTATGTCTTATGTTCTAGATGGGCTGAATGGCCTGTTCTCCTCATTATGTATTCTTATGTTCTTATGTTCTAGATGGGCTGAATTGCCTGTTCTCCTCATATGTATCTCCTTATGTTCTTATAGTTTCTAGATGGCAATGAATAGATTTCGCCGTAACACTGTGTTCTTATTACCAATGGCTAATGGCCTGTTCTCCTCATGTATGTGCTTCTTATGTTCTTATGTTCTAGATGGGCTGAATGGCCTGTTCTCCTCATTATGTATTCTTATGTTCTTATGTTCTAGATTGGCTGAATGGACTGTTCTCCTCATCATGTATTCTTATGTTCTTATGTTCTACATGGGCTGAACGGCCTGTTCTCCTCATCATGTGTTCTTATGTTCTTATGTTCTAGATGGGCTGAATAGTCTGTTCTCCTCAGTATATATTCTCATGTTCTTATGTTCTAGATGGGCTGAATGGCCTGTTCTCCTCATTGTGTATTCTTACGCTGTTAACAAATGTTTCTTTATAGTTTTTACTAAGAACAAAATGTTAAGTAGCAAGATTATACAGACGGATAACAAGCTCTTTTCTGGATTAGACCACAAAGGCCAATGCATGTTCACAGTACTGTGTGTGGCTTCAGTTCAGACTGGAATCTTCATTCAGAGGGGACAGACAGGGTGAGTGGTACACAGTAAACGCACACAATGCATCATGGGTGATGTCGTTCATGTCAGTGGAGCAGACTTCGGGGGCTTGGGGAGAGGAGAAGCTGTGCTTGTCGTTTCGTTGTTTGAGGTTTTGCTCAGAAACCTATTGTGCTGACCCCCAAACATCAGTTTGATAGGGGGAAAAAAATATTATTTCAAATTTCATCAAGTTAGATGAGATTAAATAATATTAGAAACTGGATGGATGAGGCACCCTCTGGTAAATCTCTATCCATTGTATTTCAAAAGACATTCTAGTGCCACATAATTTGTGACCTCGTTAGTTTCAATTCAAAGGAAAATACATAACTGGCCAATATAAAACCTGGGAAACAATGAAAGTCAGATTGTTCAAATATGAACAAGAATTGGGCTGCTGGTTGTTCTTCAGGAATTCAAACAAACATCACTGAAAAGAACTTGACATGTCTATATTTTCTTGTCATTTTTATAATCTTCAATTGTCCAATTCAAAGTGTTGTTTTTTTGTCAACCCCTTTAAAGCCGGAGGGTTTTTTTCTTCGCGTATGTGCAAATAACAATGATAATTTAAAAGCACAATACGTCACTGAGCAAAACTGCAAGGATTTTCAAATGTATGTCAGGGGTTTTTTTTAAATGAAGCAATGATGATCATATTAAGAACGACAATACAGATTCAGGGAACCAAGTTGTTTCAATGGGCTAAGGTGACGGCAGACTACACCTTTGTGGATCAGACATGCAAACCAATGCATTAAAATGTCAAAAAACAAAAACGAAATAATCAAACAACTAAAAATTTAAACCAAAGGAAGAAACAGCAAAATAAAATGAGCAAAGTAACAGGTAAGTAAAAAAAAAAAAAAAAAAAAAGAAAGGAATAATAAGTCAAAACAGAAGAAATAAATCTGGCTATGCAACAATAATCACCTTCACTGGGGATGACAAGTACGTACGGCGTTGTTATTTGTCCCCTACCTATTACCACTAAGAACAAGGTTTATAGTTCCAGGACAGCATGCATGAGGGAAAAAGAAAGAAAGAAAGAAAAGTCTAAAAACAAAATACGCCTCCATAGTCAAGAGTTTCAGGTTCTCCCTTTGAATAGCACAAATTAAAAATATACAGCAGTTTGAAGGAAAGAAAATGATATATGGTGATTTATCCAGATGATATAGCTTGAACATTTCCATAGAGTTGAGGGCTACTGGGAGCGTAAGTATGGATTCTTGAGCATAGACAACCACAGGCGTCTGAAAGCTCCACCGTGTGCGTTCGCTACGCAAAGCCATGCTTCTGACCGCACGGGAGAAAGGGTCAGATCCGATTGGCCGGAGACTTTTTAGGTGGTTGCTAAACAGTGCGTGTGATCGAGGGTCCTGACATTAGCCTGTAAAAAAACTGCCTCAAAAAGTAAAACAAACAAATGGAAACGGAAATAATAACCGAATGTTTGAACTTTGCGGCATTGGTGGGGCTTAGCAGCAATTGCAGAAAATGATAATTAACCACGGTCAGGCATTTTCTGAAATCTAAAATTATACTGATTTGGACTTTTTCTGACCGTTTTTCTTTTTCAGATAAAGCACAGCCTTTGCTGTCTTTTGAATCATTTTAATGTGATGGTAGAACTGTTGAGTGCCACAAAGTTGAAAGCATGCCTTCTCCACTACGGACACACAATCAGACTGAGGAGTTCTCCCGCTCGCAGACAAACTCAACTCAGAACAGAGGGATTTAGGGGGAAAAGTAAAAAAATTAAAGTTTCTGATGGGAAATGGCAGACAATGACAAATAAAAACAAAATTTAAAATCATAAAACTAAATTAAATTAAAAAAACAAACAAACAAAAAATATATATATAGCATGTTCCTTAATACATGTATAAGTGTATAAATAAAATAAAAAGAAAAAAAGAAAAATAAGGATAAAATGATTCTGCTGCTTAATTTTTCTATGCGTGGAGAGGCTGCATTAGACAGAGCATCCATTCGATGTTACATAATGGAGTTTCATCTTAAAACCACTGATCCTGAATGTCTTTTTAGGCGATGAAAATAAAATATGAAAGGAATTGTGTGTGAAAGAGAGAGAGAGAGAGACTCCTGTAGAGCATACTCCACTTAGACTGCAGGTCATGCTTGCAAAAAAGGCAGTAAGGCTCGATCTGGGGGGGGGGGGGGGTCACTGATTCAAACTGGTTAACGGGCCCCAAGTTTGCTCTTAAGTAAGAGCCTCTGTCTGAGAGAGAGGGAGAGAGGTCAATTTTCCTTTTGCACTCGCTGTGTTACTGGGGTTTATTACCCATTACCACCGGTTTGATCTCCTCGCGCACTGTGGGTTAAACTCCCGGTGGACCCCCGCGCACACACACACACACACACTGCTTTAAACACAGGGCTGGGGACCGTGACCGGCCTGCCGCGTACTGTGTACTGCAACGCGTCGGGGATAAAAACAGGTCTCGTGAACCTGAGGACATTACAGGCCAAAAAGCCCGTGAAATGGGCCGTCGCTTTCCGCGTGACTTATTTCCGCTCGGTCCGATCACTTAAAAACAAGGCATGCCGAAACTCCACCGGAAATGCATTACCTTTGGTAGCCAGTCGCACACAGTTGATTTTTATCTCCTGAAAGACAAAAAAAAAAGAGAAGAGAGAGAAAAAAAAAACAGTTCTAGTTAACCCCTTTAAAAGCTTTTCCTCCACATTGCATCGTTTTAACCATCCTGGCGATCGTTGAGCGATATTAACACATGAAAGATGATGACAGAGGCGGAATGGAAAATTAATAATATATTTTCTCAGTCTTTGGCCGTTTTTGACTGACAACCTCCCATGACGTGGTGGTATGGCGTATCGAAGACACTTCAACCCCAAATAGAGAGAAACATGGTTAGCAGTTGCTTGTTTGTTTTCTGTATACTTTTTCCCCACACTCTGTAAATGTAAATACTTTCATGAATGCTGATTTACAGAATACGTCTGTTATAATATTACACACTGTATACAGTCACCCCAGGTAACACTCGTGTCATTTTTATGTTTTACTGCATAACTGAATCATATTATTATTATTATTATTATTATTATTATTATTATTATCATTATTAGTATTATTATCAATAATAATAACAATAATAATAATAAAATACTTTTTTTTACTGGCCCAAATCAGAACAATATGTTATAAGCAGGCACAGATCCCACTTCCACATGCACTTCTGCAATGTTAGCATTATCACCACAAACTTACACAACCAACAAAAACTACAACCTTACATGGTCATCAACAAGTACAACCTTACACGATCATCAACAAGTAAAACCTCACATGACCAACAAAAACTAGAACCTGACTCGACCAACAAAATCTACAACCTCACACAACCAACAAAAACTACAACCTCACACAACCAACAAAAACTAGAACCTTACACGACCAACAAAAACCATAACCTTACATGACCAACAAAAACCATAACCTTACATGACCAACAAAAACTACAACCTCACACGACCAACAAAAACTAGAACCTGACTCGACCAACAAAATCTACAACCTTACATGCCTAACAAACACTACAACCTTACACGCCCAACAAAAACTACAACCTCACACAACCAACAAAAACTACAACCTTACACGACCAACAAAAACCATAACCTTACATGACCAACAAAAACCATAACCTTACATGACCAACAAAAACTTGAGCAGATGCTTTGGGCTAGCAGGAAAGAAACACCATGTTATTTTCCTTCCTTTTTTTTTTCCAGAAAATGGCCGATGTTCGAGCCGCGAGCCTTTCCAGGTGATGTGCCAGCCGCGCGTTTTCGCTAATCGTTCTGATGCAGTCCCTCATCCCGCTATTCCCACGGTCCCAGGCCCCAAACCCGCCTCCTAAAACCCACCACTTACTGAAATTGCTGCAACATTTCAGCAGAATGAAGGTTAGAATGAGGCGGGTGCATCAAGGCTGACAAAAAAACGGGCCATATTAAACCATCTGCCGGCTCTCAGAAAAGACAAGCCAATGGGGGAAAAAAAATCGCAATCCCAACGAGGGACAATGCAGCGAAGCTGCGCCGTCCCTACCAAACAAACTGAAGAGCGCACGGTCCAAAGTGAAAAAGAGGATTAGTTCAAACCAAGATAATCAGCTAAAATCCAGATGATGTGATCACACAGATGAGGGAACATGCATCTGGCCGAGAGTTCGATATGAGCAGTCTCAGTTAGATGCTTAATAACCCTGTTCATTGGTGGATCTAGAGGGGGACTCAGTGTTCACTCAGCCCCCCTCAGACGCCCGTCAACCCCCCCCCCCCCCCCCCGCCTCCGCCAAGCAGATCGATTGAGTGGTTTGCTGCTGGGTTTGAGTCTTCAGTGTTAAATGGACCGTTTAGTGCAGGCAGGTATGAAAGCTAAGGTACGAGACGTACTTCTGACCAAACCAACTGTGTCCACCCCCACCTCCCAGCCCAAAAGTTTGTCCCACACCCCCCTCCCTTCCTCACAGGCAAATATCGCGACATCATGTGGTTCACGATCGTCATGACGGTGACCCGACCTGATATCTCGAAATTTGTCTGTATCCCTCTGTCCGTGCTCTTAGGGATAAGGACTTGGCGACAGAGGTGGCATCACAGTGTTCTATAAGGTGGAAAAAGTATTTCGAACGACAGCCCAAGTACGGGGATCACTGGAAATTAAAATAAATACACAAGGCTTACACTGTTTCATATGCACTGTGTGCATGCATATTCTTGACATAATATTATCTTTTTGAAAATTTAAATAAAGAATTTCACCCGGAAGCGCTACGGCATGTACAACCACAAACATGACGACTACATTAAAGAAATCAAATACTACATGTCCAATACTGTAAACACTCATTAAATACATGAATACATGCATTGCATCAAAGCCACTGCGGGCTAATGACTTCTTGGTGATGATTTACATTAACCCAATGTTCATAAAGCATTCATGATGCATTCATGAGTGTCCCAAAATCATTGCAATACAATTGCACAGAGCATTATGAATGCTTTATAATGTGCTTTATATATCATGTTATGATGCTGTTATGTCGTTGACTACAGAGTGTATTCATGAATTTATATTGAGCTCTTCACAATATATTTATTACAACCGTGCAAAATAGCACGCATGGATGCATTATGCCACCACTTTGAACAGACCCAACCAGTAGATCACAGACCAACGAATCCAGGATTATGCAATGCATTCATAAAACTTGCGAATGGATTCTTTAAACCTCTGACACACGTTCCTGAATCAGGACGAAGGTTAACACCAGCTTCCAAACTTAGGTAAATACCCGTCGCGTTCCGCGCTCGTTCTTCTCCCGCCACGTTCGCACGCAGCCGCCCGAGAGAAATTCAAACCGCGAAAGCGCGTCGGCATCCGGGATAAAACAAGCGCCAAGTCCTCCTTGCCAACTTCTGGGGGGGGGTAATGGCTTTTTGACAGGCCGCAATTATCAGCAGGGCTTCTGAAAGAGCTCCCGGGGCTGTCAGACTGCTGGCTAACAGCTGCTGTTTTTCCGAGGAGGTCTCGCGTTTATCACCCCATCTTTTTCAATTAGACCCGTCGCCCGACGCCCGACGCCCCCCACGCACGCGCCGGGTCCGGGGTGGTCCGCGCTTCGTCCGAGGGCTCGCCGACGTCACGACCGTAACCGCTCGCGCCATCGGAAACCGACGTGCGGCGAGCGCATCCTTCAAACGCTCGCGCGTCGATTTGGGCCCGCGCCAGGGTCGTTTTTTTGTTTTGTTCTTTTTTTCCCCCGGAGAAAACTCGGTTTGTTAGCATACTGCATCTCAATCAAGCCCTTTTTCCTGCATTAAAGTTAATATATTTTTTTAAAAATCTGGCATCCTCCTCCACATTTTCTTTTTTGCTCTCTGGGCCTTTTCGGATGATCGATATTCGCTGCGAAGAGGCGGAAGAGACTCGGGGAAGGAAGCGAACGAAATCAATCGCTCCCGTTTCAGAAACGGGTCGTCCCAGGCAGGGAGACGCTACATAATTCATTTTAATTAACCTGAGTATCGATTGCGCACTTGGCCACACGCTGAAACCCAACCGACCGCGCAGGCCCCAGCTCGGGTTCTCTAAAAAAGAGCTCGGAGCTCATCCCAGGTGTTACACTTCACCATATGGTACAGAACAGGCTAGAGGGCATTTGGGGTGACCATCCCCGTGGGAGAAAAAGGGGGGGGGGGGGGGGGCTCTGAGTGTCATGGAATGAAGAGAAACAACATTTGTCATAATTTCACCCATTTTTATCATCTTTATTTTTGTAATTACATCAGCACTATGCACCATGCAGATGCTCGGATGGGATTGGTTTAAAATATTTACACCATGGCTGAACTGTGCAGACGCTCAGATGTGATTGGACCATTATATGTACACCATCGCTGAACTGTGCAGATGCTCAGATGTGATTGGACCATTATATGTACACATTCACTGAACTGTGCAGATGCTCAGACGTGATTGGTCCAGGGCATGGTCAGAACAGTCAGTCTCACACTACCTCATACAGAACTTCTGCTCCTGTTCCTAAATGCCTGTTACTACCATTCAAACTAAAGTTAAATTACAAAAATATTTTATTTGTGAATAAAGGACAATTAAACATTCACTATAACATTGTGATGTTGTAAATGGTTGCCTTAGCGATGTAAAATGAGAACCTTCACGCAATCTGTTCAGCAATGTAATTCAGTATTATTTATGATTGTGTGTCTGTAAATATTATACCCGTGCTTTGGCTACGTAAGATTCCTCTTGTCATAACGCAATTGGAATCTGACAGAGTCAGTGAGAGAGAGAGAGAGAGAGAGAGAATGAGAGAGGGAGCGAGAGAGAGTGTTGCAGAGTGTGCCTTTCCACAGTGTCTGTGAGGGCCACCAGGCTCAGCGGAGTGCGAGATAATGAAAGTGCATCACTTACAGAAAGTGACAGCTGAGGTTTGACCTCCGACCCCACCCCCCACCCCCCCGGCCTAATGAGGCAGTGACAGAATGCCGGCCGCGTCGCAGGCAGACCCGGCGCCGGGTCCCGAGCGGCCGGGCTCGCCCGTGAGCGTTCCGGCGGAGCGGAGCAGAGCCCGTCGAGCGCTCGTTAAATCGCTTCGCCCCGTGCGTTTATTAAGCGCAAAAAAATCACAATCGCGCCCTGCAGGACAGTGCGTGCGCCTTCCGAAAATGATAAAGCAGGCGCAACGCTGGCATGGAGAAAATCCCGCAAAAAATATGACAGGAGTAAAATGCTTCGCCCCTCAGAGTGGATTCTGCACTGTGGTCGTTCTCCGTGATATCGTCGTTGCTTTTCACAGCAGAAAGCCGGAAAGGCCAGAAGATAAGATGATATCTCGCTAATGCAACGTCTCAAATGGCAGGCATTTAGCATAGTTAGCAGGCTAATCTGATGTATGATGTGTGCACTGTCTGTCGACAGTCTGGACTATTGTGGAGGAACAGAAATATGAGCATGCAGATTTCTCTGTTACAAATGCAAAGCAATTTGACTTAGTTGGTAACAGATGACAATCACTGTCTATATGGATGTCTTTAACTGTAGCAGCTAGCCAATTTGCCAAATGAAATTACAATACATAGTTTTAAGAATCAAAATTTCTGCTGAGTCCACGTTAGTCGGGCCATAATTATGCTTAAAACGCATGCGCTACTACAGCAATAGTACAGCCAAATCATTTGCCTAGAATAAACTGAATGTTATTTCTATCTTTCTTTCAGAATATCATGACTCATGTTTGTGATCAGGGCCCGGGTCTGTCACTGCTCAACGAGATCCTGGCTCTTCTCCTCTCCTTTTTAAATTTAAATGTTTTCTTCAAAAATACATTTTCTCAATGGCCCACACGGAGCGGCCCACCTGATCTGGAATGGTAAACTGTCCGCAAGTGCAGCCGCGTTCACGCGCGAACCCCACGATTCTCCTCGGAACATGCGGCGTCGCCAGCTGCTTCTCGTCACACCACAGACTACAGCCAAGCCCAGAGGAAGGCCTATCATATGTGGCTTTGATATTTAGCCTGCAGGCACTCAATATACCAGTGGGGGTCACTAGAGAGCGATGAAACGTTGACCATCCCATCCTCTGGGCAATGCAATCGACAACTGCACGTTGCCCTATGAAGCAATTAGCCGCGGTTGGCGCTGGCACAGTCCAGATCCGAGACCGGGGGGGGGCTCATCCAATGTGCCACCAAGTCCCTCAGGACGAACAGGTGGACCAGGCTGTCAGCCCAGCGCAGCAGTCGGCAGTGTAGTATAATGGGTAAGGAGTTGGTCTTATAACCTAAAGGTCGGAGGTTCGATTCCTGGGCAGGACACTGCTGTTGTACCCTTGAGCAAAGGTACTTAACCTGCAGAATGTTGTGTAAGTCACTCTGGATAAGAGTGTCTGCTAAATGCCTGTAATGTAATGAGTCTCAGGGTCACTGAGTGTAATGGCCAGAGACCGCAGACTGCTCCAGTGGGGCGGTCAGTTCCTTTACGTAGACGGCGAAGAGTCCACGACTCAGACTGCAACCCTGTCTTACCCCCACGCCCCCTTGGGTGAACAATTCTTTCTTTTATTTCTCTCCTCTACGCCACATGTGTTTTCTGGATACATCGCTTTTATGACATCATACGATGAAATGAAAGTGTCATTATGAAATGAAAGGGCCTCGGTGAAATGGAAAAAAGGAAATGGGGATAAAAACAGCGACTCGAAAATGCGCTGTTTGGGAAAAGTACCATTATGAAATAAAAGTAGCCGTTTGCAAAAAGCCATTTTGATGGCTATTATGAAATAAAAATGAATAAATTCAAATGAATTTAAATGTAAATGTTGTGAAAATGAGTGTGATAAAATATTTTATAATAACTGAGTTCAGTATTATTTAATTATTTAATTGTTTCACAATGCATTTACTCATTTATAAATTGCTGCATTCATTCATATGATTATTTATATCATGGAGGTACATTTCTTTCATTTTGACAGGGATTTCATAGTGCACCACTTATGAGAAACAATCCTCCATGCCAAATTGAACCAAATGCTTTTTTAAATCCATAAAGCAAATATTTTGGTGACATTTGTGCGTAGGGTGTAAATATTGAGTGATGCACAGCGATTGGACAGAGAGCTCGGAATCTTCCTAAACCAACAGAGTTAGATAAGGAAGGCCAGTACTCAGGCATTTAGAATAAAGAAGAAAATCTTCCCCTGGATGACTGTTCACACAGATGCCTTGGTACTTATTGGACTCAAGATTTGTCTCTACTTCTGTATATTGTGTATCGCTTGCCCCTGAGTCCAGCTCTCGTGGAAATATCCAGCTTTTAACGCAAGACTGAAAAGCTCAGATGCCGTCGGGTCCCCTGGCTTCGCCTGTTTTGAAGGCTTAGAGTTGGTCTTGTAACTCCACAGTAGCAATAGGGTTGTCTAGAGGATTCTGATTGTTTTTAATACAAGAAAATAAAAATAAAAAATCTCCAAAAATCTCATTTGCTTTGCCTGTTCTTCAGGAGAAGAGGTTTTGTAAAGATTTTTTTTTTTGTTTTGTTTCCATTTTGAATAACCAGTGCTTCTGTTTTGTTGAATTTAGTTTATTCCAGGCTTCCCAAACGTAGTTTTGGTTTACTGGCTCTTAAATTGCATTAAGCTGGATATTGATGTGTTCTTGTCTTTTGTATCTGATCGTGTGTTTGTCCTGTGAGTGTTTCACTCTTACACATAAATATGGGTTATCAGGATCTTAATGTTTTTGGGTTCATAATATTACAGTAGTTAAACCATCTTTAAATTTTATTTCTTCTACTTCTAGCTACTTTTTTAAAAGACATTGTTCAAATCATTTTAAGCCAAATCTCTCTCTCTTTCTCTTTCTAATTGTAAAGCTCACCCACAAGAGCACGGTCAGGGATGAAAAATATCACAAATAAATGTATAAACCACAATCAAATTAGATTGTATAAACTACAATCAAAATGGCGGAATCGTAGATTGCTTCTTCAGCTGATACAGAGACACAAACTTGTATGAAATGCCTACATATTTAACATTTAATGCATGCACATTTGCATGTATGCAAATGCGTATTTCAATCGTGTCTGAAATCCTAAAACCCTGAGCGCTGTGCATGTGCTGTTTCCATGGATCCTCTCAGAAGGACAACAGTGAGGGCTCAGTCATAATTCTGCCTCCAACAACACAGCGCCTGTTGCCTCCACATCCACATCCTACTTTACAGTCCATGCACTCCTCTGAAATCTTCTCATCCATCACTTTTAAGAAATGTTTTCAGGAAAAACAGAGCTATTGAGCTTCTGAACACCTGAGGAGAATACACGTGTCCTAATGTGTCAGCTCTTTCTCAAAGGCCGAATACAGTGGCCATTCCGCACTCAGCTGTCGGAAAGAACATTTTTCCAACAAGGTTCTAATGCATGATAATGCAGCATTGGATTATCTGCATGCTAGTCGCATGTGGGAACGCGTTTTACACTCACCTGCACGCACGCTCACACAAACATACACAAACACACATGCGCACACACACACACACACATGCATACATACACACTCATGCACAAATGCACGTGCACATACATACACACACACATGCACACACGCATGCACACACAAGCATGCATGCACAAACGCATGCACACACATGCACACACACAAACATATACACAGACACACACACACACACACACACAGGCACACAAGTACACACACACAAACACACCGGCACAAACACACACACACACACACAAGCAGACACACACGCACATACACACTATTTGCCAGATCAGAGTGATCAAATGCACTCAATCAGTTGATTTACCACATTGCACATTACCTGGTCGAATGAAAATAAACAAGTAAGAAATCAGTGTTTCGCTCTTCTCTCAGTCCCTCCCTATCTCACGGCAGTCCTGCTATCTGTTAGATGATATTGAACACCCTTGAAGGTGATTATATTCGCCTGGGCAGAGACCATCCAATAAATAACTCTTAGAGTGGTAAAAACGGACAACAACAAACGAGCAGGTTTAATTTTGGCTCCCCTGATCGTCACCAATTGGCTCGTAGCCAAAACGTGACACCGAAACATTGGGGACAGGGGTCACACAGAGCTGGAGTACAGCACAGGACAAACGAGCCACTCCTGTTTCTCGCCCCTCCACACACCACTCTGTTTTACGCGGTGTGTGGAGGGGCGGTGCCCTCACACGTGTCCCTTGCGAGGGGCCCCTAAAGATGCACAGCACGCCGACGGGGACTACAGAAGCTGTGTGTGTCCCCCCCGCCCCCCCCCCCCTTGCCTGCACGCCCCCGTCATCACCACCACGCCCCCTTCGGCGGAACTCAGCCGACCCGTGCTCCTCACCCGCCAAGCAAAGTGCCGCCGAGCGTTCGGGGAGGAGATTTCCTGACGCAGCCGACCCCCACCCCCCCCGTTTCGCGCAATCGACTTCCGCCCCGTGAGCGAAGCACTCTACGCCGGCGGTGACTGGACGCGGCGGCTCAACCGTTTCTCCATTACAGGAGGCGCGGGGTTCCACTTTACACGGAGCAGGGAATGCGGGGGCGGGGACTCTGCGTTCTCTCCGTCACAGAGCTTGGGAGAGCTCTGCGCTTACCCAGTGCAGAACGCTGCCGTGGGCGGCTCCAGAATGGCTGAGCCGCTAACGTGCGTGCGGAGACACCGCCCCCCCTCCCCGTGGGCCGCCGTTCAGCCTGCCCCAGGCTATGTCTGCTTTCTCCTCTCCCACTCAAACGGCATCACGGGTTTCCCTGAGCCTGCGTCCACGCACCCGATTGGCTGGTGGAGGGATCTGGGGGGCGCGGCTGTAGGCGCAATGCACACAGTGGGCCTGTGCAACACAGCCGTGCCAAATAACGCTTGCAGTTCATTTGTGTAATGCTAGCAGTGTGCTAAGGAGTAATGCTAGCAGTGTGCTAACAAGTAATGCTAGCAGCTCGCTTGTGTAATGCTAGCAGTGTGCTAACAAGTAATGCTAGCAGCTCGCTTGTGTAATGCTCCCACTGTGCTTGCAAGTAATGCCAGCAGTTCACTTATGTAATGCCAACAGTGTGCTAACAAGTAATGCTAGCAGTTTGCTTCTGTAATACTAGCATTTCACTTGATGTGTACTGTTAGCAGTTTGCATTTCGGTAATGCTAATAGTGTACTAGTATTTCACTTGTGTAATGAAACAGTATGTTTGTTAATTTGACTCTGTGGCAGCTCTTAATTTAGGTGCAATGAATATAAAAAAGAACAATTTGTTTCAAGTTAAATCGGTCTGCAACATATTACTTCTTAAATAAGGTAATGCCAGGTCATTAAGAAAGATTGGTGGGAGATCAGTGCTAATGTGGCATTTATAAAGAAACAGGTTCTAGACCATTATCTTATTATTAGAACCTTACTGGCCATTAGATGGTGTTTTGCATTAACCAGTTATCACAAATATTTCTCGTGATAAGTAGGCTGAGACTTGGGGAGAGGGGGGTAGTTGATCACCCTCTCATATTAGTGCATTTTCCACAATGCTGTTGTTCAAAGCAAACACTAAACAACCAGCCTGTATATTTAGTGATTACTTTTCATTATAAAGGACAAAAGAACAACCCTGCTGGTCGGGGGTGTAACCCAACAAGACTCACATGGCTGTCGGACAAAAACAGGCAGTGATTATGCACATTAATATAAAATGGGACATTGTGTTTGAATTTTGAAGGTTCACAGATGGGGATGGTCTTCAGTCAAAGCACCAGCCCATTAAACAAGCTTATAAATATATCTTGCTGTACATATACTCTGTTGTACATATACCTTGTTTTAAATATACTCGATTGTACATATACTCTGCTCTACATATACCCTGCCATACAAATACTCTGTTATACAAGTACCCTGCCGTACTAATACCCTGTTGTACATATACCCCAATGTACATATACTCTGCCGTACATATAACCCGTTGTACTATACATACACTGTTGTACATATGCCCTGTTGTAAATATACTTTGTTGAACAAATACTCTTCTTGTACATATATACTGTTGTACATATGCTCTGCTGTACATATACCTTGCTGTACATACACCATGCTGTACAAATACCCTGCTGCATTGTACATATACCCTTCTGCACATACAGTTGAGGCCAAAAGTTTACATACACCTAGGCTAAAGACATTCAAACTCAATTTTTCACACACCTCATTTTACCATACATTCCCTTTGTAAAGTCAAGTAGGGTATCTACTTTATCTCCATAAGCGGTAATTTCAAAATAATAGCTAAGAGACAGATATATTTCAGCTTTTATGTACTATATCAGATTTTAGAGAATGCATTCAGAAAATTTAGGGGAGGCTGCAGAGAAGATGAAAATAAACCAAGACTCCGAACCTTATGTCTTAAATATTATGATTGATACTACAGAGAAAACACTTGATTTGTTGCCACTGCATATGCTTCATCGATTCCTAAGACACTGCCATTCGCTTAAATGATAGTATCCCAACAGAAAGAGTTTCAATGCGACTTTTGCAGATAGAGATTTAAGACTTTTTGTTGGTTATCAGACATGAAATATGCGTCACACCGCTTATATTGAGGTTAAGACAAAATATACCAAATTATTTAATAACAACTATGAATGCTAATGAACACATGAGCACAAAGCTAAATCAGTGCTAATAAGTCTCCATAACACATAACTTAATCAGTGCTAATGGGTACATTAGAACAAAGCTAAATCAGTATGAATAAGTCTATTAACACAGAGCTAAATCAGTGCTAATGGGTACATTACCACAAAGCTAAATCAGTATGAATAGGTCTATTAACACAGAGCTAAATCAGTGCTAATGGGTACATTAGCACAAAGCTAAATCAGTATGAATAAGTCTATTAACACAGAGCTAAATCAGTGCTAATGGGCACATTAGCACAAAGCTAAATCAGTATGAATAAGTCTATTAACACAGAGCTAAATCAGTGCTAATGGGCACATTAGCACAAAGCTAAATCAGTATGAATAAGTCTATTAACACAGAGCTAAATCAGTGCTAATGGGTACATTAGCACAAAGCTAAATCAGTATGAATAAGTCTATTAACACAGAGCTAAATCAGTGCTAATGGGTACATTAGCACAAAGCTAAATCAGTATGAATAAGTCTATTAACACAGAGCTAAATCAGTGCTAATGGGTACATTAGCACAAAGCTAAATCAGTATGAATAAGTCTATTAACACAGAGCTAAATCAGTGCTAATGGGTACATTAGCACAAAGCTAAATCAGTATGAATAAGTCTATTAACACAGAGCTAAATCAGTGCTAATTGGTACATTAGCACAAAGCTAAGTCAGTAAGAATAAGTCGATTAACACAGAGCTAAATCAGTGCTAATGGGTTCATTAGCACAGAACTAAATCAGTGCCAATGGGTTCATTAGCATAGAGCTAAGTCCATGTTAATGAGTTTATTACCATAGAGCTAAATCCATGTTAATGGGTAGATTAGCATAGAGCTACGTCCATGTTAATGAGTTCAGTAGCATAGAGCTAAGTCCATGTTAATGAGTTCATTAGCATAGCGCTAAGTCCATGTTAATGAGTTCATTAGCATAGAGCTAAGTTGATGTTAACAGGTTCATTAGCACAGATGTGATGCACGGTCGCAGGGATCTCGAGCCCTTACCCCATTGGCTTTGCTCAGGGCCTGAAAGTAAATGCTGTAGCTCTTGGCGGGCGAGAGCGGGGCGTTCCAGAAGCCGTTGTAGGTCCGGTTGTCGCCCACGGTGAAGGGCTGCACCGCTGCCAGGCTCCCCGGGAGCAGCTCGGCGGCGAAGTAGTGCGGCGAGTCCAGCGCGGTGGCGTTCCGGAAGCTGACGGGCACGGGGAAGCACTCGGCCGCGTCCACCGCCCGCCGGGCCTTCTGCCGCCGCTCCTCCACCACCACCAGCTGATAGGCGCTGCGGACAGGAAACGGCCCTCCGTCAGACCCCCCCGAAAACCGCCCCTTTTTTCCCATCTGACATTCACCAAAACACGCACTCACGACTTACTTTAGTTACGATTCGGCTGAGATTCAAATGATTAAGAACGGTGCTTTCATCAGTGGAATGGCTGTATATGCCGATTGGCAAGCCTCATATACGATGTACTGTAATGTGTGTATGTGTGTGTAGATATGTACAGCTTCTATAGCAGAGCGGCCATGATACACATGCACTGGGAATGGAGGTTGTTCAGAACGCTGAAACATTTGCTACTTCGAAAGTGACATGAAAATACTACACCCCTTTTGAAGAATGTTCCTTGATTGGAATCTGTCAAAAATGAATTATTCCTTTTAGATTGAACGAATGACTATTGGGCATCTGGCAGTGTCATTTCTTCCTGAGAACACTCATAATTGAATGTTATTCCTATTAATAGGGGCCACTGGAGGAATTTCTGTTCAGCCGACCAGTCATGCTCATTATCTGTCAATCAAAGAACCCAGCCAACGCAAAGCGTCCTAACAATGTTGCGACCATGTAGTGGCAATTTCATAACATTGACAAAACATTCAAGTAACATTGTGACAACAGTTTGTATTAGCTGGGAAATTAACCTGGCAGGTCAGTACAGTTTCTGATACCTTACGCTTTTTTTTTACTGAAGGAGCGCACAGCCATTTCCAGAAAAAATAAAATAATAATAGTAACTTCATTTGTGGAGTGCTTTTCTAACATAATTCACTTATGCGCTTTACACTGCAAAACCATAGGTGACGTTAAGAGATCAAACAGAATGTAGACAATCATAGAATTAAAAAGTAATACAGGTAAAATAGATACAGATAAGGACTGAAAGCACATTTTTAAAAATGGATTTCTAAATCAGATTTTAAAGAAAACAGACTCAGAGACCCAGATAAAATATGGCAGAGCATCCAATAAAATTGGATCCCTAGACACAAGTGCCTTGGCCCCTCTTGTTTTAAAATCCCATAGTTCACTGAAAAAGCCATTTTTCATGATGTCAACGAGATGGTGAGACCTGTGATCGGGACTGCATTACACTACTGAATTGGAAGACCGCTTTCCCCGAGCGTGATAAAAAGTGCAGTTTCTAATTTCCAAAAATAAAATCGACTTCTGTATATTGCTTAGATTACTACCACAATAAACAAATTTGAGAACATGCAAACAAAAGTGTGCTTAATTCTTTCCTTCTGTATTTATATACTGGATAAGTAAGACGAGCGACAGTGGCTCCAGCCGTCAGTGCAGGGGGGACAGACTGGCTCTAACTTGCATAAGTAACTCCCACAGTCTCAGAACATTTAACTAAAAAAAAAAAACCATCACTTTTCAGCCCTTTATAACAGCGCATAACACACGGCCGCCTATAAGGGAACAAATGTAACAGCGCTAGCGGCTCCATTCAGATCACTGTCCGCAGGCTACCCTACGGCTCTGTCTGATATGCGCTGTCTGTCTGGGCACAAACAGTAGGCTCCTGTTCCTAGCGCTAAGCCCACATCGGAACCACACTGTCAGTAATCAGGCCAGCCAGATTCACAACAAGGCTCCCGAAAAAATATATAACACTGTGTCAGTGCTGCCAGGTCAGAGAAATATTTCCAGCCCGGTGGGTTTTCTCAAAGTCCGCCCACATTGGTCAGAAAACAGGCCCTTAATGAAATTGTCAGGGGGCCGGAGGGGGAGGGGGGGTTGACAAACTGTGAAGCAGGGCTTCTGAATGAAAACTTTTTCTAGTTTTATGTGTAGACCCAAAATATTTTCCGTCATACACTGCTTTTGACCGTGTCTTAGCAAGCCTAGCATGCCAACAGTTTCAAACCAAGTAGCCCACAGTTGGGCGGGAAAATGTATATGTTAAATTTACTGATGTGTTTATCGATCATGGGAGAAAAAATACTTAGAGAGGTTCAATCTGATTCTGCAGTCTGCTGTCATGGAGCTTCTGCTAAATATTTCCGACTATGAATTTGACATTTTCATTAGGACCTGGTGCAGTCACTCCTAAGAGTTTTATTTTGCTGAATGTGATTCATAAAAGTGACTTAGGCCTTAAAAGACTCCATTTCCCATGCTAATGGTCAGCTGTCAGCCAGGAAACAGTCTTCTGAAGACGGCATGTTGGCCTCGAAAAAAAAACAGCAGCAAGCATTTAATTGGGTCGTATATTTAAGTGGGGGGAAAAAAACACAAGTATTTGACACGCACTTTAAAATCCAAGTATTTGAAAAAACATGAGAGCCTGAGAGAAAATAACCAAATTCACACTTGAATGCACCAACAATTTATAAAAACAATCTAATACAGGCCTATTGATTTGTATGGATACAGGTATGGTTGAACATACATTTTACCACGGGATTTATCTTCCTCTTTTGGGCCTCCGCGCGTCTTTTAAAGGGGAAGCTTCGTGAAGCAAGTCTGAATAAGAGGATGTTCCTGTTTGATACCAGCAGAGGGAAATATTCCCTTAATTAGAAGAGGAGAAACCGTTGGGCCCTTGCTGAAGCTAAGCCTGGCGCCGGTTTTTCAGAGGGAAATGAGGTAACTGAAAAGAGGCTCTGTTTATGTCCACACGGAACTCCGTAAATTAATGAGGACATCTTCAGATCTTTCCGTAGCGTAGGGGTGGCCTGCAATTATGTCCATCGCACAAAGAACACGCTTCACAATTATATATGTAATTAGGGAAATGTATGTTTCTTTGTAGACCCATAGTAAATTAGCCCCATCTGGTATTTAGCATCTTTTATAACAGGTAATTGCTAATAACCAAAGAACCCTGCTTTATGTGTGTTTTTTTTCTCTCTCTCTCTCTCTAATGGCAGATTGCTGTTACAAACAAATGCTTTTAAAAGTAGATACTCATGCATAAATATACGGGTATACACAAGATGGGCATAATTGAGCTGCCAAAACCATCAGGAGCATTTCTGTAATTATGATGCATTTTGAAAATAGCACTCCGGAATCAAGAAAACAGGACTCCGAAGCTTAATAAAACTGTTTTCTACTTTGACTACCAGGCTCTAATGTGCCATAGCCAAACTTCATGCGGTCTGGATACTGATGGACAAAATAAAGCTATCTTTGCACAACACTGTCTCAATTATGCCGTTCTGTGCATTGGTATTGGTTTATTTGTACCTTGTGTTAACAGCCAATTCTTTGAAACCAAAGAAATCCTATTATTATTGTTATTATTATTATTATTATTATTATTATTATAGACACTAGTCTGGCAATCACTAAACTAACTCCCTAAATTGCATTTGTGAAGGAAGACGTGTTTGTTTACTTCCAAGTCAAAGTAAAGGACAAATGTTTACCGAATACAGGCTATTGACTTTCAGTCAGAAAAAAGATTCATGTGAGACGTGTCACAAATGCAATTGTTTTCAAATTCACACTTGTATCAAAAACAGCCATTATTTCTGGCCTTAAGTCCTTAATCTCTGGGTTTGGGCTCCGCATAAAACGGCGTGATTTATTATACACGGCCCTAACTGAATGACAACAAGCTATTTTGGGTTGTTGTTGCTGCTTTGGCGTCTAAGCCACTGTTCCAGCTCAGTTGTCGGTAGTGTCAAATTGGCAAAAGTTTGCATGTCGTGTCGCAATTTTTTTTTTCTTTTTCTTCTCCGTTTCAAGGCTTTGCTTTCAAAACTGAAACTGACTACGGGTGGGGGGGAGGGGGGGGGCATCTGAAAAGAAGAACTGTGTTACTCTGCCAACTACAGTCTAAATGGGACTCGATCCGCTTAATGCCGTTGCATACAAATTACACTTAACTGAATGACTGCCTTTAACAGCCACAATAAGCCTCTTTCTCCTTTTCGCGGATGCAGTGGACTTCAGCGGGACGTCTTGGGGGCACAAAGGCCACCTCGTTACCCTGGCTAATTAGCAGAATTCATTTTTTATTCTCTTCAGTGTGGCTGTAACCAGCACCTGTACTCGGTGGGGGGGGGGTTTAGTCCAGGAGGGGGTGAAGAGGAGTCCAAACGACCATGCAAGGAGAAGGTCTGACAAAATAACACGAAATAACACAAAATGCGGAATAAAAACGCGGGTGTATGGCAGTCAGGGGGTTCATAAGAGAGGAAGCACCGTCCGCCGCGTTTTTTATTCTCCGGCTTTAAAAAGATACGAGGGAAAAGATCCTCTCCGCAGACGGCGGTTCGGGCTGTAAAATACCGCCGTTTCGTCCGCAGCCTGTGCTCGGGGATATCGGAGGCCCTTTTCGCATAAAGTGCAAACATATTGTCCAAAAACCATCACAGGGCCGTACTGCTCAGCAGCAATCTGCTACGAGCAAGAGGCCAAAACACACATGCTGCTGAAGACCATAACACCCTAACAACTCACAAAATGTACTTTTATTATTATTATTATTATTATTGATAATATTATTATACAATATATTTTTAAAAATAAGGTTATGGCAGTGTTGGGTCGTTGACTGAGTGATGTATTTGAATGGCACTGAGGGGTTTTGAATGAATGGTAGTGTTGGGTTATTTACAGAAGTGTGAATGAATGGCAGTGCTGGGTCATTGACTGAGTGGTGTGAATGAATGGCCATGTTGGGTCACCGACTGGGCAGTGTGAATGAATGGTAGTGCTGGGTCACTGACTGAGTGTGAATGATGAGTGTGGTAGACTGACAGTGTGAAGATGGCGTGTTGGGTCATTGACTGAGCGGTGTGAATAAAGGCAGTGTGGTCACTGATTGGGCTGGGTACGAGGCGGTGGTACCTGGCTGGGTTAGCAGGCGACGACGGCAGCCTTGGGGTTACGCAGGCGAGCGGCCACCTGGCTGGGTTAGCAGGCGAGCAGCGACGCTGGGTTAGCAGGCGAGCGGCGGGACCTGGCGGGTTACGCAGGCGAGCGGCAGCGCTGGGTTATGCAGGCGAGCGGCAGCGCTGGGTTATGCAGGCGAGCGGCAGCGCTGGGTTATGCAGGCGAGCGGCAGCGCCGGGTTACGCAGGCGAGCGGCAGCGCCGGGTTACGCAGGCGAGCGGCAGCGCTGGGTTACGCAGGCGAGCGGCAGCGCTGGGTTACGCAGGCGAGCGGCAGCGCTGGGTCGGGCCGGTACCTGACGGGCGCTCCCCGGGAGCGGGCGGGCTTCAGCAGCACGGTGATGGTGCTGTCCGTCTCGTTCAGGGGCGTGTCGCTCTCGTACTCGGGCATGGAGGGCGCTGTCGTCAGGGGGAGAAGAGAAGGGAAACGCACGGTAAGCTTAAAACACAGCACGGCGTCATGAACAGAGACATAAGCCTGCATTAGAGCTCTGTATCTTACCACAATTACACATGTATCGGATGTGCTTTTGTTATGTTTTTCCCCCTGGAAACTCTAAATGCGTTTTAAGAATTTTAGCTTTTTAAATTATTATTCTGACGAGGCCTCGCTCTCCCGGAAAGAGCTCTTTCTGCCGTGCGCTGTCTTTTGTTGCCGGCTTTTGTTCAGAAACGGTTGAGCCGACGTTCGAGCCAAAGTTTGTTGAGCGTTCTTTTGAAAATGAAAAGCTGCGGTATTAAAATTCCGTCTCTTGGATGCATGTTAAAATGTCCGCTTGGATGTGATGTGATTCACTGATACGGACTACTGCTTTAGCTTTCTGTTAAGAATGTGATGTGATTGAGTAGGTCAGAATACTGCTTTACCTTTCTGCTATGCATGTGATGTGATTCAGTAGCAGGGGCCACTGTTTTAGCTTTCTGTTAAACATGTGATGTGATTCAGTAGCAGGGGCCACTGTTTTAGCTTTCTGTTAAACATGTGATGTGATTCAGTAGCAGGGGCCACTGTTTTAGCTTTCCATTTTGAAACAAATTTTAAAGATTTTCTGTTACATTAAGGATTTGGGTTTACCAATGTTCCAAATATTGTGGAGACCTTTCAGAACCAAAACTCCGCAATATGTCAATAGGTAAATACATAAGAAAGCAAGTATCTATGCAAGAGTGACAACGACAAAAAAATACGTAAATAATAATTGCCCCCAGTGGCATTGATCATTTTCCTCTTAACAATCACAGAAACTAAAGTATCAGAATTTATTTATCAAGGACATGTCATGTTGTTATCACTGACAATCATTGTCTTTTAAAGATGGATCGAACTTGTTTTTAATGGTGTGCCATAATATAAATCACAGCACAGTAAAAAGCTAGCAGTGCAATAAACTATAATATTATCTCTAATATTCTGTTTTTCTTGAACACAAAAGAAATATTGTATTTACAGTGCGTACTGTATATTAACTAAACTGAAACCAGGCTTGTTCAAATGTGATTAATACTATTGTTAAGAAAATGAATACTGTACATTTCACAAATTTGTTTCAACGTGAATTAGCTATCGGTATATTCCTCGGAGGAAAAGCATAATGAAAAGGTAACAGATAGCATGTGCTTCACTGTCAGGCATAGTAAAATGGTTAAGGAACTGGCCTTGTAACCTAAAGGTTGCAGGTTTAATTCCCAGGCAGGAGATTGAGTAAGGTACTTAACCTTCAGTATATATATCCAGCTGTTAATGAATACTATGTTTAAAAAAAATGTCTCTGGATAAGACGTTCTGGACTGCTTGCTAAAGTAGAGCTAAATATAATCCTACTCCCTACACCCTACTACAATCTCTGGGTAAGACCGCAAAATGGTCAAATATGCCAGTTCAGCCAATTCAACGGGCCTTATTTCCAGCAGAATCACCGATTTACAGCAGAAGCTTGGCGCTATGCATCGACAGGTCAACCAAAACGAGAAAAAAAAATCTGAGAGTAGCTTACGCAATCACGTCTTATCAGTAACACGCTCTGTATTACCACTCATGCAAAAAATACTTGCATTAAATGACAACGAGCCACACTTTCATTGATTAAAAATGTCTAAGTGCAGTAAATCAAAATTAGACAACGAGGCATGTCTTACTACAGTTACTACGAGATGAAACATCACAAGCCAAAGGATCACTGAAAAATGAGACGTCATTTGGAAAGCCAACAACGGAAAAAAAAAATTTTATTGAACAAATGTTCTTGTGATCCCAGTTTCAATTTTAGACAACTCCATTAATAAAGGATTCAAATTCTGAAAGCTGGTGCATTTTCACATTGCTTTCAAGATTCTGAATGAAGTCCATTCCGGAAGTATTCCTCCTGTAGTTAGCAGGAAAGCTGTATGGCAATGATGGTATGCTTACTGAGAAAATATAACGAAGAAGACTGAAGCTGCCAAGCAATGGTAATTCAACTGACTGGTATTTAATTATTATCAGTCTCCATTGTAAACAACAACAACAATAATAATAATGGGTTGCATCAGTGAAACAAACAGAACTAGCCTTGCTGTAGTGGTGTAGCTTCTCTGTGGTTAAATTGCAGTCCTTGTTTATTATACTCATAAGAATTAGGAGGATAGATTGATGGTGTTGGATAGATTAAAGCTGCCACAGTCAGAACACAGCACTTCCAGGCTTTCTGTTGCACTCTGCAGTCTATTGTGTGTGTGTGTGTGTGTGTGTGTGTATATATATATATACATTTATTCTATTTTTTTCTGACTGCAGTTTCAGCACATTTGAAAAATTGTATATGTATGAACACACACATGTATGAATAAAGTCTGAAACACACACACACACACACACAATGCAATGTCATGCGTACCATCTGCACAGAAAATCCGCATAGGGTTTCTATGAAAACACTCCTCCATGTGACTTGATTGACTTGGACATGTTTGTTTCTTGACATAGGCTGTTAATAGCTTCAGAGAATTTGTACTATGTATAAATTTGTTGAAGACCTGCACAGCATACCACTTCAAAACTCATTTCAGCTACCTCACTACACTCACAATACACTCTACACGGAAATACTATTGTACATGCAGTACTAAATTATTAATACAGAAGTCATTCATGCTTTGATTTTAGCATACTGAAATACCGCATAATCATATTTATGGATGAAAGTAGTACTTTATTTTTTATTCTGTGCCTCCAGTCAGAAAGGCAATCAAGCAGCTGATAAGAGAATGCACAATCAGATCAGCCAATCAGAAAACGCACAAGCAAACAATCATGGAATGTACAAACAGTCAATCAAAGAATGCACAAACAGCCAATCAGAGAATGCACAAACAACCAATCAGTGAATGCATAAACAACCAATCAGAGAATGCACAGACAGCCAATCAGAGTATGTACAAACAGTCAATCCGAGAATTCACAAACAGTCAATCCGAGAATTCACAAACAGCCAATCAGAGAATGCACAAACAGCCAGTCAGAGAATGCACAAACCGCCAATGATAGAATGTACAGACAGCCAATCACAGAATACGCTGCTTCTTGACCTGGTTTCCACCTCCTTCCACCCCCACCTATAGTAGCATGCTTCGTCAGGATATGTGAGACGTGTCACGTGACTGCCCAGGACGTCCACGTCTCACCTGCGATCTTGGTGGTGATGCGGGTGGTGACGGGGGGTCCAAACCCCTTGTTGGTGGAGGCTTTGAGGGTGAAGAAGTACGTGGTGCCGGGATAGAGCCCTTCGAAGAGATTGCGCGTCTCGTTGCGAAGTTTGAAGACTCTGCCCCTCTGGGTGGAGAGATCGGCGCTGGGGTCCAAGGAGCTCAGGGCCTTGTAAGTGACCTACAAAGAGGAAGAGTACATCATCAAAATCCCTGATAGTCTTCATCGGTTACAGGCAAAACAACAACTATCAAAACCACTATTAATATTCAAGTATTATAAACCAAAAAATCCCTCAAAGAATTCATCAATTGACTTCTTTCAAATTTCCGGCCACTTGTCATCAGTTACAGACAAAACAACTACCGAATAATAATAATAATAATAATAATAATAATAATAAATGCCAGCTAGCTTTCAACAATTACAGACAAAAGACAAAAGAAAACAAAAAGAATAACAACCATTCAAAATCCCTGTCGGCATTCACTAATTATGGACAAAAACATTACTATCAAAACCTCAGGCAACAGTAATCTATTACAGGAAAAAATAACTACCATCAAAATCCCAGACAACATTCATCAATTACAGAAAAAACAACTACCGTCAAAATCCTCTGTTAACATTCATAAATTGCAGACAAAACACTACCATAAAACTCCTAGCCAACAGTCATCAATCACAGAAAAAATGACTACCATCAAAACCTCTCATACTATTCATCACTTACAGAAAGAAAGGCTTTCCTTGCTAAATCCCATAAATTACAGACAAAAAACAAGACTGTATTAAAAGTGACTATTAGAGTCGACAAAGCCAGAAATTCGGGGAAATTAAAGTGAGTGTGCTACAGCTTGAGCTATGTCAATTGGTCATTTCTAGCAAACCTCTTTTCAAAATGGTGCTGTACTGAAAACCAGGGGGCTGGAGGGTGATATTTCCTATTAATTCACTGTTGTGGTATCTGCTAAGGCACTGTTCCAATGTGTGAATGAATCCCACGGTTTGGCATGTAAGGCTCTGTTCCAGTGTGTGGATGGGCCTCATGGTCTGGTATCTGTTAAGGCACTGTTCCATTGTGTGAATGGGTCCCATGGTCTGGTA
Source organism: Anguilla rostrata (assembly GCF_018555375.3). Taxonomy (NCBI): domain Eukaryota; kingdom Metazoa; phylum Chordata; class Actinopteri; order Anguilliformes; family Anguillidae; genus Anguilla; species Anguilla rostrata. The sequence continues at coordinate 7,336,411 of NC_057945.1, forward strand.
TCTGTTAAGGCACTGTTCCAGTGTGTAGATAGGTCCCATGGTCTGGTATCTGTTAAGACACTGTTCCATTGTGTGAATGGGTCCCATGGTCTGGTATCTGTTAAGGCACTGTTCCATTGTGTGAATGGGTCCCATGGTCTGGTATCTGTTAAGGCTCTGTTCCAGTGTGTGGATGGGCCTCATGGTCTGGTATCTGTTAAGGCTCTGTTCCATTGTATGGATGGGCCTTATGGTCTGGTATCTGTTAAGGCACTGTTCCAGTGTGTGGATGGGTCCCATGGTCTGGTATCTGTTAAGGCTCTGTTCCAGTGTGTGGATGGGCCTTATGGTCTGGTATCTGTTAAGGCTCTGTTCCATTGTGTGAATGGGTCCCATGGTCTGGTATCTGTTAAGGCACTGTTCCAGTGTGTTGATGGGCCCCATTGTCTGGTATCTGCTAAGGCACTGTTCCAGTGTGTGGATGGGCCCCATGGTCTGGTATCTGTTAAGGCTCTGTTCCAGTGTGTGGATGGGCCTTATGGTCTGGTATCTGTTAAGACACCGTTCCAGTGTGTGGTGGGCCCCATGGTCTGGTATCTGTTAAGGCACAGTTCCAGGGTGCGAGTGGGTCCCACGGTTTGGTATCTGTTAAGGCTCTGTTCCAGCATGTAGCTGATCTACTTATCTTTATTAAGCATCAATGCAGCTGTGATGTATATGCATGCTCTTATGTCGAAAGGAAAATTTCATGTACTAAAACTGTATGTACCATATGCCGTATGCTTGGTCCAAAATCTGTTGAAAAATATATTTGCGCTATAAACTTTTTGTATGCCTTGGAATTGTATGCCTTTCATCTGCAGTAACAAACTAACATTTGATTTCCGGAGATATCAAAGTGTTTGATGTCCAAATTCACAAAACTGTTGAAAGGCTGTGCTGCATTTTGTGTATTTTGTTTGTGCAAACTGATGCCTGGGGGGGGAATGGGGGGCGTCTGTGAGCAATCAAAATATTCCTGACTGACACTTCACAGTTGAGCCGCATTATAGAAGTCAAATAAAGCAAACTGACAGCTCAGCTCCCAGCCAAAGAGAGGGCTTATTGGGGGGCAGCGTGGCGAATACGTCGATTCGGCACGGTCCTGGACCGCTCCGTAACCACGGGCGATACGAAGCAGTCGGGGGGGGTGGGGGGGGGGGGGTGTCGCCGCTTAAAACGCACTTTTACCTGAGAGCGAAAGAGACAGGGTGTGCGAGGGAGGAAAAAACAGCCAGTTCATGCAAGATGTGTCTTAAACCAGTTGTGAAGGACACATCCCCGCTGAACGGAATGTTCCGTACTGCCCGCTAAATTTGAGCTAAATATAATCCTACGTTCCAAAAAAAAAGGAATGAAAAAATGGGTAAATAATGTTGAATGAAAATTAACCTCTCGCATTGGACCCTTAGTATGAATGACTTGGACACGAAAGGTTGTGAGAGAGGTGGGGGGGGAGGAACCGGGAACCAAAAAATAAAAGTTACTGAATAAAATATTCGTATTTCATCCCCAGGCTTTTTGCCTTGCAGACACACAGTCCTGACAGTGCGGACAAGGCCTAATCTTTATTCAGGACACGTAAGGACTAGTGTGGCCAAGGGAAGCAAAAAGAAAAAAAAAAAGCATAAACAAAAAAACAAACCCTTGACTTGACTTTCCACATCGGCTAGAAATTACAGTTGTCAGCCTTAATTTCTGAGTTGTTTTCAGACTCGGAGTGCAGTACTAATCAAAACAAACTCCAAGTCCAAGTGACAGCCCACTTTTGTCTTTATTTGAATCTCTTTGATTATTGCTTTTGTCCTCTTGAACGCTCACTGGCGTATGTTATCAACTGATTTTTCTGGAATCATTTTAATTTTTTGTTGCTATTGTTCTTTTTTTTGTGGGGGGGGGGGGGGGTAGGCTTTTGTTCAGAAGCGGCAGCCAGCCTTCGGAAAGGCCGTATACGTTGTTAAAATAAGCCTGCGGTCATTGTCATATTTTTTTTATGCCCCCCCCCCCCCCCGGTGCACCCACAGGTCTATTACCGTTTCTGCTCCAGAGCGCCGATATAAAAAGGTGGTGAAAAGCTAAACCCGGTGATGTATTTACAGCAGAACGCCTCGCCCACCAGCAGCACAGAACCGGCCTCAATCACGCGGTCGTATCTCACCCCTCTGCCTCCCCTTATAACGCTCTCCCGGTGTGAGGAAGGCCTGATTAGGTCCAATAAAACGCCACGAATGATTCAATGTTTATTATCCGCGCGCCTTTTTTCGCCACAATTTATGGAAAGCTCGCGAACTGAGCGAAAATGCAATTCCTCGCTCTATTCTTTCTTTTATTTATTTATTTATTTATTTATTGTTTTTTTTTTCTTTTCTTTTTTTTTTTGGAGTTTGGGCCCCCAAAGTGCAAACACTCACTTTGCTGCTCGGCGAAACTGCGGGCATTAGCCACAGAAGGGCATTGTGGGTAATGTGCAGGCAGCGGCGTTATCCCTAAGCCCCTGGACTGAAGCAGGAAGTGTGACGTTTTTTTTTAAACGAGAACGCAGGTGAGCCCAGAAACCCAAACGCCACAAAGCAACCAGTTTAGCTCATTTTACATAACCCTTCTCTCCGTTTATCCCGTAGGTCCTGGGGCGTGCATCTTGGCGGTGACAGTCTTTATGCTAACCTCAGTACAGCTCAAAGTCATAAACCCAACTGAACAGGGGAAGACGACGCAAATGTGCCTTCGAAATAGGCTCAGCACTTTATATGTAAAATGAAAATAACTTTCAGCTCCTTTTTTTGTTAGACACAAGCGGACTCCTGCGGGACTGCTTCAGAGGACCTACCGAAAAAACATTTGATGCAACAAAATGTGAACCAGGATCAAAGGTATCAATAAGAGAGTCCTCTCCCAGAGGCCTTATCTTACCTGTTCTTCCACTGCCATAACAGAACATCAGCAAATTTCTGCAGCAAACACTGGGATCGATGCCATCCCATCACCCTTTCACTGGCTATCCCTTTTTCACGCACCTTCACCCAGGTGAAAGCCGAATGGAACGGAGTCTATGACCGTGTGAGAGTGAAGTAAGGGTGAAATTACGATTTCTGCACACAATCATGCCCTCACACACCCAAACAGTTACTGTCTCTGCTCACTCAGTCCATTACATTACATTTCAGGCATTTAGCAGACGCTCTTATCCAGAGCGATTTACACAACAACTTTACATAGCATTTTACATTGTATCCAATTATGCAACTGGATATATACTGAAGCAATGCAGTTCACGTACTTTGCTCAAGGGTACAACGGCAGTGTCCTATCAGCCGCCATTCCAAGCACCAGATTATCTCATTGGAGACGCGCGGAGACATTATTTGCCATGAAGCCAGGCCCCCTATTGCCTCCGTCCCATATTTCCAACTCGACTCAGCTCAATTTAATTCAGCTTTATTTCGCGATGCGCTTTTCACAAAGCGCCCGCATCTCAAAGCACTGCACACACGTTCTGGGCCCAGATTCCCCAGAGTCAGAGTCAGCCAAGGGCCACAGCGACGAGGAGAACTCCCTGGAGGATACGAGAAGAAACCGAGGCTTGATCCTTGACTGGGGTGGGTGTGGGGGGGGGTATACACTCCTGGCACACACAAGGGAGGCTAATCATAGAGGAACCAGGAGAATGGTGGGATATAAGTTCAAGCAAGAGGCAGAGTGACGGTCACAGGCATGGTATAGCTCAGTATAGCTAAGAACAGGAAACACTAAACTCCAGATGTAAATTACACTGGAAAGCACTTTGCTCAAACAACTTGGACATTTATGACAGAAGAAAAGTAAACCTGACTGCCTTGAACTATATTCAGAACTGAGGTAAAACATTTAGCCTGCTGAGCTCAGCAGAATTAAAAGGTACAAAAGCACGCTTCTGTCTTGCTGAATTGCATCTCTTCTAGCTTGTGAGTCCTTATCGTGTTTATTTGTCATTTGTTTTAATTGCTTGATTTAATCCAAAACTAATTAAGCAATGCAGTGATGTTTCCAGTCCGTGTTTGAATGAAGAAGCACCCTGAACTGTGCTGTGGATAGACAATAAATCACAGATAAAGGTACCCTTTGAGGCTATGATTTGGAGCAGGTCTTTGCTGGAAGAGTTTACTGAAGCTGGGAGGGTATGGAGTAGGTCTTTACTAGAAGAGTTTACTGAAGCTGGGTGTGTATGGAGCAGGTATTTACTGGAAGAGCTTACTGAAGCTGGGTGTGCATGGAGCAGGTCTTTACTGGAAGAGCTTACTGAAGCTGGAGGATATGGAGCAGGTCTTTGCTGGAAGAGTTCACTGAAGCTGTGTTTGTATGGAGCAGGTATTTACTGGAAGAGCTTACTGAAGCTGGGTGTGTATGAAGCAGGTCTTTACTGGAAGAGTTTACTGAAGCTGGGAGGATATGGAGCAGGTCTTTACTGGAAGAGGTTACTGAAGCTGGGAGAGTGTGGAGAAGGGCACCATCACCATCTTTGCCCCGAGGTGCAAAAGCACACAATCTTTGCTTTGGGGTGCTTATGGGCAGGCTGGCCTGCAGCATTGGGAACAGTGACATATTTCCCATTCAAACAGAAAGACAAAGCAACAAACCTATGAAGCATAATTTCCCCTAGGAGGCACCGCCAACAAGTGACAGATGGAGCCCATTCACCTGAACCAGGCTGCCCACCGGGCTGCTAACCCGAGATGAGACAGGCTGCCGGTTTGCCTGAATGCCCGGTCATCCGGGTGTAATGCGGGACTAAAGACCTACCTCCCGCACGGCCCCTGCGGCCCCAAAGACAGCACGAGGGGGGCAAGCATACACCAAGGAGCGGAAGGGTTCATTTCTCAAATGAATTCAAGGTTATCCCGGCTTTTTTGAACAACAGACAAAGGAACATGTCATAACCATGAATTGCACTGGATGTGGTGATTCTGTTTAAATAATTAATTAATTAACCAATTAGTTAATTTATTATTATTATTATTATTATTATTATTATTATTATTATTATTATTATGGTGTGTTGTATAGTACTGACAATTCTCTCTCAATGACACATTTCATTCTTTCTCTCTCTGCTTCTCCCCCAGATCTATCATTTATCCAAAATGAATGACCGGGCTTGTTTTGTGGAAACCAGTGCTTAGGGGTTCCCATGCAGACTTTAGAGCTCCATGTGTAGCCGTAGCTGACGGGTCCTGTGATCTCCGGCTCAGGTCCAAACGACTGGGAGTCACTGGATCAGCAGACGAAAGCAGACCCAGGAGCAAAAGAACTCCATGTGTTTTGTTCATATAACAACCTAAATGCTTTTATTTTAGATTCTGTTTAAATGGCCCGTGTCTACAGTCCCCATATCTCGCAAAAACTCAGGGAAGGAAAATGTGTGATCCTGGCCGTATAAACCTCATATTTCCAAGTCCTAAAAGTCTGAAATGGCCTGGCTTTTTAGGGGACATGCACAGATGGGTTTTGTTTTATAAAAGCGATGTGAGACTTGAACCATTTTCACACCACTTACATTAGAGTGGTGCTCTTCGTATCGTGCCTAACAGCGCCTCCCGGCTGTGCCGGTTTTCGCAGCGTTCGCCTCCGGTCCGAGTTCCGCGTCAAATGCGAATCGGACCGGAACGTTCCGCGGCACTCCCACAGCACTTAGCGTCAGCTGGGTAAGACGCTGGGGCTGAATGACAAGGGAAGTCCCCGCGGCAGCTCTATTTCCTTGTGTTCATCGCTGTTAAATGCCGACATCCTCTTGTGCGTGTCGCCGCACGTGCGTATCATGGTAAATGGTAAATGGACTGCATTATATGCGTTATTGATGCTCTCATTCACCGAGCATTGGGTTAGTAGGTTAGGTCTGCTCAGGACATGACACGCCGAGCGGATCGACCCGGCAACCCTCCGACTGCCAGACAACCGTTCTTACGTCCTGAGCTATGTCGCTATATTACTCGCGTGTGTTGCCATGCTGCGATGGCTCCGGAGAAGGGCGATAACGGAAACGCGCTCAAAAAGCTGGGACGAGGACACGCAGTTTCGCAAAAAAAAACGTCCGACGCTCGAATCCTTAAAATGGTGGACGGAGCAGCGCCATCTCTCAACCCACCGCGTCGCCACCAGGAAAGGAGAAAGCAGCGGTACGGCCGCGGCTCGGCCCCGCGACGAGATCGCCCCCCCCTCCGTCTACCGGGGGCCCCCGGGGGAGGGCCGTTTGTCTTCGTTAGGCAGATAGGCCCCCGCATAATAGATCAGCAGGCTGAAGACCGCTCCTTATTCAACAGACAGAAGGAAGGATTAGGGGCCGCGGGAGCAATACGGACCCAGAGAGGTTTTTTTGTTGTGTAGTCGCGCGCCCCAGCACAATCTGTTACACCGCTGATCTCCCCACAGATAATCCCGCGTCCTCGTTTTCGAGAGGAGCCCGTTCGCCGAGGGTGACGAATCGCAGCCCGATGACGGACCACGGATTCACGCAGCAAGGACGAAGCGCCGCGGCTCGGCGACGGACTGCTGACAGCGCCAATCAAGAGCCGGCGAAAGACAAGGAAAACCGTTTCCGGAAGGAAGCGAAAAAAAAAATTGCCGGCAAGTTCATCTTACACGCCTAACATCCCGGAAGGAGTATCACAAGGTGTTACGCCCCTCCGCGACAGGTGGGGGCGCTGGCTGTTTGGAGGCCTGCTTTCTTGTTTCAGATAATTGGAAGCACCTGTGGTGGTGCCCGTGAAAGGAAGCCTGGAGTCGGCTTCTCAGGAGGGGGGGGCTTTATTTTCTCCTCGTCGTTGGACCACGGCCGTGTCTGGATTTCACCTTACGTTTTTTGTCCTAATAATAAAAAGTATTGTTTATTATTGGGAAACCTTGGTGTCGGCATCGCTTATGTTTGCGGGTGTGGAGAGCAACCGTAACACAAGGGGTGGGGGGGGGGGGGGGGGGCGTGGGCAAAGAGCTTCAGGATGGCGGATAAAGATGCAACCCCCGCTCTACTGGAGAGGGTGGGGAAGGGGGGGGCGGGGGAGAACAGCCCCATGGGATTTGTGAAGAAAGCTGTCTCAGAACGGCTGGCTTCCCCCCCAGGGCGCTGAAATCTGAAAGATGAAGACGCCGCTGCAGCTCGGATGCTGCCGCCAGACCCCGCGTGCTTATTTACCTTTCAGCTTCTTCTGTTTCCCTTTTCCCTCCTGGGCCTGCTTGCCTCACATAAGTCCTGTTCTCCTACAGCTCCCAGGTATACGTACAGTAATTACAGTCTCCCTTTTTTTATGGAGTTCCCAGGAATACTTTCTTATGGACCCTTTTTCATATGGAGTTTCCAGGAACAGTCAATCAGGGTCCCGTTTTCCTGCTTGTGATTGTCAGTCATTGCCTCAGAAGTTTGCTTGGCAGAACATGCATTTTGCATGTCACAAAGAACATCAGAACAAATGCTCCTCAAATTAACTTCCTGTCATTTACAGGGAGCTCACCTAATAAAATGACTCTGTAACATTGACACCCTTAATACTTTGTGACTTCATGAGAGAAGGTCCTGGGGCTGAGGGTCCCAGGGTGTGAGCTGATTGATGAGAGTGAGCTGTTCATGAATCAGGGCGGTCCCCTGATCCTGGCGAATGGCGTCGAGCGGCTTCAGGGCTTGCATTAAGCAGCTCGCCACGGCAATGCTGACAGGCTGGTGGTTGTGTGGGCACACCTGGCGCCCCCCCCGTAGGCCGAATAGGCAACCGTCTAAGGCCTTAGATTAATTTTTCTGTATTTGAGGAAAAAAACGGAATGGTAATTCATGCGCTGTTATTAGCAGCTGTTAACAAAAACAGCACATTTTTACCAGCACATTTGCAATCAGTCTTCTTTGCTTGGATATAATTGAAAAGGGGGCCTCCAAAAAGGGACCACCCCCTCCTTTTATCTGACAGGTTTTGGGGCACACACAGTATCTAGAGACAGGGACACACAGTATCTAGAGACAAGAGCACACACAGTATCTAGAGACAGGGACACACCCTATCTAGAGACAAGAGCACACACAGTATCTAGAGACAGGAGCACACACAGTATCTAGTATCTAGAGACAGGGACACACACAGCATCTAGAGAGAGGAGCACACACAGTATCTAGAGACAGGGACACACAGTATCTAGAGACAGGAGCACACACAGTATCTAGAGACAGGGACACACAGTATCTAGAGACAGGAGCACACACAGTATCTAGAGACAGGGACACACAGTATCTAGAGACAGGAGCACACACAGTATCTAGAGACAGGAGCACACACAGTATCTAGAGACAGGAGCACACACCCTATCTAGAGACAGGAGCACACACAGTATCTAGAGACAGGAGCACACACAGTATCTAGAGACAGGGACACACAGTATCTAGAGACAGGAGCACACAGTATCTAGAGACAGGAGCACACACCCTATCTAGAGACAGGAGCACACACAGTATCTAGAGACAGGAGCACACACAGTATCTAGAGACAGGGACACACACAGTATCCAGAAACAGGGACACACACAGTATCTAGAGATAGGAGCACACACAGTATCTAGAGACAGGAGCACACACAGTATCTAGAGATAGGAGCACACACAGTATCTAGAGACAGGAGCACACACAGTATCCAGAAACAGGGACACACACAATATCTAGAGACAGGCCTTGAAAGAGATATTCAAAGTTCCAGACCTTAGTTTTTTTTAGGAATGCTTCAATTCCAACAAGAAAAAAGCGCTAGACATCGCTTGTCATCCCATCAGTTTCTGAAAACGTTTCAACAATGCGATGAACAAAAGAATGTATTTAGCAAATTATGTTTTTTTTTTTGTTTTCTTGTTTTTTTTCCTGTCCAATTTGCATACAAATAATAGCGCGTTCACAAGTTGGTTTGCCAAAATAAATAAATAAATAAAACAATAAAGAGGGATCATCAGCGCTGATTAATGTCAGCCTATTATGGGAACAGCTCTGTTTCTCTCCAGATTTATCCCTCTTTTTGTCAGTCAGCTAATTAATTTCAGAGAAGTCTTGATCGCTTGATGTGAGTAGCTGCTGTGAAACAGACGTACTGTGAGCAGTGTGTCGAAGCCGTCTCTGCGCAATGGGAAGCGACAGAGCTGTCTCGTTATCTTCTGTTATCTCCAAAGCCACCATTAATCGGCCGAGCTTTGCGGCCTTAGATCCTCGTGGCAGCGTTAGCGTCCTAGCGGCATCGCTAGCGTCCTAGCGGCAGCGTTAGCGTCCGAGCGGCATCGTTAGCATCCTAGCGGCATCGCTAGCGTCCTAGCGGCATCGCTAGCGTCCTAGCGGCAGCGTTAGCGTCCTAGCGGAGCGTTAGCGTCCTAGCGGCAGCGTTAGCGTCCTAGCGGCATCGTTAGCGTCCTAGCAGCAGCGTTAACGTCCTAGCGGCAGCGTTAGCGTCCTAGCGGCAGCGTTAGCGTCCTAGCGGTAGCGTTAGCGCCGGCTACGCTCGCGCGGGTTTCCGCTGCAGAAATCCGTGTGTTAAGGTGACAGTAATTGCGGTTGGCAGATCGGCCGTTGAAACCGGGCTGGCGGGGGCACCGCCGAAGCTGGAGATGAGGGAGGGGGATGAGGGTTCGGGGGGGGGGCCGTGACCTCTGATCGATGTGGCGGATCAAGCTCAGCTGCCAATTAGCAGGGAGTGACAAGCCGTGCAGGCTGCCCCTTTAGCGTGCCTGACGCCATCCACCATATCTGCTGCCTAACCTGCCCCCCCCCCCCGCCCCCCCCCCGACAGACCCCACGCTCAGAGCCAACGGAGACTGCTGCAAGCCCGATCTTCCTGCTCCAGCTCCAGAGAGGAAGAGGCTCACGCTCCCTCGCAACTCTGATAATTGCCATCGCAGGCTTTTAATTAAATCAATGAAAGCTATTATGGCAATTACAGGGGGAGATGAGAACACATTGTACCGGGCTCAATATGTTTAGTAAATGCTGTCACCGTTATTACCCAGAAAATGGCGAGGACTAATTTCACCTTAATGATGTGCCTGCGAACAACGGCTACCCACACAATGGCCTGCACGTAGACGACACATACCCCCCCGTTCCCCCTACACACACACACACACACGCTCACACACACACACACACACACACACACACGCACGCACACATATGTACCAATGTGTGCAGACACAAACACATATATGCACACAACCACAAACATACACAAAGACACCCATGAACGCACACACACACACGCTCACACACACACACACACACACACACACACACGCTCACACACACACACACACACAAATATGCTCCGGTATTAAACAAATTGGACACTGTGCCGCTCTCTTTGTGCCGCTCCCGAACATCCCAATTGCACAAAACTAATTTTGCTGATCAATAATTCATTAGTACGCGAAGGGAGCCGGCAGCCTCTCTCCACTTCAAGGTGAATAACAATTTACCTTCAAACGGCTTCTCGGCGCGAGCCGCCATTCCCGCGGAAGGGGCCCCGGCAAGGTAAGCTAACGCTCATTAGCATCCGCAGGCCTGCTGTTCTCCCCAACGCCCCGCCCACTATTCGCATGCAAATCCGGCCGTTACCGCACACCGAAAAGGTCCCACCGCACCCGGGACAATAAAGCTCATCCTCTCTCTCTCTCTCTCTCCCTCACGCGCCCCTTTCAACACGTTCACTGGTACAGCTCGTTTTTTTTCTCATCGTTTTTTTTTTTTTTGTTCTCACACAGCCCCCGACACGCGCAGACCGCGCGGTTTCGTATTTCCACGCGTACGTGCGCCCGTCCCTTCCGTAGGATCCGGAGCGTTCTCCAAAACCGGGAGCTTAAAAGACTGAACCTTAAAAAAAAAACTATTTCTGTTCCGCGGTCGGTACAATGGCGTTGTCAGCGCCGCGATTATGCTGTCACTCAATAGCGAAGTTGCGTACTAATTACAGACTAATTTCCGCAACGATTAATCAAACATGTCAAGAGAAAATCAATACACGGGCTAAAATATCCATTTGAGCGGATTTCTTCGTCGCACACGAGTAGTATTGTGAGAATTTTTAAGCGAAATTGACATTTCATATAAAACCTGTTTGCCTTATACAAACGAAGAGGGCTCATTCTCGTGCTGAGATACAGGAAACAAGGCGAGTGGTAGGACTGGAATAACTTAAATATGGGCTATGATCACTGACGAGGCTCAGCACCCAAGAATGAGCTCAAAATAGTCATGAAGGGACACATCTATTCAAGCACAAAGCACACGGTTTGAGTGTTATCGTCTCTAAACAGAAATATTCCACCTGGGTGAGCACAGCCAAGCTATTATAAAGGAAACACGTTTATAATTAAGTGTGTCTGCATTTGTGCGTATATGTCTGGCCATTTTGAGTGTGAGTGTGTGTGCGTGTGTGAACACACTCCCTATGAGTTTACATGCAGACAAGGCTATTACTGTTGCTGCAGATAATTAGCTACTGTCTCAATGCAAGTTGATGAGTTTGAAGATAATAGCACGCTTTGTTTCTATAATGGCTTGGCAATGTCCTCGGAGTTCTTTACACACCAACTGTCTCAAAGTACAAAGCAGAGAATAAAGTACCAGGAACCAGACATAAAAATATGACCAATAAAACAACTGAGCAAGGCATAATCTGCCTGCTGTAAATTTTACAGGCAGACACTGTAGGTTGTAGACTACAGTAATGTGAGTTATAAATTTGTTTACAGGTGTATGATTGTTCCTGATTCAGCACTCTGGAGAAGTGCATTATGGGAAGCTGTGATCCTGTGGGCCTGTATCAGGAGTGCACTGTGGGAGGATGTGATCCTGTGGGCCAGTATCAGGAGTGCACTGTGGGAGGCTGTGATCATGTGGGCCTGTAGCAGGAGTGCATTGTGGGAAATGGAGTCATTTCTGCTTACTTCGTAGAGAGTGATGACTCCGTTGGTCTCGTTCGGGGCTTTCCACTGCATCAGGATCTTCTCCTCATATGGACTGCTCTGTATGGACTCGGTGGGGACTGAGCCGGGCACTGGAGGAGACACACACACACACACACACACACACACAGAGTGAATTCACAGCAGAAGCTGGGAAAGAGGAGATGAGCACGAGTGTTGACCTGTAGCTCAAGGCCACACTGTGATGGCGGTGGGGGTGGGGGGTGGGGGGTGGGGGGATGGGGGGTGGGGTCAGCGCTGGGGGTCGCAGACTAAACCTGGAAAGGACAAGATTGTTTTCAGCAAAAATCGTGTGCAGAATGAATAACCGCAAATGGCTGGAGGTCAGGGAGGGAGGGACAAGGCCATTAGGATGGAAACCCGCAGGACCCAGGTGATGTGTGGCGGGAGCCGCCGGTGTCGTGTCACCCCTGAGCTCTCACTATAAATCCCAGTCACGCCGGGCGTAAAAAAAAAAAAAACAACAGCGAGAGGCCCTTAAACTGCAGGAGAACAAAGCCGCTCTTCGTTTGTCTGGGCGTTTGGTGCAAGACGGCGCCTCTGGCATTACCGGAGGACTCTGCTCAGTTGTTTTAAGCCGGGGGGATTTCCTGGGGGGGCACTCTGACTGATTTCCTGTTCATTAAAAAAAAAGTCTGATGAGTTTAATTCTTCGTGGCCAGGAAGGCTGGCACGACAGCTTTGTTAAAAGGCCGTTTAGTCGAAGTTAACGAGCGTGCGCGGGGCGCCTGCGTCGCGCGCTCGGCCTCGCTGATTGGCCAGGAAGACGAGGAGCCACGTGGTGTGTGTGTGTGTGTGTGGGGGGAATTCAGCACAAAGTAGAGCACTGAGAGACGCCGCCATGTTACCTTCTCTCAGTTCAAATAAGACCTGACTACTGTCTGAACAGGCCCTCACTGTAACAAACGATGCACTGATTAATTAACCAGTGAGACAGCATCAAGGCAAACCGGAATGGGCCTATTAGTGAATCGAATACCAAAATGGCATCCAACAGTTTGATTTTTTTTCCCCCAGCAGCACCCCCATGGCTACGGGACTATCTGGCTGGGGCTCACTATTTGCGATAGAGATATCGGTGAACCTTACGTAGATTCAAATCAAGAAAAAAACAAAACTTTTTCTGTTTTCATTTTTCTCCTGCGAACGGTAACGTTGATTTCTCATCTGAATAGCAATATTGAATTAGTGGAACAATGGGCTGCAATTAGATCTGTGATCTCATTTTCTCCCTTATCGCTATTTTAGAGAGAGTGGGAGAGAGAGACAGAAACAGACAGAGAGAAATAGAAAGTGAGATATATTGAGGGAAAGAGAGAGAGAGAGAGAGAGAGAGAGAGAGAGAGAGAGAGAGACAGTGTGTGTGTGTGCATGTGCACGCGTGCTTGTGTGTGCGTGTATGTGTGTGTCTGTGCATGTGTTTTTTTTTTATCCAATAAAATAAAAATTGGCAATGTACCACATTAATAAAAAGCTGATTAACTTACAGCAAAGAGAATCTGAATGGCATGTTTCATTAAGTTGCTGCCACAGAGGCCGACAGTAATTTCTTTCTTCTCTTGTATCTGGTGATAATGGACCTGACAGCTGTGAATGCGAGTGAGTGAAATCCGCGGTGTCAAATTGCTTCCAGTCGGTCTCTGCACCTCCTTGCCCAGAACATGTGGCCCGTAATCAACGATAAGGCATTAGGGCCCTTATTTACTGCCACTGTAGTTTGATATTTGACAGCTATGTCATAGCTCTATATGATATACGACGCCTATATTCCTCTACGTAACATTTTAAAGGTATATTCCTCTCGCAAATGTCTCGCGGATCAGGATTGGTCTTTGTTTTTGTGATGTGGAGCCGTGGACTGAAGCTTTAAAAAAAAAAAAAAAAAGTGAACATTCAGGGGTGGTTCACGGTGGCCCAGGAGTGCCAAATGTAAAAGGCGACGCAAACCCAAATCGGCGCGTGCAATATTGAAAGAGCAAAACCGGAACAAAAATGAAAAATGTAGGAAATTAAATCTTGGTGGCAATACGATGGTAAATGGACTGCATTTATATAGCGCTTTTATCCAAAGCGCTTTACAATTGATGCCTCTCATTCGCCAGAACAGTTAAAGGTTAGGGGTTAGGTGTCTTGCTCAAGGACACTTCGACATGCCCAGGGCGGGGTTTGAACCAGCAACCCTCCGACTGCCAGACAATCGGTCTTACCTCCTGAGCTATATCACCCCACAATGAGAGAGAATGTGTGGCAGGAGATCAGATCTACAGGTGGACTCATTTCTTGTATGGAATCCAGCCACAGGTGCCTTTTCAGGTCATCAATAAGGGCGTGGCTATACCATGAGAACATAGCCCTCAGAATATTGCATTGAATTACTATTCATCTGTTCGGCTTTATCCGTTCTGGCTAAAGAAGCTTAATCAGCGCCTTCATTTAAATCCCTCTTAAAATCTCGTGTTTGCAGAGTGGCTTTTAAATTATAAGGAGTCTTTTTCATTTGTTTTAACCGGGTCCAATTAATTCGTGCTTTTTTTCCGTTAATCTGCGAGTTCTCCGAGAGTCTCCCTCTCTGAGAGTCTGCGGCCGCCCACGGTGTCTGCTGCGATACCGGAATGTTAAGCGTTGTGTTCTCAAGGTGCGTGTTTTCTTTAAAAGTACAATATTGTTTGTTTGCGTTCACTGCCCAATGTTCCTTTGGAGCAAAGTCTTTGAGCTATAAAGCATGAAAGGTCATGTAAAAAAGCATATTATTATTATTATTATTATTATTTCACATATTTACAGGAATGTGTGTGTGTGTGTGCGCGTTTGTGTGTGGCTGTCTGTGTACGTGCCAGAGCTTAGCCAGCAACTGCTGGTTTTTGGCTGGTAGAAATGATCAAAGCTTTCCAGACATTCTGGCTGGCGCTAAATAAATAAATAAATAAAGAAAGAAAATTATAAATAAACATTTATAGGCTAGAGCCAAAGTCATGGCTCGTACTGTCTCAAACACGCATTTAGCTTATTTTGCCTCAAAGGCACAGCAGCTTATCACTGTTCTCACCCCAGATCCCCCTCCAGCAGGCTGGCAGGCTCAGCTAGGCACCAAGCAGCGATTTCTATCGGGTCAGAACCCCAATGAGAAGCCGCTGCAGGAGGAGGCTATGCGGCTAATGCTAATCTCAAAATGCACTAAGACATACAAGACAGTCATTACAAGTCAGCAGCTGCCCACTTCCACGCCCTGACGTATGGGTGCAAATAATAGCACACACTGTAGCCTAAATAAGCTGGTGCTCATCTATCAAAGCACTACTGTAACTGTGTCTGTAAATAAGCCATTTTCACTGTGTCAAAACTCGGTGAACTAGAATAGGTGAATAGGCCTAACGATGAGCTTGATGTGATCAGCAAATTGTTCTGTCGTTAAATGCACTCTTCTGCATGGCAGGCTAAACCCAAATAATGCATTTATCTAATATCCAAATAAGCCGATTTGCCGTGGTGAACAGTGAAAAATTGTGTTTTTTAGGCTACGGGATTTTTTTCATCTTTATTCAGTAAAACATGATTCCTTTATATTCAGAAGAAAAGTAAGTTTCACTAAACAGCTGATGATGCATTACGGCTTCTTTTACACACACCACTGAATGCACACTGAGGCTAATCGCCTTTTTTTTTACCTTATTCATCTCGTAGTGAATAAGCATATGTATGTTCGTATCTTTCATCTTTGAGATCTTTTTTTTTTTTCATTTGGCTCACAAACCGAAGTCCTTTCCAACATATTTGCAAAAATAAATAAATCCTAGCGCAAATGCTAGGGTGTGTAGTCAGCTATGTGTTTGTGTGTCTGTGTGTGTGTGTATGTGCCTGTGTGTGTGTGAGTGTACCTGTATGTCTGTGTGCGTGCATGTGTGTGTCTGTGCCTGTGTGTGTGTGTGTGTGTGTGTATGTGTGTGTGTGTGTGTGTGTGTGTGTGTGTCTGTGCCTGTGTGTGTGTGTGTATTTATAACTCCAAAGCCCCTGTTTAGATGCAGAGTCACTTCTCCCCAGTAATAGTTTAGTGGAGTGGCAGGTGATGCAGGCTATACACCCAAGATGGCCGCTCATCCGCCAGCTGCGCACACAGTTCACCGGGGAGCAGCGATTCAGCCGGCATTCAACAGGCATAATGTGCCGCTTAAAACGGAGACGGCAGACACTCTTCTGACTTCCTTTACTGCTCGGCATTAAAATGATGCAGGGGAGAAAAAAAAAATTAATCGTAAATGAATCTGATATGTTTCAGAGAGCCCAAGGGAGAAATCCAAATGAGACTTTGCATACAAATGCTGGCAGGGCTTAAAGTACAGCTCGTCAGTACAGCAGAACGGTGATCGTGTACAACGTGTTTCATGAGTGGACTTGGGATTGCGTAAATGTTTTCTCCTTTTCTGCCTTGTTTTATTTTCTTTTTTTCTTTTGTGGACTTACAGAGCATGTTTTAAATGTGATTGAAGATACTACTTATTCCCTTTTAGATGTGATTGTTTGCTTGTGCGATATCTTTGACATCCTTTTGACCCTGGCTAGATATGTAATCCACTGATAAAGATAGCTAGTTAGGATTAATATGAGTAATTAATTACCAAAAATAGCCATAGATAATTATACAAAGAAAATGGAGCAAATTGGATAAAAACAGTATGAATATGCACTGCACATTTATATTTCTCCATAAAAGTGTCTAGGCTAAAAAATAAAAACATGAAAAAATTAGTTACAATTCTTGGTAAATACAATTATCTTCAAGTACTGACAGAGCCATTCTAATCATTGATAGGTCATTTTGATTTACACCGTTGCAACACGCAAAAATAAATGCCTGCTTAGAATCAATACGTGGAAACGTCCCAGCTGGTTGTCAACAAGTGACAAGCAAGGACAGCTAAGATGCATTGCTAATGCGCATTCTGGGACATCCGAGGGCATCCAGTGGAGGTCCTGCCAGTGTACAGATTAACTCAAGGCTGTCGTATTAAAAGAAGAGCAGGCAGACATCTGAAACCGACCAATAGCAGGGCTCCAACACCAAGGGGCCATTTCCCACAGCTTGTCACACCCTTGAGGTGAAAGGCTCTCTCTGTAGCCGGGCCCATGGACTGGCCCACAGACACGCCCAACTGTGTACGGCTGCGTTAGCGCATTAGCGAGGGTGCACTGACTCTCACTGGTGCGGGAGCACTGTTAGCTAGGCCTGGCACTGTGACTCATATACATCAGGTGAGTGAGTGAGTGAGTGAGTGAGTGAGTGAGTGAGTGAGTGAGTATGTGCGTGTGTGTGTGCGTGTGCGTGCACTGTCTTACACTGTGAGTCCCTCTTGAGAAGAGCATGTGCTATATGAATGGAATGTAACATAACGTCACACCTGAATGACATCATCACCCACCGGAAGCCTCGGTTTTTAGCGCAGCGGGCTAACTGTACCCCGTGTGGCGCTGAGCGGCGGGCCAGGGCCGCAGTTCGAAGCCCCCCGGGCAAACCCACGCCCGTCGCCCACGGGCACAGCGGGCACAGCGGGTAGAGAACAGCCCCACGTTGTGAACGAACCACGTCCTTTACATTACTGCCATTTAACAGACAGCTCTCGCCCAGAGCGCCGCGTGCGGCGTTAGCATTTTTTTTACAAAGCCAGACACCTGCTGAAGAAATGCTCGAGGGTACGACGGCAGCCTCGGTCAAACCTGCAACCTTCCGGTTCCGATCGCAAGCTGTCCGTTATTCCACACAGCTCCCCACGCGCGATTTCTCTCCCGGGGGGTGGGGGGGGCTCAAACAAAGACCGCGGCGGCACTGATGACGTTCAAAGTGCTCGCTTTGTGCCCTAAGGAAACTGACTAACAGAAACGGGCGAGACACATAACCACAAATTCTAAATTCCAATTAAGCACCTGTTTTGTTTTTTTTGTTTTTTTGAAGGCTTCCCGAATGTGACTCAGAACCATTTAATTTCTAATTAAAACACCCATTAATCTGGGAGGATGCGACATATTTATTTATTTCCTGTTTGTAAATAAAAGGAACACTCGAAACGGAAAGTATATCCATTGAATGCATCTTTAGAAAATAATAATAATTACTGCAGAATGCCAATTACAGCAGTTTTGGGGGGAAAAAAAACAGCGCAAGCTGCTTGCTATCATAAAACTACAGGCTTTGAGATTAAAGATGGGGAAGTAAAGGCACTTAGCAGTTCTCGAGTCGCTGTGCTCTCCTGCACATAGAGATCAGAAGTCCCGCGGTGGAACTGTAACGCGCAGCGAAAAGGATCTGAACTTTTAACAGCTTCAGCTAAAAGATGGTGAAACGGCACAGATTAAGCGTGGACACACACAGATTTGTCTTTTTGCCGAATATCGAATTCAATTAGTTTTGACGGACGGCCGAATTCAGTGGAAGCAGTGAAGGCTTTTAGTGATAATTGTGAATGCATCCATTGATGTATTTTCCGAGCCGCTTGATTCTGGTCGAGGTCAAAGGGGGGGTGGGGGGGGGGGTGGCAGGAGTGTGCCCAGCACTACTCACTGCACCACCATTCCACCCCAAAAGTGGAAATAGTTTGAGGTGAAAAAGAGTCCACAGTGGACCATTTTCTCTTTCTCTCTCTCCCACTCCATCTCTTTCCTGCTCTCTTTCTCTCTCTTTCTCCCTCTCTCTCTCCCTCTCTCTCTCTCTCTCTCTCTCTCTCTCTCTCTCTCTCTCTCCCCCTCTCTCTCTCTCTCCCTCCCTCTCTCCCACTCTCTCTCCCGCTCTCTCTCTCTCTCCTCAGTGTCTGGGCTCTGACCTCGCTTGAAGAACACAGCATTGTCATGAGCAGATGTCTGCAATCAACTTCCCTACAGCTGCTGTGGAAGGCATGGCTCGCTGTGACCTGAGGACAGGGAGCATCTGACAAGTGCCGAGCGTGAGGAATAACGTGTAATGCTTAGGGTTAACAACGTGAGCGTTGTTAACCCTAAGGCACAAACAAATGAAGATGCCTCGCTCAGATACAAGGAATGGAAATGAAGATGCTATGAAAGTCGTCACGACTGCAGGATCTGTCAGTGCCACCCCAATGGTTTTTCTTTCAGCCAAACTACATTGGAGGAAGGTTATAATTACCCATAAAATGTGCTAAATTACGGATCATTTACATTATCATTTATGTTATAATTATAGAAGATAGAGGTCAAACATTTGCCACTAAGATTTATAATTCCATTTCTTTAAATGTGTTCTTGGACTTTCTGAGTGACTTTGAGAATTGTTTTGGGGAGCAGGGGGGCGCAGCTCACCGTCCTCCTCCGTCTGCTTGACGATCTCCTCGCTCTCCTTGCGGCCCTCGGGGTTGGCCAGCACCAGGCGGAGGCGCACGGTGACGAAGGGGCGGAGGCCGCGCAGGCAGTAGTGCGAGGAGGTGGGGATCAGCTCCTCGGCGGCAAACTCCTGCTGGTTGAAGACGTACTGGTACTGCACCGTCAGGTTGTAGCTGTGGCAGCGGGTGACGGCGTAGCCGAAGGTCTCCCACTGCAGGGTGAGCTGGCGCGCCCGCACGTCCGCCACCTTCACGTTCTGGGGCCCGTGGACCGGGTCTGGGAAGGGGGGAGAAAGACCGCATCATGAATCCCGTATAGCATCATGACCGATGCAGTTGTATCGTGAGGGATACGTGACGCGTGTATCGACGCATTGTTGCATGCATTGTATACGCACAGTTGTATTGCGACGTGCAGTTGTGTCTTGACGTGCAGTTGTATCGTGACGTGCAGTTGTGTCGTGACGCTTTGCAGCGTGATCCCCCATGTCAGGTTACTGTATGTGTTGCACTGTGTCCATCGTATCGGGGCGTGTTGTATTTTCATATCAGGATATGAGGCACTTGAGAAACAATAACAGCAACGCAGTTGTTTTTGAGGAACAGCTCCAGTCTCGTCAGATCCCAGAGAGGAAAAGCAGAAGCCTCTTATTCCTCCCGGCCTGTCGCTACGGCGCATTTGCAAAGATCCTGGCGACGGACTCTCTCAGCCCGGAACGTTCTCCTGTAGCACGGAAGGTCGGAAATGCCCATTAGCCCTCCGCCAATGAGCTTCCTTAACACCGCGGCGTAATCTCAGCCTCCCAAAATGAGTTAGTTTATCTCCATTACCCAGTGGGTGCTGTTCTGGAGATGCTTCTGCCTGTAATTTAGACACAATTCACTTCTGACTGAGTGGCACTTGGCCGAGGATATATATATATATATATAAATAAACACCGCAATTTCCTTTTTTTTCCGAGGATGCATTTATCTTAGAAAGAAAACTAGCACACGCCGGACCACATATTTAATAGCCCCCGGCAACCTGAAAATCGGCAAGCCCGCTCACACGTCCGTCAATCGACGCTGGACGCCTCACGGCACAGTACTGCGTGACGGTGCACGCGTCCCAGCCACCGGACACCATGGAAACCCCGGGGGGGGGGGGGGGGGGGGGCTTGGCAGTAATCGGAGGCGTAAGCGTGCGCTCACACTTAACGCTGGGGTGTTCAGGAAGAGCTGGGGATTACTGCGCACCGTACAGGGGGCGCTATCAATCGGAGCGGCTGCTGTTTGGGTAAGATAAAAAGGAATCAATGTGTCATCTCGTCCGGCTGCCCCGTTTCAGGTCTCCAAAAACAAACGTACACTCCTGTCCAGGAAAGACCGAGCAAGACTTCAAAAATGTCTTTCTTTTCTCTCTCTTTTTGACAATTTCGGGTGATTCAGCTCTTTCTCTTTTGCAATACCTTGGCTTTGTGTCACAGTGCAACACAGATATTGCACCAGGGTTGTTTCATAAGAAACAGAGAAAGGGCTATTTCTAAGAACTACATGCCTTATTACAGATTAATCCTTGTCTTAGACTTAGCCTAGCCTCTACAAGCTATACACACTGTTCAAAGCACTGAAAATCAACCGAAACATTGTTTAAAGATACATTGATTTTACACTGTTTGTGACCTGATACGTGCCAAGTTTGAAGACAGCGTCGTGTACCTTATCGGGCAAAAACCAGTGGTAAATTGAAACTTGAAATATAGAAGGTCAAAAACGGTGACTATTTGAATGAAATACTTGACATTTGAAGCTGTTCTAATTGCGGAAGACACTGATAGCAGGCAACTGGTGTCAACTGCATGCCCTGCATCTTACATTATCTTAAGTTCAGTGTCTAAATTCAAGTGAAATGTAAGCGATGGTCCCAGAAGCCACCATAATGTAGTCCTCTTGCGCTACTAGAGTAATAAAAACACCAAAGGATGAGTCAGTGGTGTGAACCAACCTCAAAAACACACAAGAATCACGCCAGCTCTCGAACGGCTATGGAGGACTTTTCTTTTTTTCAATTTAACGATAGACGATGCTAACGGGGCCGCGCTAAAGTGGGGTTTGAATCCCACGGATAAACAAACGGACGAGCGAGCGTCCTGGACGCGTGAGCCGCGCTGTGTCTGGAGGGAAACGAAGGCGAAAATGGCTTTTCTCCATATCTTTAAGAAAACAGAGCGTTTGGGCGAGCGGGGCCGTACGAGGAGAGCGGCGGCTGAGAGAAGGAGAGCGCCGCCAGGAGCACTAACGCGCCGCAGGGCCGCCTATGCGCCGTCGGATGACGGTCTCCGGCCGATGCGGACTGAGTATGAAATAACATCGCACGTCGGCTCCCCGCGCGCGCCACCGTTAGCTAAAAACATGTGGCCCCCTTTTGCGCTAGGACATTCTGTAGGACATGACAGCGGAACAACCGCGCTCTCGCCAAGTAAGAGCAGCCGCTAAAGTCCCCCCCCCACCCCCCCTCAGGTTTAAATGAGCGTGCTTAAAATTAATCTGCAGCTAATCTGGTCTCGTTTTGGAAAGCGGTTTCTAAGGCGATCGCTAATCTGTGTTTGTGTAATCCTCCGGAGCAGAACTCTCGGAATCAGCAGAAAAACACGGGGACATCTGCGGGAGGCAAGAGGCCGGAGGCCAGAGGCGTCTTTATTTCAGTCTCCGAGTCAGCGCCGGGCTCTTCTGCCTGTCCTCATCCTCGGTGTTTTTGGGATAAGTAACGCCCCCTTTTTTCCTGCCAAGCAGGAATCAGGAGGCGGGGCGGTTGGTGGGAGAGGCCTGCGGTGTCACACTCGTGGGTCCGCAGTCACACTCGTGGGTCCGCCCTGAGGAGTGTGATTTCGGAGATGGGGGGTGTAAGGGGGCCCCATGACTGCACCACTCGATGGATGGTCCAGGAGCCTGATCATTAATCCCACACACCTGGGACCCCCACCAACAAGCAAGCAGAACAGAAATCAATATTACCCTTTGCTACACCCTCCCTCTGCCACAATCACCACTGAGACACACTAATCACCAAACATGCTCATCAACAAACACACTAATCACCAAACATGCTCATCAACAAACACACTAATCACCAAACACTAATCACCAAACATGCTCATCAACAAACACACTAATCACCAAACATGCTCATCAACAAACACACTAATCACCAAACACTAATCACCAAACATGCTCATCAACAAACACACTAATCACCAAACACTAATCACCAAACATGCTCATCAACAAACACACTAATCACCAAACACTAATCACCAAACATGCTCATCAACAAACACACTAATCAACAAACACTAATCACCAAACATGCTTATCAACAAACACACTAATCACCACACATACTCATCAAGAAACACACTAATCACGACACATGCTCAGCGGCAAACACACTAATCACCACACATAATCATCAAGAAACACACTAAACACCAAACACACACAAATAAACAAACACACACTCATCCCCAAACACACACTCTCTTCCCAAAACTCACGTGCTACTCTCCAAACACACACTCCTCCTCTCCTCTCCAAACAAACACTCTAATCTGCATGCACAGGCTCTCCTCCACACACACACACACACACACACACTCTACTCTACACACACAGACTGTGCCCATCTCCACACACACAGGAGCAGGCCCCACCACAGAGCAGCCACACGCCCACTTTAAAAGAGAGCCATTTCCAGGGAGGGAGGGAAAAAAAGAGACAAAAACATAAAAGTAGGAGAAGTCAATGTCACTGGCTGTCAGCCAGCCCTCCTCCCCAGAGAGAGAGCTGGGAAGGACACGGTAACTTCTACTTTTGTTTAAAGCGCACGAAGGGGGAGGGGGGGGGGGCGGGGGGTTGGGGGGTGCTGGGGAGTTCTGCCTTCTGCCCCAGAAACGGGGACAGAGGTGTGACTGAATTCATCCGGCCCATTCATCATGGTCCGGTCCCCGGGGGGGCGGGGCCTCGTACGCACAACCTCGCTCGCTGTGATTCAACACTGCCGCTCCGTTAAAAACCCAAACGCCTAGACTAACAGAACCCTTCTCCTTTCCCCCCCGCCCCAGCCCAGCACCGCCCCGGCCCAGCCCGGCCCCCTGCTCCCTCATTGGTCCAAAAATGACCTCCCGCTTAATATCGGAAGGCTTGCCAAAGAGAGCGTGCCACGCCCCCGCACGGCCATGCGCCAGGCGCTAATGAATTAGCATTAATTACAACAGATGTTGTGGCTTTATTTTCTCTCTGCTGCTCACCCCAACCCCCCCCCCCCCCCCCCCTCAACCCCCACCCCCTGTCCCAGGATCCTTCATTTCGGGGCCGTTACCGTCGCTGTGATTAAGCCCCTGTAAACACCTCGCAGCTAGACCAATGAGGGTTTGTAGCTGGAGGGGAAGGCACTGCGTGTTTTCCCTTGGCTGGTGTGATTCAAAACCGGATATGTTAGTTATTTTTCCTCTGTTCGTAAGACACAAGAGGTTGTGTGTACGAGGCCCCGCCCCCCGGGGACCGGACCGCACACCCCGGTGTCGGCGCGGGGATAGAACGGGAAAAAAAAAAAAAACAAAAACCCCGCCCCCGGGTTCAGAGATAGCGTCTGAGAGGGGAGGGAGGGGAGGCGTCTTTGTTTACTGCGGGCGCAGGTGCGCTCGGAGCGCGGAGGTGTGTAATTGGTCGGCTGCGCCGCGGGCCTCCCCCAGCGCCGCGGCTGAGCTTCGTTCCGCCCATCACCCCCCACTCCCCCCACACCCCCACACCCCCATCCGGCAATACCGGCGCCTGAGCTCTCAATTGCGCCGCCACGATTCCAGCTCTCCCCGAATTCGCGGAGAAAAAGGGGGCTTAAAGGGACGCTAAATTGAAACAAGCGGATCTTTGCCCGGAGGTTAACTACCTGCAGCTGGAGCCCAATTACCGCGATCGCCGGGGGAAACGGGGACCCCGATTACACCGGGAGCGGCGCGACAGGAAGCCGGGACCCCGTGGGCCGGCGTCTGCGTTTCCGCGGTCACCGAAACCGCACCGCACGCCGCACGCTCACGACCCGGTCGAGCGTTCCGGGCGGAGGGACAGAGCCTCACCTGAGGCTCTACCCAATCAGAGACGGACAAAAAAAAATGTCAAAATAAAAGCGCTACTCTTTAATAAAATGAATCCATAAAGCACAGTTAACATGCCGGAGGTGTGGGCTGCTGTGTAGGTGGTGCAGAGGAGTAAACCGTATAAAAAATGGCGAGAAACAAATATTGCATACAGTATACGCAGATACATAGCAATGACAGAATTTGACATACTGTCTGTCCACTTTGCATGAACACGTATACACACGCGCGCACGCACACAAACATACACACGCGCACGTACGCATACACGCGTGCACATACACAAACACACACACGTGCAGGCAGACACGCACAAGCATGCACACTCACACATACGCGCACACACACACACACACACACACACATGCATGAACGCACGCATGCACACACACTCACACTCACACACACACACACACACACACACTCACACTCACATACACACACACACACACACACACACACACAGACACTCACATACAAACATGATCAGGGCACGGGCAGGAAGCGTGGAAACGGAGGGGAGGCCAGCGGTGGGCGGAGTCAGTGTGGAAAGGGCAGTTTAACAGCCGGTAACGAGAGCACTTACACACGCGAAAAAACGAAGTTAGCCCCCTCGCCTCCCCCAGCGACGCCCACCACCCCACCTCCAGCCCCCACCCCAGCCCTGCAAAGAATCAAACCGGGCCAAGGCTAACTGCGGAGGCAGTAACGAGCCACTTTAAACGAAACGACTACCCCCCGCGGCCAGGAGAGCGCCCCGCTTCGCAAACGAACGGCGGCGGCGGCGGCGGCAGCGATGATGGAACGCAGTCGGGCCCGCATAAATCACGAGCGTACAAAACGTCCGGATGTTTGATTGCATTTTTTTTTCCCCCTGTTATTTTATGCGGCGACAGTCGAAAATGCAATCTTTCCCTGTTTCTGACCGCGCGCTTCCGCGATTATCGCCACGGCGACGTTCGTCAGGCGTTTTCGCCTGAAGTGGCGGCGGAGGAAGCGGCGCGGGAGGCGGGGCCGTCCGAAGAGCGACGATTGTGTCCGAGCGGCGTCCGCTCGCCTCCGCTTCCCCTCCCTCAAAAGAAAATCTTAATTTGTCCCCGTCCCCATTGGGTGGCAGTCTCCCGACCCCTCCCCCTGCTGTCACAGGAGCCTGACAGTAACCAGGCTTCCTATTGGCTGCCAACCCCTCCCTCTGCTGTCCATCCACTGCCAATCACTTCCATTAAGCTCAATACATCTCACAGGAGCCTGACAGTAAACAGGTTTCCTATTGGCTGCCAACTCCTCACCCTGCTGTGCACTGCCAATCACTTCCATTAAGCTCAATACAGCTCACAGGAGCCTGACAGTAACCAGGTTTCCTATTGGCTGCCACCTCCTCACCCTGCTGTCCATCCACTGCCAATCACTTCCATTAAGCTCAATGCAGCTCACAGGAGCCTGACAGTAAACAGGCTTCCTATTGGCTGCCAACCCCTCCCTCTGCTGTCCATCCACTGCCAATCACTTCCATTAAGCTCAATACATCTCACAGGAGTCTGACAGTAAACAGGCTTCCTATTGGCTGCCAACCCCTCACCCTGCTGTCCACTGGCATGGCCGCTCCGGAGCAGGGGAGCGTTCGCTCGCCTGCGCTCTTCAGAAACGGACAGCGGAGGTCAGCTCAGGCGAGCTCGAATAACCGCTATTGATCCGCGATGGATCCAGGAGAGCTCGGCCATCCATACGCTCTCGACACCCGCTGTTACTCAGAGAAGCCAGGCACAGCGCGAGCCACAAACACAGCGGGTTACAGGGCCCAAAAGACACCGGAATGTTCCAGAACGACCACCTTAAGGCCAGCCAGTTAACGCGTGGCCCCGCCTCTCCCAGACCAGCCAATTAACGCGTGGCCCCGCCTCTCCCAGACCAGCCAATTAACGTGTGGCCCCGCCTCTCCCAGACCAGCCAATTAACGCGTGGCCCCGCCTCTCCCAGACCAGCCAATTAACGCATGGCCCCGCCTCTCCCAGACCACCCTTACGTGGCTTCCGTAAAAAGGTTTGGACGGCCCTCTCCACAGTTACTGGGGGAAAGGCCGAGCTTCACACCGTCGGCTCGGCTCGCGTAGACTTCCCACCGACGCAAACACCGACGGAAAAAAAGCCTCGCTCGCCAGGATAAAGATGATTTGTTTGTGGAATTAGGCATTTGTATGTGCCCTTTCGGAGCCTCACCTGCTGATGCAACAGACCGGAGGAAACAAGGAAATAAATAAAGAATGGTTTCCTCAATCAGCTCAGGAGCCGGGAGAAGCTGGGTGACCTTTGGAAGCCCCTCTCGCTCCGCATCCTCTCTCTCACCGGGATTAATGAGCAGCATTCTTCAGCCAAAATACAGAGAAATACAAACACACACACGCACACACACAAGCAGACACGCACACGCACACACACACATGCACTCATGCGCACTCACACACACACATGCACACACACAAGCAGACACGCGCACGCACACACACACACATACAGACATATACGCACACACACACACAAACATGCACTCATGTGCACTCACACACACACACACACACATCACCATCACTCCACACACACACACACACAGCACTACGCACCACACAACACCACACACACACACACACCAGCACACACACACACACACACAAGCATATACGCGCACACACACACAACAGCACACACACACATGCATACGCTACCACAACACACACACACACACACACAACACGCAGCACACACACACACAACACAACGCACACACACACACACATCACAGCACTACGCGCATACACACAACATGCACTCCGCACCACACACACACACACAACAGCACTCATGCACACACACACAACACACACACACCACCACTACACCACACCCCCACTCCCACACACACACACACACACACACACCCACACACACTCACACTCCCCACACACACTCACACACACCTCCACACACTCCCACTCCACACACACACACAACAGCACTCCATCACACAACACTCCCACACTCCCACACACACACACACTCCCACACACACACACACACTCCCACACTCCCACTCACACACACGCCACCCTCAACACGCGTCGGCTGCACATAGGCAGCCAGCCGAGCTGCTGGAGCCGAGACCCCCTGTAGCCTCCCCAGCGCGGGTCCCACCAGCCGCGGGTCACCCCCTCAAACGCAGCGGCGCAATTAGAGAGGCAGGCCAGAGGGGCGGACCCCGGCAGGACGGCCGGCCCTAATTATCCCCAGCAGCTCGAATCGATACCGGCGCTCACACGCTCACCTGTCTGGCCTCACCTGCAAAAACCGCATCCATTCGGTTCCCGCCAAATATTTACCGCCAGACGCGCATCGATCCGCCGATATTAACGAACGAGCCCGTTAGCCGCCGTTTAATATCCACAGAGCGATAAATATAAATCTGTTACAATTTCGGGCTTTTCACACGCCAGGTAGCATGTATTCATTTTCAACAAAAAAAAAAAGCTGCATCTAATATAGAGGCTATCGCATCCGAACTGGCAGTCAAATGTGTAACATTTACCCCGAAGTGTATCTTCAAATTTGATAATGAATACCAACATTAGTCACACAAACAGCACAAAAAAGTTGCAAAAACAGGATTTCACGCGGGGCGCATCTTGCCCACACGTTTAAACGTTTAGAAGTGAGTGTAGTTTGACTCCTCAGACGTAAGCCAATCAGAGCTCACCAAATCAACACGAACCACACCAAAACTGGCTTTTTTTTTTACGAGCGTGCTTCTTTTAAAGCATTTCGTCTTCATTAGAATATCAATCCAGAATCTGGAGGCCACCGCTTTGGACACAACCAGTACATCAGATTTGGGGAAAACCGTTTGTCGTTCACGCTTTTCCGCAGACCAAAAAATCGATTCCATTTTAACGCCAGATATTCCGCCGCCCTTTTTGGCTACATCTGCTAGCCTCCTCCGCCTTGACCTCAGATCTGAAGGGCGTAGGACTGAACTAAACAAAGCTGCTTGGAAAGAGCGCTAGCCGTACTCATGCGCAACGTGCTACGCGCACTGCCATTCGCCCCAGATCAGTTTGCAATGTGCTTCAAATCTGACTTTTTTCCAGACGGGGCTCTGCTTGTTACATTACATTACATTACATTATAGGCATTTAGCAGACGCTCTTGTCCAGAGCGACGTACTACAAGTGCATTAGTTCAAAGTGCAGAGGTGCAAAAGAAACACAGAAGTGCCAGAAGTGACCACAGATCAGGACTCCAACCCTGTAGAGTAACCTGTTCAGCAAACAACAATCCTACTAAGTACAAACTAGCACTGGAATCACATTTGCCTAATCAGGCAAAAACAATCCTGCCAAACTAACGTAATCATATTACCCTAACTAGGTACATTGAGCTAAACTATAGGCTAGGGAGGGGTGGGGAGAGGTGCAGCCTGAAGAGATGAGTCTTTAGTCTTTTGTTCTTCCCTTGAGCAAGGTGTTTAACGTCAGGATCGCTTCCGTAAGATACCCAGCTGTATAAACGGGCCGCACGTAAAAGAAGGTGATCTGCGTAAGTCACTCTGGATACGAGCTTCTGCTAAACGTCAAAACGTGAGCAAAGCAGCGCTGCGAACCTTTCCAGTCGAGCTGAAAAGAATAATTTAAACTTTAAAACTTTTCATTTATTTATCAGTACATGTACCGGTATTTAGCCTTAGCGCCAGTGAGCATAGATAACCGCAGTAACCGTGGGGAACTCAGAAGGTAATAGTTCTGACACGTCGCTTTGATCTTCTAATAATTTCAACAGGGCGCTGCTCGATGTGGAATCGCACAGATCCATCGCTCAGAATTCGTGGCACAATGCGATAGAAAGTTCCTCTTCCCAGTTATTCTGTTAGGAATGAATGCTTAGTTACCTTCTACATGACAGTTCAAACTTTATCGCACCACATTTTCATGAAAATAAGCTGATTTACCATGCAAACAGTAGACATGGAAATTCGCCTTAAGGGGTCTGCACTCCATTGGGCCATTGCTCAGATTGCACAGTAAAATCTCCATTGTCATTTCAACTCTAACAAAGTACATATGAGTCCAACTGGCACCACATGTACTCTGCAAGAGGCAATTTAACATGGAATGTTGTACTATGTGGCTGCTATAAATGATACCAGATGTTTATAAGTTGATTATTTTCAATATGCAATATTTTTTTGGGGTGAATATTGCCATACAGTGAAAATAATATTCATTTAATATGCACAAAAATTAGCCTGTTTTAACGTTGATGAATGCACTGGTTGATTAATCACACAGATATGTCAATCATCACAGCCGTAATTTCCGATCGAAACGACGCGGACGGATTTTCCCGGGTTAACAACGTTTCCGCTATTTTTTTTTTTTTCGGGCGCTCGAAGCGAACGCCGCGGCGCGTTTTCGAAACGACTCGGAAACAGCCGCGGAAGACGAGGACCCGCTCGGCCCCGGAGCCGACCCGCGGAGAACGGCGGGCGAGGGGCCCCGGGCCAATTCCGCGGGGGCCATTTTCCCCGACATCGTTTCGGCGGGAAAAAAGACCTCGATTCGCCGATTGGGCGCACCGGCGCGTTTCAGCACAGCCCACTTAAAAACAACACTGTGGGGGGGGGAGGTAATCGCGGGCGGCCGCCGACGGATAGCGGGGAGACTTACTCATACGCCCCCCCTTACCCCCCACGCCCCCCCGCCACCCCCACCCGGAGGGCCGGTATCAAGAGATCCTTGTGGTTATTACGCTCCCTTCAGCTGCGTCGCAGCCCCAGAAAGCAATCACCGCTCGCCTCAGAATCAATCAGACCCGCACTTATTCCAACCGCTTAGCCTCACTGGAGGGAAACAGCTCGCTCGCCAGCGCCCCGGTAATGAGTTCTTACCACCAGGATCATGATACATAAAAATAAAAAATAAAAATAAATAAATAAATAAATAAATAAATACAAATCCACGGGAAAAGGTTTCAGGAGCATTGTGAGATTTTTTTTTTTTGAAACAAGCTGTTAAATTCATGAACTAGGCAGGGAGGCTTTGTTTGAGTGGTGAACAGGAATGTGTGTGTGCGTGTGTGTGTGTGTGTGTGTCTGGCTGGCTGTGTTGGATGTAGTGTAGCTGTGTTGCTCTGATGGGTGTAGCTGTGCGTGTGTGTGTGTGTGCACGTGTGTGTCTGGCTGGCTGTGTGGCTTTGTCGTGTATAGTTGTGTGTTTGGGTGTGTTGAGTATAGGGTGGTTGTGTGTGTAGCTGTGTCATTGTTGTGTGTAGTTGTGTGCTAGGCTGTGTTTAGTATACTGTGATTACGTGTGTAGCTCTGTGGCTAGAGTGCCGTTGCAGGCCCCCTGTTGGAAACCCAGGCATTAGATAACATCTTCCCATTTTAAATGCTTTAACAGACAAAGGCCTTTGTCCTTCAGTTAAGCTGTTTCCGTGTGATCTGACCCCGAGTGTGATCCTGCATGCGAAAAAAGCCAGGCGCCCCGTGTGACAGTTCAGAGGTCAGCGTTCGCCTCTGTGTCTTTCACACCTCCGCATATCCAACACCCATTCTTCTCTTCCCTTCCCTTCTCTTCTCTCCCCCCTTTTCATCTTCCTCACGGCTACCCCGCCGCATCCCTTCGCCCGTTTGCCCATCTCCGCGCGTCGAGTCGTTTACACCTCTCTGTGGATCGCTCCGACCCCGCGTCTCGTCCACAGAGAGCCGAGGCGAGCGAAACGTGTGTGGGGAGCACCGCCCTGCGGAACCGAATAAGACCCGCCTTCGCTCAGCCCTTTCCTGTTCGCAGGTGGCGGAGGGGGGCGTAAAGCTCATCCGCTACGACGGGCCGTCCGCGTCTTCCTCGGGCCTCGGTTCCGTCGCTACGCAGGCCCACGCTCACGACGCGGAGGACTTTGAACTATACAAACGCTAACCCGAGGGTGCCAAACTCCAGTCCAGGAAGTTTTTGGGGATTTTTTTACCTTACAGCCATTTAGCGACTTACACAACTTTTACATAGCATTTTACATTGTATCCATTAATACAGCTGGATATACTGTATACTGAAGCAATGCAGGTTAAGTACCTTGCTCAGGGGTACAACGGCAGTGTCCTACCCAGGAATCAAACCTGTGACCTTTCGGTTACAAGCCCAGTTCCTTACCCACTGTGCTACATTGAATGCGGCCCTATTCAAAGCCTTAAAGGTCTCGGACCAAAGACATTGTATCAAATCCAGTAACTAACCAGAAAGGCGGAATGAAAGATCTGATCCGATTCCTCTCACATACTCCGCTTTGTGTTTTTCAGTGAAGCTGTGCTTGGACGAGGGCCCGGTTTGAGACTAATGGGACTTTAATTTGCAGCGTTGAGGGGTAATTTCTCGGTCTTGTATCCCATTCAGAGCTCTTCTTTTAAACAGCAAAGAAAATGGCTGTCAGATCATGTGATGCGCTGTGGCTTTACCGATAGGGTGAGGAAACAACATGCGGAAGCCCTTCAAGAGAAAGCCTAGACTTAATGAACACGTTGTCCAGTATTTATCTGTGCTCAGATACACTAAACACTGTGTACCGGTGTTCAGATACACTAAACGCTGTGTACCAGTGTTCAGCTCTGTGTTCAGACGTACTGAACACTGCGTAACAGCGTTCAGCTCTGTGTTCAGATATGCTGACACTGTGTATCAGTGTTCAGCTCTGTGTTCTGCTATACTAAACACTGTGTATCAGCGTTCAGCTCTGTGTTCAGATATACTAAACACTGTGTATTAGCGTTCAGCTCTGTGTTCAGATATACTGAACACTGTGTATCAGTGTTCAGCTCTGTGTTCTGATATACTGAACACTGCGTATCAGTGTTCAGCTCTGTGTTCTGATATACTGAACACTGTGTATCAGTGTTCAGCTCTGTGTTCTGATATACTAAACACAGTGTATCAGTGTTCAGCTCTGTGTTCTGATATACTGAACACTGCGTACCAGCGTTCAGCTCTGTGTTCAGACGTACTGAGCACCATGTGACCTGGGTGATTGTGTTACAGTAACACAGAGGCCTCCAGCGCTGAGCATTTGTATGTAAGGCCGGTCTGTGGCTTCCACGGTACTCTGTCTCATTGATTTGCAGTCAGTGCCAGGAGGGAGTGCTAATTGCTCCATATGTAACCCCCTCTGTGTGTGTGTGTGAGTGTCAGTCCTGTGCTGTCAGCCAGTCGTCACACACACCAGCTGCTACCACCATAACCCACTAACCGCTATCACCCTCCATTACCGCTATTACCCCCACACTGCCTGTATATCGCCCCCCTTTCCTCCATCACCGCCACACTACCAGTATATCACCCACTTACCCCCATCACCCCCTAGCAACCTGCTTCTTCTATTCATGGACAAGGACGTTGCCACAAATATATGAAGTATGTATAATGAGATATATGCACACACTCTCACACACACACATAGACACAAACACACACACACACTGACAGCACACAAACACACACACTGACACAGACAGCACGCACACGCACACACACACACACACCCACACCCACACACGCACACACACACACAGCAGCACGATATTCAGACAACAGAGCGAGACCCAGCTCTGTATTTCAGAGCACCTCGTACCCTTCAAAGGCTGATAACTCGGTATCAACCCGACAGCCAGTCAAAGCCAAGTCTTAAATCGCCAGCAATCGACAAATTCTCTTAACCAATACAAATGCAGTATTTGCCCAGATTTAAAAAAAAAAAAAAAAATCTTTTAAAGATAAACACTTAGACCAAATATCCCTGAACAAAAAGCTTACGCAGAGAGGAACACAGGCCCGGTGCTCCAGGCGCTCCTGACTGAGCCAATCGGGAGGCAGCGTAGGCTCCGAACGCCGCGTGACCGTCGGGCGGCGCGCCGGGTTTAAAAGGCTGAGCCACCCCCCCCTCCCGGAGACCCGAACGCGACGCTCGAAACAGGACGAGGGCGAGCGAAAAAGCGCTGACTCGGCCTCGGGCGAAACCGAAACGCTGTTTTAAATTATTCCGGGGAGGAGCCGCACGCGCTCAGACGAGCCGTCGCCGTCCCGGAGTCTCCCGGAGAGGCGCCTTCGACGTAAATCACAGCCGACGTTTTAATTAAATGCTCTAAAGGTTACAAAATTGTTATTCCCCCCACCCCCCCGCCCCTCCGTCCAGCCACATCTATTTTTCTTACTTTTAAGAATGACCCAGGCGCAAAAAAGGTCAAGGTGCCTGTCCGTTACACACGAAAGGGCGACCGTCACCAAAACGTGTGCCCCCATGTCTCCAAGAGCGCGAACGTCACTTGTGGAGAAATGTGTAAAAGAGGGAACAGTCTAAATGATTCAATAAATAAATAAATTAATTAAACTTTGATTAGTGAGCTGGGCTTGGAAGCGGTCAGTCTGAAATCAGGCTGAGCCACTGTTGGACGTTGCACGAGGTGCTTTATGCCATGCAATATAGTTAATATCTGACTGTACGCACATGAATATTAATCGCGGGTGCAATGGGCAGCATGCAGGCTTGCACGGTGCCTTTTGTCGATCTCAAAGGATTTTTACGGCGAAGAAGGAAACCCATCAGAACCGCCACCAATGCGTTAGCCGCCCCAACCCGGACGACGTACGGCGAATCTCTCCAGAGCCGGAACACTTCACCGGGATCAAACGAAAGCGTGAAACGGGGTCAGGTCTACGCGGCGCGGGTCGCCCCGGGACGAGGGCGTCTCTCTAAACACGCCGAGGCGGACAGCAAACTGAAACGGGAGGGGGGTGGAGCTCTCGTCAGGATGAACGGAACACTGCGAGCGGCGGGACTCCGGGAGCGGCACGCCGACGGCCCGGCCGCGCGAGCGAGCGGCTAACGAACCGCGTTCGGGTTCGAGTTTTTCCTCTCCACCGTTAACGGATAAAAGCTGAGCTGGCATAATAACAACAGCCTGTGGGGGGGGGGGGCTGGGGCTGGGGCTGGGGGGTGAGGGGGGGAAGTGGGGATGGCATAAAACTAAGACTAAAACGAGGGCAGCGCAGAAGTCAGCTGAGTGGAACCGCTGAGTGGAGCGGTCGATAAAGACAGAGACGCGGCCTCCTCTCCGTTTCCCCCCGCCGAAAATAGCGGCCGTTAGCGAGAGGGCCCGAGGTACGTCCGGCGCTCGGCAACAGGCGGCGCGTCCATCTCAGCTCGCGCCGTAGCGCTTCTTTTTTTTCTTCTTCCTCCCCGAGCAAGCGCTTCCCCCGAGGCGTCAGCGAGTCGCGCACTTTTAGATCGGGCCGACCCTTCCGTCGCCAGCGGCAGAAATCAGGACGAGATGGCGAAGGCGTCGCGTGGCCTGCCGGGGGGGGGGGGAAGGGGGGGGAGCTCCTCGGGGATTCTCGCGCACCGCTCTGTCGCCAACGACGACGCGACGCTGACGGGATGAAAGCACCCCCCCCCCCCCCCCCTGCACAAATTACCTGAGGCGAAGAGGTGTGTGACTTTTCAGACGCCACTGTTCATCAGCTACGATGCCCGCCATTCTAATAAACACTATAAGGAGACGTAAACCAGGCGGACGATACTCCCTCACATACAACACAGGAACGCTCTGCGAATTTAAATCATTCGCGTCGGACTGGGGTTGACAGTGCACATCTGCTGAAAGTGCGGCTTTTTATAATCCGCCCTTTTTAGTTACCGTTATCATATTCGAAATCCAGGTTGAAATCGCGGCGATGAGAAGTTACGAGAACACTTGCCAGGAAAGCGCTGTTGTGATTTGCTGGGGTTATTATCCAATCCGGCGGTAAATGCAAATTGTTCCCCTGTGCACTCAAGGTAAATCTCCTGTTTATTGGTGGCTTACATCTCGCACGCCACAGAAGCTGCATGTACTCGCCGAAGTATCCCGCCATTGGAACCGATAAGAACCATTACAACACATTCAGCAAGAATAACAACATCCCAGCAAGGTTTCAGAAGCCAGTGTCAAATAACTGCTGCTTGTAGCAACATTTTTTTTTTTTTTACAATATTAACACTCTCTACCCGCAGCTTTCCAAGAACGTCGTGAATACCAACAGTTGAGACGAGACGATATGCAGATGCATTGCATGCATGTTGGCATGTTGTAGCCAAGCAAACGTTACAAAACAACAAATTAATTAATTAATTGATAAATACATTTCTCATCTGAAACTACACGCAACAGGGCTAGGAGTAGCAAAAGAAGAAAGATGGCAAAAACAGGGCAAGAACAACAATACTATTAACCTCGAGCTCCGAGCAACGTGCTAAACGGTTAAAACGCTATTTCGCGACAGCTAGAAAACGCTGACGGACGCGCTCGCCCGGTCCGCCCGGGCATGGCGCAGAGAAGACACAAAGATAAACACGACGCAGTTTCCTCACGCAAACACAGTGACCGTTAATCACGGAAGATATTATTACTAATTTTCAGAAATGTCCCACAGCAACCCGAAAAAAGGAGGTCGATAAGTAGGCCCCCGGAATCATGAAAAGGTCCTTTTTTTTTGTGTGTAATGAAAATAACATTTACTGGGAGGAATAATGGATTCCAGGTTCACTTTCTCTAGATGGTGTCACTCCATTAGATTTAATTGAGGCCTATTCTTTCCATTGAGGGAAATAAGCTAAAAGGAACAGCATTACAGCGCGTTATTGATGTACCTGATTTCTCTGGAAATTGGACCATTTAGCACTGCGGGGCCAGGTCCAGAAAGGAGGACAGTCTGCCTGCCGGACTATTCAAGCCTCTAATGAAGCGCAAATTGGATTCTGATGGTTTCAGAACAAAGGACCCAGGCGAAGGCGACTCGTTTGAGTCCGAAATGAGAAACATTTCCTCTAATAAAGACGGCGTTATTTGTCAGAGGCGAGCGCCAGGCGCCGCCGCGCCGCCGCCATCCCTCGCCTCGGCGCCGCGAAATACGCCTCGGATCGCGGCGTCCCCGGTCGGACCTGCCGACGGACGGCGAAAGCTTTAGAGGCGGGAACAAACGCGTGAACCCGACGACGTCAGCAGACGGGCAGTGATTTGGGCTGAGAGCGTGATTGGCGGCTTTGCGCGTTTTTCCACACATTGTGTTTCAGTGAATATCGCGACATGGAGAGGAGCGAGAGGAGAAGAGAGGGCTGCTCTTTGGCGGCTGTTCCTGTTCCCTCCCACAGACAGGGAGGCCTACAGGACCTTGGACAGCAGCAGTGTCTGTCCCCTCCCACAGACAGGGAGGCCTACAGGACCTCGGACAGCATCTGAGACTCTTATCCCGACAGTCAGGGAGACCTACAGGACCTCGGACAGCAACAGTGTCTGTCCCCTCCCACAGATGGGGAGACCTACAGGACCTTGGACAGCAGCAGTGTCTGTCCCCTCCCACAGACAGGGAGACCTACAGGACCTTGGACAGCATCTGTGTCTGTTCCCTCCCATAGTCAGGGAGACCTACAGGACCTTGGACAGCATATGTGACTGTTCCCCCCACAGTCAGGGAGACCTACAGGACCTTGGACAGCAGCTGTGTCTGTTCCCTCCCATAGTCAGGAAGGCCTACAGGACCTTGGACAGCAGCAGTGTCTGCTCTCTCCCACAGACAGGGAGGCCTACAGGACCTCGGACAGCAGCTGTGTCTGTCCCCTCCCATAGTCAGGGAGACCTACAGGACCTTGGACAGCATCTGTGACTGTTCCTTCCCACAGCCAGGGAGGGAACAGGTGCACACACACAGGCACGCACGCACACACAGTGGTCACTTTATTAAGTCCTTTTGCCTCCAAAACAGCCTGAATTATTCGCGGTGTGGATTAATCAATGCGCTGGTAGGTATTAAGGGGCCTAATGTGTACCAGGAAAACTCTCTCCATACCAATACATCACCAAAATCAGCCAGCGCCATTGACACAAGGCAGGATGGCTCCACGGATCCATGCTGATTACACCTAATGCTGACCCAACCATCTGCATGGCACAGCAGAAATCAAGATTCATCAGACCAATCTTTTTTTTCCCAAACTTCAATCATCCAGTTCTGGGATCACACACCCACTGTAGCCTCATCTTCCTGTTCTTAGCTGACAGGAGCGGAGCCCGCTGTGGTCTTCTGCTGCTGTAGCCCATGCACTTCTATCTATTGTGCTTTCAGAGCTGCCCACCACTGTGGTAACCAACTGTTATTTGGGCATTTGTGGTCTTTGTGTTAATAGCTGCCTATTCTCCTCTGACCTCTCTCATTAACGATGAGTTTTCATCCACAGAACTGCTGCTCACTGGGTGTGTTTGTTTATCACACCGTTCTCTGTACACCCTAGAGAGATTGCAGTGTGTGGAAACCCCAGGGCAGCTGTTTCTGAGATGCTGGAACCACCACACCTGGCACTAACAATCACACCCGGACCGAAGCCGCTTAGATCACACATCTTGCCCATTCTAATGTATGGTTATACATCGACTAAATCTCTTCACCATATCTGCAGGTTTTACATACTGAGTTTTATTTTACAAATGGCGTAAATTTAAATACCAAATGGTGAAAGCACAGCCGTTCATCTTTTTTTAAACTGATGGCAGTGGATATTTTTGAAAGTTGGTGGGGGTATATTTGTCAAAATTAATAAGGCTTTAATGTTATATAAACAATTAGAACTTCTATGAATGTCACTGAATTCAGTTTAATTGGAATAAATTCCAAAATTCATTACTGGCCCCAAACCTGTATATGTAATGTAAAATACCATTGCTTAAATAAGAATTATTATTGTTAATTAGGGTTTTTTTGCTTACATTCTGCTTTGTAGCTGGATGCCTTCGAACAAAGTCAAGTGGGTATTATCTGAAACAACTGCTATTGGTATTAAAAGAACTGTGCATGTCTCTTTTATAAGAAAAAAAATCATTAAATCGTTTAAAAAATCTCATTAAACTATTTTTTTTTTAAATGATTTAGTTGTTTTTCAACATGTTCTCGTTTCAAATAAACACGTGAAACAGACTTTCTAGAATGAGGACGTTGACTGTACGATTCCATGCTGTAATTACATTCGCAAAACGTTTTTTTTTGCCGTCATGTTCACATTAATGAATGAATCACTCCACGTATTGTGGACATAACCCTCCACAAAGAGAATCAATAATTTACAAAACGCTGTTACGGAATGACAACAAATCATTGAGAACATCTCCGAGTAAAAAGTATGCAGGACAATGAAAAATCATTTAGAAAACAGAACTCATTTTAACAAAAGACCACTTTTCCAGGAACAGATAGATGAGTTTAGGCTAAAAGCCTCGGGTTTTGTTCCCTGGGGGAAAGACCCATATTGATTTATCCATTTTTTATGTCTGATTTATAAGAAATGTAACTCAGAAAGCAACTGTTCAGCAATCTATGAATTACACGATGCGATGTCTGCATCGAGTCTCTTTATAAATAAACTGGAAAGATGCCAGCGAGATTTATCTCGGACATATTTCATTATTAAAAATGGAAGGAAAAAAAAGAATTTCAAAGGAAAGGTATTGTATTTTATTGGACTTTAAAAAGGAAGAATTTAATATTTGGGGGTATACAGTGCAGTCCGGGCAGTGACACAATTTCTGTTGTTGTGGCCCTGTACTCCTGTAAATTGGATTTGAAATAAATCAATGAGGATGAGGTTAAAGTGTCAGATTGCCAGATTTACAGATTTAATTTCATTATTGAGATAAATTTTGATGAATTGTTTAGATTGTTAGAATATTTAGATTAATTTTGTAATTTAAAAAGGTAACATTAGTTAATGTTTTCTTTTAATATATATATATATATATATACATATATATATATATATTTATCTTTGGTAAATCCCAGATAGGCATTATAATGCCAAATGTATTACTGGGAACATTTATCTTTGTTTGTACAAATCAATCATCGAGGAAGGTCAAAAAACATTACTGCATCATGACTTTCACACATATAAAAACAAGAACAGAAAATATAATAAGATGCATTGTCTGGGGAGGGGCAGTGCTTACTGAGTGAGGATCACGATCCTAATCTCTACTCAATCATTTTTACTCATCACACCCAATCAGGCTGCGATAAATCCTTATTTTAGCAATCGTCCTGGACATTCTTTTAAAGTGGATTAGAAGCCCGGGGTATTCATACACAAAAACAAGCACATGCCCACACTCGGGATCATGACAGGGTTTTTTTTTTTCTTTAGACAAAGGGCACCAAAACAACACGGTTCTAAGCTAGAAAACAGCAGGGAAAGCATGGTATCAAGTTGTCAGTACAAATAACAGGAGAGAGAGGGGGGGGGGGGAAAGCAAGCGAGGGGCTGGCCGCGGTCTCGATAAGAACAAGCGTTCCATCAGCGGAGACAAAAACAAACTATTAGCCGGCGCCAAACAACACCTTCAGGAGCGAGGCCACGTTTTGGAGTGGCTGGGCTTTGTTTGCTTCGCGCCGCGGAGAAGATAAAGCGCGGCTGCTGTGAAGGAGAGGTCTGTCAAACGGGAGGAGGGGAGACGGAGCGTCCCAGAGCAGGGCTGACGAGCGTGCCTCTGACGTCACGCTGGGACCCAGGCTGTCTCCGAGCGGGAGCTCTGCGTCTTCGGCTCTGTCGGCGCTGGCCCTAGTCCTCCGCATTCACAGATGGGCCTTGATCTCGTCTTAAACCAGGCCCATCGGCAGGCCTGATCCATGGGCTCCAGAGCCAAGCCTGCCCGTGACCTCAGCTCGCCCGTCGCTACCGACCGCATTTACGAGGAGGAGCTGCCACCACTGGGGACTCAAGGAGCCGCCCGAGAGTGATTTCCCAGCGTCATTTCCCAGAGTGACTCCCCAGTGTTCTTTCCCAGAATTTCCAAGTGTGTACTCCCAGAGTTCTTTCCCAGAATGATTCCCCAGAATTTATTCCCACAGTGATTTACAAGTGTTCTTTCCCAGAGTGATTTCCCAGTGTTATTTCCCAGAGTGATTTCCCAATGTTCTTTCCCAAAGTGATTTCCTTGTGTTCTTTCCCAGAATTATATCCCAGTGTTCTTTCCCAGAGTGATTTCCCAGTATGTAGTTTCACAGTGATTTCTCAGTGCCCTATGCCAAAGTAGTGCCTATGCCTTCCTAGTGTGTTTCCGGGAGGTAACTCCCCATATGTTTTCCTAGTGAGTCCTGACTGTAAATGGAGGGTCCCATCTCTATATAGCCTCAATAGCCCCTGAGCATCAAGTTGGCTGAGAACACACGCTGCCACGTCCCCTTTCAGCCATTTTGAATTCCCCCACTAAAGGTGGGAGTGTAAAGCTGAGCGTTTGGAAAGGGACGGATGACGCCGTCAGTCAGACGATA
The DNA here is from genome assembly GCF_018555375.3 of Anguilla rostrata. NCBI lineage: Eukaryota > Metazoa > Chordata > Actinopteri > Anguilliformes > Anguillidae > Anguilla > Anguilla rostrata. The sequence goes on from NC_057945.1 coordinate 7,377,225, forward strand.
CGCGTCCCTCGCATTCCATTACCGAGTCGCACCGAGGAGGCCGATGACATCTGCATACGGTTTAATAAGCTAGCGAGGATAATTCACTCCCCGCTTCACGAGGAGATAAGCCAGGAGATACATTAGCCTCTGCCTCATAAATATTCAATCAATTAGCTGAAGAGTGCAGGTGTTTTAAAAGGAGATAAATCACAGCGACGTGCGGTCCCGCAGAGCGCCAGGGCCACCGTAACGGGCCTTCTTCAGTCTGCAGGACGACGACGGGGGCCGCGCGGAAAAAACCGCTAGCGCGCCAGCGCAGCCGCACGCTAGTCCTGAGAAAGAGACGGGCCAAAATCCTTTGTTCGTACAGAAGATATGGAAAGAAGGGGGGGGGGAAGCATATGGCGCTTCCGTACGAACAATAAACCAGACGCTTTCCTTTTTGACATCGTAGTCTTAATGTCGTACGCAATAAAAATTTAAAAAAAGAAATCGTTACCCGGGGCGGTAAACAAACGCACTTGCGATTTTATTGCTATTTTACCTTCAGAAGGATAACTAATAAAGATAAGCGAGTGGCGATGAAACTTTAAAAGATGTATAAATGAAGGTTGCATCTCTGATTTCCGTGGCGCAGAGCAATATCTGGCTCTCGGTGCTCGCCCGAGTTTCCAGGACGGTAACAGAGGCCTTCCTCAGGGAAGGGGGAAGGAAGGCGGAGGCTAGCGGAGGAGGGGAAATTGGAGCCGGTCGGCACACAGAACCCGGCGCATTATCGCTTCCATCTCACTCACCTAACTCACAGGAGAGAGAGCGGGGAGATTTATTATAAACGGAGAGGAAAGATAATAACAATAAATCCTGTTTGGTTTAGAGTCAAGCTGCGGCCTGCGAGCGATAGATCATTCTCGCTCGGGGGGGAAAAATGGATTTGGGATCTGAAGTCTGGCTCCTAACAGGGCCTGGCGCTACTGTGGGCGCTAAGCTGGGAAAGGGTCTCGCACCTGGAGCAATGAGGGCGGGAGAGTAACCAACGCGGGGAGCGCGGCTATTGCGCGCGCCGCGGCTAATAGCGACGGCGTTCGGAAACGGAAACGATTCGACGAGCGCAAGAGCGGCCGCGTCTCAGCGAGCTCGGGGGGGGGGGGGCGGGAGAGAGAAACGGGAAAAGCAGAAAAGCAATAACAATCCGGGCCACTTGCCCGGCAAAATCCCCTGAGCGGGCAGCGCCTAATGCTGCATGTGAATGACGTCCGGCGGCCAAAACATATGTCTGTTCTCCTGAAAGTCAACCGTGCCTTCTCCATGACTGCACCAATATCGTCTTTGAAACCTATGTTGAACAACTGTGTGACAATGAGGCATTCATGCTCAATCCTTGAATGTTAGCAAAAGGCAAAGAATAAACGGTTGGAAGTATGCCAAGAGGATGGTCTTGACCCCTCAATTCAGAAATGTGCACCTTTGCATCTTCCATTACGAAGACCAGAGTAAACCGATTGTTTCAGTCGATTGCGGTTACAAAATCTTTGTGTCGAAATGCCTGAGCAATACACTAAATCCTGAAATGTTCGAATGAGAGAAAATCAATGGTTAAAGTTTGAGATATAGCCACTATATAAATGCAGTCCATTTACCATCTTGCAAGCTATTATTTCATAAAATACACATTTAAATTATGCCCATCCGTCATCATCCAGCAATGATTCCAAATTGTCTTCAGTAAATGAAAACGTGAATTGTTCAGGTCATACCTTACACAAAGCGTGCCCTATCATAGCATTCAGGAAGCATTCATAAGCATGTATTAATGTCTAACAACATCCTGCCTATGTAAATGGAATTCATTATGAAAGATAATAATGCATGCTGTGTAAAATTTTATTGGCAAACAAGAAATTCCATGAGTATAGTGTCGATTTAATTAATGGTAAGTGATCTGGCCGAAATTCATAAGGTTATATTATTGTTTATCTTATTATTTATCATTAATAACATGGTAGCCAGCAATATTTATGGTAGTTACCAGATTCAAACATTTTTTCTCCATCGCTAAGCTAGCTAATAAATTAAGATGAATAAGAAACATAATCATACCTGTCTGGCATACTCTGATAAAGTAAAATGATTTCAGGTTGACAGAAAACTGCACTCTCGCAGTAAAAAGCACGTCACTGAAAGAGAAGGATACTCTGAATTCTGAACTCACACAAAAAATGCACAGGGCATTTTTTTTTTTTTTTGCCTCCTGAGTAAAATCAAAGCAAGCAAACCAGACAGAGAGAAACGGAGCTCTAAACAAACTGGCTTCAGATCGATACCCTGTTTTGCCTGGTCTAAGAAAGGATCTTCTGTTCCACCGCCCGTGCCCATCTGGTATCAACGGTGTCTGCTGTAAAGGACGCCTGCGCTGACGCGGATGCAGAAGCAGTCTGGGAGGAGGATGTCGCCGCGGTCCGTGTGGGCAAAAACGGTTATGCGGGCGGGGGGGGGGGCCTTGCACAGCTCCGACGGGGCCCACCGGGGGGCCCCCTGCCAGGGCACTGACAGGCTGAAGGAGCGCCTGCCCGAGGGCCCGGGGACACACCTGTCCGCTCCGATCTGCCCTCCCGCGCCGCGCTGACAGGTAAACAGCATCGCCGCTGCAGGTAAACAGCACCCCACCCGCCACAGGAAGCGCGCGTTCTCCCTGTCAGACCTAACGCTCCTCCACTTCCCCGAGTCAGAGCCAGTCAGAGTGACCAGAGCAGATCAGCCCACCTCCTCACAGATACACACAAGCGTCTCTGCTCTGCAATGCCCTATAACACTCCACAACAGACTATGAAGCTGTCTCACTGCATTGTCCTTTACACAGCAGTGTACGCTCTACGACACCTCATAACACGCTATAATGCTCCATAACACAACCTTTCTACAGTATGTGTCAGGCTAGTCAGTGCTCCTTAATACACAATACCACTCTAAGGTGACCTCACTGTACAATATTGCCCTTTACACTGTTTGTTGATGCTTCACTCAACTATGAATGTTATATAGTGCTTAATGACACTCCTAATGCTCCATAACACAGATTCTCTGTTCTTTTTGTTCTTTTACTCTACTCTCCATGCTCTGCAATGTTTAAAAAACACTCCAGAATGTTGCAGTAGTGAATCTTTTACACTACCATCTATTTATAATGCCCTATAACAATTTATAATGCTCTTTAACAGGGGTGTCAAGCTGAATGCCAAGGGGGCCGTAGAGTCTGCAGATTTTTGTTTTTTCTTTTCAATCAACTGTCAATTAAGGCCTTGAGAACGAGGTGTGTGGGTTCCTTAGCCAATCAATGACTTAAATGAAACACTTGTCCCGAGAACACCCCATAAAACCAGCAGTGGACCTGCAGCCCTCCAGGACTGGAGTCTGACACCTGTGCTCTATTACAGCGCCTCAGTGTTTTGTGCCTTGCTTCACTGTAAATGTGCTATAATGCTTAATAACCATTTACATCATGACTTGGTGCATTATCATTTTCACTATTGCCTGTGCTCTCCAGTGCTTTATAACACTCTCTAACACTGTCCGAATGCACTGTGCTTTGCTCCACTGTAACTGTTTCACAATGCTTAATAACCCTTTATGACAATAACTTGCTGCTCGAACGCAGACGCCCACCACAGAAAGGTTGACCGCCATTTTATTGGAGGGTGAACGGCTTCACACCCAGACGAGCTCACATCCAGCGACAAACCGACGGTATCGCCCAATTAGAATACCCACATCCAGCTCCAAAACCGCTAGGTTAACGGTGGATCGTTTTCTGAGGCATCACAGAAAGTTTAGCGTCCACGCAGATGTTTTAACTGGTTTAAGTAGATGTTCAAAGGCTTTATGTCCACGTGGTGCCGCTTGAAGGAAGCTCTGGTGAGTAAAAACTCTCCCTTATCCCCCTCCCGGCCACACGTGTATTACAGACCCTGCCTGCAGATAGCCGTATTGATTGCTGCGTCTGCAGTCTCGGGGTTGTATTTTTCAACCGGGAAGCCTTTATCGCTTCGCGCTTAACTCCGCTAATGTGCTTCGCGGCGAGCGGCTGTGCTCCCGCGCCCCCCCCCCCCCCTCCGGGCGTTAATGTAATGAACGGCACCGCCCGTAGGTGTACATTAAAGAGGAAAAACCGCTTTGCCGGAGATAGCATTAGCATAATATGAATCACCGTGGTTACGGAATCGGAAACGCGGAAAAAAAAAGTACAGTCCGGGGCCCATTGCTGCTGTCAGCCGAACGCGGATTCATTTGATCAGAAGCATGAAGGCTCGGGGCAGCCTGAGCCCGAAGCCACATCGCTCTCTCCTCACGGAACGTTCCGGAACAGCGAAATGCTCCCGCAATCCAGCCAGGCCTTGGCTAACTTCAAAAGGACAGACGAAACAGCCATTCATCTTTACTGGAATATGTGGCTTCCTTTTTCTGTGTGTGTGTGTGTGTGTGTGTGTGTTCAAATATATTTTAAAAAATCTTTTTAAGCATGTTTGTCTTCTTTTGCATTTCCTGTTTATGCTTCTCTAAATTACTTTGAAAAATGAGTGTATGTCTAAAAGCCCAGATAAAAATAGAGAGAGAGAGACAGAGGAGAGAAAGAGAGAGCTAGAGAGAGACTGAAATAGACATAGATAGACAGACAGAGAGAGAGACACACAGACAGAGAGAGAGAAAGAGAGACACACAGACAGAGCGAGAGACATACTTATAGAGAGAAAGAGAGAGGCACTCGGAGAGATAGAGAGAGAGACAGAGAAAGAGAGAGGCACACACAGATAGAGAGAGAGAAAGAGAGAGCCACACAGAGATTGAGACAGAGAGACGGCGGTCGGTGGCCGCAGTGGGGGTGCCCCCCCCCCCCCCGTCGAGCGGGAGCTGACAGTCCTCGGCTCCTTCATCACACATCTCACCTGGAGAGCCCCGCCCCCCCGCGCGGCAAACCTGCTCCTCTCAATTATCATCCCCATCAGAGACGCACATCTCATCTCGGGATCTGTCACTTTATCAAATGAAGTGCACCTCAACCCGGCCCGCACGCGGTCCTACCCACCGAGTAAATAATTACCCGGGAAATCTGATCCTCCTGCACCCCCTCCCCCCTCCCTCCCTCACCCCCCCCCCCCACCACCTCCTCCCGCAAACCAAACCGCTTTCTCAATTATCATTCCCGTTGTTGTTTCTCTCTTTCCTGCCTCCGCACAAAAGGCTTTCTAATTAGCCAGACCGCTTCGCCGTCCCTTTTTGTTTTTTTTGTTTTTAGCGTTTCGTCCCTTATCGCCGCCGGTCGAGTTCCGTACGAGCGGCGCGGCGGTCGCCGAGTGACCGCGTGATTGACGGCTGCTCCGAGTCCAATTCGGGCAGGCCGACGAAATGAAGACGTGTTTTTTCTGGGGGGGCGTGCCGACAGCGACGAAGCGAGGAGGAAATCAAGGCCTTCCGTACCCGGGTTTACAGCCAAAAACATGGCCGTAAGGAAAGATCGGCGCGGTCGACTTCATCGGGGACGGAAAGTTACACCGGGCTCCTGCTATTGAGAGCCTGTTCACCAGCGACGGTTGTGACATCAGAGATCACTGCGCAACATGAAGCAAAGACCTATATGTGTGCTTAGCAACCCACCAAGCCAATAAGAGCTATTGGTAACATTTTGCTTGAACCCTTCGAACACAAGGCTGACATAATACTGTCATACACATGACATCAGAGCTATCACAAGATGGCATTACAGGTGATTCATTACTTATTGGTAAATGTTATGACAGTTATTTAACAAAACAAAAGATGTGAATATATTTAATAATAATATCTAATAATTCCGCCCCCTCCCCCGCACAAAGAATATTCTACACGGTGAGTTCGGGAATACGTGTGCCGCTCTTCCACCCCTGCCGCGATTGGCCGGATTTTCGGGGGTCCGTACCTGCGCACTTGGTGCGGGTGACGAGGGGGGGTCCGGGGGGGCCCGTGCCCCCCTCCCCGGGCCGGGTGAGCAGGACCTTGATCTCGTACTCCACGTCGGGGTCCAGGTGCCACAGCTTGTAGGTGGGGGCGTCCACGATGTGGGTCTCCGCCCAGTTCCCGGTGGTGGTGCGGTACTCCACCTCCTTCAGGATGATGGGCCCGTCGCCGATGATGGAGTTGGCGTTGGGCTTGATCCACAGGTAGGTGGCGCCCACGGCCAGCAGCTCGGGAGGGGCGATGGGGGTGGGCGGGGCTGCAGGGGAGGGAAAAAAACCAAGGGCGGGTTAGGATGGGGGCGGGGTCTAGGCTCCAGGGAACTGGCTAAAGTCATTACGGGCCAGTCGGGCTGTTCCCAGCCCTCGGTCCTGGAGGGCCTCTGCACCTTGTGTTCTTACTTTGAAATCAGAAAACAGATTAGACCCAAAAGACCTGCCGAGCTGTTTATTGTGATGCTGATGCTGATGATGATGATGATGATGACGATTATTATTATTATTATTAGTAGTAGTAGTAGTAGTAGTAGTAGTAGTAGTAGTAGTAGTAGTAGTAGTAGCAGCAGTAGCAGTAGCAGCAGCAGCAGCAGCAGTAGTAGTAGTAGCAGTAGCAGTAGCAGTAGCAGCAGCAGTAGCAGTAGTAGCAGTAGCAGCAGCAGCAGCAGTAGTAGTAGTAGTAGTAGCAATAGCGGCAGCAGCAGCAGCAGTACTAGTAGTAGTAGTACTAGTAGTAGTAGTAGTAGTAGTAGTAGTAGTAGTATTTTTAAGTCTCTGTACAGTGTGTCTTTGGCAGAGGTCTAATAAAGAGAGGAAGACTAATGAGGTCTAACTCATTAGTTCTAGCCAAACAGGCTTCCTTTGTCCCCTGTGGTCTGAGGAGGCCCTGGAAGGAAGGACATCCCAGCTGGTTGTGGGAGGTCCTCGGGGACCCGCCCACACTGTGCAGCCGCCCACCCCAGGAACAGGCTGAGCCGTGCGGCCCTTCGCCGCCTGCGCAGCGCAACGCAGGGCGCTCAGCTCATTAACGCTGCGGCCGGACTCCCCGTCATTTATCTGTGCTAAGGACGGAGAGTGATGGCGTGCTCTCCCCCTCTCCTTACAGGCTCGCTGTTGTGTTTTTTAGCGTAAGCGAAGCTCCAGACAATTATCTGGGACCCACACCTGCGTTCAGCTATGAGCAGATTACGGCTCTGTAGTGTCCAAGCGCAGGTTAACCTAGCGCTGTTCTGTAGTGTCCGAGCGCAGGTTAACCTAGCGCTGTTATATTGTGTCAGAGCGCAGGTTAACCCAGCATGATTCTACAGTGTCAGAGCGCAGGGTAACTCAGCATGATTCTACAGTGTCAGAGCACAGGTTAACCCAGCATGATTCTACAGTGTCAGAGCACAGGGTAACCCAGCAGGGCTCTACAGTGTCAGAGCATAGGTTAACCAGCAGGGCTCTACAGTGTCAGAGCACAGGTTAACCCAGCATGATTCTATTGTGTCAGAGTGCATGTTAACCCAACATGATTCTTCAGTGTCAGAGCACAGGGTAACCCAGCAGGGCTCTACAGTGTCAGAGCATAGGTTAACCAGCAGGGCTCTACAGTGTCAGAGCACAGGTTAACCCAGCATGATTCTATTGTGTCAGAGTGCATGTTAACCCAACATGATTCTTCAGTGTCAGAGCGCAGGTTAACCCAGCAGGGCTCTACAGTGTCAGAGCGCAGGTTAACCCAGCAGGGCTCTACAGTGTCAGAGCACAGGTTAACCCAGCAGGGCTCTGCAGTGTCAGAGCACAGGTTAACCCAGCTGGGCTCTGCCATGTACCTGTACTGTTCCGGGAACTCATCGTCCTGCCAATGAGAGGGCAGAGTGGGCGTGGCAGTCTTAGCCCCCAGAATGTATGGAGCAGGACACAGGGGCACCCTCCCTTTAATACTCTCTCTTTCTCTCACTCTCTGTGTCTCTGTCTGTTCTTTATCTCTCTTCCTCCCTCTGTCTCTCTCTCGCTCTCTCTCTCTCTTTATGTCTGTGCCCTCCTCTCTTTCTCCTCTCATGTCTTCTCTCTCCTCTCTCCTCTCTGTGTCTCTCTCTCTCTTTTTTCTCCTCTCTCTGTGTTCTCTCTCTCTCTGTCTGCTTCTCCTCTCTTCTTCTTGTTTCTCTCCTCTCTCTTCTTCCTCTCTCTCTCTCTCTCTCTCTCTCCTCTGGTTCTCTCCCTCCGCCGTCCCGCCCGCCCGGTAATCCTCCGCCGCTGCTCTCGCGTCGCTCCGGCGCCGGTTATCGCCGCGGAGACCGGCCCTTTCCCCCCCCAGTAACCAGCCGCTAATCGCTGAGCGCTAATGGCGGTTTCCCCGCTCGGCCCCACCCGGGGATCTGTGACTGAGAGGCGGCGCGCGGAGCAGCCGCTCAGCCCTCTCTCCTCTGAGCTGCTAATCAAGCCTGGAGGAAGAGCACCGGGAGTCACACTTTCACACTTTCCCCCGCAGCACCTTCCCTTCTTCCTTTCTTTCTTTTTTTTTGTCTTTCTGCCCTTTATCCTTTCTGTCTTTCTTTCGTTCCTTCTGCCCTTCTTGCTTTCTTTGTTCTTTCTGTCTTTCATTCTTTCCCTTTTTCTTTCTTTCCTTCCACAGTAACACAGTGGCACAGCAATAAAGCACAGCAACACAGTATCACAGCCATAAAGCACAGCAACACAATATCACAGCAATAAAGCACAGCAACACAGTATCACAGCAATAAAGCACATCAACACAGTATCACAGCCATAAAGCACATCAACACAGTATCACAGCCATAAAGCACAGCAACACAGTATCACAGCCATAAAGCACAGCAACACAGTATCACAGCAATAAAGCACATCAACACAGTATCACACCAATAAAGCACAGCAACACAATATCACAGCAATAAAGAACAGCAACACAGTATCACAGCCATAAAGCACAGCAACACAGTATCACAGCAATAAAGCACATCAACACAGTATCGCAGCAATAAAGCACATCAACACAGTATCACAGTATCACAGCAATAAAGCACAGCAACACAGTATCACAGTATCACAGCCATAAAGCACATCAAACACAGTATCATAGTATCACAGCAATAAAGCACAGCAACACAGTATCACAGTATCACAGCCATAAAGCACAGCAACACAGTATCACAGCAATAAAGCACAGCAACACAGTATCACAGCAATAAAGCACAGCAACACAGTATCACAGTATCACAGCAATAAAGCACAGCAACACAGTATCACAGTATCACAGCAATAAAGCACAGCAACACAGTATCACAGTATCACAGCCATAAAGCACAGCAACACAGTATCACAGCAATAAAGCACAGCAACACAGTATCACAGTAACACAGGAATAAAGCACAGGAGAGGGAGGGAGGGGGGAGGAGACGTTGGAGACAGACAGGGAGAGTCCCACTCTCACCAGGGGGCTACCTTACCCTCCCCATTTAACAGGGGGCTATCGTACCCTCCATATTAAACAGGGGGCTATCCCCCCCCCCCCCCCATTAAACAGGGGGCTCTCCCCCCCTCCCCATTAGTTCAGATTCAGTGGACTGCGCACCAAGCTCTTTTCTCCGAGGCTATCTGCGCTCCCCTCGGGCCGACCGAGCCGGCCAAGCAGCTGGACCAGCCCGGTAATTTCAGCCTTTATCACCGGCGGCCCGCGGGGGGTCAAATCTCAAATCTGCGCATTTCCGTGCAGCTTCAGCAAACAGGCGCTACAGGCGCCAACCCCAAAGGCCACGAGGCAAAATGTGAACACGTTGGCTCAGACAACGATCACCAAAACTGCAATTTTTTCAGTTTAGAAATGTTATTTCGTCGTACGCTTGCAAAAAAAAAAAAAGGGGGGGGGGGGGGGAGGGTTGTGGGGGGTGGTCTCCTCAGTCCTGGCCTTTGCTTCCAGCCTCATTGCACCGCGGATCTATTTCGGAGCTCCCGGAACTCCCCCTGGAGGACAAACAGATTAGCCCTCGCCTCTCCTGCGCAGAGCACTGGAGCAGGCCGCACCAGGGGGCCGGTCTTCCTGGCGCCGGGGAAATCAGAGATTTATCGTCGCCGTGCTACATACGGTGAACCGTGCGCTCAACACCCCCCAATACACAGCTAATTAGTGGCTAATTAATGCCCGTATTCCACGGGTTAACTGGCCAATGGGAAGGCGCACTGTCGTACCGGGAGCGCAATTATTACATTACATTACAGGCATTTAGCAGACGCTCTTATCCAGAGCGACTTACACAACTTTTTACATAGCATTTTACATTGTATCCATTTATACAGCTGGATATATACTGAAGCAATTTCGGTTAAGTACCTTGCTCAAGGGTACAACGGCAGTGTCCTACCCGGGAATCGAACCTGCGACCTTTCGGTTACAAGCCCAGTTCCTTACCCACTGTGCTACACTCCGTCCTCCGCAACAGAAATCTGAGTGAGCTTCAAATTCAAACCTATTTGCCGTTGTCTCTGTAACGCACTCGTTCCTTTTATCAGGCTGTCCTGTTCAGTCCTGTCCTGCTTTACTCAGCGGCTCCTCCCGGTGCTCCTGAACGCACACAAAGCCCCGGCACACACAGAACGCCCTCGCGCTCGCGCACGTGCAGAGCTCACGGAAACCTTCCGTTCCGAATCGAACAGCCTCCACCGTTTCCGCTACACATAATATAAGCCAACACCCCAACGGCTCGAGAATGTTTTTTCGCGGAGTTCGCGTCGTTCGTCTCGTCGGTACGTCCTTCGCGTGGACGGAAGCGCCTCAACGCCGCTGCCGGCCCCCTCGCGCGGCGACAAAGCGTCTTAGCAAAAGAGCCACGCCGAACGGAGGAGGGGGAAAGGGGGCTCACGCAGGAGAGGGCGGGAGGAGGAGAGCGCGGCGCCTCCACTTCACAACCCGCGGCTCCCGCGGAAGCTTCCGGAGCTTCAGGTAAAAACCCCCGGAGGGCTGATAGAGGGCGCTGCCCCCCCCGGGCTACTTCAAACGCCGCTATGCCCGCTGCAGGAGCAGAGCGCCAGGCCAGCGGGAAATGGAACAGAGACATCTTTACGCACGGGAGGAGTGTGTACGCATCAAACACACACACACAGATATCTGTATGTGTGCGTGTGTGTGTGCGTGTGTGTGCGTGAGTACACACCAAACACACCCACATAGATATCTGTATGTGTGTGTGTGTGTGTGTGTGTGTGTGTGTGTTTTATCGCTCCCTTATGTAACCAACTTAGAATTCAGTTGCTTAAATAAAGGCATGGATAACTGACATGTTCTCACACATACAAATGCATACAAACACAGACACCCATACATACACATACACATAGACACACACATATACACACACACACACACACACACAAGCGCTATATTTATTTAAATACGTAAGCTGTTTCTGAAGTGGCGGTGATTGGTGGGAGCAGCCGGAGGCAGAGAGGGAGATAAACATAAATAAATATACAAACATATATAAATAAATAACAGATAAATGAAGTGGCACAAAGTGTTTGAGGCGCTAACTCCGCGGCGGCTGCTTATCTCCGGGCCGGTATTATGGTGCTCTAATCCATCTCCGTAAGGCGGCTCTTCCCAGGCCGCTCCTTCCCTCAGCTCCGCCGCGCAGCCCAAATCCTCTGGTAATGCGGCTTCCTCAGCCGTCTCCTTGGAGATAAGTCAGGCCTCTCCCGCTGCCCCGGCTCCGCCCCCCCTGCTGCTGCCCGGCCACCCAAAGCGCAGGGCACCTCCGAAACCGCCCCAGCCATATACCCCAACACACACACACACACACTCACACTCACACACCACCACACACACACACACACACACAACCACACACCCACACACACACACACACACACACGCAACCACACACACACACACACTCACAACCCACCCACACACACACACGCTCACACACACACGCAACCTCACACACCACCCACATACACTCATGCGCTCGCTCACACACACACGCACACACACACACACGCAACCTCACACACCCACCCACACACACTCATGCGCTCGCTCACACACACACACGCACGCACACACACACACACACTCCACACACACACACCAACGCACACACACTCATACGCTCACTCACACACACCCACACACACACATATGCAACCTGACACACCCACCCACACTCATGAGTTCGCTCACACACACACACACACACGCAAACTCACACACTCACCCACACACACTCATGCACTCGCTCACACACACACGCACGCACACACACACACACACACGCAACCTCACACACCCACCCACACACACTCATGCACTCGCTCACACACACGCACACACACACACGCAACCTCACACACCCACCCACACACACTCATGCGCTCACACACACACGCACGCACACACACACACACAACCTCATACACCCCCGCACACACACACACACACACATACAACCTCACACACTCAACCACACACATAGAGACATGCACACATACCTGAAGTCAGTGATGAACATTACCTATAACTTCACATCTTATTCCTTTTAATTTAATTGATTTGCACCTGTTTTTCTCACATAATTCCAGTACATATTTAAAGCAGTTATTGAGTGTGAATATTTAAATAATACAAATAAAACTATAGTTTCTATATGGCCTGAAATACACTTGGAGATATTGAGCCTAATTCACTGGAAAAATTTGCTTCATATTTTTCTTTGTTAGGTACATCTGATTCATCAGACCTCCAAAATCATGATTTATCTGCATAACTAAGGTCGTGGAAATTTTGAGTGCGTGGATATGTTTATAAAATGAACCCAAAAACCCAACTTCTGAGCAAAATTATGAATAGCATAACGTTGCTAAAGATTATATTAATGGTGTAGGCACAGCAACGTTAGATTCATAACATCATTACCACACATTAAGCTCACTTTGCTAAATAACAATCTCCATACCCCCTTTTCAACTGGTAAAAAAAAAAAACATTTATAAACCAGACCATTGCAAACTACAGCCTACCCATGGGATTCGGCTACTGACTGTGATTCATACAAAAAGCACTATTTTATTTTTAGTCATTGAAAAGCTGGTCCCACATCCTGCAAAAAAAAAAAGCTTGGTAAAAAAAAAAAAAAAATCTAAAAGCTGTTCAGTTAAGTACCTTCGCAAGACACACGATATTATTCATCGCATCGGATCCAAAGTAAGAGACCTGCATTCTTTGAGTGATCCAAGCTGCTGAGATGCTACAATATGCACAAAGGATTCTGGGAAGGATGTATCAAAGTGCAATATCTGTAAAAATGACTTGGATCAAAAAATCAAAAACCGTCAGCTTCCATAACTGTTAAAATAATGGACAGCCGCATCTAAAAATGGCTTAAATTGTCAGTTTTACAAAAAATAAAATTTGAATTAGAGACTATTCGTTTATTTTATATAAATAAAACTTCACATGTATTTATAAAAACGATTTTTTGATCGCAGTCGACATTCCTGGACACTTCCTGGGAGAGACATGAAAATGTTCTTGTCAAAATCATCGCAGCCAAGCGTCTCCTCTTCAGAAATAATCAAATAAGTTGCACCATCAAAAGTATGCAAATGAGGCCAGCCATAAAAGCTGATGAGATTCTCAACAGAGTGACAAATTATATATACAAGAATAAACTCTGATATTTTTTTTTAAACTTTGTTTTTGGACAATCAGGCAGAACTTTGATTTATGATTTGCATTCCAAAGGAAGCAAACGTGCAGATGTCTGAACAAATAAAGCTACGCACTTTTTGTGACTTTTCCGAGGCTGGTCCAGTGTGCAATCTGCACAGACAGACAGGAAGTTGTCAGCTTGAGGCCAGAACTGTGAGACGGTTCTACAGGCAGGAAGTTGTCAACTTGAGACCAGAGCTGTGAGACAGTTCTACAGACAGGAAGTTGTCAGCTTGAGGCCAGAGCTGCGAAACAGTTCTACAGACAGGAAGTTGTCAGCTTGAGGCCAGAGTTGTGAGACGGTTCTACAGACAGGAAGTTGTCAGCATAAGGCCAGAACAGCAAGACGGTTCTACAGACAGGAAGTTGTCAGCTTAAGGCCAGAGTTGTGAGACGGTTCTACAGACAGGAAGTTGTCAGCTTGAGGCCAGAGCTGCTTGACGGGTCTACAGACAGGAAGTTGTCACCTTGAGGCCAGAGTTGTGAGACGGCTCTACAGCTCTCCAGGTGTGTGGCACTTCCATTAAGGAGCATACAGCCGTGGAGGCCTGTCCCTCTGCCTGCTCCACACACACAGCATTAATGAATGAATCATACCTCCACTCACGTATTCCCTCCCTTTCCTCCACAGCCTATGGCGGATGAAAAAGACCCCCGCTGGCCAACTGCATACCAAAGCGGGGACCTTCTGGAGCGGCCCAGGCACTGGCCAGTCTGGCCACCAGCACAGAACTGGGACCTCATCCATTATCAGCTAAGAGACCAAGCTGATCCTGGATCAAAGCCCTTATCCGTGAAGCATCTCACAGGCCTGATGGCATATTTGGGTTTTGCTTTTTCAGTTTGGCCTCATAGCTCATAATGGATAAGGTTAAGATATGAAAATGTGAACGCTGATCCAAGGTCAGCACTCTGGGACATTTTAAGAATGCAGGCCACGGCTGGCCCAGCACCACATCCTTCAGACCAAGGGCCAAAAAGGACACAGGCAAGGGGGTAAGGGCAGATCTTCCTGTAGAAAAACTGCGTATCCCAATAGCCCCAGACTGGGAGGATATTACAGAACCATGCAGACGGGAAAACACCAAAGAAACCACATCGCTCACAACTATCCAAGGTAAGTTCTGTGCTGGTTTTGTTCTCGAATATCCCCATGGCTGCAGGAACCAAAATGAATCAAATTTTTGTCTTCATTTGTAATGTTCTGTCTCTAACAAAGAAGCAGAAGCGGGAATGAGCAGAGACAGTGGAATGGCGATGAGGTCGGGGGGGGGGATTCTCAGAAAAAGCCGAGGAGGGATAGTTATTAGTTATAACACGGGTTGCCAGTCCTTAATTTATTAATAGTAATAATAGTTTTTAATGGAAATCATTGAGAAATTCATGGCCGGAGGGCGAGGAAGAGGGAGAGCGCGCGACAGAAAAGGGGAGAAAGAGAGAGTGTGAGGTGAGATGGAGAGACAGAGAGAGAGAGAGAGAAAAGATGGACGTGGGACGTGGTGTAAGCGTCTATGTACTTGGCGCCCGTAGCGATGGCCCCGTCCCCTGGCTGAGAGTGGGTGTCCTGTCCCCCCTGCGGTTATTAATGGCCCCGCGGCTCAGCGTTGAGGGAGGCCGTCCATAAAACTCAGCTTTTTAATCTCTTCCAATACCAGTAATAACCCCGCTTTTCTTACACTTTAAGAGACCCATATATTCGAGACTGGCGTTTTTATCTGAAAACGTGAACGTGGCGCCCCGTGCTTAAGACTTCAGGCACCTGCCAGAGAACGTCCTCAGACACTCTGCCCCCTGCTCAGAGCAAGGAAGCACTCAGTGTGTGTGTGTGTGTGTGTGTGTGCATGAGCGTGCTTTGTGCCTATAATATTCTAGGGTACACTTGCCATCCATCAAAGCTATGACTAAATACAACCCTGCACTTTATGATGGGTAATAAGCCACTATAACTCTTATTCCAGAGTCCAAAATGGTTTTAGCTTTGCTGTGTACGAGGAATATTTCATTTCTCCCTCATTAAACATTTCTCCTTCACCTCAGTACACCGTATCAGAAGAATCTCTATGAGAATCTCTGTTGGCCTATCAACAGAAGGAGCTCTGCATCTGTAGAGTGTCTCTGTTGGCCTATCAGAAGGAGCTCTGTCACTGTAGAGTGTCTCTGTTGGCCTATCAGAAGGAGCGCTGCATCTGTAGAGTGTCTCTGTTGGCTTATCAGAAGGAGCTCTGTCACTGTAGAGCGTCTCTGTTGGCCTATCAGAAGGAGCTCTGTCACTGTAGAGTGTCTCTGTTAGCCTATCAGCAGAAAGAGCTTTATATCTGTAGACCGTCTCTGCTGGCCTATCAGAAGAAGGTGCTCTGTCACTGTAGAGCATCTCTGTTAGCCTATCAGCAGAAGGAGCTCTGCATCTGTAGAGTGTCTCTGTTGGCCTATCAGAAGGAGCTCTGTCACTGTAGAGCGTCTCTGCTGGCCTATCAGCAGAAGGAGCTCTGTCGCTGTGGAGCATCGCTGTGTTGGCCTATCAGCAGAAGGAGCTCTGTATCTGTAGAGAATCTCTGTTGACCTATCAGCAGAAGGAGCTCTGTCGCTGTGGAGCGTGTCTGTGTGGATCTATCAGCAGAAGGAGCTCTGTCGCTGTGGAGCGTGTCTGTGTGGATCTATCAGCAGAAGGAGCTCTGTCGCTGTGGAGCGTGTCTGTGTGGATCTATCAGCAGAAGGAGCTCTGTCGCTGTGGAGCGTGTCTGTGTGGATCTATCAGCAGAAGGAGCTCTGTCGCTGTGGAGCATGTCTGTGTGGATCTATCAGCAGAAGGAGCTCTGTCGCTGTGGAGCATCTGTGTTCCAGCGTCTCTCAGTTCCCCCGCTGCGGAAATGGTCTTTGAGCACCTGAACTGCCAGAAGCCTGAAGCTCCACCTCAGCAACACCCCCCCATCCCCTGCGGGGGGCTGTGCACAGCATGCTGGGAAGGAACAGATGCTGCCAATTCCCTCCGCTTCCTGCACAGCGTCCAATAAAATAAAGGCTGCAACAGAGCTGACACGGTTGTCACTAATGTTTCCTCTCCTCTCCTGTCCCCTCCTCTCCCCCCTCGTCTCTCCTCCTCTCTTCTTCTGCCCTGTCCTCTCCTCTCCCCTCCTCTCCTCTTCCCTCTTCTCTGGTCCCCTCCTCTCTCCTCCTGTCCTCTCCTCTCCTGTCCCCTCCTCTCTCCTCCTCTCTTCTCCTGTCCTCTTTCTCCTCTGCCCTCCTCTCCCCTCTCCTTCTCTCCTCTCCTTGCCTCTCCTCTCCTCTCATGTGCTCTCCCCTCCCCTCCTCCAACTAAGGCAGAGGCCGTTCGTTTTCATTTCCTTTCCAAATGTCATCATTTCTCCACTCCAAGACAGCCCGCACTCTCTTACCCCCCAAACAGGATCCCCGTTTTCAGAAACAAAATGGCGGGTGACCGTGTCAGGGGCCGTTTGCGCTTTGACTCGCGACCGCCCGGCGGTGCCCCACGGCCCCGGCCCCAGTCGCGCGGCGGGGAGAGGGGCGTAAGTCTCCCCGTCCCGACTCGCCTCCGGGGCCCCTCGTATATCCAGCCGGGGGGGGGGGGAGGACATCGCAAGGTTGCAATAATCCCGCCAATAAGGCGAAAATGTACGTTCCGGCCGTCCGCCCGGGGCGACGCCGCGGCGCGACGGTAAAGCTCAGCGCGGTCGTCGGTGGATTTGCGAAGGCGCCGGCTAGCAGGCTCGGAGTGACGGGCCGCCGGAACCCAGCAAGAGGTGCTTCGAGATTTAATTTTCACAACGCAACGTTTAACGGCACGCAATGAGTTTTTTTTTTTAAAGACAGATTCCACATTTCCGTGCAGGATTTGACAGATTGATTTTCACAATGGGATTTTGTCGCAGGTTTTCAGGTATGCTACTGAACAACATCGACAGATTGGCAACAGAAAACAGATATTCTGTAGCTAAACCATTTAAAAGCACTACGTGATGTAATAAAGGCTGTATTGTAGTATTTTTTATATTATTGTGTTATGATGATGATGATGATGATGATGCTGATGATGATGATTATGATGATTATTATTATTATTATTATTATTATTATTATTTCATGGAATGGATTGGCTGAATACTCAATTCTGATTGGTCCAAGGGTGTGTATTAATTTTCAATAACGGGACACTTCGGCCTCTTAACAGTTCTAAAATCACTGTGCGACTAAATCCAACATTCTAAAGCAGTTGAACAGCAATGTAATTCTTTTGATTTTTTATGCAATTTACATCCCTCAATCTCAGTGCCTTAGAAACATTCTCCCATTGAAGAAGCAAGAAATAATGTGGGCACAGGATCATTTCCATGTTCATTTCCAGGATCATCAAAAAGGCTAGCTCCATCTATTTATCCATCCATCCATCCATCCACCCATCCATTCATCCATCCATCCATCCAACTATCTCTCTTTTATCTACCTATCCATCCATTCATCCATCCATCTATTATCTATGGGATGGGATGCAGGGGTGATACAGACTGGGGTGGTGGCTGATGTTATGGCAACCAGAATAGGCTGCTTGGTTTCCAGTGGAAACCTGGTGAATTTTCAAAAAAAAAAAAAAAAAAAAAAACCATCTCAAATTTGCATCCCAAAAGAAAAATAAAAATAAAAAAAGGATGAAGCGCACCTGGTTGGACTGATTTGTGCATATTAAGTGGGCCGGGGAGCCCTGCCACGTAGCCGCGGCGATCAGCCCAGCGCCAGATGGGTGTTGTGTTTTTACCGGGCGACGGCCAGAACGGGCTGGGTTCCCTGCCAGGAGGGAGAGGAGGTGCTGAGGCTGGGGAACCAGGGGCTCCAGACGCTCCCGCCCCGAAAAGCAGGCAGCCCCCAGAAAAGCTCCCCGCGTCTCGGGGTCACGGTCCCCCGTACTCAGAGTGAAGGTGTACAGTCAGGGTGTGACTGCAGCACAAACAGGGCCATTTAAAGAACCATACGATCGTTTAACAGGAACCCAACAGCCCCATTGGTCGATAAGGAAAATATGAGCGAGGACAGTGATGAGCGCAAGGGTGAGGCATGGCAGCCGGTGGGGGCGGGGGGGGGGGTGGGTACGCCCAGCGGCGTACGCCCAGGACATAGGAGCATCCTCTGCTTTTTTCTCCTCCTCCTCCTCCTCCTCCTCCTCCTCTAACCAGCAGGGTCCTGTTCTCTGCTCCGGAGAAGTTTTTGCGCATAACTAACCCTTTAAGGTACAAGATCGCAAATACGTTATTCGAATGTTCTCGTAACATCGCGTTAACAGAACATCGCGTGATTGTGACATGCTGACATCGCAATCACGACTGTTCCAGAATGGAGCGCTATGCCGGTGTTCTAGAATGGGAGTTCTAGAACACCGGCGCAGAATTTCTGAAGAAGAAATAAAACAAGAACGTTCCAAAAAAAAAAACCCGCTCTCGAAAGGGTTAAGGAGAAGGATGAAGGCTGATGCTGATGTAGGCAGAAGTAATGATGGGTTTGAGTGCGGATAATGATTCCCACGGAAGCCCAGCTGGGCTCTGATTGATAGTTAATACCCGCTATTACCGCCGTTACCTTTTACAATCAGCTCGGCGTAGTTGGACACCCCGGAGCCGCCGTCGGAGCGGATCACGCATCGGTACTTGCTCACGCTCCGCTGCGCCGTGTCCGCCACGCTGACCGTCGCCGAGAAGCGCCGGTGGTTGACCACCCGCGTGACCATCAGCGCCGTGTCCTTCCCGTTCCACTGCTGCAAGGGGAGATGGGAAACACACACGCGCGTTAGCCCAGACACGCGTAACCACACACGCACACAAACACACGCACACACACACATATACACACACACACACACGCACACACACACGTAAGCCCAGACACGCGTAACCACACACGCACACACACACACACACACACACACACGCGCGTAAGCACACACGCGAACACACACGCACACACACACACACACACACACAACACACAACGCGTAAGCCAGACACGCGAACCACACAGCACACAAACACGCACACACACACACAGCTGCGTAAGCCAGACACGTGTAAACCAGACACACAAAACACACACACACACCACACGTAAGCCAGACACGCGTAACCATGCACACACACACACACACAACACACACATAACCACACGCACACATACACACACGCGTTAAGCACACACCAACGACACACAATACCAGACAGCGAACACACAGCACTACAGCACCACAACGCGTAAGCCCAACACGTAACCACACAGCGCACACACACACACAACACATGCACACCACAACACACAGTAGCTCAGCACGTAACACCACACACACACACACACAAGCCCAGACACGCGTAACCACACACACACACACACACACACACACAAGCCCAGACACGCGTAACCACACACGCACACACACACACACACACACACACACACACACACTTGCATGCACACGGTCACCTTGCTGTCTCACCGCGTGAGCAGCACCATGACTAAATTAATTAATCTACTGCACTGGGCTCACCAAGCCCCTGCTCATCTTTCGCGATGCATATCAGCAGAGGAAGGTGAGGCGTTGTGTCAGGTTTTTTAAAAGGGCCGCGCGGACAGCTGGCTGCATCGCTGCGCGCTGAGATCTGACATTCCCGCGGTGCGTCTGAGATTCGGCGGGAGTGACGCAGAGACACGCCGCGCGCACGGGGCCCCCCGGGCCAAACGATCACAGAACACGCCGCCGCTCCGTCCCTTTTTTTTGGGCTGTCTGTGGTCCCTTGGGATCCACGCCCTGCGCCTTCGCACGCCTCCGAACAGAGGGGGTCACTCCGAGACGCGCAGCCCAAGGCTGTGGCGCGCGGAACGCTCAGGATCATTAATTACACAGCCTCGTTAAGAAGGACAGTCTGCCTCTCCTCCAGGAAACGCTCCACTGCAAATAGAGCTAGAGCTCAAAATCTAGTCCACACAAAACTCAGACATTTTGATGAAATATTTCATTGAGTCCTACTGTAATATAAATATTAACAACACCAATAATAATAATAAAAGCAGCAGCAGTATCAGTAAGAGTAGCAATAGTAGCAGTAGTGGTGGTAGTAGTAGTAGTAGTAGTAGTAGTAGTAGTAGTAGTAGTAGTAATAGTAGTAGTAAGAGTACTACTAATAGTAGCAGCAGCAGTAGTAGTAGTAGCAGCAGCAGTAGCAGCAGAAGTAAGAGTAGTAGTAGTAGTAGTAGTAGTAGTGGTAGTAGCAGCAGCAGCAGTAGCAGCAGAAGTAAGAGTAGTAGTAGTAGTAGCAGCAGCAGTAGTAGTAGTAGCAGTAGCAGTAGCAGCAGAAGTAAGAGTAGTAGTAGTAGTAGTAGCAGCAGCAGTAGCAGCAGAAGTAAGAGTAGTAGTAGTAGTAGCAGCAGCAGCAGTAGCAGCAGAAGTAAGAGTAGTAGTAGTAGTAGTAGCAGCAGCAGTAGTAGTAAGAGTAGTAGTAGTAGTAGTAGCAGTAGTAGCAGTAGTAGAAGTAGAAAATGAAGGCAATACCTAGCAAATACCAACTGTCCACATCCCTTTATTTTGCTGTGATTCTAGTTTTAATTTTCACAGACGAGACCATAAATTTGATCACAATAGAAGGCTGATTATGACAGGAAGGCCACTGCAGAGGCTGTTATTAGAGGCTGTTGACTAGACATCACAATCCAGCCACATTATCAGGCACATTAAAGGTCCACGGATCGCTCTGCAACAAAATCAGCATCCATTGCACATTCTCTGATAACATTTTTTTTTTTGCATCATATCTCCACTTGAAAAATACGAAGGCAGACGTTGAGCAGACACTGCACACCAGGCAGACTGCCTGTGAAGCTCTGTTAAGACCATAATTGCTGCTACATGAAAAGAACTCACCCTGCAAATATTTGGCTCTAGCAGTACTTTCATGATATACTTTTCACAGTGAGAAATGTCAGCATTGGGTAACAAAAGGCTCTGAAGAGAACAGATTTGACCTGCTAGAAGTTAGCATGCTAAGCGACTACAGCGCTGAATCGACTGTGAGATTAGTCCACACAGCATCAGTTCATTTCAACAGGCACACACAGCAGAGCATCCAATGACAATGCTCCAAAAAACACCTCCTTCACTCTCACTCTGAATTCCCCACCACACATGCACTCACATGATGGCATTCATCACAATCTCAGCCACAGTCTGTATCAGTTATACTACAGTACTAGTTATAGGGGGATTGAGCGATCGTGTATCATGCATCGAACAAACAGAGGTAGAGCTGTAAGGGATAGCGACAGACTCACAGACAGGTGGAGGTTGTGTAGGGTATAGACAGGTGGAGGCGTGTAGGGTACAGACAGAGGTGGAGGTGTGTAGGGTACAGACAGGTGGAGGTGTGTAGGGTACAGACAGGTAGAGGTGTGTAGGGTACAGACAGAGGTGGAGGTATGTAGGGTACAGACAGGTGGAGGTGTGTAGTGTACAGACAGACTCATAGACAGAGGTGGAGGTGTGTAGGGTACAGACAGAGGTGGAGGTGTGCAGGGTACAGACAGGTGGAGGTGTGTAGGGTACAGACAGACTCACAGACGAGTGGAGGTGAGTAGGTACAGACAGGTGAGGTGTGTAGGGTACAGACAAGGTGGAGGTGTGTAGGGTACAGCAGATCACGACGAGGTGGAGGTGTGTAGGGTACAGACAGGTAGAGGTGTGTAGGATACAGACAGGTAGAGGTGTGTAGTGTACAGACAGACTCACAGACAGAGGTGGAGGTGTGTAGGGTACAGACAGAGTGTGGAGGTATGTAGGGTACAGACAGGTGGAGGTGTGTAGTGTACAGACAGACTCACAGACAGAGGTGGAGGTGAGTAGGGTACAGACAGAGGTGGAGGTGTGTAGGGTACAGACAGGTAGAGGTGTGTAGGGTACAGACAGAGGTGGAGGTGTGTAGGGTACAGACAGAGGTGGAGGTGTGTAGGGTACAGACAGAATCACAGACAGAGGTGGAGGTGTGTAGGGTACAGACAGGTAGAGGTGTGTAGGGTACAGACATAGGTGGAGGTGTGTAGGGTACAGACAGACTCACAGACAGAGGTGGAGGTGAGTAGGGTACAGACAGAGTGGAGGTGTGTAGGGTACAGACAGAATATACAGACAGAGGTGGAGGTGTGTAGGGTACAGACAGGTGAGGTGTGTAGGGTACAGACATGGTGGAGGTGTGTAGGGTACAGACAGGTGGAGGTGTGTAGGGTACAGACAGGTGGAGGTGTGTAGGGTACAGACAGAGGTGGAGGTGTGTAGGGTACAGACAGGTGGAGGTGTGTAGGGTACAGACAGAGGTGGAGGTATGTAGGGTACAGACAGAATGTACAGACAGAGGTGTAGGTATGTTAGGGTACAGACAGAGTGGAGGTGTGTAGTGTACAGACAGAATCACAGACAGAGGTGGGTGTGTAGGGTACAGACAGTAGAGGTAGTTAGGGTACAGACAGAGGTGGAGGTGTGTAGGTACAGACAGAATCACAGACAGAGGTGGTGTGTAGGGTACCAGACAGTAGAGGTGTGTAGGGTACAGACAGAGGTGGAGGTGTGTAGGGTACAGACAGAATCACAGACAGAGGTGGAGGTGTGTAGGGTACAGACAGGTGGAGGTGTGTAGGGTACAGACAGAGGTGGAGGTGTGTAGTGTACAGACAGAATCACAGACAGAGGTGGTGTGTAGGGTACAGACAGGTAGAGGTGTGTAGGGTACAGACAGAATCACAGACAGAGGTGGAGGTGTGTAGGGTACAGACAGGTAGAGGTGTGTAGGGTACAGACAGAGGTGGAGGTGTGTAGGGTACAGACAGAATCACAGGCAGAGGTGGAGGTGTGTAGGGTACAGACATGTAGAGGTGTGTAGGGTACAGACAGAGGTGGAGGTGTGTAGGGTACAGACAGAATCACAGACAGAGGTGTAGGTATGTAGGGTACAGACAGAGGTGGAGGTGTGTAGTGTACAGACAGAATCACAGACAGAGGTGGTGTGTAGGGTACAGACAGGTAGAGGTATGTAGGGTACAGACAGAGGTGGAGGTGTGTAGTGTACAGACAGAATCACAGACAGAGGTGGTGTGTAGGGTACAGACAGGTAGAGGTGTGTAGGGTACAGACAGAGGTGGAGGTGTGTAGGGTACAGACAGAATCACAGACAGAGGTGGAGGTGTGTAGGGTACAGACAGGTGGAGGTGTGTAGGGTACCGACAGAGGTGGAGGTGTGTAGTGTACAGACAGAATCACAGACAGAGGTGGTGTGTAGGGTACAGACAGGTAGAGGTGTGTAGGGTACAGACAGGTAGAGGTGTGTAGTGTACAGACAGAATCACAGACAGAGGTGGAGGTGTGTAGGGTACAGACTGGCTCACCTGTAGCCACAGTTTGTCGTGCTGAGACCACTTCCCGCCAGCGATGCACTGGAACGTGGCGTTCTGTCCCATGTTCACCTCCACGTTCTGCAGCCTCAGAAAGTGTGGGGCTTTCCCTGCAAAGGAGCACGCCAAGACTTAATGACACACACACACATACACACACACGCAAACACACACACAAACTCACACACACACACGCACACGCACACACACACACACGCGCGCACAAACACCACACGCACACATCTACACACACCCACACACAAACACAAACACACACTCACACACACAAAACTGCCATCCTTCAGTGCTGATGCATAAACACTCGCACACACACTGACAGACGGGGAATACCTCTAAACTCTCACAGTAATTAGATCTCTTTCCATTCCTTCCCTTTCCTTTCCTGTGAGAAACGCGCGTTTGGTGGGAATTACCGTGAGGTTCTGCGCAAAGGAATGGGGGACAACCCGGGCTCGTGCCTGGCGTCCTCGAGAGGCAGAGTTAAGGATGCAATTCGGCCTCCGTCTCCACCGAGGCTCAGAAAGCAGGGATAATGGGATACACACTGATCAGGCTAATGCGGGAATTTATCTTGACGTTAAACGTTTCCTGAGAAACGCAATTGTGTTATTTACTCTCGCCATTTATTTACCTACGGTGTAATTAGATTTGTGCAGCGCTATGAATTATGGAGCCGCGCCGAGCTGTGACTCCTCCGATAGGAGAGAGAGAGAAACCAGCACAGTGAGCGCCTTGCTCTGGCCTTCAGAGAGAAACCAGCACAGTGAGCGCCTTGCTCTGGCCTTCAGAGAGAAACCAGCACAGTGAGCGCCTTGCTCTGGTCTTCAGAGAGAAACCAGCACAGTGAGCGCCTTGCTCTGGCCTTCAGAGAGAAACCAGCACAGTGAGCGCCTTGCTCTGGTCTTAGAGAGAAACCAGCATATTGAGCGCCTTGCTCTGGTCCTCAGAGAGAAACCAGCACAGCGAGAGCCTTGCTCTGGCCTTCAGAGAGAAACCAGCACAGTGAGCATCTTGCTCTGGTCTTCAGAGAGAAGCCAGCACAGTGAGCGCCTTGCTCTGGCCTTCAGAGAGAAACCAGCACAGTGAGCGCCTTGCTCTGGCCTTCAGAGAGAAACCAGCACAGTGAGCGCCTTGCTCTGGTCTTTAGAGAGAAACCAGCACAGTGAGCGCCTTGCTCTGGTCTTCAGAGAGAAACCAGCACAGTGAGCACCTTGCTCTGGCCTTCAGAGAGAAACCAGCACAGTGAGCGCCTTGCTCTGGCCTTCAGAGAGAAACCAGCACAGTGAGCACCTTGCTCTGGTCTTCAGAGAGAAACCAGCACAGTGAGCACCTTGCTCTGGTCTTCAGAGAGAAACCAGCACAGTGAGCGCCTTGCTCTGGTCTTCAGAGAGAAACCAGCACAGCGAGCGCCTTGCTCTGGTCTTTAGAGAGAAACCAGCATATTGAGCGCCTTGCTCTGGTCCTCAGAGAGAAACCAGCACAGCGAGCGCCTTGCTCTGGTCTTTAGAGAGAAACCAGCATATTGAGCGCCTTGCTCTGGTCCTCAGAGAGAAACCAGCACAGCGAGCGCCTTGCTCTGGTCTTTAGAGAGAAACCAGCATATTGAGCGCCTTGCTCTGGCCTTCAGAGAGAAACCAGCACAGTGAGCACCTTGCTCTGGTCTTTAGAGAGAAACCAGCATATTGAGCGCCTTGCTCTGGTCCTCAGAGAGAAACCAGCACAGCGAGCGCCTTGCTCTGGCCTTCAGAGAGAAACCAGCACAGCGAGCACCTTGCTCTGGTCTTCAGAGAGAAACCAGCACAGTGAGCGCCTTGCTCTGGTCTTCAGAGAGAAACCAGCACAGCGAGCACCTTGCTCTGGCCTTCAGAGAGAAACCAGCACAGCGAACGCCTTGCTCTGGTCTTTAGAGAGAAACCACCATATTGAGAGCCTTGCTTTGGCCTTCAGAGAGAAACCAGCACAGTGAGCGCCTTGCTCTGGTCTTCAGAGAGAAACCAGCACAGCGAGCGCCTTGCTCTGGTCTTCAAAGAGAAACCAGCATAGCGAGCGCCTTGCTCTGGTCTTCAGAGAGAAACCAGCACAGTGAGCGCCTTGCTCTGGTCTTCAGAGAGAAACCAGCACAGTGAGCACCTTGTTCTGGCCTTCAGAGAGAAACCACCATATTGAGAGCCTTGCTCTGGCCTTCAGAGAGAAACCAGCACAGTGAGCACCTTGCTCTGGCCTTCAGAGAGAAACCAGCACAGCGAGAACCTTGCTCTGGCCTTCAGAGAGAAACCAGCACAGTGAGCGCCTTGCTTAGAGAGCCAACTACAATCCAGGCCCAATCGCCCAATCAGTGCCCAGCCTCACTAACGCTCTTCTGGCTGAATGGAAGCGAATCCCTGCAGCAATGCTCCAACATCGAGTATAAAGCATTCTCAGAACAGTGGTAGTTGTAGCAACAAAGGGTGGACCAACACTATATTAATGCCTATAATTTTGGATGAGATAATGCATGTCCACATAATTTTGGGCATGCAGTATATATACTCAATAGTAGGCGAGTAAGCTGTTTGGGACCCAGCCCGGTGCATTGAGCACTCAGCACTGACTCTGTGAGAGACTGTGAATGATAAAGAGCCCCCACTCCAGCGGGCTGGGGACTGCCCCCCTCCCCCCCGCCCCCGCCCCTCCCTGCAGCCCTCCTCTGCCTGGCATGGGGGGGCTGCGGGCGCGGGACATGGCAGACGGAGGTGCCAGGGGATTGGGGCAGGAGAGCGGGGACAGATGCCGGGCAGGACGGTGGGGGGGCGCAGCGGGACACTTACTGCAGGGGTGGGCCAGGACTCTGACTTCATCCACCGCAATGAATCCTGGGTGGCCCTGCACTGAGATGGCCTCAAATATCACCTGCAGCAGGAGAGAGGGACAGAGAGAGGGAGGGAGGAGGGGGGGGGAGAGGGAGGGAGAGGGAGGGAGGGGGAGAGAAGGAGGGAGGGGAGAGAGGGGGAGAGAGAGGGAGGGGAGAGAGGAAGGGAGGGAGAGAGAAGGAGGGGGAGAGAGGGATAGAGGGAGAAAGAGAGGGAGGGAGGGAGGGAGGGAGGGAGAGAGAAGGAGGGAGACAGTGAGAGAAAAAATACTTTTGAGCTGCCCTAGAAACTATCCCCACAAAGGTTATTTCACTTACATTTTCACAGGGAGGAATAAGGCAGTTTGATTTATAAAATTGTCAGAGCTTGAAACTTAAACTTTAACTTTAGTTGCAGAACCTTTCTGGGAGGCTGTTTTTAGAGGCTTTCATGCTGAAAGCAGGCACAAAAAAAACACTGTTTGGGCTTAATTAGACCACATGTTCCTAGGCATGGAGCATCACGCGACAGGCAAATGCTATAGGATCGGTCTGAACCACCGCTGCAGCACTTCTGCATGTGCAAGAGACAGGGCTGCATCGGGGTCTGATTTATTCCTGTAATCATGGTTCACTCTTGTGTGCTGAGCGTAAAATGACATACGGTGACAGAGATTATGCAGCATAATTCAGACGTTGCGTATTCTCAAGCAGACACGGTGTATTACAATGCACACACTGCGCATTATAATGCACACATTATGGAGCAGACACGATTGGTTATGGAGTAGCCATGATGAATTATGGACTAGACATTATGCATTATAAAAAAAGACATTAGGCATTATTACACAAGATATGCATTGCGGAGCAGAAATAATGCTTTATAGAGCAGATATGATGCATTATAGAGCAGATATTATGCATTATAGAGCAGGCATCATTAGCTGGTTTACACAGAGCCAGAGGTGCAGCAGAGATTAGAAGGGAGAGGTTAGGCTACCTTAAGCAGATCAGCATGTTAGCTTTTGCTGAGAAGAGCAAGATGTTAGATGACACTAAAGATCTATAGTACAGTTTGTTTTGTGTCGGCAGCCAGAGGGTATATTACCAACTGGGACAATTTGATAAATCTAACATCCGGAAGAGAGTGTGTGTGTGTGTGTGTGTGTGTGTGCGTGTGCGTGTGCGCACTAGGGTATGTGTGTGTGCACGCACGAGAGTGTGTGTGAGCGCGCACGTGCAGGTGTGTATGTGTGTGCAGGCAAAAGGGTGTGTGTGTGTGTGTGTGTGTGTGTGTGTGTGTGTGCGCGCGCATGAAGGTGTGTGTGTGTGTGTATATGTGTGTGTGCGCACATGAGGGTGTTTGTGTGCGTATGTGTGTGTGTGTGTGTGTGTGTGCACGCACTGGGGTGTGTGTTTGTGCATGCATGAGGGTGTGTGTGTGTGTGCGTCTGGGTGTGTGTGTGTGTGTGTGTGCGTCTGGGTGTGTGTGTGTGTGTATGTGTGCGTCTGGGTGTGTGTGTGTGTGTGTGTGTGTGTGTGTGTGTGCGTCTGGGTGTGTGTGTGTGTGCGTCTGGGTGTGTGTGTGTGTGTGCGTGCATGAGGGTGTTTGTGTGTGTACGTGTGTGTTTGTGTGTTCCTAAGCGTTTTTCATTCTGTGTGACTTTCCGTTCTCAGCAATGTCGCCGTTGGCCAGACTCTCAGCTTCATTGTAATGGCACGCTTGCACGGTACGGTCTCTCCCTTCGGAACCCGGCATCTTGATAAGCAGGTAATGGAATCAACGTACCATATCATCCAAGGATGCCATGCATATCCGGGCCGTGCATCGCCGGTTGATTTGATTTGAAAGAAGCCGCGCGCGCCTTCGATAAGTCAACAGTAATTTACAAGCATGTGCGTGCTCGGTCCAGCTGGTTCAAACGTGGCGACGGAATCACAGCATGATTTTATTTTCTAACATCGCCGCAGATACGGCCGACGTCACCGCCGCTGATGAAAGCCGTGCCGTTTTCGCAATGGAAGCGGGCCCAGGCCTTCGATCCATCTCGGGAAGAAACACATCTCACAAAACTCGTGCCGGAACTGAAATGTCACGATTTGGAGAAACCGAGCAGATCGTCTACGCTGTGAGGGCCAACCGTTATTTTTTATTTTCGTGAGTCTGGGCGCGTCCGTACACAAGCTGAATTTATCAGCCTTCTCCTGAAAGGAAGCGAAGCGGCTAGCAAGGCACTGCTCTGTTTCAGCTACCGCCAGCAGCCTCTCAATGTAGAAAAGATGCTGCTTTTTAGATCTGCTCTAATGTACCTGTGTACGCTTGCTGATTAATTTAGAGTCCAGGTGAAAACTATGACATGTACAAGCACTGATTGTGTGTGTGTGAGTGTGTGTGTGTGTGTGTGTGTGAGTGTGTGTGCGTGTGTGTGTGTGTGCGAGTGAGTGTGTGTGGGTAAGTGTGTGCGCGTGTGTGTGCGTGTGTATGTGAGTGTGCGTGTGAGTGTGTGTGTGCGTGCGAGTATGTGTGTGCGTGTAAATGAGTGCGTGTGTGTGAGTGTGTGAGCATATGAGTGTGTGTGTGTGTGTGTGCGTGTAAGTGAGTGTGTGTGTGAGTGTGTGTGTAAGTAAGTGTGTGTGTGTGAGCATGTGTGTGTGTGTAAGTGTGTGTGTGTGTGTGTGCGTGTGTATGTGAGTGTGCGTGGAGTGTGTGTGGCGTGAGTATGTGGTGCGTGTAAATGAGTGGTGTGTGAGTGTGTTAAGTGTGTGTGCGTGTGTGGCGTGATGTGTGTGTGTGTGTGAAGGCGTGTGGAGCATGTGTGTGTGTGTGTGTGTGTAGTAAGTGTGTGAGCGTGGAGCGTGAGTGTGTGTGTGTGTGTGTAAGTATGTGTGTGAGCGTGTGAGCGGAGTGTGTGTGTGTGGAGCATGTGGTGTGTGTAATGTGTGTGAGGGTGAGGGTTCGGGTCTGTGGTATGTAGTACAGTAAGCTGTTTACAGCCTTCTCCTGAGGAGCGGGGTAGCAAGGCCTGTGTTTAGCTAGGAGTCCAATGTAGCAAGGTGCTGCTGTTTTAGTTGTTAATATGACCTGTGTGCTTGCTGTTATGTTGAGTCAGTGTGCTGTGTGTGTGTGTGTGTAAGTAAGTGTGTGTGAGCATGTGAGTGTGAGCGTGAGTGTGTGTGTGTGTGAGCATATGAGTGTGTGTGTGTGTGTGTGTGTGTGTGTAAGTAAGTGTGTGTGTGCGTGTGTGTGTGTGAGTAATTGATATTGACACCTGGGTATAATAGTGCTGAACCTTGGCAGACCCTGAGCAGCATTAGTGAGAGAGACCAGCTGTGACTCAGTGCCCCTCAAAGAGCCAGTCCAGCAGAGGGGGAGGGGGGCGATGACTACAGGTGTAACCTTACGCCACTTTGAACAGCACCCTTAGCAACACCCTAACAACGCACTTAACTCCACTGCGATATAACATCCTCAACACCCGACGCATTTTCACACCCCCCCCTCCCCACAGCCGGTACTCCTTGGCATTTCCCAGAATCCACTCCGTCCGCGAAGGAGCTCCAGCGAAAGTGTAAATACATCAGCAGCTGCGGCGCGCACCTGTCGGACGGGAGTTATTACACAGAGATAATGACATAACAGACACGCGCGAAACATTCCCCCGGACGTTCTCCGGAGAGAAGGTTCTGCCTTTCATCTCCGCGTTAGCGGGAAGGACCTGCAGTTTCCCGTCACGCCGAGTTGGATTTTAAAGGCTTCTCGAAGCGGCAGCGGCTCGTAAATTCTCCGTCGAAGCAGTCGTTTCGCGTCGGATCGCCGGGACCCGTTCGAGGCACCTCGCCTCGCGCGTGAGAACGCCGTTCAGCGCTGGACGCCGTCGCCTCCCGCTCTCTCCTCGCTCGACGCTTCGGACGTTCGGGCGCTTCCTCGCTCGCCAAAAGCCGCGTTAGCCGCGGTCCGTCTCCGGCTGAATCCGGAACCGGACGCCGTGTGCCAGCCGCCGCCCGGCGGTTCTGCCACCCCCCCCCCCCGGAGAGCGGGAAGCGTTTGGCGCTTCGTTTTCCAGCAGCCGGGCCCGAGATGGGAGCCCGGCCTGCCGAGGGCTCTCCCCTGTCTCCGCGCAGCGCCTCCCCCTGGCCGACGCGGACGCAGAAAAACCCCCAGCCGCCCACAACACGCCCGAAGCGCGACCGGCGTCATCCACGCTCCCCCCCACCCCCCCACCCCCCCTCTCCTGAGACTCGCCTGACGGAACCGGCGCTGGGGCCCGTACTCTCGGGGCCCTAGTGCGATTTTTTGCGCAGGCGGCTCTGCAGACGGCTCTAATTCGCACCTCCCACGCCAGCTGTTATTAGGACGCGCCTCTCGTGTTTACGCCCGCTGCTTCGCCGCCTCCCCGCAAAACAAATAAACGCTTTTGTTGTCGCGCCGCGCCCGTTCTGTCGGGCGCCCGAAGCAGACTGCGGTTTGCGAGTCCCTCACACGCTCCTGGGACACCTGTCTGCTCTCACCTACGCTTTTACTGGTGGGGGGTGGGGGGGGTGGGGGAAAGGGAGGGCGGGAGGGAGGGGGAAACATGATTTTGTAAAACACACATATTAGGAGACTCTCAGAGAATACAGCCCGAATGGGACAGCTTTAAAACGTCTGTGTTCAGTATTAGTACTGTATTATTACATCAGTTATATGACTGAAAGAATAATAATGATAATAATTACAATAACAATAATCTTCTTCCTCTTTCGGCTGTTCCCCTTCAGGGTCGCCACAGCGGATCATCCTGATCCCCATATTTGATTTGGCATATGTTTTTTACGCCGGATGCCCTTCCTGACGCAACCCTCCCATTTATCCAGGCTTGGGACCAGGACTACGAACGCACTGACTTGCGCATCCCCAATGGCTGGGTTTTGGGGCATTGGCCGGCATGGCAGGCGAGACCTCTACCACTGAGCTACCGATGCCCCTTAATAATAATAATAATAATAATAAGAATAATAATAAGAATAATAATAAGAATAATAATAAGAATAATAATAAGAATAATAATAAGAATAATAGACAGGCAGAGGGTATTATGTTTTTAATGGCACACCACGTTCGGTAAATATTCCTGTTGTGCGCCAATTTGTTCGCATGCTGGCGCTCGTTTGACGAATCGAGCGCACAGCAGGTTCTCATCGCTCTCCTCGACGCCGCGCAGCTGGATCTCACAGCGGTTATCGAAAACTCTCTCTCCGGATCCAGAGCCATCGACGGCAGTCGGCCCCGTCGTAAAAAACAAATTAATAAGACTCGTTTAATAACCCAGCGTGTCGTAAATAATCAGATATCCTTCCGCGAGCCTCCGTGATGGAAAAAGCTTTTCTGGATTATCTCCTCGTCGTATGCATCCGGGGACTAAATGAATATTTGATCGCGGGGGGGAAGTGTAAACACCTAAATATTCACACTGCTGCCCAAATGTTTGCTCTTCTGTCACGGCGCGGCTGCTCCCGGAGACGATTACGGAGCCGTAAAGCGTTCAAGGACGCCGTTGCGCGGACGAGAAACACGTCTATTGACATTTTATTTCCGACTGAGCAAATCTCCGTGATCCTCTTCCATCTCTCCCTGGCTGTCTTCACCTTCAGGCTCCACCGGGAGGGAGGGAGGGGGTGATGGAGAGATGCCCTAGAAAGTATTTCCACAAAGCTTATTTTCACTTACATTCGCAGGTGAGGGATAAAGCAGGTGATTTATGACACAGCCGCACAAAGGTGACGAAACTTCAGTTACGGAATCTTTCCTGGAGTCGGTTCGTAGAGGCATTCCGCTAGGCCGAACAGCTATTTCTAGCCACGAAACACTGCTGAGTCTCAAAGCCATTACCACAGCCACACAAAATATAGCACACTGACCTAATTACCATATTCATCTCACCATTAACTTTAAAAAAGGAAGAAAAAAAAATTTGATTCTACTACTGAATTGCGTAACTTAACCAAACCGCGTGCAAAGAGTCAGAGATGAGCTGTTAGTGGCAGTTTCCAAAGGGAATCATTTCTACATCGTACGGATGAATTCAACCTGCCCCTCCAACCACAATTCCGGAACATTCCCCTTCTGTTCCAGGCAAGTCCCTCCACAGCAGAGAACCACACTACGCATTTATAGATCCCGTTCCCAAGTGCACATAAACATCGCTCCTTCTGTCGGAAAACCCAACCTGCTGTCAGTAAAAGCGTGTGGACAAATATTGACTAGCCTCTATACTACTGTTTAAAATAAAACCCCTCGTGGCTTGTGTGCAAGAGAGCATTGTGAAATCTCCCCGCATCTTGGCACAGCTAACACAGAGCTCCAGGCGTTTATCATGGGTGTAGCTGCCCTACCTGTGCTATATATAGCTCTAGCTATACCCTCAAACGCATCCGCTACTCAAAGCAGTGTGTCCTCAAATCCCCTTTGGTACCTAGCGTGGTGCTTACAGTAAAGGCAGGTCTATGCAATGATAATTACTATTGGCTGTGACCCAGATGACTCTGTGTCGGCTCTTTCCATTGGCTAAACCGGAACGTGTGCACTTCTAGAAGTGGCCTTGAATAAGAAGTTCTACTCAATGCCTAAATGTGATTTAGTTGATTTAGTTGTGTAAATGTGTAAGACAGCAGAACCCCAATCTCTTGAGCAGCAGAAGATGGGGGGGCACGAGTCATTCGTTCGGCTCCGAGCCTCCAGGCCACGGTCACCGCGGCTACAAAAATCGCTCGTCCCAAACGACGCGACGCAGGCGAAACGGAGACGCTCGCTACCGAGCGCGTGCATCACGGAGCAGGGCGGGTCTCTCCCACCGTCTGAGAAAATCATCACCCGCCTTCACGCAATGCGAGACCTGGGCCACCGAGCTTCACATTCAATCAGCCTTTTCCCCAAAAAACTTTGCGTTGAAATAAATACAAGGCTTTGCTTTTTTTTTCCACTAGACAAAGTGATATATCAAAAAGTAATCTCCAAACCATGTTTGTCCAGAATTACGCCTTTAAAAAACCTGCATTCGATTGTAAGGCGGGTTGAGAAGCTGGTCACATGGGCACACGTCACAGCAATTTCAGACAGACATTGATTATGGGATGGAATGGGATAGGGTGGAATTGTCTTTGAGTGCTTTGCATTGCTGTGGAGACATAAAGTGCCTGGTATGAGTTGGTGTTTGAGTGCTATGCATTGCCATAGAGATGTATGGTACCTAGCAGGAGTTGGTGTTTGAATGTAGTGTGTAGCGAGGAATGACTGCAGTACCTACGCATGAGTTGGTGTGTTTGAGATTGTAGCGGGTTTGCCGATGAGAGATCGGTACGGCTACCAGTAGAGTTGGTGTTTGAGTGTAGTGCGTTGCCATAGAGATGTACGGTACCTAGTAGGAGTTGGTGTTTGGGTTTTCTGCATTGCCATAGAGATCTATGGTACCTAGTAGGAGTTGCTGTTTGGGTGTTGTGCATTGCCATAGAGATGTATGGTACCGAGCAGGAGTTGGCGTTTGACTGTAGTGCGTTGCCATAGAGATGTATGGTACCTAGCAGGAGTTGGCGTTTGAGTGTAGCGCGTTGCCGCGGGAGACGTGCTGTACCTGGTAGGAGTTGGGCCAGAAGGTGCTGATGGCGAGCTCGGCCTTGACCCAGCCCTCGGTGACGAAGGCCGAGGCGTTCCACACGGGGTTGCCCTGTGGGCCGCCGTTGACCTTGACGTAGACGTTGAGCGCCCCGGGGCCCGAGCCGTCCCGGCTGGACAGCGAGTAGTGGAAGTCGATGCAGTGCGTGTCGTTCTCCTTCAGCGTGGGCAGCAGCAGGTGAGCCTTCTGCCCGGAGGCCCGCCCAGAAGCGTTCACCACCATGAAGGAACCTGCGGAGGAACCGGGGAACATGAGAACTCAGGAACACAGGAACAGGCTATGTACATACATAATGAGAACATGCCATTCAGCCCGTCTAGAACATAAGAATACATAATGAGGAGAACAGGCCATTCAGCCCATCTAGAACATAAGAACATAAGAACACATACTGAGGAGAACAGGCCATTCAGCCCATCCAGAACATAAGAACATAAGAATACATAATGAGGAGAACAGGACATTCAGCCCATCTAGAACATAAGAACATGAGAATACACAATGAGGAGAACAGGCCATTCAGCCCATCTAGAACATAAGAGCATAAGAATACATAATGAGGAGAACAGGCCATTCAGTCCATGACAGCCTAGGTTTGTCACCAGGGAGTTTCCTGCGTTGTGTCAAACACCCCAAGGGTCTCTGCCTCGTTCCCCGCATGCTCTTCTACACTCTACTGGCCCTGAAATGGGTCCTGATTTTTCAGTGAAAACAGAATGCAGCAGACCTAGTGGTTCTTCTGGTCAAAGACAGGTGACCCTGGCCAAATGACATGAGCTTTCAAACCCATAAGATGTCTGTACTGAATTAAATAATATCTTGATAGGTCTCCCATATGAAATATGAAGTCACCCATATTGGAGAACATTTTTATATAGTCTCGCTGGTTTCAGCTGGCTTGTGTTCAAGCTGGGATGGGGAAAATAGCCAAACGATCAGGCTTTATACATTTTTAAAACTTATCTTAGAATAATAACAATGAGGTGATTAGTGAGAGTAATTATGCAGGTGGTCTTTGCAGAGCATTGCTGAAACAACAGCAATTCACCGTGATCCCATTAAAGTACTCAATCAGACAGACTGTATCATTTATCCTGTGTGTGCTTAAGCACTTGACATGGACACCCGTATCCAGCTTTAATTCCGTCGAGTGTTGCAACCGAGCATGTATAGGCCAACCGTGTGCAGGTCTTTCTCATTCCCTTTTAATGGTGTCTTTGACATAGTGCAATAAGCTAACTGTGTCAGGATTTTGCACTGTGAGTAGGTCGTAGGACAAACAGACAGACACAGACAGGCACACAGACACTTCAGCATTAACACAGTTGCATACATTCACTATAAAAAGTTAAGAAGACCTTTAAAAGAAAAAGTTGAGTCTTTGAAAAGGTTCAGGAGCTGAATACATTCGGTGACAAATTAAATTGCCTTTCCTACTCTGGATTTATAAGGGCCAGAAGATAGAGACACATAACTCAACGTAAAGAGCAGGAGTGTCCAATCTCACCCGAAAAGGGCTGGTGTGGGTGCAGGTTTTTGTTCTAGCTATAACAAAAACCTACCCCCACACCAGACGTATAGTGTTCATGGACAGTCTGTAGTGGGTTTACATGGGATCTATAGAAGGGGTATAGATTGTGTATAGTGAGTGCATAGTGTGCAGTGAGGGTTTAGAGAGTATAAAGAGGTCTTATATTAAGTATTTACAGAGTGTATTGACTGTATATATGGTGTACAGAGTTATAGAGGGTTTATAACGCATTTATATAGGGGCTACAGAGGGTGAATATTGTGTATACAGGGTTTATAGAGTGTGCAGAGGTGTGATGTGCAGGTGTGATGTGCAGAGGTGTACAGGTGTGGATGGTGTACAGGTGTGATGTTCAGAGGTGTACAGGTGTGGACGGTGTACAGGTGTGATGTTCAGACGTGTACAGAGGTGTATGCTGTCCTCTCTACAGTCTGTTTCAGGACTTGTTTTGAGCCGTTCCCCATGCCCTGAAACACAAGCACTTCTGGCTGCCAGCGAAGACGCCACATGGAGCACCAAATCAAACTATTCATCACGGAAATGGCGTGGGCCTCATCAGCGAGCAGGGTGGGTGATGAGCGTGATGCCCATCAATCACTCTGACCTTGCGATGAGATGGAGCCAATCAATGCAGAGCAGAGCCACAATCTTCCCCGCAGCCGAAGCAGGCCATTATCGCCGAACAGGCCTGATTAAATATCTTCACTCCAGCCTCTCTTGTTTTACATTGGCCTTCCCAGCATGCCCCTCTGCCATTACAAAAATGCCAGCCTCTCTTTTTGCGCAAGGCTGAGTGCTCCCGCGCCTCTCACACCGGCCCGCGTTCCGGAAACATCCGCTTCAAACGCCGATGTTTCAGAGGAGCGGGGTGAAAACAGCGGGGCGGAGCATCACTGTTCCACTGCTGTTCTTTAGGCAGACAGACAGACAGACAAGCAGGCAGACAGGCAGGCAGGCAGGCAGACGGACAGGCAGACAGACAGACGGACAGACAGACAGGCATGCAGACAGACAGACAGACAAGCAGGCAGATAGACAGACAGGCATGCAGACAGGGAGACACACAGACAGACAGGCAGGCAGGCATGCAGACAGACAGGCAGACAGACAGACAGGCATGCAGACAGGGAGACACACAGATAGACAGGCAGGCAGGCATGCAGAGAGACAAACAGACAGACAGACAGACAGGCAGACATGCAGGCAGGCAGGCAGGAAGATAGACAGGCAGACAGACAGACAGACAGACAGACAGACAGACAGACAGACAAACAGACAGACAGGCATGCAGACAGGCAGGCAGGCAGACAGAGAGAGACAGATGGAGGACGGACGGACAAACAAACAAACACACAGACAGACAGACATGCAGGCAGGCAGACAGACAGATGGAGGACGGACGGACAGACATACAGGCAGACAGACAGACAAATTATTGTCTGTTGTACACAGGCTTTTGCCATGCTATACAGCATGCATAAGCATTACTTTCATTTGCATCACCACAATAATCACAATAACTTACATAAAACTTAAGGAGGTACATCTATACTTCAGGCATTTAATAGGAGGTACATCTACACTTTAGGAATTTAGCAGGAGGTGCATCAACACATCAGGCATTTAGCAGAAGGAGGTACATCTACACTTAAGGCTTTTAGCAGAAGCTCTCATCTAGAGCGATTTGTACAGATTACATTCTTCATGTTGCATTCTTATGTTGAAGCACTTCAGCATAAGAACCTTGCTCAAGGCTGCAACAGCAGTGCCCCAGCTGGGACTCAAACTGGCAACCTCGAAGTGGCAAACCCACCTCATGCTGCACTGTTGTCCCGACTGTCACAATTGTAACCTATTTCATGCCTCAATTGGTGCGTCATAAAGGTGTGGGAACTTGGTGTCCAGCCCCAAGGTTTCAGGTCCAACTCCCAAGCGGAAAAAACCCTTTGCATTTCTACCCTCGAGCAACGTACTTAACCTGAACCACTTTAGAGAAATGTGCATCTGTACAAGTGCGCTGTATGAACCGCATGTGGGCTGTGCAAATCACTCTGGACAAGACCCTCGGCTTAGTGCCCAAAATGTAAAACAAATAAATAAGTAATAAAAAATAAAAAGGTATATGTCTGGTAAAGTGTTGAGGCCTGAAGTAGACCCCACTTATAGTTCAGGTAGACCATCTCCTGATTGCAAGTCCACCC
Organism: Anguilla rostrata; assembly: GCF_018555375.3. NCBI lineage: Eukaryota > Metazoa > Chordata > Actinopteri > Anguilliformes > Anguillidae > Anguilla > Anguilla rostrata. The sequence goes on from NC_057945.1 coordinate 7,415,547, forward strand.
AGGCAGTGCACTTACAATCATTCTAATATACTCAGTGTTCTTCTGGGCATCAAGGGGACATTCAACAAAGAAAGTAATCTTTTAATTTCCTTGCATATAGAAATTCCAAAATTGTCGTCTGAATAATGCAAAAAAAAGAAGAAAAAACAACAGCAAATAAATTAATTTGTCTATTCACATTAAATTCCTCCTTGGTCTCCCACATAGTAGTGACTGTTTTAAAGTAATATCTCCAAAAATCAAAAACCACAAACACCTGTGTGAGTTTGAATATGTAAAATAAATCCCGATATTGGTCAAGTAAACTGTAGTGTACAGCATGAATAAAAATACAAATATATTTGGAGTTCACTTAACTGTGCTGAAAATAAACTATTAACTATAGCTGCTGACGCAAATGATAATAATCTTGGAATGTTCTTTGGCAGGGATCTGCTCCACTTTGCTTGTCTAAGATGCAGAAGCATCTGACGTAAGCAGGCAAACATACTGCATTACCCAGAATCCCAGAGAAACAACAGATGCCTAATTTGCATATGTCTCTGCACTACTTCCAATCACCAGATAGCAACACACAGGGAAGCGCACATTATTTATTATTATTTTTAAATATCTGAACTTGAAAGGAATCACAATGAAGCAAGTGATGTTTCAGTGTGACAGGTGGACTTCTGAATACTACTGAATTCTACAAATACTCTAAAACACTGGGCTGTAGGGTAGAGGGAGACTGGTTGGCATTTTTACGAGAGTTGCACATCTAAAGCTGCTTTTCCACCGCATGGTACCGGCTCAACTTGACTCTACTCGATTTTGGTACCAAGTACTTTGTTTTCCACTGCAGATAGTACCCCCCCATCAATCTAGCTGGTCGTCAATAGCGACGCCGCATGAAACTGCCGTTTCTGACCAATCAGTGGTCTGTAGTGTTTTCACGTCACCTTTTGGTATCGCCTCAGCCTGCTTGGAACCTCGACGGAGGTGATACCAAAAAAAGGTACCAAGTACTATCCACAACTTTTGCCCGATGGAAAACCAAGAGTCGAGTCGAGTTGAGCCGGTACCATGCGGTGGAAAAGCGACTTAAGTGACAGGAAATGTCTGAACCATGTCTAAAAGCGTGGACGTCCTATCTCTCTCTCTCTCTCTCTCTCCACCCGGTGATCGGCGAGCTTTCGGTTAGCGGCGCGAAACGGAAACGGTTTCCCCGCACGCGTGATAGCGAGCGCGCTAACGTCGGAGCGGGCAAATCGATTTTAACGCGGGCGGCTCCCGCTAACCGCGGGAGATAAAGGGAAGGGATTAATAAACGGCTCCCGACCGGTTCTCTGTCGCTCGACGGCCCCGCGACTAACGCAGAGGGAGGGGAAAATTGCCCGCTTTTGCCGTGACGGTCGAGCTCGAATCCTCGTCCCTGTGCGTTCCGTTCGTCGCGCGCCACTTAGCGGGAGCGCGAGAGCGCTGAAGCGGGCGCTCAGGTACGCCGTCGCGCATCAGCTTCAATGAGCGCAAACAGATCCGTTCTCTTACTCGCCGGGAGCCGAGGACCCCCCACCCCCCCCCCCCCGAGTTCGCCTGGGCTAACGATTTTAGCGCGTAGCGTTTGAGCGGCGGCGACTTCGTCCGACGAGGACGCCTTTCTTCATAGGAGCGCCACTCCCGAGAGAGGCCGAGCTCTTCGGACTGGAGATCGCCTTCTCTTCGAGTCAGACGGCGGTTTTGTTCCGCACTAACGCGAAATGACGAATGGCGGGCGCTATGGCGACTGTCACTTTAATATGCAGTTATTGGAGGGGCGGTGTTTTTTTTTTGGTCGGCGGCGGCTGCGTTTGATCGAGCCCCGCCGCTCCTCGTCCCTCGGCCCCAGCAGTAATTTTCGGAGACAATAAAGCGCCTGTTTGCCGCGGCGCTGGATGAGCGCGGCGGTCCGCTGCGTTCCCTGGAAAGCCAGGGCGCCGGAAGAAAGCGGACACCGCCCTGCCGTAACTCCCAGAGACACGGAGGGGCTCAGCCGCGGCCTGGCAGAGCTGCAGCTACCAGCAGGGAAATGGCTCGCCATCCTGTCTCTCTCTCTCTCTCTCTCTCTCTCTCTCTCTTTCTCTCCCTCTCTCTCCCTTTCTGTCATTCTGCTCACCATCCTCTCTCTCTCTCTCTCTCTCTCTCTCTCTCTCCCTCTCTGTCATTCTGCTCACCATCCTCTCTCTCTCTCTCTCTCTTTCTCTCTGTCATTCTGGTCACCATCCTCTCTCTCTCTCTCTCTCTCTCACTGTCTCTCTGTCATTCTGCTCACCATCCTCTCTCTCTCTCTGTCATTCTGCTCCCCATCCTCTCTCTCTCTCTGTCATTCTGCTCACCATCCTCCCTCTCTCTCCGTCATTCTGCTCACCATCCTCTCTCTCTATCTCTCTCTGCTCACTATCCTTTTGCTCCACTGACCATCATCTCTCTCTCTGCTCATCATCCTCCGACTGTAGGGAGCCTGCTGCCCCCCCCCCCCCCCCCCCACCCTCCCACCACAGCCCAAATCCCCAGCGAATCGGTGCTTTCAGTGCCAGGGAATCGTCCCCGTTTCACACATTTAACGCGCCCGATTCCCAGAGCCCTGCCCCCGACGACAGACCCGCGCCCCATATGTCCCGCGTCCCGCTCGCGCGGTGGCCTTTCAGCACGAGCGCCCCGGCCTCTCCCCCGATTCCCACGCCCTAATTAATGTGCCGTGCCGCCGGGGCGACGGCCCCTGTATCACGGGCCGCGGACCGGCGGCGGCGGCGGTCGGGGGTGGGGGGAGCGACGGGCTGTGTGTGCCGCGGCGCATTACGTGTCACATGACACCCCGGGGAGGAAAACGAAACAGACAAGGGCCCCCTCGGCCAAGCAGACAGATCCAGAGTGGCCTTTTCAATCCCGCCGAGCCGCTGTCTTAATGACCTTTTCCCGCTCGGCCTGCGTCGCCCGCCGCTGTCACACGCGAAGGCCCAGAAAGGCCCGCTAACCAGGCCGCTAATCCGATAAGAGCAAAATCAATGACGTGAAGTGTCATCGCCGGAGGGGGGGGGGGGACGCGGCGAAACGCGACGGCGTCGAGCTGACAGGAGAGCTAGCGTCAACGCCGCGGCACAGCCAATGGAACTTAGCGTATGCTATTAATGTCACGGCACAATGCTGACAGGAGAGCTAGCATCAACGCCGCGGCACAGCCAATGGAAATTAGCGTGTGCTATTAATGTCACGGCACAATGCTGACAGGAGAGCTAGCATCAACGCTGTGGCACAGCCAATGGAAATTAGCGTATGCTATTAATGTCATGGCACAATGTGTCACATTAGCACTTAACCAACTGAGGTTATGAAAAAACTCCAGAAAGTTAACTTTAAGCTTATTTTTATATTCAAATTCAAAGAAAAAATACATTTTTACATTTGTAATCGCGTTTTAAAATGGACAGACAAGTGGCGACGCTGAAAGAACAATCTAACAACAATAATACTACTAATTAAACCTTATTATTAACAAATATGTCCAAAGGTAAATAGTGTGTTCTACCAACATGAGCACAATCTGACAGACCAACATCAAATAAAATGCCTGAAACAGATTTGAAAGTAAATATGAAAGCTGAACCTCAGTATCTATATTTATCTTGTCCCTGTTAACCCCTCCCGGGGAGCACCTCCTTGTTTTTCGAGCAAGCCTGAAAATAACATACCCAAAAGAACGGTGCCTATTCTCGAGTCCTTTTGAGTACTGGCATAATCTTGGTCTCTTGGGATCCCTGGGAGTTACTGTACCTTCCAGGTTTTTTTTGAGCTGAGAATTATTCCAAATATTACTGAAGCCAAGCAACAGAAGCTCAAACGCGGTAGGTGCGAAAGTTTTTTTTTTTTTTTTTTCTCACCTAAGAGATTTTTTTTTTTTTTGAGTGGATACAGATGCTTGTGGCTGTGCCTGGTCAGCTCAGAAACACAATGGAGCCACACAGCAACAATTATGGACAAATCCTCATTAAAATTTGATGGCAATACCACCAATAATGAGTATTCTTTCACTAACAGTTTTTATTTGGCATTTAACATAAGCATAATCATAATACAGTGGCATGTAAAAGTTTGGGCAACCCTGGGAAAACTGCATGATTGGTCGAATCCCAAAGTGAAAATAAATTATCACAACATCTGCAGGATACAAATATGCCACATTTACTGTCTTATGTTTTTTTCATTCTGTTAAATCCAGCAAATACATAGTAATTGTGCATTGAAATTTTCAGTAGTATTTCATGTTTAAGTTCATACCCGGCAGAGGTTGGGTTGACTTCTTCTCGCTTATAAATTCAACCAAACATGCAATTTTCCATAGGTTTCCAAACTTTTTCCTACCAACTGTAACTGTTCAGCCGAATCTTGATTTTCAACACCATCTTTTCCCTTCAAGAATTACAATGCCTTTCATGCTGAATCAGAACATAATGTTTGAACAGCCAGACAGTCATATTTATATTAATATTCAATTATTTTCACATCTTCACGTGCTCAGGACCCTGGGCACATGTGGATTGGCTATTAAGGTCCTATAGTAACCAGATGTTTCTGAAATTACGACATGATATGTGAACATAATCCCTCCACCACCCCCCTCCCCCCCTCACTCCCTCACCTGCACAGAAGTCTCTTCACGAACCGGATGGTAAAATGCACACACGGCTATTCTGCTGTAACGAACCAAGTTGCATAACATGAAACGTTAGAAGCTGTACAGTAACATTGTCACAGGAGAAAGAGTCAGATTCCTCCACAGGAATCTTTCCACACCATTGTCACCTATGGAAGGAGCGGGGGCGGGGGTGGAGGGGGTTAGACATTAACCTTTAAAAAGCATTACTGCTACCCACTGGACACTGGTACACAATACCAATGTGTCCGCTCTGCCTCAGACTGGATAAATCAAATTATTCTGCCTCGTGCAGCCCTGAAATGGTGCAGTCCAAAGTAATTACGCCTATAATCTCTCAGCGTAGCGTCGGAGCACTGTAAGAGATTCTCAGCGTATAGATCCCAGTGAAATTAAATGCTTTATCCTGTCAGCAGTCATTCCTGCAGCCTACGGGGTCAGAATCAGATTCATCCCCTCACCCAGGTTTGGGTTCAGTCACTCGGTACAGTAGCGAGCAGAAACCCAGCGCCTTTGCGATTTCAAGCGAGATTCATTTCCCCCGCAGTTCCACACCGAATCCCATAATTTTCATCATTATTTAAGACGACACAGAATTGAAAATGAAAATGAATGTGGTGGAGTTTTCTCTCAGTCTCAATGCTCCAGTGTGAAGTATTCCCCATCTCAACTCTTAACCACTTCTCATATGGTATTAAAATGTCATTTCCTGGCATGGTCGTAATGTGATATAATGACGTAAGCAATGTTATAATAGCGCAGTTCTTGTCCGTAGAGTAATGAGTGAATAATGCTTCTGTTAGGAGCACTGCGTTAAGTGATTGGCAAGTGCTACCGGTTGATTGAAGCAAACTACAGAGTAGTCACTGGGAATGCATGCTACAAATATAACACGGCACAGCCTATTTTAAATACTGGACAAACACATTTAACTAAACTAATATTTAAAATGCACCTTTTGGTTTTTAAGACCAAAACCACATTGGTCCTGGCCTGTGGACTTCAGCTCAGGGTTCAGAGCCGAAGCCTCTTACCTGAGTTGGCTGCCTACACCTCTGTATCATTTGGGAGACAATCCAGGAACATGCTAATAGTAGCTAATCTGCAAAGCTGAAAGATTGTGATCACTGTAGCTGACTGGTAACATGAAGTGAAAGGAGACAGGAGCGGTGGACGTGAGCCAGAGATATCGCAATTTGTTTGAATGTTTAGAGTGGGGGGGAAAACACCTGCTGACGGACGCATCCTTATTTATGGCAAAACAGTGGCCTTGAACCCTCGAAATTCCAAGAAGCCTGAAAGAATGTGGAGCTAACGTGCTAACGTGCTAACAGACTGTGCCAACTGTGTGACCAAAAAAAGTCGGCCTTGGGGGGGCTTTGAGTCGTGAAAGGACCGCCACCCACGTGCCTCGGCCAGACACAAGCGCGTATCTCATCACACACAGCTAATCAGGCGCGACGTCTTCGGAGCGAACGTACGCACGCCGCGGCACGCTGGCGCGCAGTAATCCGAGCGGCTCTTTAACGCACCGCTGCGCGGAAACGACCTTGTTTTCTTTCAATAAACACATTCTGTATTTCAAACTGCCCAATGGCCCAGAAAAAGATACTCCATAAAGCTCCTAAAAAATGAAAAACGTGCCTTTTCATTTTTTTTTTTAGCTTACTCTCGGCTGTGTTTTTATGGTTTTGTTGTGATTGAGTTGTGTGTTGCACCACAGAGTAATGTATAGACTGACACACTGGGCACGTGTTTCTGAAGTACACACATCTAGCACAATTAAAGGGCCAGGTGACGAACCACTGAGGATCCAACAATTATCATGCGCATTCGAAACACTCAGTGAGAAGCCAGCGATGAATTTATATGATGATAGGGAGATCATTTTAGAGTCAACATTCAATGTACCACACATGCAAAGCACAGAAAATAATTGTACATAAGTCATGCTCGATGAATAGAAGGCATTTACCACGAAATGTAGAACTGAAAATGTATGCCAATTACACTGAACATCGCAAATGATAATTGCTTAGTATGTCCTGCCCTATTCTTGCTTAGAGTGCAAGAGTGCTTGCACATGGAATTCTTTCATAGATCAAGATCTAGATGATCAAAAACACATTCCAGACATCCTATTCAAGTCAAAAGGTCAAAGTAATATTTTTATTTTTATATTTAGTCTATCAAAAAGCACTGCATGCACGGCACATTTAACTGAACGTAACAGGCTTTTAGAAATCTGCTTTGTGAGGGGCATTGACTTGTGTACAATAATCTGCTGAAAACATCCAGCGGGATTCGTCTGCAGATAATTCACTGCCTGTTATGCATTAAGTGAGAGGCAAAACTCTGACTATGTATTCAGAAAGCAGCCAATCATCAACCACCTTTTAAATTCCCAGATACTGGCTATGCAAACAATAACAACCTTCCTGCTCGTGGACCTGTTTTACTTATTTATTGTCTAAAAATAAGTATGTCATTACAGACCATAATTGAAGTTACAGTGAAGAAACAAAATATTTTTACTGGGGTAATTGATGAATGTGCTTTCTGATGAGCTGAATGTCACAATGTATTTAGTGAAAATTGGAATTTATATTTATGTTCTGTCTCATCATCTGAATAGTTGGCTATGGTCTGTATTTAATTTGTCAGAACCAAATGTTTCATCTGTTTTGATGTCTTTGCCATACCTCCTCTTTATTGTTCTGTCCTTATCTAGCACTGAGGGTAAAGACTCACTATTCTGTCCTTCTCTAACACTGAGGGTAAAGACTCACTGTTCTGTCCTTCTCTAACACTGAGGGTAAAGCCTCACTGTTCTGTCCTTCTCTAACACTGAGGGTAAAGCCTCACTGTTCTGTCCTTCTCTAACACTGAGGGTAAAGCCACACTGTTCTGTCATTCTCTAAAACTGAGGATAAAACCCCACTGTTCTGTCATTCTCTAACACTGAGGGTGAAGCCTCACTGTTCTGTCTTTCTCTAACACTGAAGGTAAAGCCTCACTGTTCTGTCCTTCTCTAACACTGAGGGTAAAGACTCACTGTTCTGTCCGTCTCTAACACTGAGGGTAAAGCATCACTGTTCTGTCATTCTCTAACACTGAGGGTAAAGCATCACTGTTCTGTCCTTCTCTAACGCTGAGGGTAAAGCCACACTGTTCTGTCCTTCTCTAACACTGCTCTGGGTCTCTAGGTAGAGCAGCATGCACCTACCGATCCAAGCAGAGCAATAAGCAGTGATGCTGAACTCTGTAACGTGTACCGACTCTCCCCCCTGAACTCTCCTCATCGATAACGCTTCCGTGCATCTCGCCCCCGCATCGACACTGCCGACGAGACGCCCGCCGTCAGCCACAAACCCACCCCCTCCGCCCCTTCACCAGCGAGGTACCTGGTGCTCCACGCGGCGTCTAATGACATCACTTCCTCGCCGCTTCCGTTCAAAAGCTTCCACGATCCCACATGTCCCCCCAGCGGATCACTTTAAGATGCAAGATGCTAAGACGGGGAGAAACGCGTGCAGCCCACGCACGCACCAGAGTGCAGCCCACGCACGCACCAGAGTGCAGCCCACGCACGCACCAGAGTGCAGCCCACGCACGCACCAGAGTGCAGCCCACGCATGCACCAGAGTGCAGCCCACGCATGCACCAGAGTGCAGCCCCCGCATGCACCAGAGTGCAGCCCCCGCATGCACCAGAGTGCAGCCCACGCATGCACCAGAGTGCAGCCCACGCATGCACCAGAGTGCAGCCCACGCATGCACCAGAGTGCAGCCCACGCACGCGCCAGAGTGCAGCCCACGCACGCACCAGAGTGCAGCCCACGCGTGCACCAGAGTGCAGCCCACGCACGCACCAGAGTGCAGCCCACGCACGCACCAGAGTGCAGCCCACGCACGCACCAGAGTGCAGCCCACGCATGCACCAGACTGCAGCCCACGCACGCACCAGAGTGCAGCCCACGCACGCACCAGAGTGCAGCCCACGCACGCACCAGAGTGCAGCCCACGCGTGCACCAGAGTGCAGCCCACGCACGCACCAGAGTGCAGCCCACGCATGCACCAGAGTGCAGCCCACGCACGCACCAGAGTGCAGCCCACGCACGCACCAGAGTGCAGCCCACGCATGCACCAGAGTGCAGCCCACGCATGCGCCAGAGTGCAGCCCACGCGTGCACCAGAGTGCAGCCCACGTGGAAATGGCACTTCACATTCACAGCTCCTCAAGTCCGATACTATTTCATTTCCGTCGTGCGCCATTAAATACACACAAGTACAATATTCCATTTATTTGTTGAATATATTTATTGGTTGACCCAATATAAATACATGGCCCTGACTGTATGGACCTCATAATAGGCGGCAAGGAACACAAAGATGAACCGCTGACCTTAATGTGAAAATGGAAAGAAAAAGCAAAAAAAAAAAAAACCAGTAGAACAAAAACAACAAGATATCATTCATTCAGGTCTCATGCACCTCCAGGGCGTATAAAAGGGGGTGAAAAAAAAACCCAGCCGGAGCAAAAGAACCCTCTAGACTGTGCGGCACGGAGAGATTCCAATTTATCACCCGGGCTTCAGGCACATAAGGGCCACAGACTCTTTCATTCTGCTCGAGGAATGGGGCCGGCTCGCTTTTGTTTTTCGACAAACACATATCTCCCACTCATCCCCCCCCCCCCCCCCAATCCCCCCTACTCCCCAAGGGTGCAAATCTCGGTCCTGTAAAGCGTAGAGACGCCCACTCCGAACGGAACCCGTGCGAGAAGCTGCAATTCAGGCGGTGGGTGGGACGGGTGAGGTGCGGGGGGTGGGACGGGGGTGGGGGGGGTGTGGGCGGGGCGGGGTGGCAGCAGAGACGCCATGGTTCTGGAGTTGAGTTTCCATTACATTTTTTGAGCAGGGTAATCTATGCATTTTTTTTTTTTAAATGTATTTATTTATTTACTTTACACTTTATCATATTTTTTTTTATGTATTTACACCAAACCATAAAATTGCTTTAATTGCCAAGGATGCCACTTAGTTACACAGAAGTGCAGTGGTGGGTTTCCAATTTAGAGTTTCATCTTGTTGTTGATGGTTTTTTTTGCATTGAAACAAGGCGATAGAAAGCAAAAACGAATCTCGCAGAGAGACCTTGAATGCGTATGTATTTGCATGCATTAACCATAAACACTCTTTGTGGAATCATCCTTGTGGCCGGCCCTGCGCGGTTTCTGCATTTGAAGTACGGCCCACGCCGTCGTGTTCAGAATTTCGCTTTCGGTTTTCAGTCTCGATTTTGAACTCCGAATGAACGCGCTCATCAAAAACTTACTCGGTCTCCCCAACTATGCCCCTGGGGTACGCGGGTAGCAGAGATGCGGAGAGGTCGTCCGCGGAGGAACCGCGAGCAAAGGCGCGCTGTCGTAGGATCGACGCTGCCTCGCTAGGCACAGAGAGGAGATGGGGAGGAGAGAGGGAGAGAATGGGAAAGAGAGAGAGAGAAAGAAAGAGAGGGGGGAAGAAAGGGAGAGAGAGAAATGGAGAGGGAGGGAGAGAGAGAGAGAGGGGGAGAAAGGGAGAGAGAGAAATGGAGAGGGAGGGAGAGAGAGAGAGAGAGAGAGAGAGGGGGGAAGAAAGGGAGAGAGAGAAATGGAGAGGGAGGGAGAGAGAGAGGGGGGGAAGAAAGGGAGAGAGAGAAATGGAGAGGGAGGGAGGGAGGGAGAGAGGGCGTTCCCTGTGAGATAAATCACCCCGTCCCTGTAAAATAAATGTAAAACTGTAATAAAGCGCAATATTGTTCACGCGTCCGTGATTTACGTCGCTCTGAATTAAACATTAGATCCGAGCTCGCGGTTTTGATTCACGGCGGACGGCAGCCGCCCTGTTTCCATATTGACTTTTTATGATTGCTGTACATTTTTTTCATGGGCCCTAATAAAAAAAAATAAAAAAAGCGTTGAGGGGGTAATTGGGTTTTTAACGGGCGTTCGTAGCCACGCCGCGCCGCGCCGGGCGCCGCCTGCTAACCGCCCCCCCTTTAAAAGACACGCACTCTCCCCGCGCGGTTCTGACACATAAAGCAGCCAGATTTAAGCACCGGGGAGCCCCAGAGCTCGGTCCGGGGGTGGGGGGGGGGGTGGGGAGGGAGGGGCCGGGCTCGGGCAGAGGTTGTCCCGGGCTAGCCCCGCCGCTGAGCTGTGAGTCACGCCTTTAAACGCGCCTTCGGAGATCGGGCGGAAATGGCGGGAGGAGGAAGTAGCGACAGCGATGTTCCTCAGCCCAGCTCCCCCGACAGGGAGGAGGAATCGAATCCTTGCGTACGGAGCTGCGGGTCTGTGAAACACCTCCCCTCTCTCTCTCTCTCTCTCTCTCTCTCTCCCTCCATTTCCTTATTCTGATTAAACCCAGATTGCTGTAATAGAAATACCCCGCCACCCCCACCCCTCCCTTCCCGAGTGACAGGGCGGCAGGAATACTACGCTCCCGTCCTGGGGAGTCCAAAATCAGCAGTCGCTTCACAGCCACTTCACGTAACCAGGCAAGGTGAGTCAGCTGCCTACAGGCTAATTCAGTTTCCCCGCTGAGGGGCAAAGTAATCGACTGCTTTCATTTATCAATTAACTGCTCAGTTACAATGAAGACCAGCATACCCTCCAGGACCAGGGCTGGGGACCCCAGCAGACCCTGCGGCTCTCCAGGACCAGGGCCAGGGACCCCAGCAGACCCTGCAGCTCTCGACAGGCGGACAGACCTGCAGTCAGGGCAGGGGACCCCAGCAGACCCTGCAGCTCTCCAGGACCAGGGCTGGGGACCCCGATTAACCTATACCTATGAATTTAGAGGCAGGTTGGAGGATAGCCCTACTCTGTCATAATACCATGGGACCTATAATAAGCACTCAGGACATTAACACCCACAGTCAAAGAAGAAACAGGAATGGAAACGGGTCTAGACTGAAAATTACCAACATACACTCTGCACCGAAGTGTATGCACAAACCAATACACAATGACCACTGTCATGGATCCTGTATATTTTAATTGACTTGTTTGTAAATGCATAATATGCATTATGAGGCTTTATGCAGCAATAAAGCAAAACCAAAACACAAATGATGAAAGAGGTATGTAACCATGCAGCCTGGATCTCCCTTCAGAGTCATTCACCATCTCATAACCAATAAAATCACAAATCAGGAGGGAAACACAAAACTCACCATCTCATAACCAATAAAATCACAAATCAGGAGAGAAACACAAGACTCTCCATCTCATAGCCAACAGAATCAGGAGAGAAACTCAAGACTCTCCATCTCATAGCCAACAAAATCAGCAGAGAAACTCAAGACTCTCCATCTCATAGCCAACAGAATCAGGAGAGAAACTCAAGACTCTCCATCTCATAGCCAACAAAATCAGCAGAGAAACTCAAGACTCTCCATCTCATAGCCAACAGAATCACAAATCAGGAGAGGAAACTCTGCTGGGAACGACAGATCACAAAGGGAGACCCACTCCCAGTCTGAACCAGAGACGTGATCACATCGGGATTGGAGCCTGGCGCGGAGGGGTAACGAGGGCACGGCCCCGACTGACGGGTAAGCAGGCGGAGCCTCGGCGAAGGCCACGGAGGGGTCCGAATTCCCGCGCGAACAAAAAAGAGCGCTCGGGCGGAACGGCGACGTCATTCCCGCCGGCGAGCTGAGCTTTCCCGCCGCGGCAGGGGGGACGCCGAGCGGAGGGCCCGGTCGGAGGCGGGCGCCCCAGCTCTCTTTGTCGCCGCCCCCTTTCTCGCCGCAAGCGGGGCGGCGGCGGACCCCGCGGCCCAGAAGGAGCCGGTGACGAGGGGCGGAGTCATCGCACTGTCTGAGGGAAGGAGGGAGGAGGGCCGGAGGGGAGAGGAAAACACAATGAAATGTACCTTTTCCAAAATGCAGAATACCTCGCAAATAAAACTGTTGATGAACTACAAGCAAAATGGTGGAGGCTGCTTTGACCGCATTACACATGAAATACATACACAGAACACATACGCTTAAAATACTGCTCATCACTGAAAGCAGCGGAACAGTGTGCAGGAAAAGCCACCTCTCTCTGTTAATTTATGAGGTGAGGAAGCTGCTCAAATGCTGTTCCTCTCTCTGCGTTAATTTCTCAGAGATGAAAAGCTGCTCAAATGCTGTTCCTCTCTCTGTTCATTTCTCAGAGATGAAAAGCTGCTCGAATGCTGTTCCTCTCTCTGTGTTAATTTCTCAGAGATGAAAAGCTGCTCAAACGCTGCTCCTCTCTCTGTGTTAATTTCTCGGAGATGAGGAAGCTGCTCTAACGCTGTTCCTCTCTCTCTGTTAATTTCTCAGCGATGAAAGAGCTCGGATGCTGTCTCTCTCGTTATCCAGATGCACCAAGCGTAGCCGCGATGCTTGTTTCCTCTACCTCTATCTGTTAAATTCTCAAGAATGCAGTAAGCTGTCTATTAATTTTCTGTATCCTTACTTTGTAAGTTATCTCAAAGGATAGATAAAGGCCTGCATTCGAACGGTGCTCCCACATCAGTTGTGTAATTTCTCTAGAAATGAAAAAGCTTTCTTCAAATGAATGTCTGCATGCTCATTCATTCAGTGATAATTTATCTAGGCGATGAGCACAAGCAGGGGCTGATAACGCAGAGGTGAACTGTCTGACATCCGAGCAGGGGCCTCCAGCATGAGGACAGTGGTCCTTCAGTTTAAGCCACTTACACAGGCTCGTATGTCACATTAGCTAGGTAAATCACTAGCGCTTAAAATTAACTTCAGTCCCAAACTCTATTTGGAATATTTTTATGTTTACTTAGTTAATCCATTGTTTTTTCATCTATCTGGTATAGCATTTGCTGTAAAAATAAATATATCTAATGCGCGGCAGCGGGGGGTGTAATACTATTCCACGGGTATACCAACAATAGCTTGTATGGTAATTGATTCTTATTGTTTTTATATAAATCCAAAAATGCCTTTTACTTCAAACATCAATTGTAAATTTGCTGTTCAATTACTTCCAGACTGATATTTATCCCATATGGCGTAAACTCACTATCAAGCAGAATGAAGACTGGATGATAAAATGTAAAGGGGGAATTCTTCCTGACATCTGTAGGAAGTCAAGGTGCTGAGAACCATGCAGGCCAGTAAATGGGGTCCATAGTTCGGCCTTTCGGGAATGTTAAGTCAGTTTACGCAGTTGCTGGATACTTAGATTAGATTTTAGGTAAAAAGAGGAGCTTGTAGATGGTAATGGCTCGTCTCCTCATATGTATCTAATGTTTTGAGTCTAGAGGGCTAGAATCGGCCTGTTCTCACCATTAATGTTTCTATGTTCTGTAGTTCTAGATGGTCCAGAAGATGCCTGTTACTACTACATAGTATCAGCTCTTATGTTCAAGATGCAGGCTGAATGGCACTGTTCGCCATCATTGATTGATTATTGAAAAATGTTCTTATGTTCAAGCATGTGCGTAATGGCGTTTCACCAATATGTATTCTTATGTTTATGTGCTCAAGCTGCCCCAATGGTCCTGTCTTTCTCTCAGAGAAGTTTTTAGTTCAGACTTTCTAGATGGGTGAATGGCACTGTTCCTCAATTGTATTCTATGTTCTGTATGTTCTAGATGGGCTGAATGGCCTGTTCTCCTCATTATGTATTCTTATGTTCTTATGTTCTAGATGTGCTGAATGGCCTGTTCTCCTCATTATGTATTCTTATGTTCTTATGTTCTAGATGGGCTGAATGGCCTGTTCTCCTCATTATGTATTCTTATGTTCTTATGTTCTAGATGTACTGAATGGCCTGTTCTCCTCAGTATGTGTTCTTATGTTCTTATGTTCTCCTGTACTTGGCTGAAGAGAGAACTGTTGTTTGATTGACAGACGCAGAGTTTGTGAGAGAGGCAGCGCTGGGCGAGGTGTCGACAGGGTTGGCCAGCAGGGGCACGGAGAGCAGCAGCACAGCCAGACAGCTGGCAGACCGCCCCGCCAATCACCGCAAGACAGAACGGTCCGACAAGCCACGCCCACTGAGGCCTGACTGACGAGCAGCGGCCGCCTCCTCATTGGCTGAGCCGAGGGGAGGCTGTGAACACACGGCACGCTCAAGCACTGACAACGGACAGGGCATCCGACCCGCGAGCAAAACCACGTTGACAGACCTTACATGCGCGTAAGCACAAAGCTCTTCACTATTATTGTGTACATTACTGTTGTACATGGTACCAACCAGGGGTTTGCACAGACATTTTGAGGGGCAGGGGCTCAAGCCAACCCCCCCCCCCCCCCAACACACTACATCATGACATTGCGAACTACACTACACCATGAAAACTCACCCCTCTTACACATGCACGCACACACATACACACACAGACTTGTGCGCATAATGTACATGGATGAAAAATTCCAGCTGAATGTTCTGTTGATAGGTGACGTTAGCGTCACGTCACTCATGCGATAAGAGCAGCTGCTGCCCCTGTTGGCCTATCATCTGACATTTTCATTTCACAATGACCACGGCGATCTAATTGGGTTTAATAACAGTAATCATAATTATAACAATAGCAGCAGCAACAACACAACAACAATAATTATAATAATAGTATTTATTTATTTGGTCCAGAGGGGCATTTCAGCCAAGGAGGACAAAGGGGTAGCGGCTCGAGCCACTGTAGCCACCCCCCTCTGCACGTCCCTGGTACTAACCTACAGACTGATGATGTCACTGACTTCAACTGTCACTGTGTTAGGTCCTTGACTCCACTCACCACTCACCACTCCTCAGCTTCCACACCACTCTGTGTTAGGAGATCCTCTGTGTGATCTCCCACACATTCACTCACTCACTCACTCACTCATGCTCTCACACACCCACTCTCGCCTACATTAGGAGATCCTCTGTGTGATCTCTCACACATTCACTGAATCACTGACTCGCTGGCCCACTCACTCACTCACTCACTCACTCACTCTCACTCAGTCTCTGACTCTCTGACTCACTCAGCTATAAAGAGTGAACAAACTGTTCCACTAAACCCTGAGCCGATGCTTTTCTCCTGTAGCCTCTGCTCGGTCAGCCAGGATGTGCCCTCTCTCACAGGCAGGCTGAAAGCACAGGCACAGCTATTCTGTCGCTAACACTCTTCTTCTGTGGTATTTGAGTGCCTGCAACCCGATAGAATCACCCGGCTCTGCCACAGACTTTCTTTCACCGACAATCTTTCACGCTCTCGTATTCTAATCCCGATATCGGCAAAAAAGCACTTCAAAAACGAGAAGAGGCCGTGATACAGAAGTGTAATGCGCAGCCCAGCACAGCCGGGCCCTCTGGCTAATCCCAAATAGTGAGGTGGAACAACACAGCACACTGCAGATGAGGTCCAGGCGCTACTCCGATGGTTGAGAGATAATCACCCGTTGGAAGAGACAGCCTGAGCTGCTAACTGCGAAATCAAATGGCCTCTAGGCTTTAAAAAAAAAAATCAAAATAAAAAGCACCTCAAAGTCCATAAAGATAGGCTCTGACAAGGTCTGTTTCCGGAGGTATGTTCTCCTCATGAGCGGCACGGTGGTGCAGCGGGCAGCGCTGTCGCCTCACAGCGAGAAGGCCTGGGATCGAGTGCCGGCCTGGGCCTTTCTGTGTGGAGACCGCATGTTCTCCCCCCGTGTCTGCGTGGGTTTCCTCCGGGTACTCCGGTTCCCAACCACAGTCTCAAGGCGTGCAGGTAGGCTAATTAGAGACTCTAAATTGCCCATAGGTATGAGTGTGTGAGTGCCCTGTGATTGATAGATTGACGGCCTGTCCAGGGTGTATTCCTGCCACTTGCCCAATGCATGCTGGGAAAGGCTCCAGCACCCCCCTGCAACCCTGACCAATATAAGAAGGTATAGAAAATCGATGGATGGATGGATGGATGTTCTCCTGATAGCAGGCTCCTTATAGAGGTATGTTCTCCTCCAACCGCTCTCCTTATGGAGGCATGATCTCTTCATAATGGTCTCCTTTCTTCCTCCCCATGAGCACTGTTAAATACACAGCGGGGCTCTGCGTGTCCTGAATGTTCTGTTAGCCCGCCTCCTCCTCAACACTGCGGGGGGCAGCCCCACGCATTCCTCTCCCCTCCCTCTCTCTCCCTCTCCCTCGCTCCCTTTCCCATCCACCCCCCCACCCCCTCCTCACAATGGACCATGGAAACCCCCTGTTACAGGACAAACACAAGCCCTGGATGGGATTCTGCAGAGATGTGGAAACAGCAGGATCGTCTGCAGTGATGAGCCCCTCAGCACGGCACAGCAGGACGACGCTCAGACAGGTTGTGTTCAGAGCAGCATGTTCAGACAGAGCTCCATGGCAACAGGCTGTGTTCAGAGCAGCGTGTTCAGACTCTCTGTGTTCAGAGGAGCGTGTTCAGGCAGAGCTCCATGGCGACAGACTGTGTTCAGAGCAGCGTGTTCAGACTCTCTGTGTTCAGAGCAGCGTGTTCAGACTCTCTGTGTTCAGAGGAGCGTGTTCAGACTCTCTGTGTTCAGAGGAGTGTGTTCAGACAGAGCCCCATGGCAACAGACTGTGTTCAGAGGAGAGTGTTCAGGCAGAGCTCCATGCCGACAGGCTGTGTTCAGAGGAGAGTGTTCAGACAGAGCTCCATGGCAACAGACTGTGTTCAGAGGAGCGTGTTCAGGCAGAGCTCCATGGTGACAGGCTGTGTTCAGAGTGAGTTCAGGCAGAGCTCCTATCAGTTATGCTGCCTTATCTGGGTTGTTTTTCTCTTTAGTTTTCGTAACAAGGGCTTTTCTGCTAATGTCGAGTAAAACAGAGGGAACTGTAAAAGTCATGATAAAAAATATAAACTCTTACAGCAATAAAATAAAGTTTTAAAGCCTCAGAGCTTGGAGTGTAACATGTTTGTAGAAAAGAAGACAAGTGTAAGTACACTTAAGCCAAGTGCAGGAGGCGGGAGCCTCTGAGGGAAATCTATATCCTCCATTAAAGAGCGCTTTTAATGTGCTATAATAAATCCATTTTCCACACAAGCCAAGAAAAGAGCCCCAAAATGGCCCCCTTTTCTCCCCAAACAGGCAACGAAAGGTTCACGGATGTGCTCTCCTGCACGCGGAGCTGAGCAGGCTCGAGGCATTCATTCAATCTGCCCGTCTGATCACGCGGTCCGCGATTAGCCCTGTTGGCTAAAGCTCCCCGGGAAACGCTGGCGATTCACAAGGACGAAAGGAAAGAGAGGCACTCAGGACACCGTGACCATAGGAACACAGCCATGGGTGATAAATCATCACCGAAACATCAGGTATAATAATAATAATAATAATAATAGGCATATAAGGCAATAAAGAAGCTTTAATATAAAATGCATGGTAAGCAAACATGACTATAGCAAGGGAGGTAATACTACAATCAAATAAGGCAAAGTTACAGTCAAATAAGGCAAAGTTACAAATATGGCAAAGTAACAATAAAAAAGGAAAAGTTATAATCAAATAAGTGCCACCATCAAGGTGATTGTCTGAGGTATGGGTACAGTCTGCTCTTACACTAAGTGTAGCTAAAGTAGGGCTCAGTTTGGGGATACAGTCTGATATTTAGTATAGGGAAAGCAATGCTCAGTTTGTGGGTACAGTCTGTTATTTAGTGCAGGTAAAGCAGGGCTCAGTTTGGGGGTACAGTCTGAAATTTAGTGCAGGTAAACCACTGCTCAGTTTCGGGGTACAGTCCGATGTTTAGTAAAGGTAAAGCAGGGTTCAGTTTTGGGGTACAGTCTGATATTTAGTGCAGGTAAAACACTGCTCAGTTTCGGGGTACAGTCCGATGTTTAGTGCAGGTAAAGCAGGGTTCAGTTTTGGGGTACAGTCTGATATGTAAGGCAGGTAAAGCAGAGCTGAATCTGGGGGTACAGTCTGATAATATTTAAGGCAGGTAAAGCAGAGCTGAATTTGGCAGTCTCTCTACGGTCAGCCTCACAACACAACCAATCCTTCCTCCATGGCAAACACTCCCCCCCCCTCTCCAGCCTCCAGGGAGCAGCCAGAGGTCTTGTACACAAAGCTCATATGTCCTTCATCCCAGCTACCTCTCAATTACCCCTCTCTTTTCCACTACTCCTCTCATCTCCCTCTCACAGCAGGCTGAGAGAGAGGGAGAGAGAGAGACAGAGAGAGAGAGAGAGACAGAGAGAACGAGACAGAAAGCACCACTATCCACTGCAAGTAACCACCCAACAAACACCATTGTAAACATAAATGGTATGTGTTTCCCGATCAGCTTGCAAGTATTATAATTATAGTTAATAAAGAAATCCTTTCAATAGCTTTTTGTGTTCCCTTCTATTTGAAATTATTTGTTTTCTCTTATATAATGCCTCGGAAATATTTACTGTATGTATTTCATGTCAATAAAGCATATTGAATAGAAAAATGGAATTGAATGAGACAAAGTGAGAGAGAGAGAGAGAGAGATAGGCAGAGGGAGATAGAGAGAGAGGACACTCTTTTCTCTGCAAGGGGTTATGGGATATCAGGACTCTGTCTGACCTCGCCCCTCAGTCAGAACTCTGTGTTTGAGGGTTCGTGTTGAGTAGTTTGAAAAGAAAGGGTCTCTATACTGTATATGAGTGTTTGTGTTGTGCAGTTTGTAATGGAAGGGTTTGTGTATGAGGGTTTGTGTTGTGTAGTTTGTAATGGAAGGGTTTGTGTACGTGTAGGGTTTGTGTATGACGGTTTGTACTGTTTTGGAATACTGGTATACAGGAGACCAGTAAAAATATGATCTTGCGAGGGCTTAGTCTGAAACACCAGATGTTTTTGCTGATTGCCACGCTACTGGCCTCTTCAGTCCTGGTTCATAATGCTGCCCAGGCAGCTGTGATGCGTTATCACCAGAGAAAACTCTGATAAGTCATTTCTTTGATAAGTCCGGTGTTCGTAGCCAACCTAGCGTCACCGCCACGCAGCAACTTTTCTGCGTTTGCAGCAGCTACACGTCAGCAGCAGGCTCGGATTTGTCCATTACGCCGCCCGGTGTTCGCTTCCGTCGAAGCGAGTCGCACCGGATGCGGAGCGTCCGCGTCGCGGGAGCGGGGGGCGGAGCCCACTTCCTGTCGGAGCCCGTGATAGCGCGTCACCGCCGTTAGCCAAGCTGTGGTCGGGCGCTAAGCGCGCGCTCGCCCGGCGGTGCTTCGCTTCCGCTACGTGAACGCGTAGGCCGGCGTAGTTCCGGCCGAACGTGAGAAAAACTGCCATTTTCGTTCTTCTCGCAGCTGTGAGGGATTCAATTTACGGTTCCTGCGTCGTCAGCCGTAGACCCGCCCTCCACGTTCAGGCCAGAGGCCTGCGTCCTTCTTGTCCTCTTCCTAGGCCCGTTTAGAGGCAGAATCAGACCCGCAATGTGATAACCCTTTACTTGGAACGTCACTTCATCAACTTCATCAGGTTTTGAGGCTGCCGAAAAGGTTGAAATAATAAGAATGAAAATGACAGGGACAGCGGAGCGGGAAGCTTCAAAGTCTCTCAGCCAGAACACAGCCGCCACCCATTCAGTTAGATGCGCAGTCCCGCTTTCTTTCTCAGAGTCTTTTATTCTACCGTTTCAGGAGCCTCACGGAGCACGTCTGTCAATCACAAGTTGTCATGGCGACCCGGCGGAGACGCAGTGCCGAGGACACTGCAGAATAGCGCACTAGCGAACGCCAAAGTAGCAGCCTACTTGACGGGCACTAGTTTGGCACAGTCGGGCTATGCCTGTCCTTGGCACAGGCCTCGTTCCTCGCTTTGTTCCCATTGTGACCAGCCCCACAGCCAAGGCTAGCCCCGCGGTCCTCATTCACTTAAGTGCAGCAGTTGACTATATCAATCACAGTCTTCACCCAGAGCCTCTGACATTTGCTGTATTTGCTGTGGCTTATAAAACGTTTCAGATTTAATTACGGAGGCTAAATGGAGCCATTCTTACTGGTGACATGTGCCCAGGGCATCGTGCGATATTAAAAATTATTACAGAATTTTTTTTTGCTGAGGGAGCTAAGCTCAGAGTAAAAGATGAAGGTGTCTTTTTTTTCCGCAGCGACTGGCTGAGCCAGAAAGATTATTCCCGGTCGCTAATTTAAAGAGGATTTATTTCGAGAAAAGGGATGAACTGAATTGATATTTTTAGGTTTTGCGCAAAAACGCCAAAACGCGACACAAAAGATTTGGATTTGGAAACCAAGCCCGTCTGGCAGCCGCTCAACGGTAGCAGAAAAAAAAACGAAAAAGCAGGTCCCTTACCCGACGCTCGCCATCAAAAGCCTCGCTGTAAAAAAACCTCACTGTGGCTCGGCCAGAAAAATCTACCTATAGCGTTAGGCTGGCCTCCTTATACAGCCTTAACAACATGGGGTATCACACAAGGTAGCCAATTTTGGGGACTTTCATACCTATCGGTCAGCATTTACTGATGCTGGCTAGCATTTCTATAACTGCGCCATATTCTGTAACTACTTATTCCCCAGATGGTCTAGTCTAGTAGAGTACGATAAGGTCGTTCTAAAAATGCAGTGTAATAGTTTTTCTGCCCATTCTAGCTCTTCATATCTATCCGTAAAATATCTTCTGTTTTTCAGCCTGTGTTCCAGCCGTCAGAAGGGTGTTTAAAACTGGAAAGTGGACTGAACGTCCTTCCATCAGCGTTAAGTCTCTTTGTGTCACACACAAAGAAGCTATGTACTCACAGAAGAAATGTGCAGGGTCCCTTCAGAGGTCAGAGGTCACACGGTTCAGGATATATAAAAGGCCATCCCCAGTGAAGTGTAGCGACTCTCCACTTTTCTCTTGATGCTATCCTGTTCTTTTCCTTTCTTTTGCTTTAACTGCACTGTGTTCACTCTCTACCTCCGTGTGTCGTTCATGCTGCCATGTGGATGGTACAGCATCTTTCATTGAAGGATAATAAATCAAATCTTGCATCTTGAATTTTGAATCTTGAATCTTGAGTTTCGGTGACAAAGGCCATTGGTCAGGTATGGAGTCTGTGGCCCCATTTAAAGTGTGATTGGCTTAAATCCTGGCATGTTTACAGAGTACATGCATTACTGTAAGTTCAGGGTGAGCCTCCTAGGCTCCAGAATGTGTTGACTGGCACTATGCTCCTAAACAGGTATCAGTTATCAGTGCAAGTAACATGAGTATGTATCACTCCACTCAGTCTCTACTGTGCCAGAAAAACCAGTAAACAGTGATCTACCCTGTGCTTTAGAGAGACTGTGCAAGCAAAACCAGTAAACAGTGATCTACCCTGTGCTTCAGAGAGACTGTGCAAGCAAAACCAGTAAACAGTGATCTACCCTGTGCTTTAGAGAGACTGTGCAAGCAAAACCAGTAAACAGTGATCTACCCTGTGCATTAGAAAGACTGTACAAGCAAAACCAGTAAACAGTGATCTACCCTGTGCATTAGAAAGACTGTACAAGCAAAACCAGTAAACAGTGATCTACCCTGTGCATTAGAAAGACTGTACAAGCAAAACCAGTAAACAGTGATCTACCCTGTGCATTAGAAAGACTGTACAAGCAAAACCAGTAAACAGTGATCTACCCTGTGCATTAGAAAGACTGTACAAGCAAAACCAGTAAACAGTGATCTACCCTGTGCATTAGAAAGACTGTACAAGCAAAACCAGTAAACAGTGATCTACCCTGTGCTTTAGAGAGACTGTGCCAGCAAAACCACTGTGCTTTAGAGACACTGTTGAGACATTGTTGAGACTAAGAGTCTCACACACACACACACACACACACACACACACACACACACACAGGGTCTACCACCCCCTCCCTCCCCTCCTCCAGCTGCACAGAAATCAGGAGCACAATCAATCCTGCCGCACACAAGTGCACTCAAATCATCACCCAGAACAAAACAGAGAGCGGCTATTTAACCCCCTTACCCTCATCAGCCCATGCTCCGGGGCCCCTAACGTGGCGGCGCGCGGGTAGCCTGTAATTCCGCCGCCCGTCGCTAATTCCAGGGCTCCGCCGGGGAGACAGGCCGCGGGTACAGCTTCCCAGCGTGCGTCTCGTCAAAACGACGGACGATTTCAGACGCATTCAATTGATTGGTTTTGATTTGTTTTTCAGCCAGAGCAGGGACTAGTGTGAGGGGAGTTGGGGGGGGGGGGGGTGGGAGGGGGCGGGGGGAGGGGGGGTGGCTTAATGAACTTGGAAACCGGTAGACTTGTTAAGGAAAGACGGAGTCTGTAAACGGCGATTCGGCAGAAAACAGCAGCTGGGTTAGCATTCTCAGTCCGCTAGGCCCCGCGCACGCTCTGATGCTAATCAAAACGCAGGACACGCGCAGGCCTGGACAAACGCTAGCTTTAAACTACAGACCAGAGTACAGCGCAGCAGCTCTATACTGTTCACTATATCTCACTGAAATTGAATATACTGCAATATATTATCATTTTAAAATAGTTCAAAATATATGGGCAAATATACAAATTATGGCTACTTATTGCACTATACTCATTTTAAATGCATTGTGGTGAAATATCTGAACATGAGATTATACTTCCCATAATTCCACATTTCCAGTATATTGCAGTAAGGCCGCCTCCCAGGATGGTTGGACGTTTGGACGAATACATTCGCCGGTTTTTTGACGATTTGAAGTCCTTTATTTATTTATTTTTTTTTTGCTGTGACCAGCGGCGAGCATAAACCACTCTGTGGGTCTGCTGGTCTCTGTAGGCCGGTCCGCTCGACCAAAGTGCTCAAGCTGAACCTCCCGGGCGCGAGCACACGTGAACACGTGGCGTTGACACTGCGGATTGGGCGAGACGCTGCAGTCTAACCTAACTACTGTGCACGTGCGCACGCTTGAACCAGACTCTGAAAAGCACAGCCCACACCAGCTGTGCTGGAGTGACAGTGAGAAAGTGGTCCGAAATTAAAAAAATTTTACTGGAATTTTGCAACCTCTACGTTAACGTATAGCTGGTTGCAGGAATTACAAGGACGTGCTTTTTAATAAATAAAAAAATAATTCAAAACTTAATAATTAATAATTAACCAGGTGAATAATTAAAGGACTTTCACTGTATGGCCAAAAGTATCTGGACACCCCTTGGTCTGGGGCTGTTTTTCATTGTTTTGGCTAGGCCCCTTAGTTCCAGTGAAGGCAGATCTTAATGCTACGGCATACGATCGCATTCTAGATGATTCTGTGCTTCCCCAACAGTTTTGGCAAAGGCCTTTTCCTGTTTCAGCATGACAGTACCCCTGGGCAGACAGCGAGGTCCATATAGAAACAGTTTGGTCAAAAACGTTGTGGAAGAACTTGACTGACCTACACAGAGCCCTGACCTGAACCCCATCCAACACCTTTGGGATCTATTGGAAAGCCAACTGCGAGCCAGGCCCAATCGCCCAATCAGTGCCTGACCTCACAAATGCTCTTCTGGCTGAATGGAAGCGAATCCCTGCTACAGGACTGCAGACACGCTAAGCTACTATTGCACAGAGCTACAGGACTGCAGACATGCTAAGCTACTACTGCACAGAGCTACAGGACTGCAGACATGCTAAGCTACTATTGCACAGAGCTACAGGACTGCAGACACGCTAAGCTACTATTGCACAGAGCTACAGGACTGCAGCCATGCTAAGCTACTATTGCACAGAGCTACAGGACTGCAGCCACGCTAAGCTACTATTGCACAGAGCTACAGGACTGCAGCCACGCTAAGCTACTATTGCACAGAGCTACAGGACTGCAGACACGCTAAGCACTATACTATTGCACAGACCTACAGTAAGCATTGCATAGGGAGACTGGGAGAGGCACCATGGTAAAAAGGGGCTGCACTGTAGACTGGACGCTTGGAGCTTGGAGCGCTAGCGCAGCGCTAAGAGCAGCTGCAGAGGCGGACAGAGCTTTACAGGAGAGCGTCGGCGTCACCACCTGAGCCCCGCGCCTGCTCCCTCTCAATCAGCCTCCATCGAGAGCTTCCCCCCCAAGCGCCCGCCTACCCCCCCACCCCCCACCCAAGCGCCCCGTACTCCTCTGATTAGACACAATCACATCATGCTCCTATAAATCAGGAGGCAGATGGCATTTCGCTCATTTATTTATGAGCTCTTTTTCCCCAGTGTTTTCATATCTGAGTGGCCTGCTTGTTGTGCTCGAAGTGAGCCTTTGATGTTTCTTGCATATTTTTTAATTTGGTCTTGTTTTTCTGTTTGTTGTTTATTTGAAGAAATATTCCAAACGTTCTGATTTTGGATCGCTATTAAATCAGACCCCCCCCCGCTGCCCCGCTGTCAGCATCGCGCCGAAGAGAGGCGGGAAGACTGAAGGACGTTGTGAGTTCGGAGGTGTAACAGATGCGTAACAGGGCCGTAATAGGCCTATTTCACAAGATGGCGACCAAAACCAGATGTAGGGATACTTTGTTTCCGGTTACCGTTGCTACGGACGCAAGTCCATTTCTGACAGCGAAAAATTGAGCCTAAACAGCGACGTGTGTTCTCACAGTCCCTGATAGCTCTGCCAAAGTTCACTGTCCGATGTTATCCGCATTGTCGAAGCATTGCCAGTGAACGTTAAGCAGTCTAAACTGGACAAGGGCTATAAATTCTTTTTTGAGAAGTTTATATTCGGTTATGAAGGTAAGTATAACGTTAGCTCTGGTTCACAAGAAAGCTTATTAGCTAGCTTGCTAACCACATCAAGTTAGCCGATTAAAGAGATGTTGCACTTCGACATAACATAAATTCTTTTCTGGAGGCGACTCCATTGTGTTTTCGTAGCGTGAAGCAACATCTGCTGTCCGTTAACAGCGTCTCTGTTCCTCTCGGTTGTCCCGAAAATGAATGAATAGGGAGCCTGACAACTGTGAGGAAAAGCGATTCTGTTAACGTTGATGGTCAACAGGGGAGGGAAATGCTATGTAAGTACAATGTGTTAGGCTCCACAAAATTACTTATGTTATTATACCGAAGTGAAATATCTCTGAACTAAGTTTTGTACTACCGTTACTATTTTGTGACATGCTGTTTGTGCTGTACTTGTTCTAATAAAGATTTATATTGCTTGTCAGATCGCCTGTGTAATGGTGTTCAGTTCACTACCGAGCTGTTTGTTTTCATCGCTGATAAAAACTACCCACACATTTTTAAATCAGCTGATATATCTTAAGTAGGCTTGTCGCGATGTCCGTCAGTACATTTTGTAATTACAATTAACAACTAAAATAAACGTGCATCTGCAGTTTCAACATTGAATATCCAAATATGTGCTTGCTAACAAGCTAGCTGTCTAAAATGTAATTTGCTAATCATAACATAACATATAGCTCGCTAACTGATTTTATGACATTCCAAATGTGTTTTTGACAATGTTGTCTTAATTATATAACCAAGGGCAAAGTATTCACACACATGAATTATTATTTTTTGTTTCTCAAAGAGTGGTAGAGCCTATGTTTGGTGGAACTGTCATGGCAGGCGCACTGCCGCTAGCAATCTTTCCCGAATATATAAATTCAATTCTGAATATATAAGTACAATTCCCGAATATATAAATTCAATTCCCGAATATATAAGTACAATTCTGAATATATAAATTCAATTTCTGAATATATAAATTCAATTCTGGATATATAAGTACAATTCCCGAATATATAAATTCAATTTCCGAATATATAAGTACAATTCTGAATATATAAATTCAATTTCTGAATATATAAATTCAATTCTGGATATATAAGTACAATTCCCGAATATATAAATTCAATTCCCGAATATATAAGTACAATTCTGAATATATAAATTCAATTTCTGAATATATAAATTCAATTCTGGATATATAAGTACAATTCCCGAATATATAAATTCAATTTCCGAATATATAAGTACAATTCTGAATATATAAATTCAATTTCTGAATATATAAATTCAATTCTGGATATACAAGTACAATTCCCGAATATATAAATTCAATTCGAATTATAGTACATTTGAATATATAAATTCAATTCTGATATATAATCAATTCTGGATATATAAGTACAATTCCCGAATATATAAATTCAATTTCCGAATATAAAAGTACAATTCTGAATATATAAATTCGATTACTGAATATATAAATTCAATTCTGGATATATAAGTACAATTCCCGAATATATAAATTCAATTTCCGAATATATAACTTCAATTCTGAATATATAAATTACAATTCCGAATATATATATAACTCGGTTTATAATCAGGCATATCACAAGACAGCCGTTTTTACTTTTTGAATAATTTCTTTTTTTTTCTTCATGGGCTACTGAGTGAGAAAAACAAGTTTAACATTAGCATCAGTAAAATTTGACAGTACAATCAAGGATAAGCAAACAAAAACGTTAAATAATTAAAATTTGAATGAGGCAATAATTCGGACTTCATTAAGGGGTCCTTATTTTCTTGGCATTGGGACCTTTCAAGTAGGGGCACCAAATTTCACAGGGAATGGCCCAAAGAGCTAGAGAAATAGAAAATAATCTCTTAACCAGCGAGAGTTTCATAGAAACCCTTGCTGCAGCATGCGACAGAAGACCGTGTTATGGCTCAATGGCAAGCTCCAGCGCACACCAAACTACGGAGGAAGAGGTCTGCACGCTATTTCGCCGAGGCTCTCAACCAGGCGAACGTTTCCCTGCTCCTGTTTACAACCTGAGGCAATTCTCCAAACCGCGCAAAGAGTACAGGTGAGCTGCTTAAACTATTTGAATAACTTGCGATGTTGGTGTTTGAGGTGCTTGGCTAAGTTAGCTAGCTAGATGCGTTTCCTCTTGAGTTAGCTGTATTGCCTACTGTTAAAGATATAAAATAATAAAAATATTAAATATACAAAAATATATAATTCACTGTCAACAGTTCTAGTTTTTTCCATTTTCGTACCGCACTCTAGTCTGAGTTGGCCTGCTTGAGAACGGCTAAACACGAAAACAATTCATAACAGGTAAAGATGGCTAGCGACAGTGCGCCTGCCATGACAGTTACACCAAACATAGGCCCTACCACTCTTTGAGAAACAAAAAAATAATAATTCATGTGTCTGAATACTTTGCCCTTGGTTATATAATCAAGACAACATTGTCAAAAACACGTTTGGAAACACTGTCATTGCTCATTTTAAACTGAAAGAGGAAACGCATCTAGCTAGCTAACTTAGCCAAGCACCTCAAACACCGACTTCGCGAGTTATTCAGAGTTTAAGCAGCTCATCTGTACTCTTTGCGCGGTTTGGAGAAGTGTCTCAGGTTGTAAACAGGAGCAAGGAAACGTTCGCCTGGTTGAGAGCCTCGGCGAAATAGCATGCAGACCTCTTCCTCCGTAGTTTGGTGTGCGCTGGAACTTGGAATGTCATAAAATCAGTTAGCGAGCTATATGTTATGTTATGATTAGCAAATTACATTTTAGACAGCTAGCTTGTTAGCAAGCACATATTTGGATGTTCAATGTTGAAACTGCAGATGCACGTTTATTTTAGTTAATTGTAATTACAAAATGTATTGACGGACATCGCGACAAGCCTACTTAAGATATATCAGCTGATTTAAAAATGTGTGGGTAGTTTTTATCAGCGATGAAAGAAAACAGCTCGGTAGTGAACTGAACACCATTACACAGGCGATCTGACAAGCAATATAAATCTTTATTAGAACAAGTACAGCACAAACAACATGTCACAAAATAGTAACGGTAGTACAAAACTTAATTCAGAGATATTTCACGGTATAATAACATAAGTAATTTTGTGGAGCCTAACATTGTACTTACATAGCATTTGCCTCCCCTGTTGACCGTCAATGTTAACAGAATCGCTTTTCCTCACAGTTGTCAGGCTCCCTATTCATTCATTTTCGGGACAACCGAGAGGAACAGAGACGCTGTTAAAGGACAGCAGATGTTCCTTCACGCTACGAAAACACAATGGAGTCGCCTCCAGAAAAGAATTTATGTCATGTCGAAGTGAAACATCTCTTTAATCGGCTAACTTGATGTGGTTAGCAAGCTAGCTATTTAGCTTTCTGGTGAACCAGAGCTAACGTTATACTTACCTTCATAACCGAATATAAACTTCTCAAAAAATTATTTATAGCCCTTGTCCAGTTTAGACCGCTTAACGTTCACTGGCAATGCTTCGACAATGCGGATAACATCGGACAGTGAACGTTGGCAGAGCTATCAGGGACTGAGAACACACGTCGCTGTTTAGGCTCAATTTTTCGCTGTCAGAAATGGACTTGCGTCCGTAGCAGAGACTGTAAAAAACAGGTCCGTAGCAACGGTAACCGGAAACAAAGTATCCCTACATCCGGTTTTGGTCGCCATCTTGTGAAATAGGCCTATGGAGATGTAACTGAGCCTGACAGAGCCGTAATGGAGGCGTAACAGAGCCGTAATGGAGGTATAACTGAGCTGTAATGGCGGTGTAACTGAGCGTTAATGGAGGTGTAACAGAGCCGTAATGGAGGTGTAACTGAGCCATAATGGAGGTGTAACTGAGCCGTAATGGAGGCGTAACTGAGCCGTAATGGAGGCGTAACTGAGCCGTAATGGAGGTGTAAGTAAGAGCCGTAATGGAGGTGTAACTGAGCCGTAATGGAGGCGTAACTGAGCCGTAATGGAGGTGTAACAGCCGTAATGGAGGCGTAACTGAGCCGTAATGGGCGTAACGAGCGTAATGAGGTGTACAGCCGTAATGGAGGGTAGAGCGTAATGGAGCGAACAGAGCCGTAATGGAGGTGTAACAGCCGTAATGGAGGCGTAACTGAGCCGTAATGGAGGCGTAACAGAGCCGTAATGGAGGGGCCAGGCAGGCCATTGGAGGTGAATCCAGTGGGATTCTGACCAGGGGTGGAGCTGTTTCCGTAGCGCTCCAACCTGTTTTACAGGGGAGTCCGGAAACTTCCGGGCATTCCATGACACGGGGAGGAGGCAGGGGGGGGGGGAGGGGGGGGCGTGGCCTCACCTGTGGGCACGGCGGCGTCCATGCTGGGCCTCTCCCAGGTGTTGACCTGCTCCCAGGCGAATCCGGTGGTACCCAGAGCAACGCCGTAGCCGCAGCTGCTGTAGTGCTCCTCAAACGAACATCCGCCTGGAGGGAACGCGGGGAAGAGCCGCATATGTCAACATGATTAAACCGCATACTCAACATCATTATTTTATCGCTGCTAAATAATGATTTTCCACCACATTAAGCTTTATGTTCGCCAGGAGCCATAGATTAAAAAACCAAGAAGAAACCTCTAATTAAATCTAGTCTTTGTGGTAGAGATTTTAATTGCTACGAAAGACTCGGAAGAAATAAAACGGCTATTTTGAAGCGCTCGCCTTCGGTTTTTTCTTTCAAATTTGTAAGCGCGTCTACATTTTTTCTGTTCCATGACCGTTCAGGGCTGTTTTAAAAATATCAATCAAAGCCTGCCTTTGTTACAGATAATTGCGGCCACTGTTGAACTCACAAAAGCGTGCAACACAATCTACATGATCGGAGTTAAGCATCTTTATTTAGCCAAAATAAAAGTCCGGGGTTATTAGCAGAATAAAGTCGCCCTGCTTTCAAGTCTCGCTCCCATATTTTCTCAGGATGAAATATTTGCCTTCAGATTGATTAAATTTGCAAAACCGCCTCAGCCAAGGACTCGGTGCTTAAGATATTTAATTATGACTCACT
Organism: Anguilla rostrata; assembly: GCF_018555375.3. Classification (NCBI taxonomy): domain Eukaryota; kingdom Metazoa; phylum Chordata; class Actinopteri; order Anguilliformes; family Anguillidae; genus Anguilla; species Anguilla rostrata. The sequence goes on from NC_057945.1 coordinate 7,445,956, forward strand.
GAATATCAAATGTGATGAAGTATTAGAACACAAAAGCGTGCTTTTTTTCCCTCTCTCCCTCTCTCTCTCTCTCTTTTTTCCTTTTTTTTTTTTGCAATTAAAATAAAATGCATTATGTCGTGACCTTGCAGTGGATTCCGGCATTAAAAGGAGTGAATGGACCACACAGCCGGAGCTGACTTGAGTTTAAACGGCAGTCCGTTTTATAATGACCCCCACCTTCATCTTCCCCTTCCAGGCCTCGCCCCCCCGGATTCCCAAACCCCCCCCCCCCCCCCGACCTCCAGCAGCCTTCAGCCACCGCTCCAGCACCTCAGACCAGACCAGACCGGTCCGGCTCGCGTCTTTTCAATCTGCGGCTCAATCTAGCAGGGGGGGCGGGGAGGGGGGCTATTAGCGCACACGGGCTCGAGCTCAGGAACTCGGGGCCAGGCGCCGTCTGGCGATGATTAAGCCCCGTTTTAATTCGCCTCGTCCGTACGTTCCGGTCACCTGCGGGAAACACGGGGAGACGCGCGCCGTGCGCCGCCGCGGACACGTTTTCACATTCGATATTCTACAAAAAGCACTAAACCGTTAGCACGAAGCCAGCCCGCGTTCCGATTTTTTCCCCGCGTGGCTCCACAAACAAGACAAAAAAACAAGAAAAACAGCAGGAGCTCTTCATCTTGTCTAATTAATGCTGCCGACCAATTTGATCCATTATTGATAAGCTGCCGGTGGCGGGAAAGCGAGAGTTTTTTTGCGTCCGACGCGGCGGCAGAGACGCACGCGCTCGGCGAACAGCCCACGGGCCTGCAGCGCACCGCTAACATAACAGGAGGCTTTTTAGCGCGCGCGTTTCTCCGGGCGCACTGTCAACACACCGTTTACCGGCCAAAATTTCCATGTGGTGTTCTCATCAGTTAAGAGCACTGAAAATTATATTTCTCTCTGTGAGAGTATTTAAGTTTGTGCTTGCTTGGGGAATGGGTAAGGCCTGGGTAAGGAGTGCACTTTATCGTTACATTAAGTTGTGACAGTGTTACGTTACATTACAACACGGCTACATTACTTTAGAATATTGCTACATTGACTACAGTGTTATCACACTTGGTTTGGAAACCATTATTTAAAAGTACACTTTATTGTTACATTACATTGTGACAGTGCTACGTTACATTAGCACATTGCTACATTACATTGTGACAGTGTTACCTTACATTACAACACAGCTACATTACATTACAGCGTTTTCACACTTGGTTTTACAGTATAGCACGGGCAGGAGCAGCGTGTAATTTAGCACCGGGCTTTAATCCCCGCCAGACTGAAGGCACATTTAAAATGGAGGGCTACCGTAACCCGACCGGCCGATCTGTGAACAGAAGCCCGTCTACACCGGCGAGCGACTCCCCGGCCGCTCGACGGGAAGAAGATCGATGCGCGATAAGCGGCTAGAGCAGACGTTAGCGCTTTCGTTCGGCGTCTTTTCAGTCGAGTTACGTTAAATTCACTGTCATTCTTCGAGATTTAATTAATGCCGCGGCGACCGTACGTCTTTACTCTTTTCCTCCCCGTGGCATTCGCGAGCAATCAGGGGAAAACAGGCCTTGGAGTGGAACCCATTATATCCACTCCAATAGGCACGAGTAATATGAATAATAACAGAAACTACTTTAATTAAGATATTAGCCTGTGGAGGTATAACAGTTTTTTTGCTTTTTTTTTCATTCTTTATATTAATTATCAGTTTGGAAATGGGTTGTAATACATACTGTACCCGGAGATAACAACCTTTTAAAATAAAAAACTGATATTATTTCTGTCAAAAGTTGAGGACAGTTTTAGATTGAATACAGGCCAAGGTTCAAGTCATAGGAACCCTGGCCTGTATTCAATCTAAAATTGTCCTTAACTTTTGTCTGAATTCAATCTGCATTTGTCCTTCATTTTGACTTGCAAGTGTGTGCAAGCCTTAAACGTTTTCTTCACACACTCAGACTGGGGACTTTTATAGTTGCCGAACTATGTTTGTGAAGAAATCAAAAGTTATCCTGGCTTTTAATCATTGGTCAGCGCGAATGGCAAATAATAATTGAATCCCAGCCATCATCTCAATTATTTTTTGACATTTGAGCAAAAAAAAATAAATTAAATAAAATCCAACAGACTCTTTGTGGGCACTGGTATTCCGTCCAATGACAGAGAGCATCAGGAGAAGTTTTTACTCAGGTCCAAAGCCAACACATCCAATCTGTTCAGACAGGACTTGAAAAACACAGGCAGTGGGGGGGGGGAGGGGGAGGGGAGGAGGGGAGGGGGGATTTTTGTGCCAAACACACACACACACACACACGCGCGGGCACACGCTTGTGCCTCACACTTCACATTGAAGGGAGCTCGCTGGAGCGCTCTGAATTAAGCCTGGAACGCAGCGGACTAGCAGACAGCGGCGCTAGCGCCTCCCACACTCCGCTCAGCTCAGTCAACCCCGGCTAATTCCGCCATTTCCACTCCAATTACACCCTTTAACCTCAGAGACCAGACCCACAAAAAACCTCTTCCTGTAGCACATCCATTACAGGCGGGGGGGGGGGGGTTGTGGGAGAGAGGGAGAGAGAGAGAGGGAAGAGAAGAAGAAGAAGAAGAGAGAGAATGAGAGAGGGAGAGAAGGAAAGCGAGAGGAAGGAAGGAGGGAGGGGAGGGAGGGGAGAGAGGAAAGAAGTAGAGTGGGAGATGGAGAGCGGTAAGGAGAGAGGAAAAGGAGGGAGAGAGAGACAGAGTGACAGAGGTGGGGGGGGGGTGTAAAAACATCAAATGCTTTAAATATTTGCCAAGAAAATACAAAATAACAAAACAGGGTGTGAAGTTTTATATTTATGCATTATCCATAAATAAGTTGAGTCTGAGGCTTTAAAATATGTTGCATTATACAGGGTTGTTCAGTACATTCTCAATGTACTAATGTGCAGAAATTATCATTAAAATCCAGAAGACAATCTAAATAAAATAGAAAGGAAGACAAAAGATAGCACCCTCACTATTGGTATAAACATAGTTTTATTCTTTAATAGGTATGAAAGATAGAACTCTCACTGTTGTTATAAACATAGTATTACTCTTTAATAGGTATGAAAGACAGCACTCACTGTTGTTATAAACATAGTATTACTCTTTAATAGGTATGAAAGACAGCACTCTCACTGTTGGTATAAACACATTATTACTCTTTAAAGGCATACTATGCAGGATTTTTACCTTGAAAATATTATAAAATAACCATACTCAGTCATATCTATGATGCACTGGCAATCTGTCTTTGTCTTTCGATGAAGTTCACAAAGGGGATGAAAAGCAACGTGGAGTTAACATGTTTTCTGTTGGACCCGTAAGTAACAACCTGTAGTCCACACACAGAGGTGAAGGGGCAGGGTTCAGGACAGGGGAGGAGACTTCTTTGATTGTAAACACAGGACAATAGCAAGACTAAAAATTCAGAGTATGCTTTTAATAGGTATGAAAGATAGCACTCTCACAGTTGGTATGAACATAGTATTATTCTTTAATAGCTATGAAAGATAGCACTCTCAGAGTTGGCATGAACATAATATTATTATTCTTTAATATGTATGAAAGACAGCACTCTCACTGTTGGTATGAACACGACTCCTTAATAGGCGGTAATCATGGTTAATCAGAGGCAACAAATGTGAGTGTTGGGGAGAGATGTGTTACAGGTGTGTTACAGAAACGTGTGATAACAGTCGTGATCATCAGTCTACAGCATGCGCACACGCAAAACATAAACAGGCACACACACACACGCGCGCGCACACACACACACACAAGCACACACAAACAGTGGACCATCAGGCTAATGACTCCCTCGGTCCCAAGCTGCCTCTCTATTGACCTCGCTAATTGAAAAGGTGGCACGCAGAACCTGCGCACGGCCGTCCTGCCTGAGCCGTTCACAGATCTCAGCATATTAACCCAGCTTCTGCACAGCCCCGGTAAAAACAAAGTCTTCAAAGTCTTCGCACGCTACCGCTGATCGATCGTTTCCGTGCACCACAAAGACGCTGTTTTCCAAACGTCTGAATCCTCACTGTGCCAGCGTTTCGAGAAATGCCTTAAATTTCAAGTCAGCTGCCGCTCACTTCCGCGTCATCAAGTATCACAGCAAATGAAAGGACACACTGTAGCCTAAATAAGCTGGTGCTCATCTAACAAAGCCCTCATGTTACTTTTTGCCAAATATAAATAGGCTGTTTTTAATCTTGACAAACTTAGATGGGCCTAAAGATGCGCTTGAAATGAACAAAATTGTTGTTTGATTGTCTCGTTAAATGCATTTTTTCTGCACTGCAAGCTAAAGCCAATTAATGCATCATCAACTATCCAAATGGGCCTATCCACTGTGGTGAACAGAGGGAAATTGCATTTTATTTGAGATTTTTTTTTCCCCCACTGTTTATTCAGTGAGAGATGATTTCTCTTTATTCAGAATAAAATATATTTTTCAGTAAACAACTAATGATGCAATATCATGACAACTTATTTTATTGAGAAAGGGAGAATTCACACACACTGAATGAGCACAAAGGCGAATGGCTTTTTTCATACCAATTATTCCTGTTGCACAATTTATATGCACACAAACAGGCAAGCACACGCATGCACGCACTGGCACACGTACACAGACACACACATGCACACACACACACACATACAGTACACACATGCACGCAAGCACACGCACGCATGCACGCACGGGCACACGTACGCAGACACACACAAACAAACACAGGCACGCACACACACATACACAGACACACCTAGACATAGACACAGATACACACACACACACACACACACACACACATACATACAGACACAGAAACAAAATACACACAGACAGGCACACACACACACACACATATTATATCAACATGAATGTTCGGGGAACATGTCCCAAGCCCTACTACACCCCTCTGATTCCATTTGAAATGAAATCATAGGACTGAAGTGAATATATTCTGCAGCCATTAATTTTTATGCTTTGTAACAGACAGGTTATTTGTGTAGAGAATAAATCAAATTATGAGAGTTTTTTTCCCCCGATGAGATGGTGTTCATCCAGGTGAAAAAAAGATCTATGAGTTCCCACAACCCATTTGGCCCATGTCATGCAGTGTTCTGCAGTATTGTGGCACAGTGTCTCTCAGGAACTCAATTATCCTCGCAGCCTCAGAGAAACAGGAGACAGAGAGTGGGTTTGGGGGCAGGAGGGGTTTGGAGAGAGAGACAGTGGGACTGGAGAGAGAGAATGGGTTTGGAGAGAGAGAACAGGTTTGGAGAGAGAGCCAATGGGATTGGAGAGAGAACGGGTTTAGAGAGAGCAGGTTTGGAGAGAGAGAGTGCGAGTTTGGAGAGAGAGCAGGTTTGGAGAGAGAGACAGTGGGTTTGGAGAGAGAACGGGCTTGGAGAGAGTGGGTTTGGAGAGAGAGAGCAGGATGGGGAGAGAGAACAGGTTTGGAGAGAGAGCCAATGGGATCGGAGAGAGAACAGGTTTAGAGAGAGCAGGTTTGGAGAGAGAGTGGGTTTGGAGAGAGAGCGCGAGTTTGGAGAGACAGAGTGCGAGTTTGGAGAGAGAACGGGTTTGGAGAAAGTGGGTTTGGAGAGAGAGAGCAGGGTTGGGGAGAGAGTGGGTTTGAAGGGAGAGACAGTGGGTTTGGAGACAGAGCTGGTTTGGAGAGAGAGACAGTGGGTTTGGAGAGAGACCTGGTTTGGAGAGAGACCTGGTTTGGAGAGAGACAGTGAGTTTGGAGAGAAAGCAGGTTTGGAGAGAGAGACAGCAGGTTTGGAGAGAGAGTATGAGTTTGGAGAGAGCTGGTTTGGAGAGAGAGACAGTGGGTTTGGAGAGAGAGCAGGTTTGGAGAGAGAAACAGTGCGTTTGGAGAGAGACACAGTGGGTTTGGAGAGAGAAACAGTAGGTTTGGAGAGAGAGACAGTGGGTTTGGAGAGAGAGAAAGAGAGCAGGTTTGGAGAGAGAAACAGTAGGTTTGGAGAGAGAGAGGGTTTTGAGGGCACAGCAGTCGACTCTTTCCTGTGAGGTTACCCTAAGCGTGTGTCTGTTGGACAGCCAGGATGCAAGAATGCCTTCACACTCCCCAATAAAGGCTTTTTCCTCCTGTTCAGTCTGGTTACGGATGAGAAATGTTTCTACGCAGCACTTTGGATCATAAAAATTTACTAATAAAAATGATTAGCTGCTACAAAATGCGTGTCATGCAATTTTTTTCCCAGCCCTTAAAAAATTGATTACAGTGGAAAAATAGTCGTACAGGCAGTAAAACATGGTCCACTATGAGACTATAAAGGTCTGTTTCCTCTGCTTATGACAGGGTATAAATAAAGACCATTCTACTCTATTCTCCAAAGTGTCAGAAAGCCTGACGTGTACCAGTACACACATATACACACACGCGCACATGCAGGCGTGCACACACACACACATGCACAACCACACACATGCATGCATACTCGCACACGCACACACATGCACACCACACACATGCATTTGCGCACCCACACACACACACACACACACACACATGCATGCTCGCACACACACACATGCACACATACACACACGCACACATGCATGTGTGTTCATATGCATGTGCAAACACACCCGCGCATTCACACGCACTCACATGCACACGCGCACGCAAAGACAAACGCACACATATGTGCACACACACGCTCACACACATGCATTCAATCAAATACAGGCACTTAACACAGAGTGAAAATATATGTAACAGAATAATCTCAAAGTTAAACTAGGTATTTAAAAAAAAAAAAAACATTTTGGCCATTTCATCATGTTGAAATAAGTGATCTTCAAACAATCGTTTGTATAATGGTTATGGAATGATTCGAAATTGTATTGAGCTTCGCTGAATTACAATTTCAGAGACCACTCTGTTCAAATTTGCATCCTGCGAATTTTCAGGATCTTTGCACTTTAATCTAGTGCGAGCCATCAACCACAAACAAAAGTGATTACGATCAATCAGCCCGTGAAAATCACGGCTTAAATATTGATGCCGCGAGCCCGGTGCCGCTAAAGCATCCGATCGGTCCATTTGTCAGGCTTCCAAGTCGAAGTGTTAATCCCCTCACCTCTGCCAGGCTACGGGACCCGCTCCATCAATCTCCGTCTCGAAACGTCCGCTCGGGCGCTCGAAAAGAACTCCTGGGGTCCCGCGCTCCCCCCCCCCGTTTGAAGGCTGCGAGCGCTGGCGTCAGTCAGATGTTTAACACAGCTTTAATGGTGCAGGGGCCCGAGGGCAGGACGTTTAGCCGGGGCCCCCAGCACCATCACACAGACAGACAGCAAGGACTCCCTCACAGTAACTGCTCTGCTCACTCACACACACACACACACGCACGCACAGGCAGGCATGCACGCACACACACACGCACGCACAGGCAGGCATGCACGCACACACACACGCACGCACAGGCAGGCATGCACGCACACACACACGCACGCACAGGCAGGCATGCACGCACACACACATGCATGCACACAGGCGTGCACACAACAATACGCACACAGGCGTGCACACACACACAAGCACACACAGGCAGGCATGCACACACACACACCAGCACACACACAGGCATGCACACACACACACATGCACGCACACAGGCGTGAACGCACACACACACATGCACACACCAGTACACACACAGACGTGTACACATACACACACACATACACACACACACATGCACGCACATAGGCATGCACACAAGCATGCACACACACACACACGCACACAGGCTTTGTGGAAATGCTATTTAATTGTTTGCACAGTTTCAGAGATGCTGTGTAAATGCTGTTTTTTGTCTGCAAAGTTTCAGAGATGTAGAAATGTTGTTCATTTTGTCTGGAAACTTTAAGTGATGCTGAGGAAATGCTGTTTATTTTGTTTGCAAAGTTTCAGAGATGCTGTGGAAATGCTGTTTATTTTTTTTGCAAACTTTCAGAGATGCTGTGGAAATCCTGTTTATTTTGTTTGAAAACTTTCAGTGATGCCATGTAAATGCTGTTTATTTTGTCTGCAAACTTTCAGTGATGCTGTGGAAATGCTGTTTATTTTGTCTGTAAAGCATCACAATGGCAGGGTGATCCATTTACACTGTAGTGCACTTCCCTTTGCCAGAACTCCACACAGACATGAACTAATGGTGCACAATGCGTTCGATTAATACATTATCTTCCGACCACTCTAAGGTGGATGCAATCCAACTGGTGGACTAAAACCACACTGGCCCTCTTGCAAACGCGCCAGTGAATTATTTATACAATTGATTGCCCAGCAGAGCTCAATTATTAAGGAGCTGCCTGCGATTGTCTTACACTGAGAGAATGGAAATCTGTGTGAACAACTCCTAGCAAACACACACCCCCCCCCCCCCAACCATAAAAAAACACTGTGCTGTCTAGATCGCCTCCGTAACCTTGACCCAGCAAACAGCCCTTGCACTGATACAAGTGTTCTAATTTTATAGTGGGGAAAAAAAGATGGGGTTGTGTCTCCACATAAATCTCTCGTCAATTCCAAATACTTGCAAGAAATGGGATCATAAGAAGAGAACAATCTTTCTATGTGGCGATTACTGACTAATTATTCAGGAAAGGCAGTTTTAAAAAGATCAATGTCCTTTTTATTTATTTATGTATTGTGGCGCACATACAGAATTGTGAGGCAGTAAAGGAGAAGTCCGATTAAAACTCGAAATGAGATGCGTTTCCTGAAATGTTCAAACTGCTTGCATGCACAGCCGAGCTCCATACGGAAACAGTAATGAAAACAGAGATTAGGCTGACTCATCTTCTTAATGGAGGAAGCCGTGCTGTTTGTTTAATTTCTAAACAAGAAAATCATCTACATGAGCGAACCACATATTGTCACGAGGAGAATTTTTATATCATCATTTTTTGCCTTTATCATCACAGCATAAAAAGATCCCCTTTTTTATTACAAGCGTTCTAATTTAACAGGCTCCGAGCCTGTGGGTTAAAGTTTACATTAATTTCAATCCCAGAATTCATCATTCCTGCTTGCCCATGCTTATTTTAGAGCAATTGCCCCAGTAGATCTTTATCCTATATTCACTTTAATATACAAAAATGGCCACATTCACATAGTCCTGAAACAAACTAAGTCAAAATGGCCGAAGTACCCCTTTCCAAATTTGAGAAGGAGCCTACGCATTATCCCACACAGGGCCAATTCTAGGCATAGGCAACACGGGCAGTCGCCTGTGGAGAGCTTTTGGTTTGAGGGGCACCAAACAAAGGGGAATAAAGGAAATAAGAATCCATGTTGTGTCCAGGAGAGTTTGTGGCGTGAGATACCTGGTGCAATACCTGCTCGCACTGTGTCATCTCCTTTCCTAGCCCGGCTAGCGCACATTTCAGCAGTAACTGAACTGATACGGGGATCTCCTCCAGTGACTCCTGTGCTTCCAGACTGGTAGCGCTAGCTTCCCAGCTAGCTAAATCGGTTAACGACCAAGCAGTACAAACAAAGAAACTGATTTCGAAATAAATACTGATAATATGAACGCAAACTGGTAGAATTCACAAAACAAAGAAAGCTTGCATGTAAAAAAATAAATAAAACTACAAATATTTCAAGAGGACTAGGCTATACATACAGCTAGCTGTAGTCCAGCTGTAGTCCTTCAGCACAGTTATCCCTCCGTGCTTTTATGTTTCACCCCTTTCTGTTCCAGAACATTCTTACCCTTATTCTCCCTTTCCGGCAGTTCAAAACCTTTCAGAGAAAAAGGACAGCAATGTCTTTGTTTGTCCTGAGTGACCCATACCCAAGTATAGCTCACATACAGGACACTCCAGCTATATAATAAAATGTGCATTAAACCTGCATCTCGCACGCTAGGTTTAACGTTGGTTTAGGATATCTGTCACAACAGACTAAGTGTGCTAAATGTACTATCCAACCCAGACTGAGGATCATTTATATCGCAAAAGGAAATACAAAACAAACTCGCAACGTTTTTTCTGGAACGAGAAGAAAGATACTGAAGCTACTGTACAGGCAAAAAAAGGGCAACAGAAGCGGTTCCTGGTGTGAACTGTAAAAGTTATGAGGAGAGACGCGCGAACTGCTCCGTTCGCCGCGGATAATGACCCACATGCGCGCGGACGACTTATTTAAAATGGTGAAGATCGAGCATCGGCGTGACGCGCGGTGTGTTCTTCTGTCCCCGCGACGTAAGGACTGCGGTCTCTCATTACCGAGGGATGAAAAGTGCAAATGTAGTGCTGAAGTAGTGAGGGCCCAAGGGCAGGACGGGTTCGAGCGCTTAATTACAGTCCGGGAGAGACCCGTGTGTGCCGTATGAAAAATAGCCCCAAAACAAGCCTTTCCTGTAAACAGCATTTCAACCCTCACTCAATAACCCAACAAGGCCACTACATCAGAAGGCGACAAAAGCCCCTGTTCACACTCTCTCACACACACACACACACACACACACCCATGCACCATTTACCCATCTGTTCATTGAATAACTTGTATAAAATCTCTCCCTCTCTCTCTCTCTCTCTCTCTCTCACTTTCTCCTTCCCTTCCCCCCCCCCCCCCCCTCCCTCCCTCTCTCTCATATATAAAGCAGGAGAGTTTGAGGTGGGACTCCTGGCGGATAGTTCTCTCCCCCCCCCTCTCCCCCTCTCCCCCCTCCCCCTCTCTCTCTCATATATAAAGCAGGAGAGTGTGAGGTGGGACTCTGGTAGAGCCGTAATGGGGGATCTGGCTGGCAGTCGGTGATGTCATTAGGGTTATTACAGGCAGTGGAAAGCAGGCTCATCCCAGCTGGTTCCAGGGCTCAGGGTGAGACAGCAGCAGGCGCAAGCATATCCTCATGAATATTCAGAGCCTGCCCAGGCCTGCCTGACAGCATGGCTTCGGCGACAGTCTGTCCCGTGTCACATGACACATCTGTCAGAGCGCGGGCTATGTGACCCGAGCGGCTTTACTGTAATTATAACTGCGCGCGTGTGCGTCTACCTGAAGGTCATGTACAGTACAGACCGCACACGCACACACACGCACACAGGCACACACACGTACAGACCGCACAAGCACACACTAACACACACACACACACTCTCACACCCACAGACACGCACACAAATACACACACAGGCACAATCTCTCACACACACACACACACACTAAACACACACACACATGCAATCACACACACGCAATCACACAAACGCACACACCCACCCACACACACACAAACACACACACACACACTCTTCATCTCTGTGTCACTCCGGCAAGAATGGAGAGACGAGTGGGCGTAGAAAAAAACTCATGGATCACTGTGCAGCTGTATTTAAATAGTCTGCAAAAGAGTCACAACCCAAATTGAACACATTAATTATTAACCGCCCCATCTCTATGTATGAGGGGGTGATGTTACTGGGACAGAAAGTCTACACACTTTACTGGTGACCTGGTAGGAGGAAATATGAGTGTGGGAGACTTATTAAAAAACCAAAGCTAACATTTGCTAACAGAAAGGGGAGAGAAGACAGAACTGGACCAGGCATTTCAACACTGTCACAAAACTACACATCATATCCTGTGTTTTTATCGATTTATTTTCATCATCACAAACAGACAGTTCAAGGATATGTGTGTGTGTGTGTGCGTGTGTGTGTGGGTGTGCGTGTGTGTGTTAATTTGCAGCTTTCTAATAGGGAGAGGTAGGGAGAGAGTTATGCTAATTGGTTTGTCGTTTATGCTAACAAGTAAAAACACCTGGTTTTCATATCAGGAGTATGCTTTGTGCATAGTTACTGCCTATATTTAATGTATATTAACCCAAACTTAGAGGGAAAGAGTGTCAGGCAGAGCGCTAGAGAGAGAGAGAGCGGGAGAGTGATAGAGTGAGAGAGAGAGAGAAAGTGGGAGAGTGACAGAGAGCGAGAGAGAGACAAAGAGAGAGAGAAGTAGAGAGAAAGAGAGCAATAGAGCGATAGGCGATAGAGAGCGTGAGAGAGGGAGCGGTAGAGAGAGAGTGGGAGAGTGATAGAGAGAGAGCGGCCAGGCTAATCCCATATTAAAGTGGTATATATGTATCTGCTGGCCCCCTAATGAGAGCCTGGGGAGGAGAGACGAGAGGCGGAGTCTTACCTCCCGAAACTCCCAGAGTGCACTGGGGTCAGGAGCCAGGGGGTGTGACTGGCCACATCTCATTGTCAGACACTCATGTTAAGGGCTTCATTAAAGCAGCAGCAGCAGGACCACACTGGTCTTTTTAATTACAGAGCTAGGGACTGGTGGGGTGGGGGGGGGGGGGGGGGGGGTGGGCAGGAGCGTGCCCACTAAAGGGGGGGTCACATTCTCATTAAACATACTCTTATTTCTACATAATTTCACAATAGTACTGTTAGACTTGCATCTATTAATCAGACCGCATGCCTGTTACACAGTATTTATTATTCTGTATTGCGCTTACACACAGTACTGGGACACTTGTGGTGGCGCCCTCTGCTGGTGAAGACCGCAAAGGCGACCGTGAAGCCGGGGTCGAGTTGCAGGAGGGGGGGGGGGGTCACGTTTGGACCTGGAAGGGAGCGCTTTAGTCTAGCTTAGCCTAGCCTGGGCAAGCAGCCACCTGCTGCTCTGCTCCTGTCGCCTTCACCTCCTCTGCACCTCCTCTGCAAGAGCTGTCAGACAGAGGAGGGAAGGGCAGGCCGTCCGCGGGGGGGGGGGCTACGCTACGGTGCGCGGGGGGCTATAGCGCGGGGGCTACGGTGCGCGGGGGCTACGCTACGGTGCGCGGGGGGCTATAGCGCGTCGCCTACAGGCTGCCTCGGGGCTACTACCCTCTGCGTCGAAGCAGGGAAGGGCGCCGCGTCCGGGGGCTTACGCTACGGTGCGCGGGGGGCTATAGCGCGGGGGCTACGCTACGGTGCGCGGGGGGCTACGCTGCGGTGCGCGGGGGGCTACAGCGCGTCTCCTCTGACAGGCCTGAAATGGCACTTCAAAGAGCCGGCTCAGTCTAAACCCACCTCTCGCTCTGAAGCAGCCTGAGCTAAAGCCCCTGGAACGCGCTGTCAGATTTTCACCATAATAAAGGAAAGGAAGTCTTAACGCATATTAGAAGACCTTGTAGCCGTCAGCCCCACTTCCTTACAAGAGGAGAAGACACTCCTGGCCTCAAATCAGGGAGGAGGGAGACAGAGAGAGAGACAGAGAGAGACAAAGAGAGGGGGACAGAGAGCAAGCAGAGAGAGAGAATGAGACAGAGGGGGGGCAGAGAGCAAGCAGAGAGAGAGAAAGAGACAGAGAGACAGAGAGAGAGAGAGGGGGGGCAGAGAGCAAGCAGAGAGACAAAGAGGCAGAGAAAGTAGAGAGAGAGAAAGAGAGAGATGGGGAGAGGTGCTCTGTTTCTCAAGCGGAGAGCGATAGCAGCGAGTTGAGAGTCAGGTGATACAAACAGAGCCCTGCTCTATATCTCGCCAGCCAATCGCAGCACCCCGCTAGACTCCCGCCAGCTGGAAGCGCCGCATCCCAGCATCCCCGCAGGACTCCGCCAGGCAACTTGATATTCCTCCCATGAACGTGACGGCCTCCCTGCACCGCGGAGGCCGCTCCCGGCCCACAGACCCACCGCCCCCCCCTCTGCACCGAAGAAAAACTCCAGCCCCATCGCCCACACAGAAACGGGGGCGGGTACTTCAGTCTTAAACTCACAAATATCAATTACTCCATTACCGTGTGCATGGAGGAAGCACGAACACCTGCCCTTTCGACTACTGTCAGCAGTCTGACTTCCCAAATCTCCCAGAATGCACCGACGCGGTCGACGCGAGAGGAAACTATGCGAAATGGCACAAATAGTTTATGTATCGTTTAAATAGCCGTTAATATCCGCAAAGTGAAAAATCCGTCGCGTGGCTATCGCAGGTGTGTAGTTATCTCGTCTGACTGCAAACAGAAAAGCACCGTTACGCAGAGGATACTATCACAGATAACCGAAATAGTCATTTCCATGTAAAGAGAAAGATCA